>NW_024412376.1:158547179-158612190 GCF_014898765.1 Herpailurus yagouaroundi
TAAATAAAAGTCCCAAGGAGACCAGTATGGGCAGGAGAGTATCAGTGGGAGACATCTAAATACGGCAATCTACTGGTGACAAGCAGGTTGTTGCGTGGCCATTGTCTCTGCTGCTCTGGTTGAATTCTGGAAAAGACTGTCTGCAAGGTGTTGAAGAGAAAGGCTTCTGATTGATCTGAGATTAAACCCTAACATTTCTCGTTCCCACTCAGGAGACTGTAAAACATTTCTTAAATGTGCTAAATTTTCATTTCCTCATTCATAATGGAAGCAGGATAATACTCATAGCTAACATTTATCAAGCCCTTACTATTACATCCTTGATACTTCTGTATGTAGCTAATAGGATTCAATGAAAGGTGTGTAATACTATCTCGATTATAAAAGTAAAGAAAAATAAAATCCTTGAATAGCCTGCCCAGGGTCATACAACTGGAAAATAACAAAATCATATTCCAACGCTTTGTTCTTTTACCTGCATAAATCCTATGAAGTTTTTGTCCAGCTTTTGTGTTCTTTTTTTTTTTTTCCTGAAAAATGAGTAAATGCCTCATTCCAGAGAGATAAAAATGGCAAGGCTGTTCCATGACCTCGCTAGCCATACGGCCTCTCCTCCATTTCTCACCCCCAGGTACTTTCCTGAGAGTCCTGCTGCCTCAGGAGAAAACCTTTCTGTTATTTTATTTTCCTTGTTTTCAAAATATTGGCGATTAACTGAGCTTCATAGGCATTTGCCTAGAAATAGTATGTTCTAGAAAGCTTTGTGGAGGCCCTGAATTCTATAGCACTCCTTTGGGTTATGGGACAGCAGCCACTGCACCTTTCAATACCCATAATGTAGCTGTCTCCACTGCGCTGGTCTTGCCCTCCCCCTGAACTCCTATTGTGCTTTTACGAGCAATGCTCTTGCAGCATTGCGTGCGATGCTGTCTATTGTGAGTATGCATTCTAGAAAATAAAGACCATGTGATCTGTGAGCAAGGCGTTAGTGTAGAACCTTATTGCATTCATTGTATTCTATTGGCACAGTAGCAAGCTCAGATCAGCACAAGAAAGGTAGAAGCGTCCTCAAAACAAGCAAGGAAGGACAGGGAAGGCTCCGGATGTTTCACCCTCTCCAACGAAGGCACAAATGATACGGAATCCTGCAAAACAGCATAAAATAGCCCATTGGCATGCTTGGAATAATAAGCGGCCAGAATGGAGGCCTACTGTCCTTCATCCGGGTCTCAGATATCAATGGCTTCCATAGGCAAAACCAAGGCTCACCAACCGGACTCCCTAGAGTCAGTGCTTCTCATCTGTTTATTATGCTTTCTAAATTTATGCCTGAGTTTGAGACTTCAGAGGTGTTTTTACACTGAAAAGGAAACAGGAATAAGATTCACACCAGTCCCTTAAAGTTTGGCCCTATGTTCATAGTTCCATATTAAGTCTCAATCCCCATTTTACTTTTTTGGCCTTTTGTCTTCTTCTTTCTTACACTTTATATAATTTGTTTGCCCTGATCTTCACTTTCTGGGTGTGAATAAGCATCTTTGCGGTTTGAACTTACCAGCTAAACATCTGTGCTTCAGTCTTGCTATTTGCTCACCCATAACTAAGTCCATCAGTCCTCACACCCCATCTCCTTCTTCTGGGTTTCTCATCACAGCTAATGTGTTTTCTGCATTTTTTAGTTACTAAAGACTGAAACTAGGCATTGTCCTTACCTCCTTCTTTGCCCCATTCCCCTCAGGCCCAATTACCCTGCGGCGTCAAAACTACCTTTCAACCAACCATGAAGTCCACTCATTCCTCTCCTTGTTACTGTCACCATTTTTTCCCCGTTCACCTATTTAACCCAACCTCCCACGCCCCTCCCCTCTGGTAAGCATCAGTTTCTTCTCTGCAATTAAGAGTCTGTTCCTTGATTTGTCTCCTTCTTTTTCCCCTTTGTTCATTTGTTTTGTTTCTTGCATTCCATATATGAGTGAAATCATTTGGTACTTGTCTTTCCTTGAGGGATTTACTTCGCTTAGCCTGATACACTCTAGCTTCCATCCATGTTGTTACAAATATGTTGCCACCATTTTGGCCCATGTTGTATTACTTCTCACCCACAACAACTCTTAACTGGCTTTCATGTCTTCTGTCTCCCTTTCAACCCTTTTCTACACTGTAGCCAAGGGTGTTATTTCTGAAGTTTGCATGTGATCATGCGTGCTCATGAGTAAGGCCATCCAGTGGTTTCTAATTGCTCTTAGATCAAGTTGAAACAGCTTATATCAAGTTATAAACTGTGTGTGTAATCTGGTTACTGCTTGTTTCTCCAACCTTAGTTCTTCCCTCCCTCGCTTACTGCCTGCCCTTCACACAGACTTAGAAACATAACAAGATTCTACCAGTGTGAGAGAACCAATGAAAATGTGCTAACTTTGATTACTTGACTTGTTTTAATATATGGAAAGTAACTACTATTAAAGAACGTGTTCATTCCTGCTCCCTTCCTGTCTATACCATGGCACAGATCAGTTTCTCTTCGTAAACATGACTCCTTAGCCACCACACACACAAACCCTTCTTCCCCTGTCAATTCTGTATATTGGTCAAGACTCTTTGATTTGTAAGCCATAGAAATCCATCTCAAAGCATAGTAAAAGTAATAGCATCATATTAAAGTTATTGCATGCCCCTTTTCTCAGGCAGTTGTCTACCACCCATCCTTCTACAACAGTGGTGGACCCATGGAGCTGGGTTTCCTATGTATGATCCCTCCCCCACACCTGCCAGCCCTGGGCCACAGTACGTGGATCCCAGGTGAACATCTAACCCACTGAACCAAGAACTCCTGTTTCCCAGGAAATTGGAATTTCAAGCAATATGTCTTTACCTTTGGCAAGACCCAAAACAATCTCCAGTGTGGTGGGATGACTACATCTTCTGCCAGGAGCAGAGAAAGACAATCTAGACAGAGGAAGAAAAATAAGGAATTAGACACACGGAAAAAAAATCAAATAAATAATAACAACAGTAATAAGAAACAGAAGGTATTTTCATATCCTTCTGGTCCCTTCCCGTCTTTTCTGATAGCTGGAAGCATGTTCGCACCTGTGCTCCATTAAACATCTGTATGCCTCCCTCCTTTCTGTGTGCTTAAGTCTACTCAATTTTATTTTCATTACATCACAGTAAGAGTCCATTATAATGTGTTGTTTGCTTTCTATGCAACACATAATATGGATATATATTACATGCGCACATACATAATATATACATGAATATATATGTGTGTATGTCTTTATGCACATATGAGTGTGTGGGTGTGTACATACATACATAGTCTCATGTCTGTATCCCCATAACTCTGAAGTGTTTGTGTTATGATTTCCATTTTACAGAAGAGAAACATGAGACGCATAGAAGTGATATAACACATCCAACATCTCACAGATAAAAACCAAGGAGCTGACGATGAAATTGAAATTTTTTTTATGCTTAAGAGTAGGTTTTTTACCTATTTTGCTATGTTTCCCACCCTCATTCATTTGGATCGTAGCATCAGTCAATTGTTCATCCCTTCATTCACTTATTCACTCATTCATTCATTCAAGAAACACCTATTAGTTTTCTTCTCCATGGCAGATGCTGTGCAGGCAATTTTCTCACAATTTTTGAAGACAGTTTTCCGTGACTGTCACATTTCTGCATGTCTTGTGTCAGCCATTATCCTAGATTAGCTTTTCAAGGGTGTCCGTATGACAGACAATCCTTGGAAGATAGAGACAGTGTCTTCTTCCAGAGCAGAGGGAATATTTCTTTTCTGGCCAGGGTGATAGAGACAATTTCTCCCGCTGGGGTGAATGTTGAGTCCATTTATTAGCAGTCCCTTCTAAGAGATCGGAGTGTTCTAAGTTTGGAGTTCCTCAGCTGTGATGCAGGCTCAATGAATATGTAACATCTATCTGGGCCACTCCACATCACTCCATGAGACTTGCGGACAAAACCAATGTGAACACGAAGCTTATGATTCCTTCTATTATTCCGTGAGCAATAAAGTCCATTATCTCTGACCAAGAAGTCTCATATCTCCCCCCAGCACCTACGTGTGACAAATGTACTTGCTAGTTTGCCAAAGAAGAAAGCTTAGATCCTTCACAGCATTTGATAAATACGACTGATAAAATAGTTATGGGATGATAGATGCAGACAATACTACTTGAGTCACCAGGGTTCATGCAGACTTATAAGTGGTAAGGTCAACGTTTGAACGAAGGTCTAACTGACTTCCAAACCATCAAAGAAGGTATAAAGGAGTTAAATAGAATTAATAAAACAGACAGACAGCCTCAATCGGTCAGCTGTATTCTGCCATAAAATAGGTGTGTGATAAGAACTTTTGGAATGGTTACCATCGTCAAGTGCATCTGAGACCGGCACAGGGGTTGGTGAGTAGCAAGTAGAGAAGACAAATGGTCTTAGACGTTAAGAGACTTTGGAATCAAACCACCTGAGGCTCAAATCTGACACTCTGCATGACACGACACAATTTATTTAACCTGTTGGAGCAGTAATTTCTTTCTCTCTAAGGCAAGAATAATAGATTCCATCTCACAAGAGTGTCATAGCATTAAACAAGGTGATGTATAGAGCATTTAACATGAAGCTGCACACAAAGAATGTGCTCATTAAATGATAGCTCTTAGTGTCGCTAATAAGTCCTCAATAAAGTTTGCATGAGTGATTGATTGATTTCTCTGCATCAATTCACCTGCTCCTTAACTATCAGATCATTTACTACTAGTGTTGCCCTAGTAGTTAGCAACATAATCAGGTTTATAAACACAGATCATTACCTCAACCACTGCAGCTTTAAGAGCTACAGGGGGCCTCGATTTTAAGTGTGGTGGATACTAATAGTTCCTTTCTTGTAACAAAAATATCTTCAGGCTGCAATTTTGAGATAGCATTAAAGCCCAGCCCTCACTTTGTACATTTCCACAATGGTATGAGAAATTACAAGGCTGGGGTTTTCTCGGTTATCCATTTGTCTCTTTCCCATCTTGCAAGTGGAACGAGTACCTCTGTTGCCAAGCAACAGTGCGGCGGGAGACATGGTGCATGTGTAATGTGGCACTCTGGGAGTGAGGGGCTTAGTTCTAGAGCTGGTCCAAGGGCACTGAAAAGGAGCACCGAAGAGTGCACTTTTTCTCGACAGCTGGACAGTCATGTCATTAATGCAAATCCTCCAATAATTAAAAGAGCTGCTTCCACTGAGCAATCCCATCACCAGCTTTCTGTGAACTGTGGAAAATCCTAAGAACCACAAGGCATAGTAGCTTTTGAGAGTCGCCATTTGCCATCCGAGTATCTTGGCCAAACACACCGCATAAATCCAGCGATCTCTCTTGCTGAATAATCAGGACTCAGACTAGACTCTGAGAGAGAGGCTGGAAATCTCAATCCCAAACAGGCCTCCATTCTATGGAATGAATAAGAAAATGGCTCTTTCACCGAAGTAATACAAAGAAGAGATCTTGAAAACGGGAGTGGGGAGGAAAGGCAAGAATGAGAGAGGACACACAGTTTGGCAACCGGCAACCATCTGTTTCATGTCATTAAAGAGGGTGAAGAAAATGAAGGTTGAGAATGTCTCTGTTACATTAGTAGCTGACGCCTCCCTAATTAATTGTAGTCAAATATCCCCTAATACGGGATAATTGTGTTCAAGCTGAAACAGTGTGCGAAGCAGGATTGTAAGATAGTGATGTACAGGCCCAGGAACCAGGCTGCTTTGGTTTGGATCCCAGCTCTCCCACTTACACACCGAGTGAATTCTGGAAGGTCAACTGACCTCTCTGCGTCCCATTTATATAAATATATAAAATGTGAAACATTATAGTACACATTTCGTAAGACTATAAAGATTAAATGAGTTAACATATATAAGCAATCTAAAGTGAGAATATAGTATTAAGTAAATGCTAGCCATTATTCACGACAGTTTCACACATTTTTATTAAGAAAGGGAGCTCCTCATTCCTCTTTTTATTTTTGTCATCAAAAAACTACATCCAGTCTTTAGTTGGTACCTGATCAATTTTTGTTGGATGAGCAAAGGAGGGGGCACTCTAAAAATTAAAATACCTCACTTTAGTTCAATACATTTTTAAAGCTGGCTAACGGACATTTAATTCCAAGTCAGAATAGGAATGACACCAGGAGTTTACAGAATACGTTTCCTTGCCTAATCTCTCAAAACATATTTTTAGGAAAATTAAACTCAGGGGGCACTTGAGGGGAGCCCGCTTAAGATTCTCTCTTTTTCCCCTCTGTCCCTCTCCCAGCTCACACGCTCTTTTCAAAAAAAAAAAAAAAAAAAATGTTAAACTCAACATTTGACCTCTGTCCTACATTTTATTCTTCCCAGATGGATATCTCTGCCTCGTAGAGGCAACAGCGCTCTCCCGGAGTTCAGTTTGAGTTTTTTAACATATTGTGCCCTTGTCTTGTATTGAGCTTTAATAGAGAAATCACCCAACCTCAGTGGGAGGGAGAAAAAGCTTTGATAAGCTATAGCAACCCTGCGCCCTAGAAAAAGCCCAGGGCCCCATTTGAGTTCTCCCCTGGTGTCTCACATGGAAAAACAGCTTTAATTCTTGGTGCATTGGTTTCGTCTTTAAAATGTGAGTCATAATCTGAACTTTTCGTGTTCATCAAATGAGACCGTTTACATCAAAATGTGATATTATGTGAGAGGTTCTTGAGAAAATTTTAGTCCGAGAAGATGTCTCCTTTTGAAATGCACCTTTTAAATGAAGGAAGTGGTAGGTTTCCAGATTAAGTGGAGTAAGTACTTTCTCCTCTTTCTTCTGGTATCTCTGAGATTGCTTTTTATTTGCCATATAAGGAGTGGAGTTCTTTGAGCAACAGGTACAGCAAAAATAGCTGCTGTTCCAGCAATCAAGGAAGCAAACATATAAAAATAAGATGTGTGTTCACAGAAACCGAGGGACAATCAACTCTTGATTATTTGAGACTTTAACCATTTTATAAGAAATAAAAGTAGGGAGGGGCGCCTGGGTGGCGCAGTTGGTTAAGCGTCCGACTTCAACCAGGTCACGATCTCGCGGTCCGTGAGTTTGAGCCCCGCGTCGGGCTCTGGGCTGATGGCTCAGAGCCTGGAGCCTGTTTCCGATTCTGTGTCTCCCTCTCTCTCTGCCCCTCGCCCGTTCATGCTCTGTCTCTCTCTGTCCCAAAAATAAATAAACGTTGAAAAAAAAAATTAAAAAAAATTAAAAAATAAAAAAAAATAAAGAAATAAAAGTAGGGAAGCTCCCAAATGCATATGTAATTATATCAAGGAAATCAAAATGATTCCATAAATATTTTCTATTTTGAGCCAAGCAGTATCTAGGTTCTAAGAGAAGGCAAATATATACAAAATTCTTAGAACCACGCCTTCTGTATTTTGGTAGATTGCAAAAATTTCCCCAATTCATCATGGCTGTGTTCATTCTCTTTGCCATGTGGATTTCAGTGGCCTCTAAATCTGACTCAGCTAAGTCCAGGAATAAGAGATAATAAACATATATGAGTATCTAGTTTCTGGCAGATAATATATCTGTAACACACTCATTTACTGTTACCATAGTGTGGTATTTATTTTCTATAACTGCATAGGAAGTTACCACAGATTCAATGACTTGAGACAATACCTATATATTAGCACATAGTTCTGTGGGTGAGAAGCTCCCCATGGTAGAGTTGGGCTCTCTGCTCAAGGTATTGCAAGGATGAAATCAGTGTCTGCCATGCTGAGCTCTCATCTGAAGGCTCTTGAGAAAAATCCACTTCCAAGCTGATTCTTGTTGTTGGCAGAATTCAGTTCTTTCCAATTGGACTATAAGATCCCCATATCCTGCCTGGCTGTCAGCAAGGGGCCGCCCTCAAGCTGCTCACAGGTCCTCGCCATGTGGCCCTTTCTATCTTGGCAATGGAGAATGTCATTCTTATTAAACCCCCCTCAAGCCTTGAATCTCTCAGACTTCATCTTCTATGAGCAGCCCTGCTTTTAAGGGGCTCATGTGATTAGGGCAGGCCCACCCAGGTCATCTCCACATATTGAGGTCAACCGTGCCATAAAATACAACCTAATACCAGGAGTAAAATCTATCATAATCACAGTGGAATCATATGCTTAATATTTATGTACTTTATCATGTGAAAATCATAAGGAAATAAGAGAAAGATACCTAGGAAGCTCACAGTGGAAGGTGCACATTGGAAGATGGGTAGCAAGTGACAGAATAGCTCTAAATTATAGAAGATAAAGGAAGGGACCCAAAACTGGAACCCAGAGGAAATAACCAAAGAAGATGCTCTGTCCCTTTAGTCACTTGAAGGTGCACACACTTTAAATATCCATTTTGAAGAATCTACAAGTTTGACTTCCAATTAAATACAAACCATGTGTATATTTTTAAATGTATTTTAATGTTTATTTTATTTTTGAGAGAGGGAGACAGAGTGTGAGCGGGGGAGGAACAGAGAGAGGGAGACACAGAATCCGAAGCAGGCTCCAGGCTCTGAGTTGTCAGCATAGAGCCTAAAATGGGGCCCAAAGTCATGAACCAGGAGATCATGACCTGAGCTGAAGTCGGATGCTTAATCAACAGAGCCGCCCAGGCACCCCAACCATGTGTATGTTATATGTCGTCTCCAATGACTTATTCAATGTCTCTTGAGATAACTCTTCTATTGGAGTGCCTCCCACATGTTGCATATTGTATATTTCAGATAGGAGAGTTCTGGAGTCGCACAGAGATGAGGGAGATCCTCAGTTGCCTTAGTCATTATCCCATACACTAAATAAACCAGTCAGAACACTAAAGCTACAACAACAAGGATGTTAACAGAAACCAGCAGCATTCCAGCAAGAAATTATTCTGACAAAATCATACTTCTGTACTGTTATTTAATATTGCTACTGAAATTGTCCTGCCCATGGACATACCTCAAATGTGGAAATGTGCTCTTGGTGAGCAGTTAGCACCCACGTGATCATTTTTCCCCCAGGATGGATTTCAAGATGGATCAAATTAGTAAATTTGTCAAGGAGGTAAATACTCTGTGCCCCCTGATCAAGTGGGAGTTCTTCTCAGGTATTTATAAAAGAAGACTAGTCTCACAAGGAGAATCTTGAAACCAGTGTAAATTTAGTAGAAATAAAGGAAACATGGGAAGACTTCTGATTACTCTCCTGGTGTAATGCAAACCTCCTACCCCCTTGTTCTATACCTTTGCTTATTTTGAAAGAACCAACATTGTTTAGTTCTGGACAAGGGGCAACCACCCCTAACTTGCCAAGCATGCATGAAAGAGCTCAGGAGAGGAGAGGAGGCTTGGAGAGGGTGGGTAACTTTTAGAACAGCTACTGTAGATAAAGAGGAAGGAGCTCCAGTTAAAAGGAGTAGGTGGGAGAATCATGCTTCCAGTTTACAATGGAATTTATTAAAAGACCGTACCATTCCTCAAGAATCACCTGCTTCCTGGCCCAAAATGGTGTTGAAATGACAAACAGAATGGATGCAAGCATTAATATGGGTGGAGCCCAGCCTTCCTGACCTTCTGTGCCATTTACACAGACCCCAGGAGTCTCACATCTTCCCGTGGAGGAAGCCCCTCCTGGGCTCCCTCTTCCCTTGCCCCCACCCTCCCCATCACTTCTGATTCCCCTCTACAGCGGGGTCCCTAATCGTTGTGTTAACATTTCCTTCAATTGTTCAATATTACTCTAGAACAACAACAACAAAAAGGCACCCGTGGTTAATGCCAGTATTAGATCATAGATTTGAAAATGTGTCTGATGGTGCAAAGCACTGTCAGGCAAAAATCAAATAAGTAAAACAAATAAGCAGAAAATCCCACCAGGGGCTTGTCTTAAGTCCGAGATTACCTCTGTCCCTTCGATATGCCGTTTATCTTCAAAATAGCTGTGAGATCTGAAACTGTTGAAACACTTGATCTTATCTTTCTTTCTTTTTCCTATGTTTTTTTTTCATTTTCCATCATCTTGCCCCTTAAGAACTTAAGAGGAATGGGGAAGAGACAAGAAGCTGTGATTTATAGTATATAAATCTCTTCTTCAGTACAAGAACCAGAATGCTAAAAAAAAAAAAAAGATGCTTGCTAATGAACTGGTTGAAATTGAGATTTTAAATCAACCATTGAACCAAGAATTTAATTTACATCTTTTGACCACCCTAACCCAGAAATGCAGAAATGTACCACGTTATAGCTGAAAGCACATCGCATGTGTGCTTTGAAGGAACTGGATAGACATCCTGACTGCAGCACTACCTGTGGGTTATTAAACTGGATAAATTGGTTAACCTCTCTGACTTTAAGTTTCCTCGCCTCTAAAGTAAGAATAATGGCACTTATTTCGTGAGGACTTGTGAGGCTTAAATATATATAAAGATTTTGGAATAGCTGTATCTTACCACTCTGGAAAGCTGGAATCACATAAGCTTTAGGGATAAAGCACAGGTATGTTAGATTAAAGTTTCCCTCAAACTTCCCTAAACATGGAACTGTTGTGGAAAACTGTGCCCAGACCCTCTGAGATGCAACATGAAGCCCACCTCAGAATTGCACATCTCAGGGTGCAAAGACTAGAACATTTATCCCTTGGCTTCCATCCCCCCATGCGTTGACAGTTGCTTCTGGAACATTCATGGGGTACGCACTTCTGGGTTGTGCCTTTTTGTTCACAGAAGAAAACCATCATCAGGGAAAAGAAAAAAATGGGCACTGGAGGTGGTTGCTGAGAGAGTAGGTTGGAAAGTGTCTCTTTTTTCTCATTGAAATGTAATTAATGTACAATGTTGTGTTAATTTCAGGTATACAACGTATTGATTCAACAACTCAGCGCATTGTTCATTGATCACCACAATAAGTATAGTCACCACGTGTCACCATACAATGGTATCACAATATCCTTGACTACATTCCCCATGCTGCACTGTTTTGTTTATCATTCTGTCCTTACTGTCTACTGCCTAGAACATTATATGGAGTTTAGTAGATGCTTAATTAATATCTTTTGAGTAAATGAACAAATGGGTCATATTTAATTAAGTATAGAGTTGGGATTCGTCCCCAGGTTTTCTAATTTCCAACCTAGCGTAAACACCACCTTGCCAAGACACTAAATGCTATTTCTAGTCTGATCCATTACACCCTTAGCCTACCTGAGTTTATAGATCAAAACAGCTGATACATAAAAGATGGTAAGTCCTCAGTGACAGAAGATTAGGGTTAGGGTTATGGTTCAGGTTCAGGCTTGACAGAAGGGAAGACCCTGGAATGAGAATAAAGACTGCTTCTAAATAGAACCAACATCTATACTTTGGCCAGAACATTGGCAAAGTCCACCAGCTTCTGATGGAACTCAGTAAACTAAGGGTAGATCGAGCCAAACACCAGAGGCTCCCCTATCACTGACATAGAGCCAGTTACTTGAACACCCCAAGTCCTCCCTTTACATCCTACTTGCTTCAAATCTGAAGAAGAGGGGAGGAGAACTATAAGAACAAGACCATTATCTCACCCTTTGTCTAGGCCTTTATTCCATAATTCACCAGGCTATGATGTTGGAGAAGAATGCTTGAAACTAGACATGACAATAAGCATTTTATTAGATTGGGCTGAGTTTTAATAACATTACTGAAAAATGGCCATAAAATTATACAAATACCAAAATCACCTCAAGATCTATAAAGAAAAATTTAATATAACACAGTGAAATCAGTGGCTGGAAATATAGAATGCCATTTCATGTTTACAGGTAACTGCTGTGGACTCACTTGTGTCCCTGCAAAATTAGTAGGTTGAAGCCTAACCTACAGTGTAGATTTGGAGATGAGTCCTTTGGGAGATAATCAGAGTTAGATGAGATCACGAGGGTGGAGCCTTTGTGAAGGTATCAGTGCTCTAATAAGAAGAGATAAGAGGGAGAGATCTGTGCTCTCTCTCTGACTCTCTCTCTCTCTCTCTCTCTCTCTCTCTCTCTCTCTTTCGCTCTCCTTTCTATGTGAGGACCCAGATAGAAGGTGGCTGTCTCTAGGGCCAGGAAGAGAGAGCTCTCACAGAAATCAGCCATGCTGGCACCTTGGTCTCAAACCTGTAGCCTCCAGAACTGAGAGAAAACAAATATCTATTTGTTTAAATCACTTATCCTATGGTATTATGTAATGGTAGCCAAAGCTAAGACAGTATCTAAATATAAACCTCAATAGACCATTTACACTTGCCTGAAAAATCCCGAGTAGTAATTTCAACCTCTAGTAGTGGCTCTAACACTGGAAACTTCTTCTAACATGCCTCTTCCCTGCTCAAAAGTGGTCTTAAAATACCATCTTCCCACTGAATTAAATCCTAATTCTTCCTTTCTGGTATTCCCAACATGGCCCCAACCCAGCTCTTCAGCTGTATTCATGTTCTTCTCTGTACATGCTCCAAGCTCCACTTCTCTCCTCCCAATCTGTGCTTCGCAATCTCTTTGCTAGGGCTGACATTAAAAACTAACACAAACTGGATGGCCAAAACAACAGAAATTCTTTTTCTCAGCTCTAGAAGGTTGACGTCCATAGTCAAGATATCAGCAGGATTGGTTCCTTCTGATGGCTGTGATGGAGCCATCTGTCACAGGCCTCTCTATACAGCCTACAGATGGCCACCTTCTTCCTGGGTGTCCTCAAATTGTCTTTCCTCTATGCCTCTGTGTGCAAATTTCCCCTGTGTATAAAGTCAGCAGTCATGTTGGATTAGGGTCCATATCAAGGACTGTGTTTTAACTCAATTACCTCTGAAAAGATCTATCTCCACATAAGGTCACATTCTGAGGCATTAAGGTTAGGACTTCAACATATGTATTTGGGGAGGTGGAGAGGGACACAGTTTAAACCAAAAGTTTATATTAAAAAAAAAACTTTTTAATGTTTATTTTTGAGAGAGAAAAAGAGAGAGCATGAGCAGGAGAGGGGCAGAGAGAGAGGGAGACACAGAATCCAAAGCAGTCTCTAGGCTCTGAGCTGTCAGCACAGAGCCTGATGCAGGGCTTGAACCCACGAACTGTGAGATCATGACCTAAACCACCCAGGTGACTTAACCTACTGAGCCACCCAGGTGCCCCAACACATTATATTTTTACTTGCTTACTCTTCTCTATTCCCCAAACTTCCTTTCTCTGTTTTTTCTTTGATGACTTTGAACTCATACCAGTTGTTCAATGCAAGCTTCTTTAAAAAGTGTTCTCTCCTGACATCCCCTGCCTCCCAACTAAATGTACTCTATTCCTTCAAACATCCATTATACTTAGCTTTTATTTTTCTCATGGCACTTATCTCCCACTTCATATCATATACCATGTTTTTTTTTCCCCTCTTTTAATAGACAGTGGAGAGCTTAATGGATGGTCTGACTCTGACCCCATACAGTGCCAAATGCAGGTCTTAATATTTGGGAATTGATGGGGGAATATTTGTGCACATGGCTATTCATTTGAACAACTAGTCTGGACTGCGATAGTTGTAACTCACTTGTATATGCATTTTTAGTACTGGGCACAATGCCTGGCACGGAAGCATGACTTATTGAAGTGAGTGAGTGATTTTTCTAAAATAGTATATGCTAAGGAGATAGGAGGGAAACAGCTAATAGGAAAGGTCAACAAAGCTAACTGCTTGCTACATGACGCCTGCCAGCATCTCACTGCCATGTCCCTCTGGACTGTAGATGTGGACTGTCAGTCTCGGATTAAATGAGCTCCCTTCAGAAGAGGCATCCACAGGGATCACTTTGACTGACAGAACGTCACAGGAAGTGAGGAGTGTGCCTCTATAACGGGTTCTTTCACGTTTCACATTGGCCCATATAGAGTGAAAGAATAAAATGACCCAGAAAAACGATTTCATAGCAGGATATCTTGACCTGTCTATAGGGAGCCCATTGGGAATAATGGCATGAATACAGACAAAGGTGAAGAGAAATAGATGCCATTAACCATAGTGGTTCCGGCAAGTCACGGGTGATAAAGCAAGGAAGACAAAACTCCTGACTGCTGGGCCTGGTGTGGGTCCTTGCATCTGCACATCACTTTGCACTCCCTTTGTGGTTTCAGATGAGGCTGCAGGGGTTAGGTGGTGGTTGGAGCTTAAGATGCAGAAGGGCTGAGCAGTGTTGTAATATAGGCTTTATTATTATTACTTAGGTATGGTAGACCAGCAGACTAGGAGACAGTGGCCATTGAAAAAGAGCTTTTATACTGACAGATCCCAAGAGGAGAGGGTGTGTCATGCCATGGGCTGGGGGCACAGGGGGAAACAATGAATTGTATCAGGAGGCAACAGAGAGGGGGAAACCATAGGAAGAGCCTTTGTGCTGTGGTTTCTATGGAAAGGAACAGGCAAAGCAGGCTCAACAGGTTTAAGATTGGCCAGTTTGAATACTTTCAGCGGGCTCTGGGGCATAGGGGTTGCCCCTGGTTGTCTAGTGTCTGCTCCTGGAGAGATTAGACAGGTAATACTGGTCCCCAATAGAGAGACCCCTGTAAAGGAGGTTGATGGGGTGTAGACTCTAGATTGGTTGGTTTGTATTTGTGAAGTGTGCTCAGTGCTCCAGCGTTTACTCTCCCTAGGAGTTGGCTAGCCCAGGGAGGGCAGTCCTTCCAGGGCTAGGAAGGCCCTAGATGTCAAAGCCCCAGAGTACAGAAAACAAAAGCAATGGTTCATACAAACAGTCAGGCCCTGAGCCACCTCCATTCTTTCAAATACAGCATCTAAAATATGAATTTCATTAACCAGCATTGTTTCCTTTAATGCCCTTAATAATTTTTCTGGACAGGTTTTAATTTTCCTATTGACAAGTGAGAAATGCGTGGCTTACAGAACTTGTTCCAAGTTTGTACAGTCAAAATGGTAGACCAGTTCCTCTACATCAAGCCTAAGGATAATTTTGTTTTCCACCTTATGTTATTATGGTCACTCTGCTTGCTTACAATTCTGAGGGGCTTTAAATGTCCATCAACTGATGAATGGATAAAGAAGATGTGGCTTATATACACAATGGAATACTACTTGGCAATGAGAAAGAATGAAATCTGGCCATTTGCAGCAACATGGATGGAACTGGAGGGTATTATGCTAAGTGAAATAAGTCAGGCGGAGAAAGACAGATACCATATGTTTTCACTCATATGTGAATCTTGAGAAACTTAACTGAAGACCATGGAGGAGAGGAAGGGGGAAAAAAAAAGTTACAGACAGGGAGGAAGGCAAGCCATAAGAGACTCTTAAGGACTGAGAACAAACTAAGGGTTGATGGGGGTGGGGAAGAGGGTGATGGGCAGGGAGGAGGGCACTTGTTAGGATGAGCACTGGGTGTTGTATGGAAACCAATTTGACAATAAATTATATTTAAAAAAACAATTCTGAAGGGCTTTTCATATCAAACCTGTGTGAAAACATGTGTAATAAAGTCATGGGAACCATAACTTGGCCGACAATTAATGGCTACCTTAAGATTTCTATGCAATTAGGACCTATGCCATTAGGACCAGGCTTCTGGAGCCTGGGTCAGCAGTTCTATGTCTGTTTTTTGTTTGTTTGTTTGTTTATTTGTTTGTTTGTTTGTTTGTTTTTAATTCCAGCCTCAAATATTTTCAATAGGTACCTTTTAATGATCTTGGTCATAATCGAAACTCCTTTCTTCCTCGCCACACTTTGGCCACTGAATCAGCCATTACATTCAGCCCCCCAGCAGCTTCCATGCTTCACTAGCCTTTGGTTTTACTTCCATTACTTGGTAATTACCAAGGTGGGTTCCAGCAATCGTGCAGATGAGGGTGGCTTTCTCCCCACCCTCGCCTCTTACAAGTATCAAATATTGACAAGGTGAGGCAAAGGAAACACTTGAAGTTCTCCGAATGGCCCTGGATAATTCATAATGGAGTTACACAGATTTGAGTGTATACATTTTCTCTTTATCCACTGTTTCCAGAGGGGACACAGAGACTTTCAAACAAACTGTAAAAAAAAATTTAGGATGAATTTCTGTGCTTAACATCCCAAGCCACTCCATTTCTAAAATTGCTCAGCATTGCTATTTATAAGATCTAAAAGGTGTCAGAGACACAGAAAAGAGGCAAGGTAGGATGACAAATGGAAGAACTTTCAGGTGCCTCCAGATACAACATTTCGCGCTGTTATGAGATTTTAATTTCTTTAAGGGAAGACCTCCATGTCTCAACTCTGGGCAGGTGCTACACAGCCACGAGACATTCCGTTTAAAGAGACATAAAAGGCAGGGAGCCTGCAGATAATATTGGTAAATAACAAAGCCTTTAGGGTCAGAGAGTTCTAGGCTCTGGTCGAAACTCTTATTAAGAATTCTAGCCATGTAACCTCAGGCAAGTTGTATCAGTGAGCCTCTGTTGACTTGGGTGTCAGATGGGAATCATACTTCCCAGGGTTTGTTTGAAAATTAAAAGTTTGGATGTAAGGAGCTTAGTTCAATACCTGGCATAAATCAATCACTCAATAAAATGTTAGCTGTTGATGGATATAAGGCTTTCTATTAGGAGTCAATAAGAATGATTTTTGTTCTTCATTTTTTAATGTATTGTTTTTTTAATACATGAAATTTATTGTCAAATTGGTTTCCATACAACACCCAGTACTCATCCCAAAAGGTGCCCTCTTCAGTACCCATCACCCACCCTGCCCTCCCTCCCACCCTCCATTAACCCTCAGTTTGTTCTCAGTTTTTAAGAGTCTCTTATGCTTTGGCTCTCTCCCACTCTAACCTCTTTTTTTTTCCTTCCCCTCCCCCATGGGTTTCTGTTAAGTTTCTCAGGATCCACATAAGAGTGAAAGCATATGGTATCTGTCTTTCTCTGGAGTACTACGTGGCAATGAGAAAGAATGAAATATGGCCCTTTGTAGCAATGTGGATGGAACTGGAGAGTGTGATGCCAAGTGTATTGTTTTGTTTTTAACGAGTTCCAGGTTGTTCAGGATTATCATTAATTTTAGAATTTGAGGAATCTTCTTTGGTTCAACTCATCATGCTACACAAATGTAAACTAGGGTGCATGATCCGAAGTTCCTTTAGTTACCATTGAGAAACTACAGCTAAAACTAAGATGTAAATATTGGTTGATAGAGACAAAACTTTTTGACAGGGCATAAAGTTGAAAACCTGGTCAGTCTTTAAGCTAATACTTTACAGCAAAAAAGTACAAATACTTAAAAGGAATAAAACTGTGAATAGTTTTCTACCACACACTTTACTTGGAGAAGAATGCTCTTCTGTTGAGAAGATGATATAGTATGATTTGAACATACTTTTGCAGTATGAGGGACGTATAGAGTAACAGCACCATATTTGCCATTTTTAGAGAAAAATGTTTCATTCATTCACACCGTAGCTCTGCTGGGTCTGCAGGATTATGGTTGAAACAACTCTGTGATGTTTGCAGGGGAAAGGATTCTTTTATTGGCTCTATAATTGGCAAAGACACTGAGGAGAAACACCTTCATGGTTGGTCAGTGAAGCTCTTCCATACCAATGATTTTAAAATTTGAAACTATGCAAAGCTTTTCTTAAGGCCAACACCCACATTGGTCTCTTCCTGTATTTTCCAACCTATACACTAAGTAAAACTCCAGATTTTCTACAGCCCAAGAAAGTTATTTAATGGCATTACACAGGAAGAGCAATGAAACCCACGTCTCAGTGTGCACTCCAATGAAGGTATGATCCTTTCTCAAAATGGCCTTAAAACTTCCAAAGCTAGAGCACTGAACAAACAAGAGAGCACTATTTTCAGAAGCGTTAAGTAAAATAAGAGCTACATGTTTACTGGGGACAATTGGGAGAAGGGTGCTTAGAAACAAAAAACGCTTCAGTAGAAGGACAATTGAGTACTGGGCACAGAAGTTGTAAGGACTGAGTGTCCTAATACAAGAAATGCACAGAACAGAGTTGAAACTTTCCCCCTTCTCCAGAGAAGAGAACATAATAGCACAAAGGCAAAATCTTCGTAAAGGTTTTTCAACAGTTTCTAATGGAGAGCTAGAAGTTTCCATTGGCTAATACTTACAATTATATATTGATTACAGGCTGGTTACTAACCACAAAGAAAAAGTTATAACATTTTCATTCCAAGGTACCTACATTTTCAACAAAAACCTTAATGTTGGGTCTTCATAACTCCCAAGGTAATGAGCTCAGGATTTCATCATCAGTGATTACCCAAAGTGAGTAACTCTCTGAGTTAATCTTTAATATTCAGTCCCAGATGAATAGAGGCATATAAATAGCCCATTGAGTCACAGTTGGCTTTTAAAGGTTTTACTTCTACTAAATACTCTCCAAATAAAAATGAACCCGGGAATAGTTGTTGACATAAGCAGCACCGAGAATATGTTTTTGTTTGTGCATAAATTCTAATCTAAGTCTGGATTAAGGCAAGTCTTGATGAAGCATTTGTGATTAAGCAGGGCTGAGACCAGAGGATGGCAATGAACTCACACTGAGCAAGGACAGCTCTGTCGTGACATTGGCCAAGCTGTTTCAACAGTGGTCTTCCGTTAACTTTGTACATCTCCCTAGTACTTTCAGCAAGACCATTTGCAGAACTTTGGTGAGTTTCAAGGGAAATACTTGAAATAAGACTCTTATCCAAAAGTCTTAAATCCAATAGAGATTGATAAGCCCATGACCAGAAATTATATATTACCTGTTAATCTTTATGGTGCACACCAGAAGTTATAGAGAAATACCTAAGGTAAACAGAATTCTTGAGTTGTAGCTATGCTAATGGGTAACATATTGGGAAGAAATAACGGGTAGCGAGTAGCAGAAATGGAAGAACTAAATTATATGAATATTAGACTATCAAAATTTCACTTGTACTCTGCATGGCGATACCCAGTTCTCTGTGGCACCTGTTGTATGGCTGCTGAAATTATTTCCTATCTGTCTTAATTGCTCGGTCAGCCTTATCAAAACAAAGAAACAAACAAAAAGGAAACGCCATAATTTTGGGTCCTGTCTATATGGACTTTCATTGTTTGTCCCTGCCCAAATCCCCAACCTCACCTTCTACCCTTACTATCCAGACACGCCCACTCTCGTTGCAAAACATACACAGCGTTCTTCTAGCTCATTCTTATTCCTATTCAACTTTCATATTTCAGTTCATTTCCCCACTAAGCCTCCTCTGTACCACTGAACTACAATGCATGTACATAACCAGATACATGCAGTATGTATACATACACACACGTGCATTTATGACATGTATGTATGTGTTTTACATGACATAAATCTGTACATATTCATATATACATACACACACAGGGGAGTGGTTTACACGATTGTAGGGCCGGCTAAGCAAGTCTTGGCAGGTGGGCAAGAAGGAAAGATTCAGGGGAAGGGAAAAGCAATTTTAGGCCCACAGAATGCTTGGAGTACTTGGTTATTAAGAATGCCCAGTCTCTATGAATGGATAAAGAAGATATGGTATATATATATATATATATATATATATATATATATATAATGGAGTATTACTGAGCTACAAAAAAGAATGGAATGAAATCTTACGATTTTCTACAATGTAGATGGAGCTAGATAGTATTATGCTAAGCAAAATAAGCCAGTCAGAGAAAGACAAATACCATCTAATTTCACTCATATATGGAATTTAAGAAACAAAAAATATGATCATAGTGGGGAAAAAGAGAGAGGCAGACCAAGAAATAGAGAACTCTCTTAACTATAGAGAACAAACTGATGGTTTCCAGAGAGGAGTTGGATGAGGGGACAGGTTAAATAGATGATGGAGATTAAGGAGGGCCTTTGTTGTGATGAGCGCAGGGTGATGTATGGAAGTGTTGAATCACTAAATTGTACACCTGAAAGTAATATTACGCTCTATGTTAACTGACTGGAATTTAAATAAAAACTTTAAAAAAAAGAACACCCAGTGTCTTTTTCAATGCCTTCCACCTGACTAAATCACTCTCATCCAGCATAATCTCTCTCTTTTATTTATTTTTTGAGAGGGAGGGAGTGACACAGAGAGAGAAAGAGAGAGAGACAGAGAGACAGAGAGATGAAGTGTGCCCATGAGCAAGCAGTGGAGGGGCAGTAAGACCGGGAGAGAGAATCTTAGGCCGACTCCTCTCTCAGTGCTGAACCTGTTTTGGGGCTCGATCTCACAATCATGAGATCATGACCTGAACCAAAATCAAGAGTCAGATGCTTAACCAACTAAGCCACCCAGGTGCTCCCACTTTTGGTGATCTAAAAAAATTCAACTTATTTGGAACTTTATATCTCATTGATAAAACCCTTCACAGAAGCACAGAGATGAGTGCTTGATTGAGTAATTCAGAAAAAGTATGCACGCTTGCTTCCCACTTCCTAATTCTAATATTCGTTGGAGCCCAACCTGCCTCAAAACACACAGCAGAAGGGGAATTCTGCGGAGGGTCATACAGCCCAGCCAAGTGGTTGCATCATAAATGCATAAACGCATCAGAGATGCCATGTCACATCTCTCAGTACTTGTCTTTCACTGCACGTGTCACAGAATCAAACCCCTCATGCATTCGTACCAGCCTTCCCCAGGAAAGTACGTGTTCTCTGAGGGCAGGTACCATATCTGTCTCATGTCTATCATGATATCCCCATCACTGGCACAGTGCCTGCACAGGACAGCAGTCAGCAAATATCTGAGGAATGAATGAACCATTGAATGAATTCATATATGTCATTATGTGAGTGTAGCTAGCAACTATCTTGTCAAGCCAACACAAACCTAACAACCATCCCCGGGGCCTTGGAGGATATCCACACCATGAGGGACGTCATCTCCAACGTGATGAGGTGGATCCATATATACAAGGCTACACCCATTTTAGTTCGTTTCTTCCTCACCTGGTCTCCATACCAGCAAGGTTCTTTCCAGTTGCAAACCACAAGATTTTAGAAGCAGAAACGGCTTCCATAGCCTTAATCCATTCAACCAATATTTACTGAGCATCCAGTTCACGCCAGAAGTGTGTGAGGCACCTGAGAAACAAAGATGACACAGGATGGGGCCCTGTCCTTAGGTGGCTTGCAGCTCAGTGAGGAAGAGCAGGGAGGTCAGAACGTACATTACAGGGGCTACAGGAACATAGCGGATGCCTATTCAGGGCATAGTGGAGGGGAGATGAACTTAGGAGTTTTTTCTGCAGAGGAGTCAGAGAACATGGCCCAGAAGTGACGTCTTAAAAACTGTTTCACTCTATTTTGATGGGCAAGGGTGGTGGAGGGATTGCAGGTAGAGAGAGCAGCACATTCAGAAACTCCAGGAGAGATTCTACTGTATCTAGTTGCAGGGTGTATATGAGCAGTTGGGTCGGGGCTGGTTAAACTAGACGCATAGTCAAATCACAGAAGCTTTTCACGAGCCCTCCCATATCACAGCACCCAGAAGAATCCTTGATCCTAGCTTTCCTTTTATCACGCCTACATACAGCACCCTCAATCTTTCATGGGATCTCCCTTGACTCCTTTTTCCCCTTCAAATCAACCCAAAGATGTCATGCTCAGGTTCCTTCTAATCTGGGGGACCCACAAGTCACTTTTCACATGCTGCAGGATCAGGTATCCTGAGCAGACAGGGCAGGGTCAGGAAGTAGTGCTCAGTTTTTATACAATAAATAAGTTCTGAATCAATGAATAAATATTATCAACTATGCTTTGAGGTGATCAAAGTAGCTCTTGTTGCTAAAATGTCTTCAGTCATCCTAAACAGATGCCTTCACTCATTCAAGGGTTTTCAACCTCAACTTTAACAATAGGGATCAAATGATTCTTTGTTGTAGAGGCTGCAGAATGTTTATCAGCATTTCTGGCTTCTACCCACTAGGTCATAAGCACCCCACTCCCTGAATTGCGAAAAACAAAAACGTCTCCTGACGTTACTAAATATTCCCTCTGGGATAAAATCACCCCTGTTTGAAAGCCATTGACCAGATTCCACGTTTGGGTTAGTGTAGTTTATGTATACCAATGGTCTTGTCTTATAAATGCGATAGGTTTTCATGGAGCCTCTAATATTTTTCCTATGAAGGCATTTCTGCTATGAGTACCATTTTATAGAGAAGAAAATTAGGCTTTGGAAAATTAGATACTTTTCCTACTGAGTGGATCCAGAATTTGAATCCAAGCCATCTGCCTCAAAGTCAATCTCTTAGACACTCTGAAATGTTACCTCCCCTGTGAAGAAAAGCCCAGACTCCTAGAAGACAGCTGTGTAAGGATGCCAGGGAATAGCAGGCAGGTCAGACAGCACATTAAACCTGTTAAAATCTAGTCTTGCCAACTCACTTTCAGAAACAGAATCCCCAAGATACTCAATGATTTGCCTCCTTGAGATGAAAGCAAGGAAGATCAACCCAGAGACTCAAATGAGGAAATGGCTTCTTTGACAGCTTATCCAAGCCAGGCCATGCTGTTTCCATTCTTTCTAGAAGGCCCCACGCGTCCCTCATCGTAACACATCACACATTGTATTGCCAATGTATCCTGCCTCAAATGCCGATTCTATTAGACTGGGAGCTGCTTCAGAGCAAAAACAGTCCCACTCACTGGTTTTTTTTTTTTTATTGTTGTTGTTTTTGTTTTGTTTTGTTTTGTTTTTTTGCAAAGAGCATTTTTCCATTCACATAGTAAGAATACAATCAAAGCTGACTGATTGGATGGATGGACGCATGGATGGATGGGTGAACAGACTAATGAATCCTAGATACAGAAAGAACTGTAAGCATGAAGGATGGGAGTTACAAGTGAGTCCTGGCAGCACAGGTACAAATGAAAGCCTGTCAAGTTAACCACTTACAGAAAGTGTTTTCTATTATCCAGACAGGAAGCCGCTGGGAGCAAAGTACATAGATTTAATGCAGCAAATAAAGTAAGAAAAAATTGGCCCTGAATCAATAAAAATCGTCCGTCCTCTCTTTTCAGTTTTATAATCCAGGCCGTGGCTGACCCAAACCACCCAACTCCATTCCACCCCCATTAAGGACTTCTACCTGCCTTGTTAAATATTCACGGGCACTGCCCCTCCGGAAAGGCCACAGGATCTTCAGCGCAGTAAATCGATCCACAGCGCCTCTATGTGAGCAGGCTGTTAAAAGAGATTACAAAACACAGCTCCGGGCTTGACAAGTTTCCCAGACTTGGGGTTTGGCAGCTGGAGACAATCAGGCGGGCTTCTCTGTCCCCACCACCCACAGCTCTGGACATGGAGAATTGCTTCTCCAGTCCCAGGATGACTTACGTGGAAGATTTCCTGACGCAACCTTGATTCTGCAACTTTCATTTTGTCTCGGACGATGATCTTTGCAATCCTCTTTTGTCAGAGATTCTGGGGCCCAGACTGATAGTCGATACTCGATGAGGCAGCTAAAGCTCAGGGAGGGGAAATGACTTGCCCAAGATCCCTGGGAGAAGTGGCTGCAGGGCTAGGATTCACTGGGGAACTGTTGATGGACTGAAGGCATCGGTTGGACTGAGCAAATAATGCACTGGATCTCCCATGGACCCAAAGGAAGCTCCCTAGAGACATTGATCAAGTAGGCTGGAGCCATATTGGGAATCTTTTCATCGACAGTGGTAGTTATTCAGGGTGATTACAATTACATTTGTTCATTTATTTACGCATCCACCAAATACTACTATATGCCTACAGCATTCTAGGAATTGCACAAGTTTTGGGTGGTAAGTGATAGAGCAGGAAGACAAGAACAGAGCAAATAGGCTAGCAGAATATAGAGATCATATAATATAGTATTAAACAGAAGATCATACATAATTATGTTAGACGTGATATTATATGATATATATTGTCTTAGTTGGCTTGGCTTAGCACAACAAAATACCATAGTCTAGGTGGCTTAAACAGCAGAAATTTATGCTGTCACTGTTCTGGAGGTCAAACGTAAGAGATTAGGGTGCTAGAATGGTCAGGTTCTGGTGAAAGCCCTCTTTCTGGCTTGCAGGCAGCCACCTACTCACTGTGCCCTCACAGTGGAGAGAGATCTCTGTCATTTCTTCCTATCAGGCCGATCCCATCATGAGGAGCCACTTCATGATCTTATCTAATTATCTCCCAAAGGCCCATCTCCAAATACTATCACACTGGAGGGAAGGGTTTCAAAATATGAAAGGAGTCACAATCAAGTCCCTACATATAACTAAATATGATGTGATGTCTGATATTGTATGACATACAATTTAAAAAATACAGACTAAGAACCGAAAGAGGAAGGAAAAGGCTGCAGAAAGGTTCTTGCAGGCAGTAACACCTACAGCCAAGTGTGTCATCGAGTTCAAAGGGAAAAAGAGCCAGAGACCACAGACTGATGAAAAAGGCCCTGAGTCAGTAAATGAACAGTTCAGCAGGCAAGAAGAAAGGCAGGAAATCCCAGTTCCTGAGCTCAGGCTATGGAGGCAGATAGACTTCAGGCACCTGCAGCTATGACCATGAACAAATCATTCAAATCTTCTAAGTCTCGATTTCCATAATTATAAATCGTGGAGAACAAAAGCAGCTAACTTATCAAGTAGTTGTGAACCTTGGCATGAGATAATCTTCTTAAAGAGCTTAGCCCTGAAGACTGGCATATTGTGTTTAATCAAAGGGAATTATGATTTTTGAAATACTGAAAATATTCCACCAGTGCATTCCGTTGGCTCTACCTTCAGATACATTGTGCATCCAAACATCTAACAATCTCCAGCAACCTATGTGGCCTTGGCCAACTGCTTGAAAACACCTCAGTTGTCTTATCTGTGAAATGGATACATTATTAGTGACTACCTCACAGTGCTTTTGGGAGTACTTATGGATTACTACACATGGAAAGTACTTTAAAAGATGAGCAGACTGTAGCTCATGGCGAGTGCTAAGTAAGTGGTCCTTATTATTACCATCTTGCGTCTGGATTGCTGGGGTAGCAGACTCTTACTTGCCCTCTCTGCTTCTATCCCTTCTCCTTGGATATTTTCAACAGCAGCCAGGGTAAGGCATTCAATAAGTAAATCATGTCACCCTCCAATGGCTTCCCATCTCATTCAGAGCAAAAGCAAAGGCTTCATATTGGCCTGGACCCCCTTATCGCTCAGACCTTATTTCCCACTGCCCTGCTTGTTCACACTGCCTCTTCCTCCCCAGCTTGACATGCTGTTCCTCTGACACAGCACATCCATCACTGTGTTTTTCCTTGAAGTTCTCTCTGCCAGAAGGTTCTTGCCCAGATATATTCTCGACCAATCCATTCAACTTCATGCAAGTTTCTGTTCAAATGTCTCGTTAGCAGGAAGACCTTGCCTAACACAATTGACCTAGGTAGCAAATACCACCCAGGACATCCCATCACCCTGACCCTTCTTTATTTTCCTTATGATCCAACATGCTATGGATTTATACTGATAATTGCGTATTGTCAACTGTCCCAACAGAATGTAGGCTCCAGGAAGTCAGGGATTGGCTTGTTCAGTGGCAGTAAGAAATGTGCTTGATACACGGAAGGAGCTTCATTAATATTTTCCAGTGGTGAATGAGCAAAAGAATTATGGGCAGGTGTCTTCTCTGATTGAACACTGACCGAATGGGGCAGAGGTGACCCCCCTGGTTGCAAGGCATGTGAACTGAGCTCCTGAATGAAAGACGCAGGGGCCCAGAGTCCCTGATTGCCAGTCCAGTGTCTCTTCCGGGAGAAGCCTGGAAAATCTAACTGGATAGTTCTCAGTGGCGGAAGGCGAGTAATCTTCATTATTTAGCAATTCTAAGCATTACCTTAATGACCTGGTAAATCATCCTGAAAATCTGAAGGTCTCTAAAACATGGTGATTCTGAGAAACTGCTGACTCTAGCTGTCTCCAAGGGATGTTGTTAGTGATCATTTTGGATGGGCTTTTGGCAGGTACTTTTATGTTCCACTTAGGTGAGGGTGCAAGGCAATGAGATCTGGTTCTCCCGCCATTTATGCAGCAGAGTGCAATCTGTTCACAGGCAAGGCAGTGCTGTAAATCCTGCATCGCATGTGCATGGTGTGTGTGTGTGTGTGTAGCTTCGGTGGCATTATTTTAACCAGAAACCTCAGTTAAGTGGGGTCATAAAACTATTTTCATATTGGGACACTTCTCAAGACAAATGGCTTCCCGCTGTTTTCTTCCTTCTTTCCTTCCTGGCGACACTCAAGATGAAATTGAAGATTAGCACCTGTTTAATCCTAAGTATGGCCGCCATCCAACCTGACCCCTAGGGGGCACCACCCTTAGATCTAGGCAACAAACCCTCCATCTTGGGCCTCATGCTTTAGAGGGGCCTTATATTACAAACACATTAGAATATGCATTTACCAGGGCACCTGGGGAGCTCAGGTGGTTAAGTGTCTGACTCTTAATTTTGGCTCAGGTCATGATCCCAGGGTCATGGGATCAAGCCCTGCATTGGCCTTTTTGCTGACAGGATTGAGCCTGCTTGGGATTCTCTCTCTCTCTCTCTCTCTCTCTCTCTCTCTCTCCCCCATTCATGCTCTCTCTCTCTCAAAAAATAAATAAATAAATAAATAAATAAATAAATAAATAAATAAAATGCATTTATTAATGCATAAATAAATAAAAAAAGAAAATGCATCTATTAAAGAATATGCGATCATCCCTGCTCGTTGGTGTCACTCTCAGCTCTGACACAGCATGATCCTTAACCCTGAACCTCCACTCCTGTGAGTGTCCAAGCCCCCCCGGGAAAATGCGTCTCTACATCTCCTGCGCCAGGTGCTCGGAATGAAAGATAAAGTGCATTCAAATACCTTGGGGGGTTGCAGGTAGGCTGTTGCCAATGTCAGACATAGATGCTGTGGGATTTGAGCAGCGGAGGAAGTTAAGCAACAGAGCAGACGAACTGATTAACTTATGAGATCTTTCCTTGCAAATAGTACAATGGAAAAGGCTGGTAATACAAAGCACCCATTTTCTTGCTTTGATATTGCATCTCGCGGCTCCAGAGGTAGGCATGAACAGGCAACGTATTCACATCACTTCCCCAGGACAGCTAAGGAACATGTTCCTATGTTAAACAATTCATCTTGCTCTGGGAGTTTCATATTTCTGCGTTGTGAGCATCACAGGCAAGAAGCATGATGCCAATTCTTTATACCTGTGACTAGGTGGACGTTACACACTAGAATCATAAACAGTGTTATTGCTAACAAAATGAGTAAGGCTGAATTAAACTTGCAAACAACCAAGTAAAATGTTTCAGCTTTATTTAAATAATTTAAATTTTTTTAATGTTTGTTTTTGAGAGAGACAGACAGAACGTGAGCAGGGGAGGGGCAAAGAGAGAGGGAGCTGTCATCAAGCTCTGATCTGTCAGTGCAGAGCCCAATGCGGGGTTCGAACTCATGAATGTGAGATCATGACCTGAACTAAAGTCGGACGCTTAACCGACTGAGCCACCCAGCCACCCCTATTTAAATAATATAAATGAAATTTTTGATACTTTGACATAATTGTTATTTGAATTTTTCAAATGTTAACTTATTTTTGCAAGTTTTAAATGAATTCCGAAAAATAAAAATAATTTTCATCTTTTGCCTATTTACATTCAATCTACATCTTTGACGAGCACTTATTAAAGTTTTGGAGACTTTGAATCCAATTATATGTTACCTTCCAAGCCTTTAAATCATTTAGAATAAGGACAAATTGATATGGCATTATAATCCAGGAGGTTGAAAATTTAGCGCAAAGAAGAAAAGGGCTGAAAAAAAAGAACATTTTTCAAAAAGCAAGTCTGCCTAGAACTAGAAATAATAAAAGCGAATACGTCGCATTTGATAGGAATCACATAGGATTAGTAACTATTGCATTACAAATTCTTGATGTAAAGCTTTAATTGTTAATCAAAACAATGAGAAATGAATAAGGAAATTACTGTCATCAGATCTACAACATGAACAAGTCAGAGGATATCAATGCGATGTTGTGATCTTTACTAAATTAAGACATAATTACTGCACAAAAAGAGAAGGTATGGGCCTCCATTTTACCATTGCACCAGATCCCGGAGGTCCACCTTCCCAAAACTCACTACAAAATAGGGTGACGCAGCCTCATCTACCTGCCTTACTAAAGTCCCTAAATAGAAGCCCATCAAAACCACCCTTTACCATTATAGGGGAAGAGCAGTGCACCGTAAGAATGACAAATATGGGGAAGCCACAAATGCTTAGACCAAGTGCCAACTTGCAACGGTCAATTCTCATACTGAAAGAGAAAACAGAGCTCACTTTGAGCTTCTTCCTTTCTATTTTACTCATTTATTTTTAAGTCACACATGTTATATTCAAGGCCTTTGGCCAAGTGCCTTTTATGCTCTATTTTCTTTGATATTCAAATGACATAATCAAGAGTTAATGCTACTTTCTGCATGAAGCAGGGAAGTCTGTGCCACTCTCAAGGTGATTTCATAAAGCTAGAGTGGTATTGGAATATGAACCCAGGTAGTCTGGTTCAAGACCCCACAAATAATCAATGCCATCTCCCCTTAAATTAAATTACCTTTGGGGGGAGCCTGGGTGGCTCAGTCAGGTGAGTATCTGACTCTTGATTTCGGCTCAGGTCATGAACTCACGGGTTCGTGAGTTTGAGCTCTGCATGGGGCTCTGGGCTCACAGCATGGAGTCTGTTTGGGATTCTCTCTCTTTCTCTCTCTGTTTCTTTCTCTCTCTCCTCCTTCTCCCCCACTCATCTTCTCTCTCTCTCTCTCTCTCTCAAAACAAATAAATAAACTTAAAAATTATTTAAAAAAATAACCTACCTTTGGAATGCGGGTATAGGAATATGCGCATCCTCTACCCCTTCTGGATTATTCTTTAGCAAAAGGCCATGTTGACTCCTCCCCAAAGATCTTCTTTCGTGTAACAAACAACATCAGTGTCTATTCTCTCCCCATAGTATGTGTGAGCAACTTGAAGCATGGGCTACATCTTGTTCATCTTTGTATCCCCTGTGCCGACCACAGGGCTTATATATTTTAAGAGTTGAGTAAGCTTCTAGTAAATGAATGAATAAGAATGAATGAAGACAGTGCAACGTGTGACCCTTCCCTCAAGTGAATTGCATTTCACAATCTCCGGAGCATGTGATGTCTGCTTGGGAGACTCACGACCTCCCTGTCACTGCTTCCCACGTGCCACAGGTAGAGGCATGAGCTGCCTTACAAGTATCAAGTGGAAGCATCCTGCCTGCTTTCTGTCTTTCACTTCATCCTTCCTATCGGATGAGGAGTGGTTTGTCCTGTTGCCAAGATTGGATGGAGGACCCAGAATGCTTGGGGTAGCCCTTCCGGGCTCTCTTTTTGCCCAGTGTACCCACAGAATAGAGGCCTTCTTTTCCAGTCCTTCACCCGTTAGGGAGGCACGCCTGACGAGGAGACCAGGAACGCCTTCCAAAGACAGATCAGGAGGCTCACTTCCGTGCCCACTTTTAGCTTCTTTGAGGAACGGAGGTGAGCACATCGTGGCTTTTGTGCGGCAGGCCGGGCAGACATCTGGTCGACAAACCCGAGTCTTCTCACACGGGGGCCCCACCGCTGAGATTCAGGAGTAGGGAGCCCAAAGGCAGATTTGGACAAGCCAAATTCTCCACATCTTAACCAACAGTAAAGCTGATATTCTCACCCCTGTTTAACTCCTACGTATGTGTCTGAATTGATTCTGAAATTCCAAGGGGAAAGGTATTGAGCAAAATCTTTATCTTTAGAAGGTTCTTCTAAGCAGGCATGATTAAGTCTTAGAGTTTTCGCTATAAAAACAGATGGCAGTACATTCCCACTCCTACTTATCTAACCCATTTTTTTTATAAAGGCACTCCTTTATTCTTAGAATAGGATGGGCTTCCTCTTCATCCCCGTGAACTTTGCCCTCAGTGCTCCAGAGAATACTCACCACAGTGAACGTCATGCTGTGAATGTCACTTGTTTTTTCTGAGCTTCGCAAACCTCACACTCAAAACTCCTGAGAAGTGGAAAAATGAAGAGCCTACTCTTATTGTTACTGTGTTCCCCGTAGCTAGCTCAAAGCCCAGCATTTAGAGAACACTTAAAAATAAATATAAATAAATGTTAATAAGTGAAGACGCTGTAAGTTAATTTGATACATAACTTTGGGGCTCTGGAACTTGAACTATCTTGTTAATGTTTAGGAAAATTATTGCAAAACACTTCAAGAATTTACTCTGACATTTTAAAATGTCGCCGATTCGCACAAGCTTGCAAGAGGCTAAGGGCCAGACAGGGACGTGGTTCAGTCTGGGAGCGTGAGGGGCTCAGAAGCTGGTGCCGGCGCTGTCTCCAGCTTGCAGTGTGAACTCAAAAACGTGAGCTCTCTAAGTGGCATTTTGCATTTTAATGGCATTCTTGGATTTTCATGAAATTATGTGATGCTTGATTAGGGAGAGAAAGCACAGAGAACATGGTTTGCCATATCATTATATTGAATGAAAAATCTGAAATCGGAAGAGATGAGCTGGGCTTGTCAACCACACAACAGAACCAAACCCAGAAAATGGCAGTCCTTGCCTACCAGGTCTCTGTGTCTCCTTGTGTGTGTGTATTTTTTTCTAAGAAGCAACCCTGTTTCTCATTAAACACTCATATGCCAGGATTCAGTAGGCGCTGAGGACTGAATAGGGCTCTGGAAGTCCACTCTCCAGTGGACAAGGGAGATTAATCAAACAAAGGGAGATGCAAAGATGTGCAGGTCGTGATCTCGCGGTTGATGAGTTCGAGCCCCACAACAGGCTCACTGCTGTCAGCCTATCGGGGCAGAACCTACTTCAGATCCTCTGTTCCTTTCTCTCTGCCCCTCCCCCTGCAAGTGCTCTCCAAAAAATAAATAAATGTGTATTTTTTTTTAAAGAAAGAATCTTCTTAGTTCACCTAAGGAGTAAGGATGTCAGGTTATTCATTCTAGGATGATTCATGATCTGTGTTTCTATGTTTGAGTCAGGATGCTGCATAAGTATGAAGGCACAGGAGGGCATTTTGGAGGGGTATTACAGAGAGAAGGGCAATCATGTGGAAGAAACCCTTCACCCCATTTCCTACCTCACTTTCTACTTTCTACTTATAGCTCCTTAACATGTACATTTTCCTGTAGCCCTCACCTTCACTCATGCTGGTCCCTCCACTAAAAACATTCCTACTTCCTCTCACACGACCATTTCCTCATTGTTCATCCTTGACCTTCAATGCAAGGTTCACAAGGAAGCCTGCTCCAACTACTCCCAGTCTTAAATAACACCCACCTTTATTTCTCTCATATGAAAATACATTTCTGTGTTCTAAACACAATGTTTAATGTTAGTTTCAAAATGGGTGATTTTCAATGCCCATCTCCATCAATGAGCTGTAATAAGCTCCTGAGAGCATAGGTCACATCTGTCCGGCTCATGATCCGTACATGATCAATTCTCACTAAAATATTTGAATGAATATATTATGAGATCAACCATTTTTATCAATGCCCTTCCGGAACATGTAATGTGAGTGGATGAACTCATTGTGAGTTGACATTTATTGAGTGCCTACTATGTGCTAGGCAATGTTCTAAGGATTTTACAAATTGTTACCTCCACTATTTCTCTTAGCTTTAGGAGGAGATAGATACTAAGGTAACCTCCATTCTATAGATAAAGAAATTAAAGCACACAGGCAGTAAGTAACTTGATCAAGTCTCCATAGTGGTAAGTAGCAGGGCTGGAATTAAATCAGGTGGTCTAACTGGAGAGTCAGTACTCATATGTAGATGCCAAGCTACTTCTCGTGACTAAGTGAGTGAATCAATGAATAAATGAAGCATGAACAGCAAACTATGTGCAAGAAGCTGCAGAAGTTTAGTATGAGGGAAGTATAGGGTGAGTGCTACCGCAAAATGTGTATGTAGCAAGGCAGGGGACTGGAGGCAATGAGACTCAGCGCATGGATGGGGGGCCTTGGGCACCAAGTTAAGGGATCCTCCCTTTGTTGGCAGATACACTGAAGGGTTCACACTGAGGACAGATCAGTGGCTGTTCTTTCAAAATGATCATTCAACCTCAGATCTGATTCAAGAATGCTAACTTCAACCCCTACACCATACCTCCATCCCACTCCCTCATGCCAGCTGCCTTTTCCAAGCTGAGCCTCTCAGATTAGCCATGTTGTGGGACCACCTGCCTGTTTTGAGAATGGCTTTCCTACCTTCTAATGTTGCTCCATTCTTCTTCAGCTCGTTGTTTTACAACCAATTGAGTAGCTCTGCAATTAAGCCTCTTCCATAGCTCATAGGAGACAAACATCCTAAGTTCTTGGCATTATGTGCCATGTTATTGTCATGTTAGTTGGACTGTGAAGGCAGGGAGGTGAGTTGATCACCTGGTGTTAAAGAGGGAGAAGGTTCAGGGATGAAGAGACTAGTACTAGCTGTGAGGCTACTGCAATAGTCCAAGTTCAGTTTAAAACAGTCTGTATTCTATTGGTACTTACGGGACCAAAAAAAAAAGGGGGAAAATATGCAAGGTCAGAAGCAACAGGACTTAGGGAACACTTAGAAAAAGACAAGACAGTGCAAAAAATCAGAGGCTTCTGAAATTTTGAGTCTGAGAGTCTGAAAAAATGATCATGTCAAGAAACAGAAAAAGAAAAGTTGATGTTCAGTTTGAGGCACTGACTGGACACCCACGTGTATGTGTCAAGCCTGACGCGGGCACAGGCAATGAGGCCTATGGACTGGGAAAGAGCGTGGGAAGGAAGACACTGATGTGAGACCCATTCTTGTTGACGTGGTCATTGAAAATGCAGCTTGAGAGTGAAGTCACCAAGGTAGAGTGTGTAGAAACAGGAGAAACCCAAGGACAAGTGTCATAAAATAGCCATCACTATGGGAGTACCTGATCTCATATTAAGAGCATAGAACAATCCAGAGCTGCAGAGATAAAACCACGGCTGGGTTTGAATCATGGCTTCAGCACTTTTTGGCTCTGTGACTGGGGAGGTTTCTTTACTTTTCATAGCTCAGCTTTCTCTTTAGTAAAGTCAGCTCAATCTCCTAGGGTCGTTGTGAGAAGTTATTGAATGAGTGTGGGAAGGACCCAACATAGCAGATAGCCCATTGCAGACCCCAGAAACACCAGCTAATACAATGTTGGTCTGAAAACCAACTATTGGTTTTACTGGTGCTTGGAAACCACTGTACCTGCATGCTGTATATATTTCTTCTTCTAATCCTTACTACAACAGTAGATATAGGATTCATGTGATTGCCTCCATCACATGTTTGTCTCCATCACATTGTTTGGAGAAATTTAGGTTCTGAAATTAGGTTCACTTGTCTGTACTCAATGTAACTAATAGGTATAATGAGCAACCCCCAAATCTCAGCCACATAGCACAACAAAATTTTATTTCTTGCACAAATGACAGACAAGATTGTTGGAGCAGCACTTCCGGGTAAGTGTTTTCCAGGGAGAGAATTGGAGATTCAGGCTCTTTCCAGCATGTGATAGCCCAATCTTTATTTTTTGAAGTTTATTTATTTTGAGAGAGACAGACAGACAGACAGACAGAGAAAGAGACAGAGAGAGCCCAAATGCCGTAGCAGCAGAGAGAGAGAGAGAGAGAGAATCCTCAGCAAGCTCCACACTGTCAGTGCAGAGCCCTGTGGAGCTCGAACTCACGAACTGTGATCATGACCTGAGACAAAGTCAAACACAACAAACTGAACCCACCCAGGTGTCCCAGACCCATCTTTAATACTTGTCCTGTATGGTCATTCATGTCAGAAGAAGAGAGCAAGGAGGATGATCAAGCCAAGAATTAATAGCTAGGTCTGAAAGGAGCCCACACAACTCTCAGACACAGTTTGAGAGGCCAGAACTTAGGCATGTGTCCATCCCCAAATCAGTTTCAGTGAAAGCTTGGAAATGTAGTGTTCTTGCCCAGGAAAAGAATGGAATTGGTAAGCAAGACTGTGCCCTGTCTCATAACTGGTGAAGGTGGGATGTGAAAGAAGTCCTAAATTTGGAGATTGGTGGAAAAAGAAAGATAGTAAAGGGAAAATCTGACAAGTGGAAAAAGGCCTAACATCTTTTTCATGTTCTGCAAGCCAAGGGAAGAGTCTACTCATTAAACCCCTACTATGTACCAGGCACTGTGCGGCTTCAATGTTGACTCATAAAGACACAATATCAGGAGGAGGATTTGGAAGAGTCCACTGGGTTTAGCAATTGGACATATATTTCAGGAGAGATGGATAAGGCGCAAGGAAGAAGGAGACAAGATTTTTTTTTGGTTGTCAAATTTTGTCATTGCCAGAGGCATGTCACATAGTCCTCTTGACATTATCACTGGAAACTTGACTTTCTCTGTGTTTGAGGAAGAACTCTGTGAGACACTGACGACTTCTCAGAGAACAGCAATGATTTGCCCCCATAGGAAGAAGATATGACAGGACTAAAAGTAGGATGTGGTGTGGGAGGAACAAAGAAAGTACCACGTGCATACTTCATCTCCTTGTGCATTTATGTTTCTTCACCCATTTGGGGAGTGGCCCTTGAAGGAAAAGAATAAACAACAAAGAAAGAAAAATGAAATGAAAAAAAGAAATCAAGAAACAAAATACAAGCCTGGGATCTAGGGCTGGGGGCATCTTTGATTGGAAGTGCTTTGACACAGAAGATTTGAGAGAAACGAGGTAGCCAGCAGAACTGGCCAGAGCCCCAAAGACCCCTCCTCTGCTATACACAGGACTTCAGGATCTCTAAAGTAAGCAAAAGCAGGACCTCCCTCAGTCTCCCAAATTTCTTGGGACTTTTTCCCATTGGTCAGTTTCAAACTCTCAGCCTCTGACAGCCATCAGTTTCTACTTCATTGCCTTTTAACCTCACCTTCCCTTTTACTTTATTTATTTATTTTTTTAAAGAATGTTTTTAATGTTTATTTTTATTCTTCAGGGAGAGAGAGTGTGTGAGTGAAGAAGGGGCAGAGAGAGAGGGAGACACAGAATCTGAAGCATCACCCTCCCTTTTCCATTCATGTGAGCTAATGAACCTTTTAGATTGTTTACCTGACTTCAGACTCAGAATGTCTTGATTGCTACCCCTCCAAACCTCTCCACAGCCTACTAAACACTGATGTGCTGCACCCGCACCACACCCAGAGTCCAAGATACTTCATTCCAGATTGTAACCCAGTACCAATCCCCTAAGCCATCTCATATGGTGAGGGAACCTCAGGTAGATATGGCCCAAGAGAGATGGCAAGAGAATGTTCTAGATGAATATGGCTGCCTCTACTCTGGGCTTCAGGAAAGAAATGAAGAAGACCTTATAGCTTCTAGGTCATGCAGCCTAGCTCTCTTAAAAGGAAGCAAATTAACTGGTTCTTTCAAGAAACTCATGTATGTACCAGAAACTTTGCAGACAATTCAGATACTGCCTGCAAGAAGCTCAGGGTACGGGGCGCCTGGGTGGCTCAGTCGGTCAAGCGTCTGACTTCAGCTCAGATCATGATCTCATGGTTCATGAATTCGAGCCCCGTGTCAGGCTCTGTGCTGACAGTTTGGAGGCCTGGAGCCAGCTTCAGATTCTGTGTCTCCCCCTCTCTCTGTCCCCCCCCCCCCATGCTCATCTCTCTCTGTCTCTCAATAATAAATAAACATTTAAAAAAAAAAAAGAAGCTCAGTGTACAAGAGGGAGATGGGTGCCCATGCAAGCAATCACAGCACGTTTGTAACGCTAGAGGCCATAGTGGGTGAGGGGGTGGCCCAGACTCCTGCTCCAGCCAAGGGGAGAAAGCTCAGGAAATGTACATGTACAAGGAAGTGAGGTGAGAAGTCTTAAGGCAAAAGCACCACTGGAAAAAAATGGGATCACCTCTGAAATAACTCTGAAACCTGGCTGGGGGAGGGGGAATAGAGAAGCAAACAAACAAAAGCAAAAGAAAAATAAAATAGTGGCAAGTATCTATGTAGCAACCCAGGAAGAGGAAATCCTAACAGCTTGAAAGCATAAGAAAGGGAAGGAGTGCTGACTTCATGCAGGAAATAGAGCCTGTGGAAGGTCTTGGTGAAGGAAAATGAAAACTGAACGTATATGTGAGATAAAGGCAAGAACTCACTGAGGAGAGAGATGCTAACAATGCCACAGAGTTGTGAGAGGTCAGGAACAAAGGCCCTAAATCTGCTGACTGGACCGTCAGATAATTTCTTCCACATTTTCTTCCATTGTCAGGAAGTGAGAGGCCAAGTGGTAGCATAGACAGTACTTCCAAAGGCCTGAAGACCATGAATGTGCATCATCATTGCTACCACTCTGGTGAAGTGGAAGAGGCATTATATTCAGAGTCAGAAGATCTGATTCTGCCACAGGCAGAGTCTAGGAATTTTCAGAATTTTCTGAGTTTCTCTATCTTCTCTTGCAAAATGAGAGTATTGGAAGGAAGAATACTATGGTTCATCTTTAGAGGCCAAAATGGATAGCCCTTTCCCCCCTTTGGATGTTCCTAGAGGAAGCAGTTCTTCTAGGCAAGCTCACATCTAGAAACAATTGATTCTTGATCATCTATGAGACTCCAAATAACACATAGGCATTTTAAGCCAAGTGGCATGCCTAATCCAGAATTATCCCATCAGGCATTCCATGCATCCACTTAGGTTGGATCAACAAAATTCTAGATTCCAAAATTCCCCAGTCTATTAAAGAAACAAATGGCTTTTTGTTTGTTCCATTATAGTGATCATTTTCATCCTAAGTTTTAAAAATGCCAACACAGAGTTCTATAAACGCTCATCTTGGCACTCAAGGGACCCAGTGAAACTGGCATTTTGTTCTGTTGGCTGTTGAAAGTGAAGTCTGTTGACTGGGAAAATGTTGACTTCTGTTCCTCTGAGTAAAGGTGTGTGTATATGTGTGTGTGCACTCCCAGTTTGGCAGGTAATAAAAAGATTAAATCTGAAAATGGTTCCACTCTACAAGATATGGTATTTCACATTGAGCTGTATTTTACATTTTCAGGTAGAATTTGATTACTTTGAACGATTGACTATTGATTCATGTTTCTCAGAACTCAGCAGGGCATGGGGAGAAGTCTCAGCCAATTGCCAATGCTTGGAAAGTGTTCCCAGGCAACATAGCTTACAATGAAAAGTAGTGATAATTTAAGCAAAATCTTAACATTTCTCCCCTACCTCCTATTGATGAAATATTTCACTTCTCCAGGTTGAGCTTCCCTGGGTCAAGTATAACTCACTCCTCCTATGTTAAATGACACAATCACATAAAATGTTTTCAGTGTAACTCTGGCATCTTCAATAATTAAAGTCCAAGCTGAAAAAAAATATATGTATCTAATATATATACATATTACATTTATTTTTAATGTTTATTTACTTATTTTGAGGGAGAGAGAGTGAGAGCATGCGTGTGCACATGAGTTGGGGAGGGGCAGAGAGAGAGGGAGAGAAAATCCCAAGCAGGCTCCACACTGTCAAGGCAGAGCCCAACGTGGGGCTCAATCTCATGAAACATGAGATCACGACGTGAGCCAAAATCAAGAGTCAGACGCTTAATCAACTGAGCCACCCAGGCACCCTTTGACTCATGATGTTCTGACTATGAGACTATGAGCATTTACCAAGTACTCTATGAGTTTTCACTTATGGAATCCTTACAGTAATCCTATGAGTTTGATATTATTATCATTCCCATCAGTAATAGACAAGTACTATCTATAAAATAACTGAATCCAAGAGAGGTTAGGAAACTTACCAAAATAAGTGATCATTTTAAGCTTTGAATATGCCAGAGCCTAAGTCCTTAAATATTATGTTATATACTGGCATTTTATTATAATCCTATGAACCTGATCCCAGAATACACTTAAATATAAATGTATATAAATACATAAATCCTTGCCTGGTTCCTATGCTAGATTGGGTGACTATCTTTTCTATTCACTCCAATTATATTTAGATATTTACTTAATATTTTTAATAATCTAACTACCTAATGACAACCCCAAATGGAAAAACAAACTGGAACCTTGACAGTAACTTACAACTCAGGGCAAGGTTCTCCCATAAGCCCAGATCTCTGCTTCTACTAACAAGATATAAATATCAGTAGGAATCCTGTATTAGTAATTCCCTTGCTCTCCTTTTTATATAGCCCCACTTGCCTGGATTCCAAAATTTTACATGCAAAACATACACAGGCACATTTAAAAAATTAAAGTTGTAATACTGATTTGTTCACAAAGGCTTCTTCCATCTCTGTTCTTTTTTTTTCACATATTTACTAGATATGTGTTTCCTCATCTATGAAATACATCCTCGTGTCTCTTGCATATTTTTTTTCCTTTGGGTAATCAGCATTCTTACTGTATAATCATGATACAAATCCTTTGTTATAGTTAAAAATATTTCTATCTTCTCTCAGTGTGTAACTTGGGTTTCCACACTCTTCTAGCAATCTTTTGATCGAAGCCTTGATTTTCTTACTTGTAAAATGTACAACTCACTGTGTGGTCTGCCTACTCCTGATTGCTCCCAAATGGATATATATGCATTTTAATGCGAAGGAAGACTTAATACCATAAATAATCAAATAAAATCCAAGTTGATTGACACATACAAAGCATTCAAATGAAAAAATATAACAGGAAGAGAGAACTGGAAGAGGAGACATAATATCAGTAGTCTAAAGCTCCAATTAAGTACTGTATGTGTAAAGTTCCAATTAAGACAGCATGTGGTACTGATGCAGGTGGAGAAATTTGACCAGTGAGGAGCACCTGGGTGGCTCAGTCAGTTAAGCATCCGAATTCTGCTCAGGTCATGATACTGCAGTTCATGAGTTTGAGCCCCGCACCAGTCTCTGTGCTGATAGTGCTGAGCCTGCTTGAGATTCTCTCTCTCCCTCAACCTCTCTCTCTCTACCCTGTCCTGCTTGTACTCTCTCTCTCTCTCAGGATAAATAAACTTTTAAAAAGTTTATTTAAAAATTTATTTTTTCAAAGAAATTTGACCAATGAAATAGACTGGGGGTCCAGGAACACACGTTTATTTATAGATTGAAACTTAGTATATGACAGATGCAATATGCCACATTAGTGATGAATAATAGAACTGTTCAATAGTTGGAGTGGAAAAAAGTACACCCACTAAGAAAAATATCCCTGGCTTACACCCTAGGCTAAAATCTCATTTATTCATGTATATACCACTTGCCTAGAATTCTTTACTTATAATATCCCATTATTTCCCTACCCAGTCTCCTGTATCACTAGCTAAGTCATCTGTTCAATATTGAGAATCGACGTAGATATATAGCATTTTAATAATGACCCTCACTCTGCAGGACAGAGAACTAATATGAAGACTGTTGGCTATTAAATTTACCACTCTTCCTATGCACTCAGAATCCAGGGATATAACACAGCTAGGTCTGCAGACTCATTAGACACAATAGGAAATGGATTAATGGAGAAAATTCCATTTTTGCTTGGTTTCTATAAGTTCCCAATCTAACCAGAGGAACATGAGGACACTTCCAGACTGGGTGAGCACAAATATCATGCAAACTCTATACCCTAGAGTCTTAAAAGTCTGAATATTCTCAGAGAACAGTTTCCTTGGAAGTTAAAAGGGCTTTTGTGAAATTAGGAGACAAATATTTACTACATATTTTTGATAGCATCATAGGGTCTTGTCTTAAAGGGCTCCAGCTCTGATTTCAATCAGTTGGTTTTGGGCCTATGAACCAACTTCCATATGGAAACTGGATGAAAAACAATAATTGTTCGTTGCGTCAGTTGATGTTAGCCTTTGTCCCTCTCCATTAACTTCCATTGGTCAAAATTATACTCATAGAGTTTTAATTGTTCTGCACTTCCAGTTTGGGTGGGCATTGAGTCATCTCTGACATCTCAGCAGGAACATGGAAACCTCAGGTCAGAAGGTAAAAAGCGTCCGGTGCTATCATGAGATGGTATGCCTGCAGGCTGTGCCTATATGAATCACTTGCCATAGGGTCTGGAATAAAGCAAGCGTCCTAGAAATAGGTGTGACCAAGAGACTATAAAAATGATCATAAGAAGCAAATAATACAAACGGCTATTAAATCAATGATGAATGGAAATCCTCTTTGTAGGCAAAATTGTGAGCAACACATCTGTTTTTCCCCCACTTTTTCCATTAAGAGATATGATGTGATGAGTCTACATCACCTTATGGGTAGTGGCCAGTTGGTTGGCTTGCTACTTTCAGGTAATGTAAAAGACCAAAACTGCAAGATTAGTAGCAAGAAGGTCTGGGGAAAAGGTGTGTGCGTAGATTTCTTGGATTTTGTAGTACATTTTGGATAATATGTAGTATGTATTTTGTACTACATAAATGCCCACAGGAAGTCATCCACTCTGGAAGCGGTTTTTAGCATGATGAAATCATCCATACTGTGGATGTCAGCCCCTTTCCCAAGATATACTGATACTTTTCCTGTGTCTCCTTATTCAGTCTTGGCAGGAAGAAACCCATGCACGAGCACAAATACATGACTTAAGCCCCACCAAGCCTGATCCAGGTACTGAAACAACTGAATTCCTATCTTGACAACAGTGGATTCTAATATTAAAACCAAAAATAATAAAACCAATGGCTAGTTAATACATTGGATACCTTCCATCATGAGATGACAGTAATTTGTATTCTTGGGAATAGATATTTGAGAATCCTATTCTGGATAATGATGACTGCCTACCATACTCTGTCAGAACAACCATTTGTGGACTTACAGAATACCACTGTCATCATCTCAGTGTCCTATATAGCATCTCTTCCAAGTAAGAAACTATATGGGAAACCAAATAAAACAAAGCTTTTGTATATGCAATGTGTTTTTCTTATCAGTAATCCTTCATCCATAAATGTATAGTTCAATAGAATTGTAGAAATCATACACAGCTTCATTCCCTGTTGCCAAGGCTACTATTTAAAGCTTACTTACAGCATTGGCTAGAAGAAAACACCCTCAAGTATTAATGTTGTCTTACATGGAGTAATATGTAATTTAAACCAACAACCAGCCCATGGTATCATTTCCCTCAAAGCCAGAATACATGGGTCTGGGAATAAAGAAGCAGAAGTAGAAGGGACCAATCTCACTGCTATGTCACATAACTCACTTAGAGGATTTCTAAATTCCAGTGATTATATTTCTTAAGAAAATAATGTTTCCTTTAGGGAGAATAGCAACACTTCTATTAACTTACAAGCAAGAAAATACCCTGGTCATTTGGGTTCCTCTGCTACTGCACTGACAGAGAAGTGATGACTACAGGGGCTTGATTTCATTTACTAAGAAGAAATTAGGTTGCTTCTACCCAATGGAGAAAATAAGTAATCTATTAGTAATCAATGAAGTCATTAGGGTAACTTTATCACTCTCTTGACAATGGTCCTAGTCAATGGAAAAGACAGCTCAATGAAGATAGAATATTGGGGAATAAACATTTAGGTCTCCGTACAAAAGATTTATCCACAGGGTTCACAGAGAACAGGGGTAACATGGACTGTGGTCTGAAAAGGAAATCGTGATTATATATGTTTGTGCATAACTTATTATATTATTTCTTCTACCTTACCCCTTACGATATCTTTTCTTTTGAAAACTAGTGCTGATGATTTATATGCATTTATAAGGATTCAGTATGACAAGATGGGCATCACTGCCACCAGAACTAGGACAACATTGAGAAAAGGGTTTCCTAAATTACAAAATCAAGGAGTTACTCACTCTCAAGGGTGTGCATGTTAGGGTGCCATGTGGATTGAATTATAGTTCCTGCTGTGTATTTCCTGATACATGTCCAGTGCTTAACTTCTATAATAGACTGATCATATTCTTTGTCTCCTTACATGTATTTGAGCTCTTGAAGGTAACTCTATCTTTTTTTTTTAAAGCTCACAATCTTTTTTTTATTTTAAAAATTTTTAAATGTTTTTATTTATTTTTGAGACAAAGAGAGACAGAGCATGAGCAGGGGAGGGGCAGAGAGAGATGGAGACACAGAATCTGAAGCAGGCTCCAGGCTCTGAGCCGTCAGCCCAGAGCCTGACGCGGGGCTCGAACCCACGGATGGTGAGATCATGACCTGAACTGAAGTTGGATGCTTAACCGACTGAGCCACCCAGACGCCCCAAGATAACTCTATCTTGTTTAACACTATATTCTGAAGACTTTTAGCACATTGTAGATGCTAACTAGAAGTTTGTTTAATGGAAGCATGTTGTCTCACAGGTAAATTTTTGTTTTATTTTGATTTTTGTATTTTTACACAGGTTTTTATTACACAATGTTCATAAACCAAGACCAATACTACTGTATTCTTTCATTCTTGGCAGGGGATGGGAAACATTGCGGGTGATAAATTAATAAGCCAAACATTTTAAGCTAAGGTGTAGACAAAATATTACAGAAGGGCCATATAAAAAAAGAAGGTATAGAGTGGGAAATGCAGATAGTAAAACTTAGTTTTCAGAACTAAATCTCTTATTTACTAGCTCTGAGAACTGAGATAACTTATTTGATCTCACTGAGTGTCAGTGTCTCCTATTTGTAAAATAGTGTATGATATCTAGAATATAGACCTTACAGAGCCATTATAAAGATTTAAAATTAAGTTAAAAGTATAGGTGAAAATAACATGTAAGCTTTAACATGATATAAAATTGTAAAAGATTCCTAGTTAGCAACTTCACTGCTTTTCTAACTTATCTAAATGAGTGACTTTCTCTGTGTATGTGTGTGTGTGTGTGTGTGTGTGTGTGTGTGTATTTTATTTTTGAGAGTGAGAAACAGAATGTGAGCGAGAGAGGGGCAGAGAGAGAGGGAGAAAGAATCCAAAGTAGGCTCCAGGCTCCAAGCTGTCAGAAGAGCCAGACTTGGGACTTGAACACACCAACTGTGAGATCATGACATGACCCGAAGTTGGACGCTTAACTGAACTACCCAGGTGCCCCTACATGAGTGCTTTTCTACCACTAATCACAGATTATCCAGTATGATAGATAATTCTACGTATTTCAATCTTATCTTTGTAATGTTTCCTGCTGTCAGTGGAGATTGAATCTTATTTCTCTTCTCTCTCTTCCTCCATCCCTCATTAGCTCCCTCCCTCTTCCATGTTCTCCTTCCTTCCATTCTTCCTTTCTTCCTTCCTCTCTCTCTATCCTTCTTCTTTCCTTCTTTCCTCTTCTTCTCCTGCTCCCTTTTCTTTTCCTCTTTCCCCACTTCCTCCATCTCCTTCTTCCTTTCCTCCTCCTCTTCCTTCTCCTTGTCCTCATTCTCCTTCTTTCTTCTTCTTCTTCTCCTCCTCTTCCTCATCCTCCTCCTCTTCCTCCTTGTCCTCTTCTTCTTCTTCTTCTTCTTCTTCTTCTTCTTCTTCTTCTTCTTCTTCTTCCCTTCTCACTCTCCCTCTCCACCTCTCCTCCTCAGCCTCCTCCTCTTATCATCTTCCCTTAGAACTTACCACAAGGGCTCAATAATGTCTATTTAATTAAATAATATTACTTATTGCCAACTCATTTAGTGTTTTCCTGCCAAGATTTGTACATATTTTTTACCTAACAAGTTATGATCCAGCAATTTTTTTAAATTATAGAACATAAACAATAAAACCAAACATGTGCAATGGAGTTGATAAGACATGGCATTAAACTATATTTTTTGTGGTCTCAAGAAGTAAGCTTGAGGGCATACACACTAAGATTTTGTGTAAGAAGAGAACTAGATTGAACAAAGAATGAGATGAGTGAGGTAAACTGGCCCAACACAACTAAATGTGAGGGCAGGGAAGTGGGGTGTGGCGCTGTCCATGGTTCTGGCCATGTATTAAACTTGGGAAACAAATAATTCCTGTCCAGTTTCTCCCAAAATTTCCTAGTCAGCTAGAGATGAAACCATAAATGGAAGACAAGAGTTATTAACCAGATAAAATGGGTAGATACTGTCAGTGATGCAAGGTATTGATTCCCTAGTTTATAAATGAGGGAAAGCTAAGTAAAATAAAAAGAAATATTGTTATTTTATCATCATATTAAGAAATCCAAGGTTACTGAGAAAGAAACCACAAAATAATATTATTTGAATGTGAAACAACTATAGAATAAGAAATATGTGAACCAAGAAAATAATACCTGTGTTTGTGTTAACAAAACCCAGCCTGCCTGATACCAAGACTGAAGTTACAACATCAATGATAAGTTTTTCTTTGGTTTTATTTTCTATCTTGATATTTGAAAGTTATGTCTTCTATCATATTGCAGAATATATTAAATCATGACTTACGTTTTATAATATTTGCCAGTGATTTTTATTTAGTTTGATAATTTTGTCATATTTTTAATTTCTATAATTCCTTATAAATCTATAACTTATTTATGTTTGCATGGAGTATATCAGGAATCCTGGCTTTTCTTCTTCCACCTCCTGCCTGATGCTCTGTGAGCATTGTTATCAATAAATTGTCCTGCTTCCAGCATCTATTATTTTCAACCACAGGCAAGAAAGCAAAAGGTCATCTTCAACTTCTCCTTCCATTGAATTTGTTTCTTGCAATCATTTCAGCTACATATAACTATCTCTTCTATTGGATATAGGTTACATTCTTTACAATGAAAAGAATGTTCAACTTAATTTGGTCTAGATCTGTATCACATTCTTATCAGTCACTACTCTGATCAAACAACTCTAGTCTACTTATGGTTCCAAAAACATCCATACCTTTCATATCTCCAGCTCTTTCTTTGCTGATGCTGTTTTCTATGTTCATGATCTCCTGCCTGGTTTTCTCCAATCAAAAGTCTGTTCTTGGGGCACCTTGGTGGCTCAGTTGGTTAAGTGTCTGACTCTTGATTTCGACTCAGGTCATGATTTCAAGGGTCGTGAGATAGAGCCCCACATCAGGCTTTCTAATAAATAAATAAATAAATGAATAAATAAATAAATAAATAAATAAGCAAACATTTAAAAAGTCTGTTCATTCTCTAAACACATCAAAATATCTCAAAAGATACCAATCAGAAACACTCTTTCATTGATAATTCCACTACATTGTGAACGTTTTTGGATAGACTGGAGAATTACAGCATGTAATACGGACTGATGTACACTGGGAGGAAGAATGAACCATGGAATTAAAAAGATTTGACTTTCTTTTTTTTTTTTTTTTTTAATTTTTTTTTCCAACGTTTATTTATTTTTGCGACAGAGACAGACAGAGCATGAACGGGGGAGGGGCAGAGAGAGAGGGAGACACAGAATCGGAAACAGGCTCCAGGCTCTGAGCCATCAGCCCAGAGCCTGACGCGGGGCTCGAACTCACGGACCGCGAGATCGTGACCTGGCTGAAGTCGGACACTTAACCGACTGCGCCACCCAGGCGCCCCAAGATTTGACTTTCAAATACATATTCATTTATTCAGCAAATACTTACTAAAGTCCTATCAGGTCTGGACACATTCATAAGCATTGGAACAAATGGAAAGAATAGAAAGTCTTTGCTTACAAAGAACCAAATCCCTAGTCAGAGGTGGTAGACAATAATCAAGTAAATAAAAAAAATACATTTAATATTTGCAGATAATGAAAATATTATGAATATAATAAGCCCAAATTATAGCTTAGAGAAAGGTAATTAGAGAAGGCTTCCTTGAGAAAAAAAAAATCCCTCTCCCTCTCTCTCTCTCTCTCTCTCTCTGTCACTTCCCCTCCCTGCCTCCTTCCCTCCGTCTCTTTGGGAACCTGAATATTATGAAGGAGCCAATGATGCAAAGATTATAGATGATGATGAGAAAGACAAGGAAGAGAAGGAGGATAGCAATTATAATAACTGGCATTGATTAAACCCTTATGTCTTGTAGCCACTTATTTAAAATAACACAGTTCTATGAAGTGGGTACTAACACTATCTCCATTTTGCAAATGAGAGAGAAAATAGGTTTACAAAGACTGAAAATTCAACGTCAGTTAAAAAGCACGATAAGACTCTTTAAAAAGCTATTTAGTCTCAGGATGCCCATAGGGCCAGACGAAGGAGTTAATGTCCTAGTCCTCCTATGTTTCTCATTTATAACCAAGATCTTTATAAACAATCATTGACAGGTGATCTTAGCATAAAGGATAAAAATAGGAAATAAATGCAAAGATATCAATAAGCATTCAAGGTATAAATATTATTATAAATTACTTAAGGTTGGATATACATATCCTTTTAAAAGTACATATCCTTTTATATGCAAAAAAGGACTTAAGTGCATGTACAGAAAAATAGAATTAAATAAGAAAACAAAAATAATTAAATAAAAGGTTAGACTGAAGAAGTTTATTATAATGGATCCAATAAAGCAAGATATTTAAGTAATAAATAGAAATTTAAAAGCAGGGATAATGCATAGCAAAATAAAAGGCACAGTCAGGAAGGAGTAGGGTGTGTGTGTATGAACAGCTTTTTTACACGTTGTTGTGCATTTTAAGGAATTATCTGTCTGAACTTGATGGCAAATAAATGGTGCTACACAGATAACCTTAGCAGAATTTTTTTTTTAAGTTTTCTATTAGTCTTGAATATTACTGTCCTAAACCTAAGGAAAGTTATTTTCAAATCCTAAAGTGTCCCAAGGTTTCTTTTTAAAGAATTGCTTCTCCCGTGAGTCATTACCCACGGATTCCATTTCTCAGCAAGTCCTTTAGCCCAGTTTCTCAGTCTCTGGTGGCTATTACCTATGTTTAACAGTTACGTGATTGACGAACAGATATATTTTTGAGATTTTCTTGCATAGTCTTAAAAGTTGTTGAAAACAAAGTGTTATCTTTTTCATTTGTTAGTTTTTCTTTTTATTTTGAGAGAGAAAGCACAAAAGGAGGGGAAAGAGGGAGTGAAGACAAAGAATCCCAAGCAGGCTCCCCGCAGTCTGCAGAGCCCAATAGGGAGCTCAGTCTCTTAAACTATGAGATCATGACCTAAGCCCAGATAAAGAGTTGGATGCTTCACCAACTGAACCACCCAGGTGCCAAATTTTTTTTAGTTGAACTGCTTTGAGGTGTTTTTTGTTTGTGTAACTTTTCTTCTCAATTTTGAACAATTGGTTTAAAATCATGTAAAACCATCATGATCTTGTAGTCCACTTTCATATCAAAATGTAAACATAGTTCAGCGCATTATGCTTTATTATGCCCCCCAGGATGGAAAAATCCAGAATAAACAAAATTACTTGACATTTCAAAGTCAGAATTATATAGTAATTCCACCGACTGATGTGGCTGTTGGCCCATGTGATTGAACAGAGCTGAAAATCTTAAATTGATCATGTGTTAAGTGGTACCTTTGACTAGCATGCTTTCCACATATAGTAGGAATATACTTTATCCCCAGTTTGTTCCCATCCAGAAAGCAAAATCAAATACCTTTAGATTTGTCACTCTATTTCTGAATCTACTATGTCAGAAATAGATACAGAGATAGTTTAAGGAAAAGGAAAGAGCCACAGTCTTTAGCTGCAAAGACTGAGATTTTTGAGTTCAAGAAGCACTCAAAACAATGCACAGAAAGGCTTATATTAAAGAGGATTGTAGGAAACAACATTAACATTTGTACTAAGGGTGTCCCATGGCTTCGCCTATACCAGCCAGGCTGGACTGGAATATGTGGCAAGAACAAATGACCATCAAATCTCAATATTTAAAATAACAAACATGTGTTTCTTACTCACACTGACTACACTGCACATCAACATGGTGGGGATGTGGAATCACTCAAAAGCCTCATTGGAATCACTCAGAATCTTGGGCCAATAAGCAGCCACCATCTCAAACATTACTGGTAAACAAACTGGATAGAAATAAAGAGCTGGAGGGTCTTGCACTAATAATCGAATCATTGTCCCTCCACTGGCCAAAGATATTTATTTATTCCCACCTAAATTCAAAGGCAACAGAAGTTCTATTCTTTCATGTACCCAAAAAGAAGAGAGCCAAAAATATCCAGAAAATAGAACTAGACCCTACCACAGCTTCCATGCTTTGCTTTTGTGAACACTCCATTTTTACCTATAAATAAACTGCTCCTCTGATTTGAATTAAAGCTTTTGTGTGGCAGCACTCATTCCGCAAATGAAAGGAAGTGGTGTTTCTTTGTTAACATTTATATTTAGCAACGCAATATAAGACATCTTTGCTAGCACTCTTGTCTTTATTTTCTATTCTATCCAGAGTCTGATCCAATTATCAATGATATTAGCATAACCAAAAAGAAAAAGACCAGCTTTTGTAATTATATAAAGCTTACCCCTTGGTTTTCACTGCTGCCTGCCATCAATCTGCACAATGACATACATTTAAGGAGAAAAGGGGAATTTAGTCTTTGTCCTAAGACCTGACATTGCAGTATTCCCTGAGTCCCAGGAACAACTTCCTCTTGTACTGCATGAACTTCTCCGGGGCTGGCTGTGTTGGGTGGTGGGATGAAGGTTAACAGAGCCCGAATTTGGGGGCACCTGGGTAGCTCAGTTAGTGAAGCACCTGACTCGTGATTTCAGCTCAGGTCATGATCTCATAGTCATGAGATGGAGCCCCATGTCAGGCTCATGTTGACAGTGTGGACCCTGCTTGGGATTCTCTCTCTCCCTCTCTCTACCCTCTCACCCCTTCTAAATAAATAAATAAATAAACCATTAGAGAAAAGAGGGCCTGAATTTCATTCCTGACTGTATCACTTCCTAGCTATAAAATCTTGAGCAAAAGGGTTTACTTTTTTCTGTCTTCTCTTTCTGCAAAGTCACAACAAACAACATGTTCCATGCATACAAGACTTGCAATTCATCTCTTTCTTCCTTCCTTTCTTCCTTAACTTGCCTCCAACTACCATTGTACTTTACATGTTTTCATTGTATTTTTAACTTTATCATAGTAATTTAGGCATATGTACAGATGATATTACACTGGACCAGAAGTAAATTCTGCTACTTATGATAGCATATGGCAATCCTGTATCAGATACTGTACCAAATGGGAATCCACTTCCCAAATGAGGAAACTGAGAATCTCCAAAGTAGGCAGATGACACCTGTTCTAGGCTACCTTACAAGGTGGTTGGGATGAGGAAATTTGATAGTATAAGCCATATTTTTTGGCCATATTTTTGCCATGTATTTTTTGGCATAGCACTAGTACATGGTAAAGTGCGGTCTCGTTACACATTATAAAACTCTTGAAGGCAGGATCTGTGTCTGTTTTGTTTTTTCCTTCACAACGGCAAATCCAATGCCTGACAATGGTAGGAGCTGAAGGAATGGTTGTTACCTTTACACCAAACCCTCAGGGCCCTTTCCCACGGTCAAGAAGACCTATGAGATGAAGATACATACAACCATGTTTTAACTGTCTCCACACTGATAAGGATTACAGTGAGCCAATGTGACTGAAGGAAATAGAAATCTTTAGTCACGTACACACTTGTGGTCAAATTTTAGCTCTGCCCATAAAATCCAAGTGTCCTTGAGTACCACGATCTGATTTCAGGTTTAGAAGAGTGAATTAAAACATGTATATAAAATTCTTTGCATAGCCCCTTGCACATAATAGGACATCAGTAAAGTGGAATTCATCGTTTACACAGTTATTTCAAAACTGCTTAATATATGAAAAAAAGGATTAATATAAGGCATTGAAATAAGGTATTCATAAATGATGACACAGCCACAAGTATAACTGTATTGGAATTAGTGATTATTTCCTATCTTCCTGACCCAGGATATCTACATTCTTGCATTTGCTATGTAAGTATTGATAGCTTTTATATATTTATCTCAGGCAGCTGAGGAGAAAGATTTATATAATTGTCATAGCCGAAATATAGTCATAGAGATTAAGGAAACTACTTCTAGAACGACCTGACTTCCATTAACCAAGAAAAGCTCAAACAGGAAAGAGAGAAAGCCTCACTTTTGGGGCGTCCACTTCGTAAAGTAGTGACCTGTGGAAATTCATGCTAAAGAGAACAGTTCTGTATTAACTTGTTTCAGGTCTGTCTAAAAATCTGTATCACCTACATTCTCCCTTGATTTTCCCTTTAGTGAGTCCTCTCCCTTCTCAAAGAGACACAGTACCTACAAAGGGTGGGATACAAGTGCTAAAGGTATTTCGGGTCAGGCCTTTGCATGGGGGCAAGCATTGCACTGAAGTCCTCTATCCAACATCCAAATCACACTTTTCTAAACAAAACTATTTCTTTCCAGTTACCTTTATGTCTTTGTTGATTTTGTTGGCTGACAATGGAGAGCATTGAGCATTGAGGTGTGAGGATACAAGCATTAGGTCAGAACTCCTGAGGGGGTGACTTTGCCCTGCCTTCAGTGCGGGGACTAGATCTAGTCCCCGGTGCAAATTTTCCTGGAGCAGCTCCTCCATTTGTGTCCAGATGAGAGGAGGTTTTAATAAAGACCCAAGATTCAGGTGGCCTAGCGGCAAGTGCAGAGATTCTGGAGTCAATGGGCCCCAGCTTCAATCCCAATTTTGCCCATCACTATGTTAATGACTTTGGAAAAGTCACCCAACTTCTGTAAATGATCGGGCCATAACCTTGTTAAGGGGGGTGTCTTTGTCTGACTTATTACCAACTCTCTCTAAATTTTGTACTTTTCCTAAAATAGAACAGTGCCAGTTAGCTACTTTTTGACATAGTAAATGAGTAAGTGAACCTCATTTTTTCTCTCCGTGATGTGGATCAATATGTACCCCTTCTGTGTAGGAAACAAGAGGGGTGAGAGGTACTGTGTAAGGCACCCTGAACAAGGGAGAAGAAAGAAGGATGCGGCTCTGTGCTAGATGTGAAGCTTGCAAGTTGAAGCAGTGGTGATTCTTCCGGCAGAGCAGTGGATTATAAACTGTAGGCTTAGTGTTCCTCCACATAGCAATGAAACTTCAATTTTGTCATCTTTAAAGTGGGGCTAATAATAACAGCTTTGTTGCAAGTTAATTACGGTAATTTAAGAAAAAGAGAATTCTGGCAAAGTTACTTGAATTCATGACTATACAAACACGTAGTGAGCTTTCAATAAATATTATCATCATGCCATGCTTCAAGACTGTCCCAGAAGGCAGTCTCACCTACTGGCTCCCTAAAGGAATTGCCTCCACTAGCGAGGGCACCTGCCCAAACTCACATCACCTTCCTGGGGCTGTCTGCACCCATGACTACTCAATATGACGGTATGAACTGGACTTGGGACCCTTCACTCTCAACTTGGGGCAACTCTGCAGGGTCATCCCAGCCTCAGAAGGTTGGCTCAGGCTTCTGATGGGACTGTGTCACTAACCATCTTCTCCCTCTGCCAAATTCTGCTTCCATCCCTACTTGCCGCAGGTGTGGACCTTAACAGCACACCTGATAAAATCTCCTGTATCTAATCTCCACCTCAGTCTGCTTCTTGGGGGATCCAATGTAGGGCATCGTTATACCGCCAAGGTGCCCATCACTTTTACATCAGCCGCCAGCAGAAACCAGGTTTAGAAAATGCAAACCTCACCCAAGGCCGACGGAATCAGCCACTTACCCTCACGTTCTGCTTTCTGGCCTATTCCCTACATCTTTGTACCCTGGGAACTGCCTCCCCTCCTGCTTCCAATCCACAACACAGCACTTAGACATGATTCTGGACCAACAATGTTGAAGTTTATTCATTTATTTCTGTTCCTGTCCCCACAGTTTGTTGCTACGAATATAATAGAAAAAAAATGTTCATTAATGAAATAGCCGTGTATACAGTGAGTCGCTATACACAAGTCACTGCTCTAACACGAGCATTCATCTTGATCTATTGTATCAGTGCCCTGTTGGTTAGACTTTCAGGGAGTGCCGGACTGGTATAAATGCATCCATCGCTTTGTTGTCGCATTCCCAGCTTGAAGAATACGACGCAAAGTAATTGCGCAGGAACGGCAACATTTCCAAACAATTTCATTACATTGATGGACGTTATAAGACCCATCTCGGAGAAGGTCCAAATTCTCCTGTAAAACCGCTGATGGTCCAGAAGGTGGCAGTTAAATCGGTTAACAATTAAAGAAAAGAAAAACTCAAAATACCCTATTGCATGTCAAGAGTGAATAATTTGATTAGCAAAAAAAGCCAGAAGAACACTTGGACAATGAACAAAATAATATATATTTTGCAAAACAGTACTTTCTTTAAGGTCAGGCTATGAAGGACTATTGGAAAGTGAAGGATAGATTGTCCTGATGCCATACGTTTATAATAAAAACCATGCACCCACCACCAAAACGATGAAATCCACTTGATCCATTTTTTTTTTGTTCATTCTAAGAATTAGATCACAATTACATTTTAGCTAATATTGTTAAATAGAAGATAAAATGAACTGGGGCACCTGGGTGGCTCAGTCGGTTGGGCGTCCGACTTCACCTCAGGTCATGATCTCGCGGTTTGTGAGTTCGAGCCCTGCGACAGCCTCTGTGCGGACAGCTCGGAGCCTGGAGCCTGCTTCTGATTCTGTGTCTCCCTCTCTCTCTGCCCCTCCCCCACTTGTGCTCTGTCTCTATCAAAAATAAATAAATGTAAAAAAAATTTTTTTCGAAGAAGGTAAAATGAACTTATTTTTTATAATTGTTAACTTTCATTTGTCATACATTATCCCAGTCAAACTGATTTTTTAATTTTCTCCAAAATATGTGTCCCATTTTTGCGGATTCACTTTAAGTGGTCTTACCTCAGTGTGAAAGTGTCCTGAGATAATGAGGCTCTCCCCGCCTGCTGCCCTGGAGATGACTTCTGACCTCCCTGGAATGTCCCTGTCCCTACTTCACCTGTGGCCCCTACATTACTTCTATTTATGGACTCTGTGCACCTTTCCACTTGGGTACACAGCATCCTAATAACCCCAGACCCTGACTATCAATGCTCCTCTCAGCAAATGAAGCTGGGCACCAGGATCTAGATCTCCCCTTTTTAGAATAAGCAAAGGACATCATTATTTTCATAAACATGAATAAATTGCAGAAGTATGTCATTGAAATACACATACATACATAGGTACCCTCATGTATATACACGTACCTGCCTTCCTATGTGTACACATGTATGTATATACATAAAAAACCAAAAATCACTGCTATTTTTAACATTTAAGAATTTGTCATAGAGATGCATTCGCATGGGTATGTGAAAATGTTATAGCTTACAAATTTAATGAATGTAATCAAAGTGGTTTTACTTCCTCCAAATCCTGGGCTTTACATAACAAGACTAAATGACTATAGTAACTGTGGGAACGTGGGAGTTACCAGAGTTGGCTAGAAAAATATTCTGCCAGCGAGATCTTGCTTGCATGACAAACAACCAGAACATCCATCAAATTAAAATCATGTTTGAAGCGAAATCCTATTTGCATGACAAACAGCAGAGCATCCGTCAGAACAAACACCAGTGTTCAGGACTTGGTAAAAATTCCGCAGGAAGAAAAAGCAGCAAAGGACAAGGAGTACCAAATTAGGGCTGAGAAATGGAAGCCAGAGGCACAAGACTTTTGCATAGAACGAGCCCTGTCTACAAGTTTCAGCAAAAAGCACACAAAAGAGGTTTTGTTTCTTTTTTATTATTATTATCACTTTTTATAAAATGAGGACAAGGTCCACCCAAAAGAAAGAGGGAAAGGAAAGGTGAGGGAGAGAGAAAGAGAGGAGGTGGGAGGGAGAGAGAAAGCGAAAGATGAAAGGTGGAAGAGGAGAGAGAGAGAGAGATGTTCTTCTTTCCATGGAAAGAGAATGGAGCATGAAGGCATGGGGTCTGAAGGGAGATAATCGCGCAGCCCAGCAGCCAGCAGCTAAAGGGTTTGGCAGACTGCGAGAGCAGGTGTGCTTGGCTGTAAAACAAGCATTGCCTGCCAGGCCCTGGCATCTTCCCAGACTCATGTGTACCACACAGGCATATGGGGCATAAATAGCGACAGGACAGGAAACGCAAGGCTAGAATCAGGGCGGGAAGCAGAACCCAGCCTTCTAGCACATCCTCAGGCTCTCTCGGACCCTCTCCTCCGAGTGCATTTCATCCACACCTGGGCTCAATTTGAGGGCGTGTTGTTTATTGTCCCGGTGAGAATGTGAGCTCTAGATTCGGGCAGAAGGGAGCCCATTATTCACCAGCTCTATGGCATTGGTCGTATTGGGTCTTGGTGTTCTCATCTAAAAATGAGGGCCAGGGTAGATTTCTGAGAGAATTGGAAGAAAGAAAGACGTGCGAGCATGCGCGGTACGCCTTGCTGAGCACCTGGCAGGCCACGCCCCTTCCCTCCGTTATTGTGGGGACACTTTTCCCTCCTCCGTCTAGGAAGGGTCATGGCTGCCGAAGTTAGAGCCCACCCCATCTTGTGAAAAAAAAAAAGCCCCCCGAACTGCATTTCCTTCTTCTTACCTATGAAGTTAGTGTTTATTACTGGGAGGCAGGTGGAGTGAAGAATTCTGCAGGAGGGGCTTGGAACCGGGAGCCAGGAGAGCTGGGAATTACTTGTCTATGCCCTTGGGCACTAACATAACCTTGGAGAGATGCCATGACTGTACTTGAGCATCCTCAACTCTGTTTTGGGGATTCTCCAGAGATCGAGAACTGGTTTTACTATATGCTGTGTAACTATAATATATAATATATGTTCTGGGGCGCCTGGGTGCCGCAGTCGGTTAAGCGTCCGACTTCAGCCAGGTCATGATCTCGCGGTCCGTGAGTTCGAGCCCCGCGTCAGGCTCTGGGCTGATGGCTCGGAGCCTGGAGCCTGTTTCCCATTCTGTGTCTCCCTCTCTCTCTGCCCCTCCCCCGTTCATGCTCTGTCTCTCTCTGTCCCAAAAATAAATAAAAAAACGTTGAAAAAAAATTAAAAAAATATATATATGTTCTGTAACTATACTTGATTTTGAACTGCATGGGTTTTTGTTGTTTTGATAAATACAGTACAATACTAATCATGTATTTTCTCTTTCCTATGATTTTCATGATAACATTTTCTTTTCTCTAGTTTACTTTACCGTAAGGATACTGCACATAATACATACAACACACAAAATACGTGTTAACTGTTTCGGTTATCAGTACAGCTTCTGGTCAACAGTTGGCCAATAGTAGTTACGTTTTTCAGGAGTCAAAAGTTATCATATAACTATAGTAATATAGTGATTAATTTATATTAATATATGATTAATCATGAATGTACAATTTCAGTAATGATTAACACACAATTATATACCTTAATATAATTATTTTAAGACAGATATATAATTTTTCTCGTACATTACAGTTATATGGCTTCATTCCATGATTATAGTATATATTATATACAAGTATATATACATAGCATTATATATGTAACTAGAATGTAATTATTTATATATAATTATGATGAGATATATATTTTTCGTGTGTGTTATATATAGATACATATTGTAAAGAATTGGTTCACGTAAGATGGTGGCTGAGAAGTCCCGAGATCTGCAGTCAGCAAGCTGGAGACTGACAATTCATGAGACTGAGTTCTAGTTCAAGCCTGGAGGCCTGAGAAACAGGAAAGCCAATGGTGTAAGTTCTAGTCCAAAGGCCAACAGGCTTGAGAACCAAAAATGGATATTTTAGTTCAAGTCCAAAAGCAGGAAAAAAAACTGATGTCCCATCTCCAAAGAGAGTCAAGTGCACTTACCTGGAACTTTGAGGTCAATCTTTTCCTTCTATTCAGGCTTTCAACTGATTAGCTGGGGCCCACCCACACTGGGAGGGCAATCTGCTTCCCTCAGTTACTGATTCAAATGTTAATCTCATCCAAAAACACCCTCACAGACACACCCAGAATAGCATTCGATTACGTGTTTGGGCACCATGTGGCCCACTCAAGTTGGCACATGGAATTAACCATCACATCAACCATACCTTTCTTGAAAAGAAAGGAGGAGGAGATGGGTAAGTAGAGCCCAGAAATACAGCATTGAAAACTCAAGAAATCCAGGTTTCTTGATATTTAGCATCTTCCAGGAAACAAGATGAAATAGCTAGATTCTATGAATTTTAGGAGACACGGAGGAAGATGGTACCTTATCACATCATGAAGAAAACGCATGATTTCTAAGGAGAATGAAATCCTTAATAATGCATAGAAATAGCGTTACTATTTAATATGCATCTACCATGAGCCAGGCATCTTCCATGCATTATCTTACTACTCCTCACATTAACCCTCCGAACTGGGCTTCATTGAGACCATATTAGGTAGGGGCAGAGGCTGAGAGGGGTTAAGTAACATGTCCAAGGTCACTTAGCTAGTCGGTGACAATGCTGGGATTTTCTTATCCCCAAACTTCTGCTCCTTCTAAATTGTCCTTTTGTTCTCTGCTGGACACACTGTGCCCTGGTGCCTAGGACACTGCCTGGCATGTAGCAGGGACCCAACAACTATCTGTGGAATGAGTAATGAGAGACGCCCAGATAACCTACCTTCTCCTGCCGTTGTTTTTACCAGACCTCTCTCACCGGAAAGCCTGGTGGACCCCACCCACCTATCCACATTGCCCTGTTCCTGAGTCAATCAGTCCTAAATAGAGAAAGAAGACAATTCTTCACCTCCACTGCTTCAGATGAGGAGGACTGAATACTTCCTTTCCACAGATTGTGTTTTCTCTATGATAGAAAAGGACCCTGGAAATTTTGGTGCCTCAAATTCATCTCCCCGTAGAGCACTACAAAATCATCCACACACGTTCTCTGGTGCTCCTTTCTGAAGAAGCACACCACACACTATTAGGTACTCAGATCCATGATACACAGTAACGATGTGCCATCACGTGGGTCTGATTTTGCATTCTGATCCGATTTGGCCACTTCGGGCTTATGAATCGGGGCAAAGAAACCACACTTTTAGCGTGTTTCCCCTTCTGTAAATTCTGTATGATTTTCCCCAGCATGTAGGGATGCTGTGGGCATTTAATGTGCTAATTCAGACAAAGTACTTAGCACAGTACCTGGCTTATGGGTAAGGAGGATGAAGGATGATGTAGTAGGTATTATTACTGCCCAACCTCAACCTCCAGTTTTATTCTACAGCAGACTGTGTGTCCCAATGGAGAGAAATCCCCAGTGCTAATACTATCCGAAATGCTACCTGAGTCGGGTACGGTTTCTGGCCTCTGCACTAGAATGGCTGCCCTTGCCAGGGCCCATTTCCCCAGTTGAGTTGGTTTTCCCCACCTCATCCCCCTCTTCATGGCTTCTTATGTATGCTCCGTGACGCAACAAAGTACTCAACTCCTTTGGCTCCCCCAACTCACTGCCCACACTGTCTGCCAGCCTTCGAAGCGTCTTCTCCAAATTTAAAGATGTGTCACTTTCTCTTTTAAAAAGTTCCCGTTTGGGGTGCCTGGGTGGCGCAGTCGGTTAAGCGTCCGACTTCAGCCAGGTCATGATCTCGCGGTCCGTGAGTTCGAGCCCCGCGTCAGGCTCTGGGCTGATGGCTCGGAGCCTGGAGCCTGTTTCCCATTCTGTGTCTCCCTCTCTCTCTGCCCCTCCCCCGTTCATGCTCTGTCTCTCTCTGTCCCAAAAATAAATAAAAACGTTGAAAAAAAAAAGTTCCCGTTTATTTGGATTAACAGCCCCATCGTCCTGTTTGCCACTTCCAAAGTGATTCCAATAAATAGAAACCAGAACATTTGGAAATTGCCTCGAGCCCTCTCTATGCTAGTCTCACTTGGAAATCTCCAGCAGCTGCGTGTTTTCCTAACGACCTTCAGTTGCTCAGAGAATGTATAATTCATTCCTCACCTATCTTCACTAATCCCACTTTCCTAAAATAAATATTAACTGAACTTATCTGCTAAAACAAGCCCAAATCAAGTCTCTTATCAAATGAACTCAGAAGCAGAACAAAAAGCTGAGAATCTGGTGGAGAGGTAATTGTCTTTATTGGGAAGGCAGATCTAAAACTCCCTCTGGCCTGCCGTTGCATTCAATCCTGTTCGGCAAACCTTTATTGAACACTCTCTATGCAGGCAGCAACAGGGCTGGAGAGCACAGAAAATTGGATTCAGAGTTAGAAGGCCTGATATCAGAGGAATTGGATCCGAATTCCATCTTTACTCTTGACCAATCGTGAACATCATGAAAATCGCTCTGAGGCTCATTTGCGGTAGAATAGTAACACGATTCCTATTACAGGAATCCCTCAACACCTCTCCCCACCTCCTAACACACACAACTTTCAGCAAAGTCTCCCTGGATTTGTCGGGGAGAAGACGGTGAGTGTCTTGTCAAATATTAGAAAAGAATATTGACTTCCTGATGCATGGATGGATCATGGGAGTAGAAGTTGCAATATCTCTAGCTCAATTCAAAGGAGAAAGTTATTTGTTTTATTTCATGAAAATTTATAAATCCCATTGCCCATGAAAATACCCTTCCCAATCCAATTCTATTTAAGCCCCGTGCAGTCCTAGTATCCTTATCCTAACAGCGCCTTTGCTTGCTGCTAGCATGGGAGATTGAGGAATAATCTAGAAATGTGTCTTGAACCTTCATTGCAGAGGCTGTTGTTCCCAAAGGCCTTATCTGACGATGTCACTTTTTTGTTTGAGCTCTTGGATGGGACCATCCTCGGAAGCCTCTCTCCTTCCGGATTAGACTGGTCATCATAGCACCGGGGATGCTGGGTTGGGTCCAAATATGACCCATCATCTAGCATCAATAGGTAAGGGGACCACAGGATCACATAGATGAAACACAGCAAATAACCAGATTTGTGCTACCAAGCAGCAGCTACGAAAGGCAATTTTAAAATCTCCTATCAGAAAAGGGTATTGTCTCAATGGATTATGGATTCTTTCTGAGAAACAAAACAGGAGATGGAAGTAAAGGTTTACGACGAATGCTGATTGACTTTTACTTCCAAACTGGCTTCACGATATTGCTCCAAAATCTTGGGTTCCCACTCTTTCCCCCTCTCCAATAAAACCCCCTCCTGTTTCTTTCCCAGGGCTGCAATGATGGACTGAGCCATGGTGTTGAAAGCACCGGGTAGACTATCGAATCCTGAACGTGCCAGAGGTTGTCACCGTTCTGAGCCACTGGGATTGGTGCTCTGAGGGGCAAGCAGATGAAAATCTCATGGGCCCCAACACTTTTGAGCGCACAGCCCAGGGAGAACTATTAATAGACTCCCCAGTAAGAGAGTCCACTGAGGGCTGGGCAAGAGGAAGTGTGGTGAGCGAAACAGGCACACGTTTAGGAACGCCCTTTGCTCTTAAAAGAACGTCAAAGCCAAATGGGGCAATTACAGAGAAAGGGTTACAATTGCCCAAGAAATCCTCAAGGAAAATAATTCCTTGTCCTCTGAGGGGACCTTCCAGTGCACCCTCAGGAAAGCATCCTTAAACCCGCATGGACCTAATGAGGTAGGCCAGTTACCAAGCACACAAAAAACTCCGCTCTTATTTCTGAGAGAGCTCTCTAACCCACACGCCTTCTTTGAGTTCAAATCAAGAAATTAAATATTCTAAATTTTTTTGCACCAGCCTGTGTTCTTGTCTTTAATTTACAGAGCCAGGGACAGAAAAGGGAAGAAAGGGGCATGCTAATGAGGTTATTTCTCTTGTTGGCATTTGCCTACTAATATTTCTTTTCAAAAGAAGGATATGAACTAGAAACACAGCTCATTGTTCTAAACACCTTGAGAGTAAGATGACTTAGTAGAAATATAGTAGGGGGGAAAAAAGGCTGGAGAGAAAAACACAAAGTTTCATCCCATGTACCTCTCGCGGTACAAATGTTTTCCCCTCTGTCATTTGCTATCAATTTTTTTTTTTTTTTACATTGCTTGCTACATGAAAATGTGTTACCATAAAAAATACTCTCCAAAAGAGTTTTCAGTGGGGAATTGGACCATACATGTGTGGCCACTTGGATTCTAAATTGAGGACACTGATGTGTGAAGGTTTATTCCTGGCATTATGTAATGAACAAGAACCAAAAAAGACAAGGACGTAGGAAGGTTTTATCCAAGCTCATTGGAAGTTTTCACAGGGTCTCAGTCTCATGTTGTAACTTCAGCGGAACTAAACGCGAGAGCCAGAAGACACAGTGAATTCAGCCGCATGCCCTGTCCTTTCTCCCTCCCCTGTTCCTTTCTCTGGAGATAGAAACTATTTTTTTCTTAAGTCCTTGTCATGATTGCAGCTTCCTGAGGGCTGTCTCTGTCTATCCCCCTGCTCCCCCTTGAGCACAAGAGAGATACCATAGCTACTACTCTGTCAGTCCAAATTCGTGAAATCAAAGTCCTCCAAATAAGCAAACAGCGAAAGCTACCAATTTAAATCCTACCTGCAGGAGCCCTTTATTTCGTCCACTTTTCCCGCATTTGTTTATTTTGCTCTAGACATCTTTGGGGGATCACATTTGTCCTGGGAATTTCAAGTCGGCCTTCTGCTGCCTGAATGTCGCATTCCTGTGCATTCCACGAGGGCCGATGGATACAAAGTCACAACAAAATGGAAACTATTACCTTGAGCCAAGCTAGCCCTTGAGAAGTCCTCAACTTGAAAGTTTTCGTTCCGCCCAAATGGTCAGTCAGGGACTAAGTGCTGAGAAGATGGCCTTCTAGAAAGCATGACTTGGAGGAGATAGGCTGCACTGTGTGCTGAAGTCAGTGAACTCAGGCTGGAAACCAGTCACACTTGGTAGCAAGAGTCAGTTGAACGCACCTCTTCCGATTCCCCTCTGCCGTGGATCCTGGATCGCAGCTTAAAATTCGCCGCGGGGGAGTATTTACATCCCTGAAATCAGCAAATGCTACAAATCTGAGGGTAATGTTTTTCTGTTTCGTTTTGTCCCAGAGAGGCAGTTAATAAACTTTTTTCTAGCACAGCACTAACTACAGGCCTGTGAAAGGTCAATGTTTCAAAGAGCCCGTCTGGATCTGAAATGCCTTAAGAGGAAGGCCTCTCATTTCTGCGATTTCTCAAGGAAGTGCCAGCAAGAAATGAAAATCTGTCTCTGTGACTTCTTCTTTCAGTGCTTTAAAATAACCCACACCAGGGGCACCCGAGTGGCTCAGGCGGTTGAGCTTCCGAGTTCAGCTCAGGTCATGATCTCACAGCTCGTGGGTTCGATCTCGGCATTGGGCTCTGTGCGGACAGCTCAGAGCCTGGAGCCTGCTTTGGATTCTGTGTCTCCCTCTCTCCCTGCCCCTAACCCATTTGCAGTCTATCTCTGTCTCTCTCAAAAATAAATAACCATTAAAAATATTCTTTTTTAAATAAGCCACACCGGAGCTCCGGCCAGTGACTTCCTGCCCTCCCCTTGTGTTGTGCGTGACTTGAAAGTCTTTCCATTGCTCAGGCCATGCGGTTTTTACACCTGTATTGTGTTATATAAGCCAGCCTGTCTAGTTCTGGAACCATCCTGTAAATATGTCAGCTTAGATTTTCCTTTTCTTCTGCTTCACCCTCAGGCGGTAACTTTCATTCCCTTCCAAACAAATCCTTCCTGCAGTGGTTTGCTCCCCTGCCTCCACTGTCTCATGTTCCATCACTTTTCACTGCCCGCCACCCGCCTCCTGTGCCCTCGGCTCAAGAGCTCCAGTGCCGGTCCGCAAAGCAGGCTCCTGAATGCTACACACCCCTTCTCTCTCCCTCTGAGCATGTGCCCCTGTCAGCAGGGCCATGTCCCTAAAACGCCTCCCTCGGCTGCCACAGCTACTCCAGATCATGGGACTCAGGCTTCGTCTCTGACTAGTCTTCTGTCTCTTCTTGGTGGGATTGTTCTCCTCCTACAGGCAGGGCTTTTGAGGAGTCTGAGGTGGGTACAAGCCATTGGGTCCACACAGGGCTTGGGACCCTTTTTACAGCCATCGCTATTTTATTGTGTTGTTACATATGTAAATATGGCATTTCCTCTAGTAGAATAGACAGGCCTTAGGAGCCAAGAGGGGGCCTTATTGAACACTGGATTCTTTACAGATGCTTTTCAGGTGAGAAGTGTTAGGCAGAAAATGGACTTCCATAGCTGGACCTCCCCAATGTCCTAAGTTATCTGATATAAACACAGGAAGGACAGTTGTTCTCAAGCAAGGGTGATTGGTCCCTTACACATTTGGTAAAGTCTGGAGGGTTTTTTTGTTTTTGTTTTTGTTTTTTTCATTTTCACAACAGTGAGGGCATGCTACGCGCTACAGGTGGTTAGACAACATGCATCCAGCTAAATGTTCTATAGTGCATAGTACGATTCCCACAGAAAGGAATCATCAGACCCCAAATTTCAATAGTGCTGAGGTAGAGAACCCCTGACTTATAGTGTGACCATCCTAATGCTGTTCACCAGCTAATGGGGGGGTAAGAGTTGGGTTGTGGGTCTGGTCACACTTGCTTAACCACCCAATAACTGAGTGTCATAAGGGTTGCTGCACCCATCTGCTTATCTGAACCTGGCAACAGGATGGCCCCCTCCTGGCTTTCCACAAGGTCTTTGTTCTGACCCTCAGTCGCCACTGAATACACAGCAGAGCCCCTCACTTTCAATCCTTGGATGTGTCTCTAACACGCAATAAACAAGCCATAGCATCAGGATGATCTGTGTGTGAGTCTCAGCAACCTGCATCGTTCACAAGCACATCACATATTCAAAAACTTACACTTGACAATCACGAGTTCGGGGAAAGTGTAAGTTAGTGGCTAGAAGCTCAGAGACCCAAGGTCAGAGGACAGTTATGCTCATGATAACTTGAGTGTTGAGTCTTTGCTAATCTTCACTCCGTTTTCTAGTCTGTAAAATGAGGACATAAGTGAGACACCCCTCATGGAGTTGTGACAACTATGCGATGATGCAACCACAGTGTTGAGAAAAACGCCCCGCAGCTAGTAACCACTTAGCAAATAGGCGGTGTCAGTAAAACAACATTAGATTCTTTATGGGTAGGAAAAAAAGAGAAGCCGGGTGTTTCTGAATATTAGGGGGATTATGGATTATCATCAAATTAATAACCTACTTTCTATAAGTAACTCCTTCGATGTTTATTGTGTTGAATTGAAGTGAACTGATTTCACTAAGATGCATGTGTATCCCATCGTGTGTTACCGAGCAACAATTCAAATAGAATAGAATGTTTGAAAAGAATAATTCATGGAGCTTGCAAACAGTGAGGAAAGGTGGGGGGGGGGGGAGAATACAGTACATAGAATACAAGATGCATTGCCGTGAGCCAAGTCTTGAATATCTTCTATTTTTCTACATTAGTTTGTGCCTCAAGGGTCCAAAGCGTCTTGCTAATCTGATGACTCTCCACAACATCCTGGTATTATCATTCCAATTTTTTTTTTCAACCTGAGTAAACTGAACTGCAGAAAAATTGAGTGATTTGCTCAAGGTCACACAGAAGAGAAGCCCAGAATAGAACTGCATCTGCTGGCTTCCCGTTCAGCCAGGACCCTTCCCAATACACCTTACTTGAAGCAGTCTGGTGAGAGTGGCTAATGGCTTTGCTATTCTTAAACCACCAGTACCTTTTTTTTTTCCTGAGTAATACTCTTGGCAAACTTGTTTATTTTCTAGAGTGAGAGATATTTCTGAAAATAGAGCCTCTGAACAAAGTTGATTGTCATTCTAAAAAGAATAGTCAGTCTCAAAGCAGCAAATTAATTTGTTAAAAATGTGGGTTTGGGGACTGTAATCAAAGAGGAAGATCCTATACCAATGTCAAGAATCTGGAAAGATGGAGAAATTGAATGAAAGATATTGACTATCAAAGGAAGAGTTTTGCAAAGGCCCGAAAACGTGGATTCAGAGTAATAGCAGGCGTTTAGCAATGAGCTTGAGTTCTTGCCAAGAAATGTGGTGCACCTTGGCACCTTTCCCTGACCTCACAATCCTGCAGGCAACTCATTTCCTCCAGCCAAATCGATGGCTTTCTAATAGCTGAGCGTCCCGCTCTGAATCACTTGCAAACCACTAAGATATACTTTCACTGTTTATTTTCTAACTTCAGACGGAGAAGAGCAAGGTCAGTTGATTCTTTCAATGATTGCTCTTAAAATAAAAACTCTCACTGCCATCTTTTGAACTTTTGAAAACCAATGCCCAATAACATAGCCATTTTAGCCAATTCAGTTGTTCATGACCATAGTTTTCCATAACTTTATTATCTCTGTCTATAGCATATGTATTTAATGTACTGGCATTATTAGTGGCATGTGCTTTTACATTTGTCAAGGATGGTGCCTTGTGCCTACTGTGTACTCAGCTAACATTGGAAATAAAAAAATATATACAAAGATAATAAATGGTTCCATTTAATTAGGGCTTATTTTTCCTGTGAGATAGAGCCCTCCTATTAGAAGAATAAGTGTATATTGATCATATGATGGATGATGTGGAGAAAAGGCTTACTGGTGGGAAAGGTGCATGTCCAGGAGCTGTAGAAAATAAAATTGAATGGGTGTGTCAATTAGGCAGAGAACATAGGCTTCATGTCCGGTGGGCATAATAGTGTGGACAGTATGAGCCAAAGAGTGGAGGGATTCCAACCACAAGATGAAAGCTCTAGAATGAATAAGTTCTAGGAGGCAATACATTTGCTACCTGCATTCCACTTGGTAACCAGCATGCTCATAAGAAGCTGCATCACTGTCACTACTACCGCCATCATCATCACCACCATCACCATCATCATCATCACCATCACCACCATCATCACCATCATCACCATCACCATCATCACCATCACCATCATCACCATCACCATCATCATCACCATCATCATCATCACCACCACCACCACCA
>NW_024412376.1:158612200-158665699 GCF_014898765.1 Herpailurus yagouaroundi
CATCACCATCATCATCATCACCATCACCACCATCATCACCATCATCATCACCATCACCATCATCATCATCATTGTCATCCTCTCTTATGACTACAAGTCAAAGAAAGAAATTCATCAAAGTCTGGAAGCCAGAATATAAATATTATTGTTAATCATTACTGTTAGAATACTCATGTTCTTTTAGTGTTTATCTGAAACTACTTTACATTTTTACACTAACTGAAACAAGATTGCTTAGTTTCTCAGGACTGGAAGAATTATAAAGCATATGGCAGAGAATTCACTTTTGTTGGTCCACATCCAGATTTTTGTACTCATGCTGTACCTTATTTGAATATAATGAATCAACAGACAGAGGCTAGAGGCTAGATTAGATTTCTGACTGACTGTCAAGGCAATGGAGAAGTTATGTGGTGAAACCAGCTTATATCTCTCTTGTAATTATGTCGTCTTTACCTTCATTCTGTTTGAAATGAAAGATGCTTCTTCTAGATGCTGGCCCCTTTGAAAAAGTGGCCTGAAAAATACAACATGTTTCTTCCTCAAACTCCAAATTCTATTTCAGATGTTAGATGTTAGTTGCTAAGGGAACCATTACAGGGCAATTATCATTAAAACAGTCTGAAACTAGATACCTGAAGGAGGGGATTATTCTCTGGTCTTTTAAGTGCAATGGTTGGGCAAACCCTTTCTCCCATTAGTAAAGCACGTTCACGGACAGGCTACTTTTCCTTTTCACCCACTTCCTGGGAAAAGAGTGAAAGAAATTGTATTAAATCCTTGGAGAAGAGAAGACTCATATATGGATGAATGTTGAAATCAGATTGAACCCAGACTCATGATAGCTGTGCTATAAGGAAATTGTATTTAAACTTGGGAAACGACTTTTTTTCTTCTACCTTTTTTACAAATAGGAGTACAAATTGCATACAATAAAATGCAGATTTTATGTACATTTTGATGAGTTTTGACCAACGTATACCTTTGTTCAAACACCACCCCCCAAACGATACAGAACATTTTCATCTTTCCACAAAGTGCCCCCCTTATACCACATTCCAGGCATTGCTTCTCCCTGGACACAACTATGCTGGTACCAGTCACCATAATTTAGTGTCTCCTATTCTGGAACTTCAAATAAATGGAATAACATTATACTTATCTTATTTTCTGGCCTCTATTGCCCAAATGTAAGGCTTATAAGATTAATCCATGGTATTCTATTTACCAATAGTCCTTTCCTTTTTATGGCTGAGTCGTATTCCACTGAATGAATAAAGCTGTTATGAGTGTTCTTTTAGATATCTGTCTGTGGGCAGGTATTTTCATTCCAACTTTAGTGTTGCTAGTCACAGATTTGACTTACTAACTCTATATAGAAGAAGCCACCGTGGGAGTAGATTGTTCTGAACAGAAGGGCCTTTTATGCACTTTTAACTCTTTGGTCATCTCAGCCCAGGGTTGTGGACCCACTGTCTACCACCATCACCCATCCCCAATCTTCAATACCCATTGAAAGTATTCTCAAATTCCGTATGTCTTGAATACCACAGCCAAACAGTGTAATGAAGTCAAGACCCCTTCCACACTCCCATTCTCACTTAAATAATTGGGACTTCCTTCGAACATGTCAACACCTTGTAGCTCGTGAGGAGACGCACAGTAGCTATGCCTCTGTTTAGATTGAAAAGCAGCCTGGGGTGCGTGGGTGACTCAGTCTGTTAAGTGACTGACTCTTGGTTTCAGCTCAGGTCATCGTCTCACTGTTCCTGAGATCGAGCCCCCATCTGGCTCGCTTGGGGTTCTCTCTCTGTTCCTCTCACTCTCAAAATAAGTAAATAAACATTAAAAAACCAAGCAGTCTAACATTTTCAGAGTAATTGTTTCAGAAACTCGCCTGACCAACCCACAAGCCCCCTCGGGTAGTGACTTTGAATGCATGCGTTACCACTTTGCATGAATGTTGCACACATAGTGAAAAATAAGTCAGGTTTCAACAATGCACTTTCTTTTTTTATATATTAAATATAATGTGTTGTCAAATTGGTTTCCATACAACACCCAGTGCTCATCCCAACAAGTGCCCTCCTCAATGCCCATCATCCACTTTCCCGTCTTCCCCACCCCCATCAACTCTCAGTTTGTTCTCTGTATTTAAGAGTCTCTTATGGTTTGCCTCCTTCCCTCTCTGTAACTTTAACTTTTATTTCCCTTCCCCTCCTCCCTGGTCTTATGTTAAGTTTCTCAGGATCCACATATGAGTGAAAACATATGATATCTGTCTTTCTTTGCCTTATTTCACTTAGTATCACACTCTCCAGTTCCATCCACGTTGCTACAAATGGCCAGATTTCACTCTTTCTCATTGCCAAGTAGTATTCCATTGTGTATATAAACCACAATTTCTTTATCCATTCATCAGCTGATGGACATTGAGGCTCTTTCCATAATTTGGCTATTGTTGAAAGCACTGCTATAAACATTGGGGTACAAGTGCCCTTATGCATCAGCACTCCTGTATCCCTTGGGTAAATTCCTGGCAGTGCTATTGCTGGGTCATAGGGTAGATCTATTTTTAATTTTTTGAGGCACCTCCACACTGTCTTCCAGAGTGGCTGCACCATTTTGTGTTCCCACCTACAGTGCAAGAGGGTTCCCATTTCTCCACATCCTCGCCAGCACCTATAGTCTCCTGATTTGTTCATTTTAGCCACTCTGACCGGCGTGAAGTGGTATCTCAGTGTGGTTTTGATTTGTATTTCCCTGATGAGGAGTGACGTTGAGCATCTTTTCATGAACAATGCACTTTCTAGGAGGACTTTTAGTGCCTCCTACGTTTTCTGAGCTATAGGAAAGGATATGTTAATAAGACCATATTTAAAATTCACCCCAGTGGTGCTTCAACATCCTTTCTGAGAAAGATGTACTGAGATGTTTGCTATAATCCATGCTAAGACCTTTCTAACACTTTAAGGACTGTGTTACAGCGGAGAATGCGTTATTAGAAAACGGTGGTCTGGCTGTGGGATCCCTGGAGTGTTTGCTTTAGCCCACGGGGTAGTGAGCCTGTTATCCATGCTTTGATTCTGGCACACACAGGTTATGCCTGAAGCTCTCACACATTTCCAATGCTTCTAAGAGGTACACGTCTCTAGGTGATTTAATCCCATCAACTGATTCTTTGTTTTTTCTTTTGGAGATGAGCTGATGTGTAGGGAACACCATTTAAACACGAGTGTTTCCAACTCCTGATTTTTTGGGGGGGGAGGGGCGGTTTCTTCTCAAGGTTATATGATTTCCCAACCGCTTTCTTTTGGACTCTGTTAGCCAAATAGGCATTAAATACCGTGCCCATTTTACAGATGGTAAGAATGGAGCAGGTTAAGTGGCTTTTGCCCGTAGGGCCATGTGTACGGTGTGCCTGGAACCATTGTGATCCCCACCCACGCCTTCAAGGTGACCAAGTGGGAGATGGTGCAACCTGCATCACAGAGACCCCTGACATCAAACCCCTGGGGAAGTGGAGCTCCATTGACGTGCAGATGAGTGCCGTTTCCTTGAAGGATTACACTGCGGTGAAGCAGAATGTGCCAAAGTACCTGTCCCACAGCACAGGGCACTATGCGGCCAAATGCTTCTGAAAAGCCTGGCGCCCTGCTGTGGAGAGCCTCACCAACCCGATGACGTTGCACAGCCATAACAACGGCAAGCAGCTCATAACCATGCCCATTGCCAAGTGTACCTTGGAGATCATCTATCTGCTCACCGGTGAGAAACCACACATCACCCCCCCTGACCGCACAGGTCCTGGTGCATGTGATTATTCACAGGTTCTGGGAGGACTCAACCCGAACTGGGCGAACCAGAACAGGGAAGCATCAGGCCACCGATGTGTCCCCACTACGCAGTGGGAATCAGGCCATCTGACTGCTGTGCACAGGTGCCCGTGGGGCCGCCCTCTGGAACATCAAGACCATTGCTGAGTATCCAGCAGATGAGCTCATCAGTCAAGCCCAGGGTCCTTCCGATTCCTATGCTATCAAGAAGCACAAGCTGGAAAGTGTACTCAGGTCCAACCATTGGTCCCCTGGCTGTGGCCCCGATAAACCTGACTGCCCACCCCAGTCTGGGTGGAAGCAAAACCTCGTCTCTGTTCTGAGAGAAATCCCTGAAGTAATTCTAAATTTTTGTAAATGAAAGACAAGTGGATACTTACTGTAAGGGAGGGGCTTGGCAAGGTAGCCCCTCCAAATCCCCCTAAATGTACCCAGCTAGCACTGAAGGATGGGGGAGAATCAGTAAATCTGCACACGAATGAAGAAACCTGAGAGGAAAAGGATCTAGATTCTGAATGCTTTCTCTTTCAGGGGCCAGTATTTGAGAGTGTGCCTGGTGAATCAGGATGGTGGGAATTGAAGGTCGTGAGGCACGAAGAACACCAAAGAGGAAAACGTTATGGCGGAAGAAGGGGTTCACCAAGTAATCTGAAAACACCCAAAAACTTAACTCACAAAATCCACTAGAAAAACATGCACATCATGTACATAGTTTTAATGTTCTAGTTACTACCTTTAAAAAAATTAAAGGACAGGCATCTGGGTGTCTCAGTCAGTTAAGCAAAAGACTTCAGGCCAGGTCATGATAGCATCTGACTTTGGCTCAGGTCCTGATCTCATGGTTCATGAGTTCCAGTCCTGTGTCTGGCTCTGTGCTAACAACTCAGAGCCTGGAGCTGCTTCAGATTCTGTGTCTCCCTCTCTCTGCCCCTCCCCTTCTCGCTCTCTCTCTCTCAAATAAACATTTTAAAAAGTAAAAAGAAACCTACATAATTTTAATCCATTTTTTATTTATTTAACCTAATATATCCAAAATATTATTGTCTTAAATAATTAATATAAAAATAATGAGATACTTTATATCTTTTTTTTATGTATTAAATCTTGAAATCAAGGGTGTATTTTCTAATTATGGCGCACCTCAATTGGGACAAGTCACATTTCAAGTGCTCTTGCTTTTATTTTTTTATATTAAACATAATTTATTGTCAAATTGGTTTCCATACAACACCCAGTGCTCATCCCAACAGGTGTCCTCCTCAATGCCCGTCACCCACCCTCCCTCCCTCCCACCCCCCATCGACCCTCAGATTGTTCTCAGTATTTAAGAGTCTCTTATGGTTTGCCTCCTTCCCCCTCTGTAACTTTTTTGTCCCCCTTCCCCTCCCCCATGGTCTTCTGTTAAGTTTCTCAGGATCCACATAGGAGTGAAAACAGATGAGATCTGTCTTTCTCTGCCTGACTTATTTCACTTTCAAGTGCTCTTGCTTTTAAGTAGCTTCCATGTTGGATGGTGCGAGGCTTGATGTTCATGGGAGAAAGACAAGAAATGCCCTCTTAGCAGTCACTCTCCCAAGAATTCTGAGCAGGAGTGTGAGCTAGAGCTGTAACCATAAGGTGTGATGAGCTATATCTCAGGACAAAGAGGGTAGTGAGGATGACACCGGGGGGCAGCAATATAACCACAGCCCCACACTGTGGGCCACAAGTGGACCCAGCATTTTGCTTTACCCACTCCCTATTGTTTGGAAAAAGAGTCAATCCCAAAATTCCCGGCCAGTTGGTGTAAGGAGAAGAACCCAAGAGAGAATTTGGTCTTATGTCAAGTTGAAGCAAAGGAGACTTCAGCCAAGAATCTGAAAAGAGAAATATAATGTCCTCTGTTTTGGAAGTCTGTGACATGGGTCAGACCAGTAACAATTCTTTAGTTGTGCATCAGCCTTCCCACCCCACGCCAATATGGCACAAGGGCCTTGAGGGGAGGAATTAGGATATTCTCTTTTATAATAGTTGCTGAAATTTCTGTGGCACCACAGTTGTGATAAACTGGGTAAGCGTGGTCTTCTTCAACCTCTTCCCAGCACTAGAATAGGACTCACCATGGAGTCACATGCATTAAAAAGTCGTTGAAAGACTGACCAGAGAAACCTGAGCTCCTTTCCTTTCTGCTTGCAGCTCCCTCCTTCCAAAATGGACATAACCAGAAGGTTCACACTGCTCGTGTTTCAAGTAAATTTTTTTTGAAGTTTATTTGTTTGAGAGTGACAGAGACAGCACGAGTGGGGGGAGGGGGTAGAGAGGAAGGGAGAGAAAGAGAATCCCAAACAGACTCCACGCTGTCAGTACAGAACCCGATGTGGGGCTTGAACTCACCAAGTTGTGCATGACCTGAATTGAAACCAAGAGTCGCATGCCTAGCTGCCTTAGCTGCCCAGGCGCCCCTCAGGTAAATTTCTGTAGGCGTTACTATCCTTACCTACCTACATAAGTCAATGGGAAGAAAAAACTATAAGAAAAATTATTGGAATAAAAGATGTTACATTTGCATGACGTTTTAGATCATATAGAAGGCTCTCGTATGCAAATCTCATTTAAGCCTTCACATTTTACATGTTCAGAGAAGGTAAGACCCTCGGTTCACTCAAGTGACTAACAAATCATTCAGCTGGAAACTGATCCTACAACACCTGACTCCAAATCCAGCTAATTTTAGTCTTCCTTTCCCTGCATTATGGCTACCTTCAAATGCAGGACCACCTTGTACTGATAATAAAATGCTCTGCACAAATTCATGATATTTTTACCATGTTGTTATCAGGAGTACTCAGTTAGTCCTAAGAAAATATTATTATATGAAACTGCCTTTGACCTATCTTTACATATATTAAATACAACTATTGACCCACCAGAAAACCCAGAGTGGCTCTAAATTTTCCAGGTTATACCATGATAGTTTGTCTTCCAGAATAAAATGACTTCTTTGGAAGCAGGGGAGAATTGATTTCTTAAATCTGACCCAGACGTCAGATTGGTGTGCTTTATTGTAGGAGTCTAACTGAATGTTTTCTTAGCAGGATCTCCTGTTACTGGAACAAGGAGATTTTGCACAATTTATTCATCGAAGCAATGGGGGAAAACAGGCCAGACCACACAGCTGGCTTAGAAAACAATGTAAATGCCTTTTTGTTCAGTAAACAATTGAAGAGGGAAAATAATTTCCTCCCAAGCCAACTGAAAGTGGGAAAGGACAAACATTTGCTTTTGCCAAATTCAGTCTGAATTATTTATCACCTGCTACAGAACAGGGTATATGAATAATATTGTAAGAAGCAGTAAAGCTCTGACACCTTCTCAAGAAATAGTTTGTAAGTATTTTGTAAATAGTTTGTGAATTGTCAATAAATTACCACGTATCAGTCCATGTAAGGAGTGGGTCATGGGCAGTTGTGGCCATCATTATACTCTCCTCAGTTCTACATCTTGGCCGAAAAAAATCTTAACACTTCTCAACACGCTGTTGAGAAATGAGTGGACTTGAAGCCCAGAGACCTGGCTTCATTCTGTAGCTGCATTGTCTTCTTCGAGTCACCGAAAATTTCTGAGCTTCCTCTCTCCTGTTGTTAAGCACGCTAAAAATATCTACTTTGTAGGGTTGTGCTGAGAATTAAGTGAGCTAATAGGAGTGAAATGTCCTTGTGCAACACCTGATCCATAATATTAACACCCACAGATCAGTGATCTGTAGGGGGGACATACACTCAGAAATATAATTTTCCTGATTTAAATATGGCTGCAAAATTGGTGTTTCCTGTCTACTAAGCTGATAATCATACCTGCTCCTACAGTGAACTTGAGATGATATAAGAGTAATGCATCACTCATTCATGTATTCTTTCACTGCATCATCATTTTAAAAAAAAGTTAATTTATTATCTACTGTGCGTGTGGCACCATACCAGACCCAAGGCAGACAACATATCTATTCCCCATAGACTACAACCTATAGCCTACTATTGACGGGGAATGGCAGGTGGTAAATGTCGTTATACAGGAAGGGCCTCGGCTCCCTAATGTGAGACTGATGGTTTCAATGTCAACCGTGCACAGCAAAAGACGTTCTCAGAAGGGTGTTTAAGACACCCATCTCATTATTCCAGCTTGCAGTCACAGGGTACCAGGCTGAGATACAGAGAAACAGCCTTCCCTTCTGAGGAGCACACAGGTAAACTCTTATGCTAAGGAGAAGCAAGAGCTCGTTGGCAAACAAATTATAAGAATTCAGCACTTAAACAAGTGTTCTTCAAACAAAAATCAAAGGAAAGGATAAGATCTCACTTCTATTGATAATACTCTGCAGCAGAAACCAGATCTGAGAACACAGTGATCAGGACAAACTTCAGACCAAGATGGAGTTTTAAATACATGGTGTTAGGAGAACTGGGCAAATCATTTTGGAAAAGAAAGGCAAAAATTAGATTTATATCACACCATATACAAGAATAAATTCTGAATGGATTAGAAACCTAAATACAAAAAATGGGACCATATATATACTATATGGGTGAATTCCTTTTTAACTTCAGAGTAGAGACAGGCTTCCTAAATATGACCCAAAACCCAGAGGCAATAAAGAAAAGTTGATAAAATTGACCACAGAAAAATATGTAAAAATGCATCGCACAAAACATCATAATCAAAATCAAAAGACAGCCGGGGAAAAAAGCAACATGTACCATAGCCAAAGGTTTAAGATGCCTAATAAGCAAGGAATTCTTAAAATTTTAAGGACAAAGGACAAAAATAATAGAAAAATAGAAAAAATATATATATGGACATACAATTCGGAAGAGCATATAAACATCACTCTACATATATTAAAAAGTTCAAATTAGTTAAATAAATGCAAGTTATAATAATGCTTGAGTTATTTTTCACCTCTCAGATTGACAAATGATTTAAAAGTAAGAAAACAAATGGTACTGAAACGACTGGATATCCACACGCAGAGACGGAATCTAGACACAAGCCTCACACCCTTCACAAAAATGGACTGAAAGTGGATTCTAAACATAATTTAAAGTACAAAACTGTTGGGGTGCCTGGGTGGCTCAGTCGGTTGAGTGTCCGACTTCGGCTCAGGTCATGATCTCAGTTCGTGAGTTTGAGCCCTGCATCAGGCTCTGTGCTGATAGCTCAGAGCCTGGAGCCTGCTTCAGATTCTGTGTCTCCCTCTCTCTCTGCCCCTACCCCGCTCATGCTCTGTCTTAAAAATAAAACATTAAATTTTTTTTTTTTTAAGTACAAAACTGTAAAGTTCCTAGACGATAACATAGGAGGAAACCCACCCAATCTTGGACAAAGTAATGACTTTGTAGATACAACACAAAGGCATGACCCATGGAGGAAATCATTGATGAGCTAGACTTCATGAAAATTAAAATTTTATGCTCTGGGGAAGACACTATAAACGGAATGAAAGACAAGCCACCGACTTGGAGGACACATTTGCAAAAGACATGTCTGATAAGGGACTGTTATTCAAAAATATAGTCTTAAGTGAGAAAATGAATGGCATAATTTTCAAAACTGGGTTCAAGACCTGAACAGACACCCCACCAGAGAAGATAGAAAATATACAGATGGCACATAGCATATGAATGGATGCTCAGCATCATACATTATTAAGGAATTGCAAATTAAAACAAGATGCTACTACTCACCTATTAAAATGGCCAAAATCTAAAACATGACAACACCAAATGCTGGCAATTGAGGATGTAGAACAGCAGGAGCTCCCCTTCATTGCTGGTGAGAATACAAAATGGTACCACCACTTGGAAGACAGTTGGGTATTTTTTTTTTTTTTTTACAAAGCTAAATATACTCTTACCCTTATGACACAAGAGTCATGTTTCTCAATATTTATCAAAGGAACTGAAAGCTTGCACCCATACAATAACCTAAGCACGGATGTTTATAGCAGCTTTGTTCTCATTTGCTGAAACTCAGAAGCAGCCAAGATATTCTTCGGTAGGTAAACGGATTGAAAGAAAGAAGAAAGAAAGAAAGAAAGAAAGAAAGAAAGAAAGAAAGAAAGAAAAGAAGGAAGGAAGAAAACTACATCCAGACAATGGAATATTATTCAATACTCAAAAAAGTGAGCTATGAAGCCATGAAAAGACATGGAGGAACTTTGAATGCATATTATGAAAGGAAAGAAGTCAATCTGAAAGGCTACATACTATATGATTCCAACTATATGACATCCAGGAAAAGACAAAACTATGGAGACAGCAAAAAGATCAGTGGTCAGCAGGGCCTAGGGAAGAGTGACGGATGAACAGGGACAGCATGGAGAATTTATAGGGCAGTGAAACTGTTCTATATAATATTAGAATAGCAGATACATGTCATTATATATGTCATTATTTGTCAAAACCCATACAGTGTATAACACCAAGGGTGAGCCCTAATGGAAAGTTTGAACTTTGGTTATGATGTGTCAGAGTGGGTTCATCAATTGCAGCAACTGTAACACCCTGACCAGGGATACTGACGGTGGCAAAGGACACCCATGTGCGGGGCGGTGAATATACAGGAACTCTCTACTCTCCACTCAATTTTTCGGTGAACCTAAAACTACTCTAATATACAAAATCTCTTACAAAAATAGAACAACACATCTTGGTGGTAAAACTGTGAGACAACACATTCTCTTCAAACATTACTGGTAGACATGCGAACCAATACAACCCTTCTGGAGGGGAACTCCAGACCCAACAAAACTACCTACATGCTTACCTTTTGACTCCACAATTCAATTCCTAGGAATCTATGGCATGACATATAGATATACACAAGGTTATTCGTGGCAGCATTGCTTGTTATTTCAAAATATCAGAAACTACTTAAATACTCAAAGCAGAATTATTGAAAATAAATGTGGCACGTCCACACAAAGTAATAGTATGTACCTATAGCAAAAATCAAGGAAGATCTCCTTTGATTAGTATGATGTGATTTTCAGAATATACTATCACATGAAAAAAGCAAAGTGCAAAGTCGTGTCTACGGTATGCTACCCTTCATGTAAGAAAGAAAAGGATATAAGAAAATGTACCACACCTAATTTTTGCAAAAGTTGAACAGGGAGGATAAACCAAAAACTAAAGAGATTGGTTATATGCAAAGGATAGCTAGGAAAAGGCTGGACAGGAGCAGAGAGTAGGGCCAAGTGGTCTTATAAGGAGAGAGGGCCGCTTCTCCGAGTGGATTTCTTTAGATAGCCCTCACTCTTAACGTCACAGGAATATTTCACAAACCGCCCCCCCCCCAAATAAATCATTAAAATCACCCAGAATGCAGGGGAATCCAAGGTGGAGAATAAAAGACACAAAATGAACTTCATCACATCGCCGCGAATATCGAAAGCGCACCGAAAGGGTTGGGGAAGCAAAGAACTGACCTAAACCACCTTGAAAAACTGGCATTTGGATAAAATATCTGGTAAAGCACAAGACAATAAGAACTTCGTGCAAATGCTGTCATTCAGGAAAATCGTTTCTCATAGAGATACGGGTTAGCAGTTCTAAAACTATTTGACGTGTGTAATAGGATTATGTGAGGATTATATACTGTGCATGATGCGAGCAGGATTTCTTGCAGCCACAGAATGGGGGTGAGGGTGGGTACATGGCACCTCTCTGAATTATCTTTGCAGTTTCCTATGAATCTATAATTATTTCCAAAAAGTAAAAATAAAAAAGAAGGGCAAGGGCAGCAGGTAGCTGGAAGGACCGGGTCGAGATGTCTAGTCTGGTCAGTCCAAGGGGCTCCAAGGCATTTGTAAATCTACTGCATATGCTCTCATAAGGGAATGTGTGTGAGCGTGTGCATGTGTGGGCATGTGCACACACACTTTTACATAGGCATAAGTATGTATAAATAGAAAGGTGATGATTTTAGAAAAGATTTTTTTCCTGATGTTTCTTATTTTTCTACCATGAACATATATTATCTTTAATGGAAGAAAAGAGAGGCATTTATAATAATGTTAGAAAAAAAATTGGAATTACTTGTCCAACTTAAACAATTCATCTATGGGGAAACCGAGGCCCAGAGGGATCGCATGTCAGGGCCAAGCTCCCCCAGTGACCCCATGGCAAGGTGAAGGCCACTGCCATCTATCTGTCCAAGGCTTCATCCATGGAGCCTGTGACATCCTTCTCTCGGGAGGAATCGACCCTTTTCTTCTCCCAGAGTCCAAGTTTCTATAGGAAATGTCAACAGCAGGGCCAAAGAAATTTCACAAAGCGAATAATAGACATATAATTAGTACTGCAGAAAGCAATTTGATTGTTGATGAAAAAGCAAAGTTGTCAACCAGAGGTATGCAAACAGGCTTTCTGTGCCAATAAAATTCCAGCAGACTTGTTTAAAATTCTCTACTGATGAACATCCTTTTCACATAAGGCAAACAGTAATTGTAAAAACACAGAACCACCAAAGTCTTTTAAAAGTCTCTGGCATAGTTTCATTTATGTAAGACTTTTTTTTTTCCCTTAAAACTAAAATTATCTTAAATATCAATTCCTAAAATTAAATTTAAAAAATAAAAGGCCACTCTTTCTTTGAAATTCTTTAAGTAAAAGATCTGGGTTATTCCTTGAATGCAGGAACAAAGAATTTTGGAAATAAAGAAAGATTTTTAGGCAGTTTGAAAACCCCAGTTTTCTTTAGAAATGACTAAGACTATTACCATTTTATGATCAAACACACATAAAAGTGTGATTGGAAAATAGCTTATTTTCACTGTGTAAGGAAAATGCCTATTTGATAAAAACTAGTGAGTAGGGAATTTTCTGAAAAAGTTGTTTTGCTTTCAGATTCCATTTATCAATACGTGTTTCAACAAAAATCCATTAAGCACCTGCTTTAGACTGGCCCCACTCCCATTTGGGTTCCGAACATACATCAGTGAATGAGATCAGTAGAGCTTAAACTGTAAGAAATTCGTACGGCTCCAGCCCTAGGAATTTGGAAAATAGCCACATGTTTTTCCCATCGTGAGAAAGGATTGTGATGGACGTGAGAAGAGGCATCACCCTACTTCATTCTGCACACAAGGGAAAGGGTACCAGCAGTGGCTAAAGATTCAAGCACTTCCCAGACAGCACTTTGCCATAATCACGACCAACCACTGTGGTAAGTAATTTCTCTATGTTCCAGCCCTGGGAACTATGATTCAGAAGCTTAAGTAACTAAATGGGGGTAAGACAGAGGTAGCGATAGAGACATTTAAAGAAGGACAAGCTTGAGCAGGTATGGAATACGTCCTTTACTCCCATTATCATGTTGAAGAGTTTTTGTTAAGGTAGGGAGTGAATGAATGAATGAATGAAGAGAAGGACATAGGGATTCTCATTCTACAGCTATCCCTTACCTACGCATGGGTTAAGTTTCATGTTCTACTTTATTTTTTTTTAAGTTTATTGATTTATGGGGGGGGGGAGGGGCAGAGAGAAGAGAGAGAGAGAATCCCAAGCAGGCTCTGTTCTTTCAGTACAGAGCCCAACATGGGCCTCGATCCCACAAACCATGAGATCGTGACCTGAGCTGAAATCAAGAGTTGGTTGCTTAACTGATTGAGCCACCCAGGTGCCCCCATGTTCTAATTTAGAGAGTAAATGGTGGCCCCTTAATTTCTGGGAAGGGCATTCTCTGGAGGCACTGAGCATAGAAGGAATTAGAAAGAAAGGACAGGACTGTGGCCCAGCTCTGATGAGGTGGCAAGAAGGCAAAGAACCTGGGTCACTGCCCCCTTCTTCTTTCCAGTTAGTACCTTCATCAGCTTGGTTGAATAACAGCTAACACCTAGGACTTCAAAACCTCATCCCATAAAATAAAAACAATGAAACGTGTCTCACTGTCCAGTTGTGAGAAGGAAACAAAACAAGCACATTGCGTGCAATTGCGTGGAAGGTTCTTGGCTCCTGGCTAACAGAACCTTCTTTCACAAGCGCCCACCTGAGACCAGGATGGGACAGCAGAAACAGACTTGGTTGTGTGTCGCGGGGCATGAAACATGTCTGCTGGTGAGGGAGCTGTGGAGGGAAGAAGGCGAGGGGGTAGGAGCTGGGTGGGCAGAGGCCACACAGTCAGGGTTTTTGAACAGCACCACAGATGTCACCATGGAATGTTGGAGTCGTCCTCCGAAGGTCTTCAAAAGTCAAGCTGAATCCAATCCAGTGAGGCTCCACCTAAAAAGAGCATATGGTCTGGATGGTTTTTCAAGCCCCTTCTAGCCCTCAGGTTCTGTGACAGAATCATCTTTAAAATAACCAGCCTTTAATTTTTTTTTTTTCCAGTACCTTCTTTTGTAAAGTCAGAGAGTTCAACCGATTGCTTACCTTCCATTGCCTCTCGGTGGGGTTTATTTATAGGATAATCACATGACAGCCAGAAATACCTTCAGACCAGGAGGGACACCGGCCATCTGTTCCTCTGATAAGGCGCTTCCAGTGAGTTCTCCGGGATGCTGGTACTTAACAAAATGTTGCTACGGCATCATCCAATCTGTGTATTTATAGGGAAGGAGAATGTGTGTACGTTACATATTTGGACTTGTTTCTTTCAGCGGGAGAAATATAGCTTCTGCCATATGTTTGCCACACACATAATTACCTCAGCACTCCACATCTAATTTTAAATATTTTACCATCCGCAGAGCAGCAGGTTAGAATCTTCCCCTTGAGTCCAGAGACACGTAAACCCATCATCCTGGAACAGAAGCCCTTTGTGGGAGGGTCATTAATCAGATAATTACTAACTTTCAAGCTGATTCTCTAAATAAACACTCCCCGTTTTGAGGTATCTTCTGGAGCTCGGAGAGGAAGGCCATGGTTCCCAGGTGGGCCCAAGGCATGCGCCTTCACTCCCTCTGGCTTCCGCCACCCCCCACAGCTCCTCTTGCGTGCACGAAGGGCCTGTTGGTAAGAATGAGACCTGTAGCTTCGCTTAGTATGCTTGTACCTCATGCCGCACTGTGCTACACATGGTATGTGAGGTACCTGATTTTGCTTCTCACAGCAGCTCTGAAGGGTGGGACTCATAACCCCACCTTACAAGTGGTCAGACTGAGGCGTACAGAAGGTACGTATCTAGTAAAGGACAGAGCTGGCCCTCAAGCACAGACCTAACTCTCTAAAGGGGACGCCATTTTGTTAAATACTTCAAACACGGATTCAACCAAGGTTACCCAAAGCCCTCCCAGCACCTGCTTTGACCTTGGGAATACGGTGCTCCACAGAGAAGGCAGAGTCCTCTCTCTCACGGGACTGGGAATTCTGACAGCAGAGGACGGACAAACAGCAGGGGAGAAAACGGCAGGTACTCAGGAAGCTATGATGGAAACAATGCAGGACAATACACAGGGAGAGCCCCGAGGTCACTTCGACTTTAGCTTTGTGGAATGAGCTGAGACCTGAAAGAGACGAGGCTGGGCAAGGGAAGCTCCTGAGGCAGAACATTCTGGGCAGAAGGAACATCTGTAAGCTCATTCCCTTTACAAGTTCACATGGAAGATAGGTGGAACCAGATCCTCTGTGCAGGCGGGGATCCAAGTATAGAGAAGAGTCTCAGAGGCAGACAGGGACATGTTTTATAGAAGCTTCCAGACCAGGGCAAGGAGATTGACTTTTCTTGAGGTGTCTGAGTGGCTACTTGTGGAGCAGGAGGTGTTTAAGGGGCGATTTTCATCATCTGGTTTATACTTTTCAGAACTCAGAATTGTACGTGGACGGGGGTGGGGTTGGTGAGCACAGAAGCAAGAGGAACCATTAGGTCACTACTGCAGCAACACCCAGCCCAGCAGGTGGATGGAGTGTTGCTGCCACCCGTGGGAGGGGTGGCCGGGAAGGGGGACAGGGCATCCTTCCCATATGAGCTCTATCTAGAAAGATAACCAAGATCTCATTAGGCAGGGGAATGGAGAAGAATATTTCACTTAGAGGGAACAGTGATTGCAAATATATGGAAGTCTCTAAGTACAGGGTAAGTTAGGGAAGCAGTAAATATTGGTCCCCAGACTATGGTGGGACCCAAACTGTTAGGAACAGGCGGTGAGGGGCCTTGAGCATCTATAAGGGCTTCTCCACAACGAGAACGAGTGTCCCTTCCTCTAGGTGGACAGAGCCCACACCAGAGCTCATGGGAAGGAAAAGTGGGAACAGCGATCACTTCAGCTCCTCCTTCCTGATGACACCCTGAGCTACATCTAGAGCAGTGTGCAGAAACGTCTGATGTCCCTTCTCTACTCCCTCACCCCGCTCCTGCCACCCTCTTACAAGGTCTATTCTGGGTTCTTGCTCAGTTCGCTAGTGCTTATGCATAGGACTGCCTGGTGGGAACAATATGTGCCCCACATAGGAAATGGTGGTCCACACCCAGGACTGGTGCCAGGACTCTCATCCTGGAAGGTTCCATGCTAGATGTTTGCAATAGACCCTTGATCCTCTAAGTGGAACAGCAGTATCAGAATTTCCTGGCGTATGTTAGAAATGCAGAATCTGGGGGCACCTGGGTGGTTCAATCGGTTAAGCATCTGACTTTGGCTCAGGTCACCATCTCACGGTTTGTGAGTTGGAGCCCCACAGAGGGCTCACTGCTGTCAGCCTGTCAGCCCCGAGCCTGCTTGGGATCCTCTGACCCCCTCATTCTGCCCCTCCCCCACTTGTGCTCTCCCCAAAAATCAATATAGAAAAAAAGAAATGCAGGATCTCCAGCTTACCCTAGAGTAATTGAATCAGGCTCTGCATTTTAGCAAGATTCCCAGGTAAGTTGCGTGCACATCTGAATCTGAGAAACGCTAGTCCAGATAAGACATGTTCTGCCAAAGATAAGTCATGGCCGAGAAAGCCAGAAAGGGTCCAGAACTGTGCAGAAACCCACCACGTGATGCTAGCTGATGCCTGGGATCGGCAAATCCTGTGTCAAGGGCATGGGTGGGCACTGAATGTTTTGATTCCCATTGCCAGCTATGCTTCCAACAGAGTTAGAGGCAGACGTGTTCTTAGGGCCGTGCCTTCCCTTGCTTCCTTGTGTCTACCAGTGAAGATACTTCTTTTAGTGGATGCAAAGACAAGGTTGGAAGGTTCTCCTAATAAATAAATTTCCCTGAAGAAAAACAGAATATTTTCCCTTGACTGCCATCAGAAGAACTTAAAGTGCTCAGGAGAAGAAGAAGAAGAAGAAGAAGAAGAAGAAGAAGAAGAAGAAGAAGAAAAGGAGGAGGAGGATGAGGACGAGGACGAGGAGGAGGGGGAGGAGGAGGAGGAGGAGGAGGAGAAAAGTGGGAAAAAGAAATCTATAAAGAAAATGAAAAACTGTGTAAATTGCTTTATGAGCACAAGAAATGTCCAATGAGTTATCTATTCGTACGGAGCATTAGGTGCTCTCGTTCATCGGGGGAATCTACTCTTTTCCTATGCTACATTATTGATACACAAGCAGACATTCTCTTTCCGTGCATTATTTTTTTTATAAACTTACCACCTTTTAACACTACATAATCTCTTAGTTTTAACGTTTGGGTCTGAATCCTTAGGGTGATCTCAGTCTGAGGTGACTCGGGTTTGAGGTGTTGGGTCAAAGGGAGGAAGATCAAAAAACCCTAAAATATTAAATTACCACTCAGTATATGTGAAATGTGTCTTTGAAGCTCATGCAACTTTTTTTTTTAGCTTAATGCTCGATGGCATGTCACTCTGTCTTAAATCTCTGCAAGAAAAAAATCAATTAGCATCGTCGAGCTGGTAATTCTACACCATATTCCGCAACAAGGAGAATGACAGAGAAAGAGCAATTTAGGCTGATAGCTACATCAAGCACAGTACAGTTGATTAAAAATTTAACAGTTTTTTTCTGATGAATGTCCTAGCTCAGATTTGGAAAACACTGACGGATTTAATTTTCCACTGACTAAATAATCATTTTATAAGCCATGTATAATTCATGTAATGGCAATGTTATGGGCTTGTTAAAAATCACTGCTACTAAACAGTTAACGCTCTCTAGCAAGCAGAGACTTATAAAGGATTATTATTGGAATTAGTTGGCACCCTTTCACTGAGAAAGGGGTTTTGCCTTCTGAATCTTTAAAATGAAATAGGTTCAACCTATTAGCACAAGTAACACCCCACCCCACCCCCTGACCAAAAAAAAAAAAAAAAAAAAAAAATCCATAAGTACGTTTTGGGGAAAGCATGGGATCTGTTTAGCTCTGTGTTTCCCAACCAGATAACCCTGAACAAGATATTCAGCTTTCCCAAGGTCAGTTTCCTTACCCAGAAAACCAGAAAATGGTGATAATCATGCCTATGAGACAGTGTTAGTAGGGGAAGAAAGCGAAGCGATGCTTTTCTTTTTAAAACCACTTAATGGCGGGGCGCATGGGTGGCTCAGTCGGTTGGTTAAGCATCTGACTTCAGCTCAGGTTAAGATCTCACAGTCGTGGGCTCGAGCCCCATGTCAGGCTCTGTGCTGACAACTCAGAGCCTGGAGCCTGCTTCGGATTCTGTGTCTACCCTCTCTCTGCCCCTCCCCTTCTCATACCTCTGTCTCTCTCTCTCAAAAGTAAATAAACATTTAAAAAATTATTTTTAAACTTAAAGAAAAACACTTAATGGCATTTTTTAGAGAAATAGAAAATCAACTCTAAAATTCATATGGCACCACAAAAGACCCCAAATAGCCAAAGGAATATTGACCAAAAAAGAACAAAGTGGGAGGCCTCACAATGTCGGATTCCAAAACGTATTTCAAAGCTACAGTTATACAAACAGCATGGAACAAAATAGAGCCCAGAAAGAAATCCTTACATCCATAGTCTACTGATCTTCCACAAGAAAGTCAAGAATACACAATGTACAATGCATAATACACAATTTTCCTTGTTAAATATATTAACCAGCCCCCCTGGAGACTTTAAGGGAGCTACTCCTTGGTCGTAAAGTTGAAAGATTTTCTCATCTGGGAAAAAAAAAATCCGGTTTCTAGTTTAGCTGGACCCATAAAACTGGTATAACCAGACAACTCAAGCTTGTGCTGAAAAATCCGTTAGCTTTGAGGTCCTGTATTTCTCTTCCATTCCCTGAGGTATAAAGAAAAAGACACACAAGAAACTCATGGCATGTCAGATAATAAAACTAACTTGCTTGGGGCGCCTGGGTGGCTAACTCAGCCGACCTCGACTCAGGCTATCTTCTCACGGTTTGTGAGTTCGAGCCCCACATCGGGCTCTTTGCTGTCAGCATGGAGCCCACTTCAGATCCTCTGCTTCCCTCTCTCTCTGCCCCTCCCCAACCTCCCAAAAATTAAAAAAAAAAAAACTTAAAAATAAAGTCGTTCAATTGAAATTTTCATCTATCATGTGCAGAGAAACCACAGAAGAGAAAGATTTCATCTTTCTTTCGAAAGATTTCATCTGTCTTTCGTTCCAGGAAGGCTCCCCAGAAGAAGGGACCTTGTGTTGGCCATTACAAGATGCATGAGGGTTCTGCATGTACAAAGAAAGGAAGGTGCATGGTAGCTTGCTCAGAGAGAAAAGCACAGTGGCAATGAAAATCTTCATGTTGCCCCAGCACAGTGGGAACGCTTGTTGAAATTTTTCTCATTATCACGCATTGAAGGAGCACTACCACGTATCAGGAACTGTTCCCGAGAAACAAAAGGGTAAAGTCAGTTTTGATCTGTGCCCTGGAGTTCACGGTTGAGGCAGATAGAAAGTCACACATGCACATAGAGTGTGGAATGAAAAATGCAGTCCCAGCAGTGGGCATGAGTTGCCATGGGAACACAGAGAACCTGAGTGACTCTGCCGGAAGAAGGGAGAGAAAAGTTGTGCAGAGAATTACCCATGAGCTGTGATGAGATCACCAGCAAGGGAAGAAGGAGGCAGGGACATCCCAAGCAGATGGGGCATCATGTGGCACCTGAGCCTGGAGGTGGGGCAGTCCGTGGCTTCATAAGCCATAAAGGATTGCTAAAAAATTAAGAATTACAAGACAATGACAAAGGGTATTCAACCAAGGACAGGGCTCTTCTGAGTGTGACCCTTGTGACCGCACAGGCTGCACACCCACGAGGTCACCCTGCCTATGGAGGAATGTGCACGAAATTTACCCTCCTGTTTCATCTCAGAGCCCTTTGTCCCAGTCCACCTCCAGGTCACTGAACGTGACCACAAGGTTGTTACTTTTCCTCACAATGAAACTCTGATGTTGGAAAACCTTCACTCCGACCATTCTTCATTGCTACAAAACCAGTCTAGGTAAATGCCATTGAAACTGACTGCAATAAACAATAGAGAAACACAAAGGAAATGAAAACCACCACAGAGAATGCAAAAGAAACCAAGAGGGTAAAAACCCAAGCAGAGGAACTCCTGTCATGCAGAGCGATTTGTCTAAGATCAGAGGAGCTAAATGCCTCCTTGAGTCCCAGAATTCACTCACATAATTGAAAAGCACTTTAGACTTTCCTGAAATCATTGCATTTTTTCCCCCCAAACATGGCTTGAAAGTAGATTGCAGGATAAACAGAAATACCATGAAAAATTGTCTAGGGATTAGAAACATAAAACCTTTTATGTTTCAGAAATAAAGGCCATAAAAACAAAGTATCTATATTTAACTATTCCTGTGGATGGTAATGAGATATTTTTAGAAGAGAAAAAGCTTATATGGCATATGTGCATTGCCTTGTTTAGATCAGGTTAGATTACAACGTAATGACTAACCAACTTCAGATTTTATGGTTAAACAAAGCTTCATCTTATTTATGTGTGTGTTCTCTTTATTGCTCTGCAGAATTTCTGCTTCTTACCATTGAATACGGACTGAGGACCTGTCTATCGAAGATTCAGGGAAGCCGGGTCAGTTTTTTAAGGGATGTAGTATATCAGTTAAAATAAAGTGGCATGACAGAGTAGTCTTGAGGGTGTCAGAAGAGGGTCCAGTCTTCTCATTCCGCCTCCTGGGGGATGTGTTCATTAGCTAAGCCACAGAATATCTATCTGAGCAGGGCTCCGTTTCTCTTTGATTCTGTGCAGTGCCCTACCCCCCTCTCCCAGGCTCCTCTCAGCATGTCTGTGGGTGAGCTCCACTGGCGCTTTGATGCACCTACCCCAACGGAGTGAGCCCTCCATTCGGTGGTACTTCGATTACGAAGCGGAAGCTGATGACCTGGTAGCTATGTGATTAATAATAACGATCATTTGCGGAACATGCACAGGTGTCTGATGTGGGGTGTAGCATTTTGCATGGATCACGTCTCATATTTCACTTACTGGTAGAGCAGCCCCATGATGTAGGTTCTGTTATTAGTCCCATTTTTAATGAAGGAAATCGAAGTCCAGACAGCCGTTTCCCAAACTCGCTCAACTGGTTTGTGTCTGAACCAAAAGGAAAACCCAGCCAGTGAAGCTCTTCAGTTTGAATCGGCAGCCACTGGGTCAGGACTTCCCCAACTTTCATCAGTTTTGTACCACTGTTAAAGGTGGTGGTCTGTAAACATAAAAAAATTATTCATCTATCCGTTTAAGTGACATCTTTCCTAAAATATTACACATTAATATATTAAAATATCAATTGTTCATCCACATACCCCCTATGATCATCTTGCCCGCGACCTGGATTCATTTGACAAATCTTTATTGGGTCTATGCCAGAGTGCCAGGCCAGAGAAAGCAACAACCTTTTGAGAAAGATGTGATTGTCAAAGAACAAAAGATTCTCCTGACATCCCAGGAGACAGTCGCTCCATCCTCAAGGAGATAGTCGCTGAGGACAGCATGGCTATGTTGGGGTGCAGATAGGCTTTAGGGAGACTGAGAAGGTACCATCCCAGCTGTGTTCTGACTGGTTAGGCCCTTTGAGGACAGGACACCAGAAACCCAGAGCAAGACTCACTCGGCGCCAGTGTAAGGAGTGAGCAGCTGGGACAAGGTCGGGTCCTGTGCTCAGCTCACTGGTGGACATGGGAATCTGGACTCCCCTTCAAGTCTCTCTTCTAGTAGCTGGATGGATAGCAGGTCCCAGGAGGAAGCTGAGATTCATCTATTTTGGTATCAGAAAATATCCAAAGGCAACAAATGTGTGCAGAGGCTTAAGGTCCTCACCACTCAGAGAAAACGAAACCCACTTTCCATTCTCCAGCAATTGCACGACAGACAGGAAGCTCAGGAATGAACATCAGCAAGCATTCAAGTGAATCCCACTAGAATGGAATTCTAGAATGGAAGCTCCTTGAGGGCAGAGAATTCTGCCTACTGTATCTCAATGCTTGGAACAGTGCAAGGCATAGGGGTGATACTCAGTAACTATTTGTTGTGTAAATAGATAAATTAGAACAGGTACCTGCCTTCCTTTGGGACCATAAGTTGGAGAGTGAACAGGAATCTGGGTAGCAGCGTCACTAATGTATTGTAAAGCCTTATTGTCATGTGGAAAAGTCCAGACATTTCCTGTAGACCCTGAAGATGTTGATAGATGTATCTTAAGAGCGTGAGATCCAATCTGCTTTTATGCCAGTGCAAGTTATTGTCTTTTCCCAGAATGTCTCATCTACTAAAGTGCCTCCCCCATAAAAATTACAAAAAATTATTGGGGTTTTGCTGAATGAATCACATATATTACATAATTATTCTAAATAAAGACTGGGACTTTTTTAAAGTTTAAAAAGTTCTAGTTTAACCTAGAACTTTCTTTTTACAAAAATCCATGAAGTACTATATTATCTCAATTTACAGAAGAGAAGTGAAGATAGTTTCACAATTTCTTTTCAAATCAAGCAGCTGGTGAGTGACAGAGAAAAGATTCAAACCCAGGCAGTCTGTGCTCTTAAACCATTGTATTTTATTTCCCTTCCAATGCCAAGGAAGATGAGTCCAGAGCAAAATTATAAGTTTGGCCTCATTTACCTTCAGGAACTCATCCTCTTTTGCCTGTTACCTTGTCCATTTCAGCCCTTAATATCTTTTATCACTCTCAGGGTTTTGTCTAGAAACAGTCCTACCAGCCTATGCTTATTTTCAAACAGAGAGACATTCCAAACAAAGCATACAATTTTCTGGGTCATGATTTCCCAGGTTTCCTGCCATGTATCAGCTGATGAGTGTAATGAAATGGATCTTTTTTTTTTTTTTTTTTTGATTAACGATTTCTATCCCCTTATTCCTCCTGTCCTAAGCACTGCGTTGTGAAGATAGAAATGCCACCTATGGAATAAACTAGGACTTTTCAGTTATACTGGTCACGTGGGATCAAAGTCATGTCCACTAGATCCTGTCTTGACCACTTCCTTTCATGCTCTGTCACAATGGTGTCCCATTTGATACTAAGCCCTGACCTGGTCAGTCTTATGGCTTGGGTCCTATCCTAGCAGTCTTTTTATTTCTATTGGTTTGCCATCCGAGATAATGGCTCTCCTTTCTGGCTTAGGTCTCTGGTCCTGGCAGAGTTGACCAATTTGGCTTGAGGCCTTCAGTCTCCCCGGAAACTAATGCATCGAGGCCTCATGACCTGGTTCCCCTCCTGAGTCAACCAGCTTTCCAAGGTTATGACTAATTAGCTGAGATCACAACTGGTGCCTTATCCCTTTTTTTAGGGTGTCTCATTCTACCCACCAAGGGACACCTGTTGAAAGGTTACCAATTTGTCACTTCATTATCTGGATAATCAGAAGCAGCAATGAGTCAATGAAAAGGTCACTGAGATCGAAATCAAAAGAGCTAAATTTGAATTTCCACTTTATTACATCAAGCACCTCAGTTTCAGTCGTCTCATCTATGTAAATGATAATAAAAATTAATTTCCTAATATTTTAAGTCTTCAGTAAGATAATGTGCCTGGAGGTAAGTGTTAATTATTATAAGCTACAAAAATGTCAAATATGTTTTTCTTATTCTCAGCTTCATCCTGTGCTAATAACATTTTCCAAGAACCATTTGAGCTAAAAAAAGAGGTTAATTTCAAATCAACCCGCATTTCTTGGTTGCCTGCTTCTAAGCGGACACGGCATTTGGTGCTGGGTACGAAGGTCAATGAGCACACTGGAAACACCCAGTTTGTCCAGCACCACAAAGATTGCAAATGACCTGCGTCAAGGTTTGGAACATGCCAAACTATGTGTGAAGAGCAGCGAAGATTCATTGGTCACTTGGAGAAGCAAGCCAGGCATGAGTATCCCAAAATAAAAATTCATTCATTCATTCATTCATTCATTCATTAATTTCAAAAACAACAACAACAAAAAGACACCTTTTTAATCTGTGTAAACCACCTTTAGGAAAAAGTCCCTCTCTCTGCGAAGTCTGAGCTCACTTCATGAAGATCTGGTTTGTAGGGAGCCCTCTAGAGGTCAGTTGACATTATCGCTTGCATTTTCTGACAGGAGCCCTTGGGTCCTGCTTTAATATTTAATTTCCAGATGTGGATTGCTGAGCCCCAGAGAATGTAGCACTAAACGTCAGCTTTTAAAGAAAGACATTATTGTTATTATAACTGTGGAAATATTAATGAGTTTGCGATATTTACATTGATATTATCAGGGAAAAAAAATCCTGAAGCAAAATTTAAAGTATAATTTTTGTATCTTCTGGTACTTTCATCCCTAACTTGCAGCTGTCTTCATTCCTTGTCTAACTAAACCTTTATTCCCCCACTTATTACTTAGGAAAGATATATTTTTTGTGGACTTTGAAGTCTGCGAGGGAACAGTGTTTGTTAGATGTTTGTGGATGTTCTTGAAAGACTCATATATAAATGTTCTTTCACGGTTCAGGAATAATCTTTTCTTAATTTCTTGAGTTTGCATAATACTGAGGCCCTTTGTGCATTTTCTTTAATACCCTATAAATTCCAGTGTTACTGTTTGTGTTTATTGTGCTACAGGTAAAATTTTGCACAAGGAAGTTGGTTGTTTTTTGTTTGCTTGTTTGTTTTTAGTTCTCTCCTCTATCCTGATATATTGATCATGTAACTCATCTGGAAGTTGATCCTGGGCCATCTTGCAATGTTCTTATTTTGTGCTCTTAAATATCTTTTTGAAAATATATGTATAAGTGAAAATTAATTTTACTCTGAGATAAATCATGTTTTATATATGGTAGAAAGTCAATGGATATTTGTTGGTTGAGTTGACATAATTCTAGTTTCTTAACTGCTCTCCTGGTTACAAACAGCACAAAAGATAAAAAGGTTTTAGTGATTCCCATACTGACAGGATGGATTGCCAGTGATAACCATAGATTTCCTCTCATCCCGATGGTTTTGAACCTATTTAGTAATTATAGCTATGCTGGGATAAAGGGTGTTTGAACTGGCAATGATAGATAGGCTTGATATCTTTGCCAGTTTCTGCTTTGATTTTTAAATGTCACTTGTCCCAGAAAGAGAACAAAGGTATTAAGACACTGGGACAGAAATCCAAAGCCAAGCAAAATAGGAAAGAAAGGAGTTTCCCATAGAGTGGAATGGGGTTGGGGGAGATTGAGGTCTGCTATTGATGCTACTCAAAGGAGTAACCAGATCAGAGCTGGTTTTGTCTTGTTATTTTTCTCTGGCAGATTTATAGTAGGAAAAAATAGAAAACAAGGCAGCTGCTTACCCGTTTGTTCAGTCAACACACATTTACTGAGGTTCCAGGGTCCCAGATTCTACTTTTTTCTTTTGCTTATTTATTTATTTTGAAAGAGAGAGAGAGAGGCAGAGATAGAGCGAGACAGAAAATCCCAAACGGGCCTCACACTGACAGCACAGAGCCCAGTGGACGGCTCAAATCCATGCACTGTGAGATCATGACCTAAGCTTAACCGACTGAACTATCCAAGCACCCCAGTGCCAGGTTCTATTCTAGATGGGGGTGTGTAATGACGAGCAAGAAAGGCAGGCTTCCTGCTGCATGAACTTTACAGAGCTCACCAATTTCACACCATGCCGTCTTTACTTTTTTCTCTGGAGGAAACAAGCATAGTAGGAGCTAATCTTATTAACAGGAAAAAAAAAAAAGTGGGAAATCCATCTTCAATTACGTGATGAACAGGAGTGTTTGCCTACCCAAAGGAGTGCCTCCCACCCCAGATTGCTGTGACATATTATAATTCACCTCTTGGTAACCACAAAGAGAAATGGACATTGTGTTTCTCAGGATCCCTGACTTTCAGCTCCAATGGTTCAACCAGGAGGATGTATCTAATCCAGACCAGATCATTCAGAGCCCTGACCTAGTATTTTTAGTTATCTGAGGCAGGGAATCCAGGTAATCTCTTGAAAGTGAATGAAATTCAAGAGCTGTCAGCAGCCACGATTCTGGGTCGGCAGCAAAGACAGAAAAGTAAATGGGAGAAAATAATTTGCTTTCTTCCAGTTGGGCCCAATACTACGTCCACAGCTTGACAGCTGAACACCTCTCAAGCATGTCTGCATTCTTCTACTAAGACGCTGAGGTTTAAAAGAGTCAAACTGCAGTCATAGAAAGGGAGAACATAGTTATACGCAAGCTCTATGCTCGACTTTCACATGACATTTTCTACACATCTACCTGTCTTTTCTTTTCTTGTCTTGTGTTAATTTAAGATGTGATTTCCATTTATGTGTTCCTCAGCTATTCATCCTGGACCCTCTCAAAAAGTTACCAACTGATGCAAGGCAGTAATTTAACTTTTCAGAACACATCAAGGGCTTAGAATTTCATCTTGCTGTGTCCCATTTCTGACTGTCATTAATGTTTTGATTCTGAATGATCCCTCCTTACCCCCCAACAATCTTCAGCATTTGGCATAATAAGTATTTCTTGCTGGTGTAATTTAAACCTCACTGGAGCCCAGAGATGAAATGTGGTCAATGGATCCCACAACTTGGAAGGAGAAAAAAGATGTTTATATCAGATACGACGTTATCATTCACCCTGTTGGTGCCACTGTAGATAAAACAACATTCTTTTTTAAAATTTTTTTGAAAGAAAGAGAGCTTGAGAGTGAGAATGGGGAAGAGAGAGAGAATCCCAAGCAGCTTCCACACTGTCGGCACAGAGCCTGACACAGGGATTGAACTCACAAAGCGTGAGATCATGACCTGAGCTGAAATCAAGAGTCGGAGGCTTAACTGACTGGCCAGGCACCTGAAAACAACATTTTTGCTAAGAGAATGACGCAGGCTGTGAAATCCAGGTTCTTCTCCCACTCTGGAATGCTACATTTCCATGGCAACACAGGGACTATTTCACAATGACTATCTAAAGTGCTGATGGTGGCTTCTGAATGTTTTCATTGTAAACCTTCTAGGGTTATTAGGAGACCGAGTAACTTTTGTCATGTCTACGATTACGGAAACTGAAACTAAGCAAATTAGAGAATAGATACCTTCCTTAGATGGAAAGCAAACAACAGAAAGGAAAAAACAGATTCTGAACCCAGAGGAAGTGGTGAGGTCTAGGGCACAGCTCTGGCAGAACATCTAGGATGCCCAAAAGCTCTCAATAGGTAGCAGTATGAGAACGTTCAAATACAGAGCAGTCAGCATTTTACAATGCTCATTTTTACAATTGACAATTTTACAATTCCTCAATAGTGATGATCAGATGCCTTGGCAATTCAACAAAATTATAGGGATTTACTACAAACGTACATTCTTTTGTCAATGGTAGCTCTCTTGCTCAAAAACCCTCATGAAATTTTGATCAACTGCAATGGAATGTAGGAGGCGATTAGCTGTTTATTTTTTTTTTCAACCTTTTTTTTATTTTTGCGACAGAGAGAGACAGAGCATGAACGGGGGAGGGGCAGAGAGAGAGGGAGACACAGAATCGGAAACAGGCTCCAGGCTCTGAGCCATCAGTCCAGAGCCCGACGCGGGGCTCGAACTCACGGACCGCGAGATCGTGACCTGGCTGAAGTCGGACGCTTAACCGACTGCGCCACCCAGGCGCCCCGCGATTAGCTGTTTAAAGGCATAGATTTTGTGGGAGTAGTACAAAGACAGTCTACATAACCCTAGACAATCTTATTCTCAGAAGAATGTGCTTGTTCTAAGGACTCATTGATTGTCCTTGACCAATTTTGATCAAGTCAATCAGAATACAGTTACTGAAAATGACATATTCTGCGAGCCACCAATACTGTGCTCATTCCAAGACTGTGTCACTGAAGGTGACTCAAAGTCCCCACTTCAGTCACTTCATGAAAGGAGATACATTCTCACAAAGCCCAACAGGCCCAATGTTTCAGAATCTGTTCACATAATTACAAATTGTTGGATATCCCTGAGACTGTTGTACCCATCTCCCAAATTCCTGGACTATGTCACCTTCTTGGCAGCCATATTTTGCTTATGGTCCAATGAGATTTTCTGGAAGCTCAACCTTAAAGATGAAGTAGATGCTAAATGACTGAATCATCCTGAGAGTTGGAGTCTAAACATCGGGCATAATTCATGTCCGTCAGATCTACGAGTTCTTTCTGAAATCAGGTTACCAGTGATTTCAGGGTGAGCAATGGGAATCGGGTAGAGCCTCAAGTCTCCTTGTACTCAATCCACATGTTCAGCTTGCTCCTGAGTGCCTGTATTTCCTCAAGAAAAGCATCCAAGTTGAATATATTCTCCTTTTAGCTCCTCAAGTTGGTGAATCCATATCTCTACCATAACAATGTAAATATGCAATAGAGGGTTTGAAGACTTGGGTTCTTCAAAGTCATCTGAATCCCTCAACTCTTTAATCTGAAAGAGCAGTTCAATAAACCTCTTCCAACGTTCCTCCTGATGTAGTCATCCATCTACATGAAACAAACAAAATTGTTTCCACTTCTTTCCCAGTGCATAGTCCCAAGCATGCATAAAATCCAGTTTCAATCACTCCCTCCATTAAAACCTGCAGTGGAGTAGACTTACAATATTTAGAGCCCTAACTGTCTTGACGTTTGGTATAATAGAGACCAAGTCCACCAGTGTAGGTCTGGGATCCACATTCACTTAACAAATCTTCTCTTTCTCCATGGATTCCCCTGTAACAACTAGGCTTAGCTTGTTATTCCTCAGTCCCCAAAGCTCCGATTCCTTGGAGGAAGATGAGTTCACATATTCTAGGTCAGTAGGTAACTATGTATGTTTTGTAGCATCTTCAAGACGAATGCCCTTGGCCTCATGGTGACCATCCCTCCGGGGTGATCAGATAACTGAATAGGGAAGAACTAGTTATTGACACTGCAATTCCCAGAAGTCAGTTTGGCCCACAGTATACAAGACATTGAGAACGGCTCCTTTATGAGTAAGGGGCCCTAAGGGCTACAATGAAGCCAGACGTCATTTGCAAGTGGCCTCTCAAAGGGCCCCCCCTTGTTTCGGTAGCATCCTATCTTCATCAACACTTGCAAGCCAGGATCTCTGGCCTGTGTTTCGATACCTGTTATCTCTGGCCTGCGTTCATGTTAGGTAATTCAAATGTCACCTGATTCCCCATCCTCCACTCCCTACCTGTTTTTGGTCACTGAATGTAGGTTGTTCTTGGCGAATTGCTTCAAATCCCCTTGTGACTGAAACAAGCTGTACCCCATTTGGAACTTTGCTGTTTCCACGTGCACATGGCTGGTCAGTGGCCCGTTCTTCCACCCAGAAGAAGCTGTGATTGTCACAGTCGCATCACAGAGAAGAGCATGAGCTGGAGGGAAAAAGTATGTGAGATCCAGGCTCGGTTCGCCGCTTGCTATGGAAACTCAGTTTTGTTGTTTCTTTGCTTGTTTATTAGCTTCTATTTTACTACTCTCTGAAGGCTCACATTGAAATAAACACTCTGAAGTGATATTCACTTTTTCCATCTGATATTAAGCGAAAATAGATTGTCTTCTTTTATCTAAACTAATACAACATGTTAAACGAGATGAGGAGATGGGCAACGAGTCTTTGGAGTGAGACAGGCCTTGCCCAAATGGGCCCTCGTCCCTTCTCCTATTCTTCTGAAGCCATTAGCACTTGAAAAAGTTTCTAGGCCCCCGTGTCCATTTTCTCAGCTGTAAAACGGGGATAAAAAAAAAAAAAAAAAAACACTTACTTATGAGCATCAACGGTGAAACGACGTATACAGAACCTCAAGCCTGAAATAATTTTGTCCACAGAAACCTACCACATTCCTTGTGTAACCATTTACCAGGCTCTCTATTCTCTAAAAGTTTATTTAAATTGTCTCATTTAATGCTCAGGGGTTCTATTTTTATCTGCATTTAATAGATGAAGAGACTGATGTTCAGGGAGGTTGAGCTTCCCAAGATCATGAAGCCAGTAAGGGAGGAGGTTGGTCTTTGAAACGAGATCCCTTGGTTTCATTTGTTATGCTCTAAAGATGACTCTTCAGAACAGAAGGATTAGACATCTGGAAGGCTTCTGTTTTAGGTGGGACACCTGAAAATGGCAGACCACTGACAAGAATTGTGTTTGAAAACCAGCGCTCAGATTATTGTGTTTTAGAGTAGACTGAGAAGGGAGTTGAAAAACGAATGGTAAGATCCCTGATTCCTCAGAATAATCTCTGATATTCAGTAGACTTGAGGCTATGTGCAATTTCATGCAACTGTAGAGCAGTTATTGAGTGTGTACTTGGTACCAGAGAGTATAAGGTGCTAAGGATACAAACAGGAATAACTGTGGTCCCCACCCTCACTCTCACTGGCCCCGCTCTCTGAAACACATCCTTTATCATGGCCTTTCAGTGAAGCCCATCAGTATTAGTTAGAAAGCAGTTTCTCAGAATGATAGGGTGGGAAGAAATTCATTTGTATCTGGGTCTGGCAGCAGATCCACCAGTGAAACCTGATATTGAAACCCCTAAGCCTTGGTTCTTAGTTATAAAATCTAGACAACTTCCATACGGGGAAGCAGTGACCATCACATCTATGAACTGGGCTGTTAGGAATTGAAGAGTGTTCTCCAAAAAAAAGAGATGTTGAAGGCCTGACACTCAGTACCTCTAAGGTAACCTTCTTGGAAAATAGGGCCTTTCACAGATATCATATGTTTTCACTCATATGTGGAATTTGAGAAACTTAACAGAAGACCATGGGGGAAGGGAAAGAAAAAAAAAAGTTACAAACAGAGAGGGAGGCAAACCATTAGAGACTCTTAAATACAGAGAACAAACTGAGGGTTGATGGGGGTGGGGGAGTGAGGGGACGGGGAAAATGGGTGATGGGCATTGAGGAGGACACATGTTGGGATGAGCACTGGGTGTTGTATGTAAGTGATGAATCACGGGAATCTATCCCCAAAGCCACTATGCTGCATGTTAGCTAACTTGACAATAAATTGTATATTAAAAAAAAGAAAATAGGGCCTTTCAGATTTAAGCAAGTTGATAAGGTCATTAGAGTGAGCCTTAATCAAATATGACTGGTGACCTTATACGAGGAGGGAAATTCAGGCAGGGACACACAGGGAGAACACCACGTGAAGACATGGGACACACAGAGGGAAGACAGCCACGTGACGATGGAGGGAGTCGTTGGAGTGATACGTCTACGAAGCACAGCAGGTGAAGGCGAGGAGAGAGGCATGGAACAGATTATCCCTCACAGCCTCCAGAAGGCTCCAACCTCACCAACATCTCGACTGGAGGCTGCGAGCTGACACAAGCGTGAGACGGTGCTTCTGTTTTGTAAGCCATCAGGTTTGTGGTTTTGCTACAGCAGCCCGAGGAAAGAAACGCATCTGCCAAGTGACAAAGTTGGGGAATAATTCTCTAGGGAGTCTAACATTCCATGAGCAGGCAGAGAGCACCCACGTCAAGTAACAGAAGCCAATCCTAGTACACTGAAGTCCAGGATTTAGTGGGGATATTAGATCGTGCACCACCACCATCCTTCCAGATAATTCATCGCTTACCAGAGGAACACAGCCCTCACACCCACTAGCCCAGTGATCCCGACTTTGTCAATATGCACAGATGTCTGTACTCACTGACTCTTTCTCAGAGTTTTCTTTTTACCTTTATAACTATCACTTTAAATCCACCTGCACTCTCAACCAAACTTTGTCTATTTCACACTATCCCTCGTCACTTTCACTTGTTCACAAATGGGCTACTGCTGTAGTGAAAAATTCATTTTATTCTTTTCCCCTTTCCTTCCTTTTTTAAAATTACCTTTTTAAAGCCTATTTATTTATTTTGAGAGAGAGAAAGTGAGAGCATGAGTGAGGGGCAGAGAGAGAGAGAGAGAGAGAGAGAATCCCAAGCAGGCTCTGCATGGTCAGCATGGAGACTGTCTTGGGGTTCGAGCTCACGAACTGTGAGATCAGGACCTGAGCCGAAATCAAGCGTTGAACACTTAACCGACTGAGACACCCAGGTGCCCCTCTATTCGTCCTTCCAAATCTCATGTCCAGGGTCCCACCAACTCTCATATTCCACTGCCTCCTAGAAATGCCTCGTTCAATACTTTCTAGACACAGGGAAGCCAGCCGTTGGCTTTCTTTGATATCTAATGTGTTTTAAACAATCCCTGGATATTTCTGTCCTTGCTGAGGAAAGAAATTAAAAGAAAGGGGAAAAATAAGCTTCTTCACATATTAGGTATGGACTGAGTTTTGATGAGCCCAAGACTCCTTAATGAGAACAACAGTAGAACTCAGACAGCCTGGCTTTGAATCCCTGCTCTGCACTGACGAGCTCAGTATCCTTGGATGGATTACGTAACTTCCACACGTCCTGACTGCCTGTAAGATGGGGTCAAGGTATTGTTGAAATTAAAAACAAAACAAAACAAAACAAAACAAAACAAAACAAACACAGTTGTGAAGATAAATGAATTAATAATGCACATGTACCTTATGCCTGATGCTTAATAAATACTTAATAAGGACCCAGTAAACATTAGCTCTTCTTATTCGTTGCCTCTATTTGGGGTAAATATTTCATTTTTACAATGATGCATTCACAGATTTGTGTCTATTTGTTGTTTAAACTGAGACCTTTGCATAAAGACTTATTTTTATGCGATCTCTTAATAAGAAATTGAAGTGGTGAAATTGAAGTATAAATGTAATGAAAAATAAAATAAATCACATCAAATCAATGCCAGTAAATCTTGGTGGAGTGCTTCTTTAAAAAACCTGGCTTATGGCAATTGATCCTACACCTGCATTTTATGAAGCATATTTCATTTTTTAAGTATTCAATTACACGGAATAGGTGTGCTAGTATAGGCTGATAGCTGTGTCATGACTAGAGATCGCAGTAAATCTACACTTAAGAAAGCTTTCAAAGTGACTGTCGAAGCATTTCCTTCTTGACTGGGATTTTGCATCTCAGGAAGAAAGGGAATAAAAACTCTGAGGAGTATATTGGAGGGCAGCTGTATTCATTGGCATGAAATATAGGATATAAGAATGCCAAAAAGAAAAGCAGTCCAATATGCCAAGGTAATTCTAGTTGTGGTCACTATTCAAACTCAACATATATTATGGATATAAATTTGTTGAACGAGTAGCTGTCTTCTACTCGGATGAAGAAAGCATAAATGGGAGAAATAAGCTCTCAAGAAGATAATTCTTAGTCTTATTTGAATATATTAAGCCCAGACAGGTTTTACTTGTTTGTTTGTTGAGGTTTCTATTTTTTTTTTCTCCTTTATTTTCTTTCTTTGAAGGGGGGCCTTATTGCATATGATTTAGCACTTAAATGACTTAAACTGATTGATGATTGGATGAGTGGATGGCTAAATGGACGATCGGATGGGGTCTGGGTAGGTGGTGGACAGACGTATTGATAAAAGTCTGATTGCTCCAAATACTCTTAAAGGCAATCACCAGATGCCCAGCACATAGTAGGCACTCCGTAAAATATTTTGACTGACTCAATCTTAGAGGTCCTTTTATCTTCCCAGACGCATAGTCAATTCTGCACCAAATAGGCAAAGTTGGCTGCTTGTTGAGTGGGGTCTGGCATAGATCTGTCTTCTGTGAAGACAGGATGACAGGAGCCAGTGTCAGTGTGGACAGCTTCTGCTCATCAAGGTCAACTCCCAAGAAGAATTGAAAAGAAGGAGACAGAAGTACCAAAAGAAAGAGGAAGTTCTCCCTTTATGCCGAAGGCACGTTAAAGGAGTTAAGACGAGTATGGGATTTGAAATGAGAAGACATGAGCTGAGTGTCCATGTCTATCACCTGCATGTTCTGTGATGTTAGTGACCTTAGCTGTGATGTCTGTGACCTTAGCTACCCTGCGTCTCATCTTTCTTGCTCGGAAACTGGGCAACATGCCCCCTCAGAAGGTTTTCATCAGGATTTAATAAAAAAAAAAAAATGCTTGTGCGTTAAACCTTAAAATCTTCCACAGATTGATTCAGCATCCATATCGGATGCAGTAGGGAAGGTCAACTTTGTAAACTGTAAAAGGATGAGAGGTGAGACCTTCCACAGATAGCCGAGGTCTAGAGACAACGGTCCTGCTGAACAAATCTTCCGATCTTTTGTTCTTGAAGCAGTTTGTATAAAGTAAAATTCAGCAGCAAAGCTTGAGAGCACAAGTCAGAACAAAGGTATATTTCAACATGTCTAACATCTTGCGAAGTCATTCGTACAATCCAAAATTGTATTTTCAGGAGGTAAAGGGGGAGGTGATTTTTTTTTTTCCTAGAACAACAACAACAGCAACAACAACAACACTACAACCACAGTCTGGACTGTACCTGCAATCTCAGATGCTGTGTAAGACATAAATACATTATAAAACATGAGCTTGCCTCCCCTCAGTGCAGCTTTATTGCATATTTATGCCTGTGGCTTCAGTGTGCTTCTGAGACAGGAGATACGCTAGTTTGCTGTTTGGACGGGCTCCATTGCCCCTCACCTGTGCTGTGCTTAATCTGGCAGCCCCCTTCTGAGCCCAGAAAGCATCTTTTTTTTTTTTTTTTTTTTTTTTTCTGAGCCAGGAGACTGGGGAGTCTGCATAAATCCAAAGACTCCACATCAGGCATCGGCAGGATGAACGTGCTGAGCTCTGAGGCCTTTTCAGAGCTTGCAAGATCAAAAACAGGAGGACAGCATTGCAGGTGCCTAACGTCACAAAAGACAGTCGCCAAATCACACGTGCTAATCAGAATGCCTGAAGGGTGGCAGAATGTGGACAGCAATTTCTCTTCTGCCGATCTCCACTCGACTTTTCTTGGGAACCAACAGGGAGATGTTGGATCTGACTATTAATGAATCAGGACACACTTTATTGGTCTTAAAGCACATTTGTCATGGCAATTTACATGAGTTAGCACCATGTTTCCAAAGCTTGCTACAGAATCTAGCAAGTATTCATTTTAATGAGCTAACACACCCAGAACGACTTCTACTTTTTTATGGTATTTATTACATATTGTCATAAACACTATTAAATTAAATTATGGGACCATTTGCAAGCTGAAAAAAAATAAATTGTTCATCATTAAAGCAAGAAAGAATCTTAAGAGACACCCACTCGACCAGTTCTCATTCCATTGGATACAGAAGAAATTGTGGCAGTATTCTTTGCCTCGTCCTAGCTAAACGAAAAATCCAGAGGTTAGCACCTCGGCCATGGTACTAGAAGTCTGGGGGAAGAAGGAGGGCGGAGCCCAAAGGAAAAACCAACTTTGATAAACTTGTCACCGCGTTATTAACCCTTTGGAGCTAGGAAGGAGAAGCAAGGTCATGGGCAGAATTGAGGATAATGCACCAGCACAAAAGGATTCTGCACAAAGAATGGGTGGAAGGCTTTGGATCACTTGAGCAGGTGAAACACAGCATTAGGCACAATTTATACTAGATTGAACCCTTGGATATGTGGCAGGAAGCCTCAGATGTGGACTTTAGCTTTATGTAATAATCATCAATAATACCTTGGCGTCTCAATATACGGGAGTGGTTTTATAAGCCCTTCTTTGATGTGAGGTGTTCTCTCTCTAGGACTTTTTGGAATGCTGATATTTGCCCTCCTCCAGATTTGCCCTGATCTCCCATACTCTGAGCTCCTTCCTGAGGATGCTGCCTCTCTCAACGTTAGTATCGATGGTGCTTTAAGAACATGGACTCTTGGTTCAAATCACAGACCTACACTTACTAGTTATCTTCCTTGGGAGACTTCCTCAGCCTTTCCGAAGTGTACAATTATGATATGGGAATAACGATAATAAAAATCTTTAGAGTTAGTGTAAGGACTGAGTAAAAATATACCAGGTCCTTAAAACAGTGCCTGGTACCTAATGAATGCTCTCTACTACTGATCATTTTTCATGATGCACCTTCCCTTCCCTTCCCCTCCTCTAGTTGTCTGGGCTTAGCCTTCTGAGGGAAGGCAAGAATATCAGGCTGCGATTTTCGTTTAAGTCAATATAATTTCCAGATGAATACCTATTTTTTTTTAATATGTGGCATTTTGAAATAAGGGATAATGAGGCACATTGGTATAAATAGGTAGAATCCTTTTTAATGCAGGCAGATACAGGCATGCTAGAGACAAATCACATGAACAACACTGTCATCATTAAAGTGATTTTTCAAACTGTGATCAGACTGGCTACTCAGAGCAAAGTCCAGAAAAAAAGAAAAATACAGTTACTTATGGATTTACACACTCATCGCATTCCTGGGAATCCAAAGCATACCAAAAGTGAACACAAAATCCCTTGGGATGTTATGGAAAACAGGCATATATCCTGGGTCCACACAATGACAATACGTTTTTTTGTTTTGTTTTGTTTTGTTTTGTTTTGTTTTGTTTTGTTACTTACATGAATGGCAGAATGGACATCCAAATCATGCAGAACTTAGAATGATTCTTTATCATGTGGGCGGAACCATCTAGTGCGTTGCAGGACGTCTAGCCTTCCTGGATCTTGCCTTCTAAATACCAGTAGCTCTCTTCCCTCACTCATCATGAAATTCAAAAATATCCTCACACAGTTTCAAAATGCCTCACAGGGTAAACCATTGACCTGGTGAGTGACCAGACCGGGAGGCAGTTTATTGGTGGAGTGAAAGCCACAAGCATTTTTTTCCAAGGAATTCAGACCAATCATTAAGGGACCAGGGACAAAATCCAGAGCAATACAGTTAATGACAGGAAAGCATGAGAAGGAGGCCACAAGGACGGGGAACGGGCAGAAGGAGGACCATGACTATGGGCACAAGAGGAGCATGAAAGAAAAGAGAAAACACAGTTTCCTGAAGAAGAGAACCCTCAACAGGGTTGGACGGAGTAGGCGAATTTGGCAAAATGGGGGGCTGACGTAAGTCAACTGAATTTGAAAATTAAGGGGTCATTTCTGAATTACCTCCAAAGCCATCAGGGCTGCCTTTGTGGGTAGAGACTCTATTGCAGCCAACTTAAAACTGGACACGGAGAACCGGGGTCAGTAATGTTGCCAACTCTTTCTGATAGCCTCAATGAGAGGGGAGCAAGATGGGGAATAACGACCGACATGGCCCATGGATGGAAGCACCTGGGTTTTAACTCACACCCCTCCACATTTCCTTCCAGAATACTGTACTTTTCCATGTTTGTATAAAATGTACAGGCCAAGAAAACCCGGAGGATCCATTTGGGTTTGTTTGTTTTTAAAACTAATGGCATTTTTTATTTGTTTGTTTATTTATTTATTTTGAGAGAGAGAGAGAGAGAGAGAGCGCAGTGGAGGGTCAGAGAGAGGGAAAGAGGATCCCAAGCAGGCTCCGTGCTGCCAACACAGAGCCTGACACTGGGCTAGATCTCATGAACTGTGAGATCATGAGCTGAGCCAAACCAAGAGTCAGATTCTTTTTTTTTTTAATTTTTTAATGTTTTTATTTATTTTTGAGACAGAGAGAGACAGAGCATGAGCAGAGGAAGGGCAGAGAGAGAGGGAGACACAGAATTTGAAGCGGGCTCCAGGCTCTGGGCTGTCAGCACAGAGTCCGATGTGAGGCTCGAACTCACGGACCCTGATATCATGACCTGAGCTGAAGTCGGACGCCCAACCGACTGAGCCACCCAGGCGCCCCCCTAAGAGTCAGATTCTTAAGCAACTGAGCCACTCAGGCACCGACACTTCAGATTGAAACAAGGGAGACTTTTTCTTGCACAAGTTCTGAGGGAAACATCCATCGGCCTTCTCTTGAAATTCCCACCAGTACCTTTAAGCATGTTCTGTGTACAACCACAGATCACGCAAACAGTAACCCGTTCTTTTCTATTTCTCCACCATTTGCCAATCTGGCACGTTTATTCTTTCTTCCTGGGAGAAAAAAAAGGTCAATATTGCTGTATCTAAAACCAGTAGGGCTCCCCCAGATAACTGTACGTCCCTTCAAAAATGTCAACAATTTCTGGGCTGTGGATTACCCAGTTACCAAAATTTGTCTTCAGTCTTGCAGCTGAAGCAGTGGAGAAGAGCGTCTTTAGGATTTCGTTTCTAGCGTGGGAAAGGCTTGAGCACGTTTATATCCTGATGAGGGCAAGGTAAGGAAGGAGCAGCTCATAGAAAGAGACAGAACGTGCTAATTGAGGGAATAAGAACCTTAGCAAGGTTCTAGAGGGAAGGTATGCAAAATATTCATCTTAGACAGATGGAGGGACTCTCTCACAGTTAATAAGAGGACAGAAAAAAGTGTAGTTGTGCCTATGTTAAGTGTGGAATGGAGGGAGAAATGAGACTTTCTAGAAGCTCATAGACAGGCCTGTGTTACTTCAGATACTTCTAACAGATGTCCCAGGTAAATCTGAGTTACACAATGAAGATATATATAATCTGATTTAAGAAAAAAAAATTCAGATTTGGTGGGGGGCAGGGGGAGGGGGCAGGGCACCTAGGTGGCTCAGTCTATTAAGCGTCTGACTCTTGATCTCAGCTCAGGTCATGACCTCCCAGTTCATGAGTTCAAGTCCCTGGGCCGGGCTCTGCACTGACAGTATGGAGCCTGCTTGGGATTCTGTCTCTCCCTCTCTCCGCCCCTTCCCCCCTCTCTCTCTCTCAAAATAAATAAGTAAACTTAAAAATATATCCAGATTTGGATAATAATAATAATAATAATAATGTGAGGCAGTGAATAGAATTGTGTGGAGACAACCCTAAACCCGCACTCTGAACTGCTAGGTACACAGGCTGGCTGGGATGAGCAAATGAGGAGCGGCTGCTAGCTTCTCGAAGTGGGAGAAGCATTATCTAAGCTAAGCATCCTGTAGGGATGCTGACGTACTGGTCCACGGGCCATGGATCATCTATTGAAAGCCACTGGTGTGTAGCAATTGGCCCCCTTCCCCTAGCATTCCCAGCCAATTTCTGCAAACCAGTGGTTTTCAATACATGATCCATGGCCCGTGGACCAGTAGCATCGGCATCACCTGGGAACACGTTAGACAAGCCAAGTCTCGCACCCCCATCTCAGACTCCTGAATTAGACACCCTGGGAGTCGGGCAATTTGTATTCTAACAAACACCACGGGTCGCCACTAATGTCTGAGAACCACCGTTGTAAACAGCTGACAGCCCAAGTCTAGATGAAGGGACCAGACCATTGAACATTTCAAAGGCAATTATAAAGATTTTATAGAGATAAGCAGGAGGAGAGCTCTGTGTGATGCCCACACCATGTTTCTAGTAGCCACTCTCCTGGATCCATTTCAAATGAATCCTCAAATTGAATTAGGAGAGTGGAAGTTTCTGGTTTTCAGCAAATGTAGCACACATTTGATCAACCACAAGGGCATTCACGAGAGTATTACAGAGACAATGTTCCAAAGTTCATGCTGATTCAGGCTAACCTGATTATTTACTCCAACATTCAAAGCTCAGACATTTACTACAGTAGGAGAATATGAGATGGACTGAGGCTGGCATCCCAGCTCTGCCCTTGGCAAGCTGTGGGGCCTGGTGTATCTCAACCACTATGAATGGCATTCTCCTCGTAAAGCTCTTACAGTTACTGTGAGAAAAACAGGATAAATATACTACACTTAGCACATGTTTGAGGTCTCCTAACAACTCAGATAACGATACCCTAATAACTCATTGCCGTGTGGTTTTTGTTGAGCATCTTGTGGTGGTTCGTTCCTACTCTGGGTGTTGATGGCAATGGGTGAAGGGGAGCACAGAGAATGGGTTAGAGAGATAGCATGGGAAAGAAGGACCACAAAAAGGCTTCCAAGAACATGATGTTTGAGGTCAATCTCGACACATGAGTGAGAGAGAGAAGAAGGATGAGGAAAGGGGCCTCAGAGCTGAGGGCACACGTGGATGAAGGCTGAAGACAGCTCTGCCTTTTCAGGAATGTTCAAGAATTGCAGCTCGGCTGAGGAGTAGGATTCATGCCCAAATGAGGGATGAGATAAAGCTGCAAAAAAGACAGAGACCCTACCATGGAGACCCTATTTGGCCTACCTGAGAAATGGGCATCTTTGGAGACAATGGGAAGAGACTGATGGGCTTTCAGAGGGGAGTGAGACCTACTGGAAAAACACAACCCTGTGATACCTGGGTGGCTCAGTCGGCTCAGGTCATGATCTCACGGTTCATGGAATTGAGCCCTGCGTCGAGCTCCATGCTGCCAGCACTGAGCCTGCTTGGGGTTCTCTCTCTCTATCTTTCTCTCTTCCCCACTCCCCAATTGCAACTCTCTCTCTCTCTCTCTCTCCTTCAAAATAAATAAAGACATTAAAAAAAACAAAACCTACCCAGCGATGGGCATTAAGGAGGGCACTTGTTGTGATGAGCACTGGGTGTTGTATGTAAGTGATACTTGGCAATCAAAAAGAATGAAATCTTGCCATTTGCAACGACGTGGATGGAACTGGAGGGTATTATGCTAAGTGAAATTAGTCAGTCAGAGAAAGACAAAAATCATATGACTTCACTCATATGAGGACTGTAAGAGACAAAACAGATGAACATAAGGGAAGGGAAACAAAAATAATATAAAAACAGGGAGGGGGACAAAACAGAAGAGATTCATAAATGTGGAGAACAAACTGAGGGTTACTGGAGGGGTTGTGGGACGAGGGATGGGCTAAATGGGTCAGGGGCATTAAGGAATCTATTCCTAAAATCATTGTTTCACTATATGCTACCTAATTTGGATGTAAATTTTAAAAAATAAAATTTAAATAAATAAATAAATAAATTCGTCTCCTGAAGTCAATGTTACATCATATGTTAACACACTTGAATCAAAATTTTGAAAAATAGTAGAGCAAAGAGGGGCACCTGGCTGGCTTCGTTGGTGGAGCATGCAACTCTTCATTTCAGGGTCATGAGTTCGAGTCCTATGCTGGGTAGAGATGACTTCAAAAAAAAAAAAAAATTTAAAAAATATAGCAAAGAGTTTTAAATTTACCATGGGAAAAAAAAAAAAAAAAGGAAAATGAATCAAATATCAAGTACTATTCTATACCCACTTTTAAAAACAAGACAGCAGACCCAAAATGGAGTGGCTTATGCTAATCCTCGCATCACCAAACTTAATTAGTTTCAGCTCTCCCAAGAATGGAATCTTAAACCAGTCAGGAATTGCTTGATCACCACTAGTTAGCTAACTGCCTGGTAGACCACTGCCATCCTCCACAGGAAAGTAACCTTGCAATAACCAATCCGCTTTTTTGTCTAGTATAACTTCCTTGTTCCCACTCCCTTCTACCCAGGCAAGTATTTCATTTTGTACAGTTTCCTGGAGCTCCTTTCTATCTGCTAGACTGGATGCTGCCTGATGCATGAATTGTTGTACAAAGTCAGTAGATCTTTAAAATTTAATAATGATAATAATAATAATAATAATAAACCTACCCAAACTACAGGGAGGAGAATGTATTGAATTGGAAAATAATTTGGAGTCAAGGGATTTGTTCGGAGCTTATGACCATAAATCAGGAGAACACAGATGAGGGCTTGGATGAGGCCATTCAAGGAGAGAGAGAGCTCACTCTATGAGATTGCAGTAGAAAAAAAAAAATGTGTTCATGATGATAATGGGATCCTCGTGGCCAATACTTTCCATGTTAAGAAAAAAGGATACATGGAGCGGACCCTTTGAGCACATCTTAATGTGACCAGGGGTGTGCCAGGAGTCTGAGACCTCATAGCATCACAGGGAGAATGTCACTGTTGACTGGAGGGTGTTGAGGAACACAGTATAAATGCTTGAGGGTGTGGGTGCTTTACCCAAGTAAAGCAAGGTCTTGAGGAAACCTCTCCTGACTCCAAACCCAAAACCCCCAAAACACTCTATGAGGAAAGTGATATTCAGAAGAGTTAAGATACATTACCTTCACAGGTGGTGATCATGAGAAAATCACTCCCTCTTTCTGGCCTTAGTTTTCTTCTCTATATAAATGATGAGATTGGAATTGACGATACCAGGAAATGACCCAAGGCCATGATCCTCCAATGGAAGCTTATGCCTGCAACCTGGCATACTGAAAGTTGTTGGATAAACAAGGTGCCTCTTCCCAGAAAAGCCTTTTTTCCTGATCATAAATAATTCAAAAACATTACCTTTCTGTTAAAATAAACAAAGACATGATTTACCATAAACTGCACATAGGCATAGATTTTAAAGATAAAACACAAAGCTTCCAAAGCACATCTGGCTTGCAGTGCATGATTGGTAGACTTCTGAGATGATTCTCGATGATCCCACCTCCTGGTGTTTACATCTTGTGTAATCCCCTCCTAGACTTCGTGACTTTCCTTTAAAGAATAGAATGCAGCAGAGGCAATGGGATAAAAATTTCTGAGGTTAGAGGATAAGACACTGTGACTTTCCTTCTCTCTCTCCTCACGTAATCACTCCGGTGAAGCCTGTTGCCATGGTCAGCTGCCGTCCAGAGATGTGCACTTGGCAAGCAGCAGCCAGCAGGGAGCTGAAGCGCTCAGTCATACCAGCCACAAGGGATGGAGGAATGAAGGGCAGAGGGAAAGGCGAATGAGTCTGGAAGCACAGTGGAGTCTGGACGTGTTTGAAACCCTAACTGACCCCTTAATTACGAGAGATCGGATGACCCCAGCTGAGACGAACCTAGATTTCAGGCCCACAGAAACGATGAGATAATAAAAGTTTGTTGTTGACATAATTTGTAATGCAGCAAAGAGTAACTAATACACAAAATACGGCTTTGGGCTGTAACCGGAAATACCTGCCAAAGGAGTCTCTCTCTTACCTCTCTGCCTTTAGCAGTGCTTGGTGGAAATATCTCTGAAACATCCTCAGAAATAACAACCTTTAATGAGGTGAAAGCCCGTGGAAGGCTCTTCCACTATAAGAGTAAACCTTCACGGAAACCAATTTGACAATAAATTTCATATATTGAAAAAAAAAAAAAAAAAAGAGTAAACCTTCAGACTTCAGCTCTCTAGAACGTAAAGTTCTCCGGGTCAGAGGAATGGAAAGAAAGCTCAACTATTTGCCCAAGTCTTCCTGGCTGGTTAATGCTGAGCTGGAATGAACTCCAGGTCTTTCAATACCCAGGTAGTGTTCTACTAAATGACTCTGAGCTCCAAAATTGTAAATCTATTTGCATATGCATTATTACAAGAAGTATTAATATTTTATATGGTATATACATATAATCATAGTCATTATCCTTACCGGGTCCACAAAATTGTTTTCTAAACCTTTGCTGGCTTACTTGTTAGTTCAAGGCATCTGCATGCAAGGTTGTTTCATTTTCTGTTTTTTTCTTTTTTTTTTCCTGTTTGTATTCAGTGACTCCTAAAGGACACTATCAAGAATCTTTGGACAATGATCCCAGAATGTCGAATTGAAAACATTTCCCAAAGCCCCAAGACATATTTCAACACTCACCTCCAGATACCATTGTTGCATGGCTGCCCAAGATAAGGCTGGCCCTATTTTATAATTCAACTTCACTCCAGGGCAGAGGGAGTGAGGCAGAGCATCATAAACCCAGCCAATGGAATGTGTTAATAAAAGCCCTTGTTCTTCTTCCACCCTAAGGACAAGCTGCAGAGAAATGATACAGTAAATGTGGATAGACAGTCCCGGCTTTTAGAGAACAGTGAGTTGGAAAAGCTCATGCGTCCCTCGCCGTGGCTATAATTGCCATGGATGCCCAGAGAGCAGGGGGGTAGAGCTTCCACTGTTTTTGTTGCTCCCACGCTTCTTGCTGCGTTGCTGTTTTTGTTGTTGTTCCTTTAGTGTCCCTGTGCCCTTGGCGTGGTGTCCTTCAAGCAGGTTGGAAGTCTCTCAATAATGGGGAGCCCAGTGCTCTCTACTCGCGGGTTGCATGCGTCAGGATGATCCAGATTATGCGGCAGTAACAAACACCCCCAGATCCCAACAGGTGAAAACAACGAAAATATATTTCTTGTTCACATTAAATTCCCACCACGGATTAGCTGGAGATGTCTCTGGCTTGTTCTCCCTCCAGAGCCCAGGCTGTCAAAGGAGCCTTTTCTAAACCGTTGAGGATTACCGGTGGCAGAGGGAAAGGCGACGTGGCAATATTGAACTGCTTCTAAAGTGTTTTCCCAGAAGTGATACACTAACATTTCATTGGCCAGAGCAAGCCACACAGCCATTCCTGACTGCCAGGGGAGACAGAAGTGCAATCGTAGCTCATGCTCAGCAGGAAGAGAGCTACGACGTTTACAGCAGTCTGAGTGAACATCAGACACATACTCTCAAGGTACGGTTATATTAGAGGCTAATGAGTGGGAAAGTATATGACATGACACGTCAACACAAAAACTGCAGATTTTATACCAAGGCTTGGTAGCTTGCACATTCCTAATCTTTTTGATCGAATGAGATTCTCTCCAGTCTCAACCACACTTAGCGGCGAGAATGCAAGCAAAGCAGTGAGGTTTCAGTTCATGGGTGATCTCTTCTGTCTTCTCAGCCCAGCCTCTTATCCCACCTCCATCAGGACCTAGGTTTCATCAAGTGTCCTCTGCCTCCTGTGTCTCTAGATACATCCCATATGTGGGTTCACTCCTTCTCTCCATGTTTTTTTATTTGTGTGTGTGTGTGTGTGTGTGTGTGTGTGTGTGTGAGAGAGAGAGAGAGAGAGAGAGAGAGAGAATGCACATAAGCAGGGGAGGGACAGAGGAGAGAAAGAATCCCAAGTAGGCTGTGTGCTATCAACACAAAGCCCGACATTGGGCTTGATCTCATGAACCATGAGGTCATAACCTGAGCTAAAATCAAGAGTTGGACACTTAACTGACTGAGTCACCTAGGCACCCCTCTTCTCTCCATCTTTTCACAACCAAGAATCTCAAGAGTGGTCAGTGTCTGCTCCCCCGCCCCCAACCTCACCTTCATCAGATGTATAGGTTCTGCCCACACTCAAAGAGAAGGAGGCTCACAAGGGCAAGGGTCACTGGGATCATCTTACAATCCTGTCCGCCCCTGCTAACAAAGAGCCAAAGATCAAGGAAGGCCAACTACAGGTGGGAACCATTTCTTACTTGCTTAACACTTCTAATCCTGTAGGCTAATGTCTGTCAAATGAAAAAATGGGTGAATCACAGAGGCCACTGGATCATCTTCTACACACCTGTCACTATGGTTAACTGGTACTACCATCATGGATGAATTGATTATCTGAAGCAGCCCCAAAGCCGAAGAGTGTCCTCAGAATAGTGTCTTTCTTTGTCCTCAGAATAGCGTCATGCATGGCCAACAAAAGCCGCCCCAGGTAAACCAGATGGCCCAGGTTCAAGTCTCCCCTTCTCCTTTTACTGTGTTGCCATTTTACTCATGCCTCAGCCAAGCGAAGCCTCCGTCTGTAAAGAGAACAATAATAGTGCCTCACAAGGTTTTCACAAGGATTAAACAACATATGTAAAGCACACACCTAGGCACACACCAAGTCCTCAGCCAGTGTCGATTATTGTTGTTGTCATTGCCTTCACCTGATCCTTTATGCCATGGACATCTTTCTCTCTACTTTCCCATTCCCCTCTCTCTAGTGCTCTCCTTTCAGAGAAGCAGCCAGAAGGCTGTTTCCTTTGCCAAAGTACTGACAACAGCAACACAGAAAACACCCTTAACTGATAATACCCTCCTCCCAAGAGGTGATAGGATTATCGTTCCCTCCCTGCCACCTCTCGCCTGGGCCTGGACAATGGCTAGAGGGCAGGAAGTTGAGAGTTTAAAACAAGGGGTCTGAGTATCCTTTTTTTTTTTTTTTCTCCCTCTGTTTGAATACAGTGGCGTGGATGGAAGAGTCCTAAAGACAGGCTAAAGGTCTAGCAAAGCAAAACACAGATGGCTGATTAGAAATGGCTTTTCCATTAGCCATCTGCGTGACCTTGGGCACGTTGCATTTCACCACCGCAAACCTGTGTGCCCTCCTTGCAAAAAGAGTAGCTTGGCCCGGGAGATCTGATTTCCCTCGCTGACATTCTGACATTTCTGATCCGAGTACAGCACTGCAATCAGCCAGAGCCTCCTGTGCAGGAACCAAGGACACACAGTGCTGATGGCTGAAGCAGACTCCGCTGGTTCACTTGACCGGCCTGGGGCTGCCAGCAGAGGAATATGGAGCCTCCGGGAGATAAGGCTGAACATCAAGGGGCAGGAAGGCTGCAGAAATGGAAACTCACATCAATACTCTGTAGGTCTGTATATTACATTGAATTTTATAAAGTGTTTCCAGGTTCGTTGTCAATGTGGATTTCAGAAACAGTATCATGGGTAGGCAGGGCGGTTATTTTTATCTGCGTTTGTGAAAGGGCTGTTAGGTTCAGGCTCTGCCCCAAATGAGAAAGCAAGGTCTACAACCAGATACGGCATGGTAAACGAATTAAAACGATTTCAGGTCTACAGATTTATGTCTGTTGTCCTTCTGACCTTGGAACACGGTCATTAACAGATTCTCCGCTCTGAACTTTACACTCTCTTGACACATAAAAAAGGAGTAACAATGATAACGATGATTCAAATGTCAGAGAATGGTTTGCGGGGCCCACGGTGGATCACGTATATGACTTCACTTAATAAACCACGAAAGGTGTTTTTGGCTGGTTGTGTTGAATTGTTCTGGTACCTGAGCTGAGGTACTGCTCACTCACCCACGCATGATCACTGAGCAACAGGCAACATATTCTCCATAACCCTTGGGGCAGCTGCACGTTCCTGAGGCTGTCTCTCCATCTAGGACTTTCTGGGTGTCACAGCACCTGCTTTGCACGCCCGTGTCACTCTTCGTCCCAAACCTGTGTCCATTTCTTAAAAGCTGTCACAACCTTCTACCTCCCCAAGGACCCTTCTGGGATTACACTCTCCTGACTCAGCCACTGACCCCTGCTCTGAGCTCAGAAATGGCTGGCTCTTCCTCAGTCTGGCCAGTTGGGCACTACTGGTCCTTGGCGGGACATAGAGGCAGAAAGAACACAGAACTGGTGCAGCTAACTTGACATCCCAGCTCAGCTGGATGACTCTGAAGAACTCCCAGAATCCACAGTTTGCTCATCTGCAAAGTTGAGAAAACAATCCCTGCCCTTCAACCCCACAGATTTCCCAACATCGAGAAAGGAGAGGTTGTAAAGTGATTGATTACCTCTGCAGAGCTGGAGAGATAGTTCTCACTCGCATTATTTCAAAATCATCATTTTAATTCACTTGTTATTAAAATCCTACCTAAAAATTCCCACGTGCAAATGATCTCTGACTCAGTGAGCCTTCACGCTGCTTTTTAAAGACAAAGAACGATTTTCTCAGGGCCTAGCGAAAGCCAGGCGATGCGTCGGGTGAATCTGTGCGCGCTTACCCCATTTTATTCCCACCACAGCCCCCTGGGGAGCATGTCCCCGTCCCCTCACAGATGACAAGCCGCTCTCCTGGGTTTCTGCCGGTGTGGCAGTATGTATAGTCATGCCTGTGACAGACGTAGAACTTCAGGTCTTGGCTCATCTGCAAGGAGGGAAGGGAGGCCAGGAGAAATGAATAGGCTGAAATGTGGGAACCGTGATGGAAAGCGGGGAGCTCACGTTTCAAACACGGGCTGAAAAAGAAGGCAGGGTGGGGGCGACCCCGGAGGGGCCAGGAGGCGGGCCAGGAGGGACGGCACACTGCTGCAGGATTCAGAGGAGAGGGTTGCCATTGGGAGCAAACGCTCAGCAATGCTTACGGTTGTTTAATGCCTGTAACCCAAGGACGGGAAAGGGCCCGGTGAACTTGGCCAAACAGTTCTTTGTAAGTCACAGGGAGGCCACTTTCGGTGGTGTCCGGAGGGAAGGGGTGGGGACGCCTCCCTCTCTTGTGGCAGGGTGACAGGGCAGCGAGGAGGGTGCAGACAGCGAGCGCTGACAGCTCGGTGGGAAAGCAAAGGCAGAGGAGTGACGACGGGGGAGGGCGGACCGCAGCTCCAGGGAGGGGATTCGGGCCACGAAGGGGCCCATCCACTGGCCGAAACCAGAAGGATCAGCGATTCCCTCATTCAGCCAGGGCTCCTGCCATGCCATCTTCTGCGCTGCTCAGAGATCTCTGCAGGAATGTCGTCCCACCAGGCCCCGAGGCTGAAGAGATACACAGAGAAGCTCGAGCTCACTCACCCCTGGTGAGCAGCGGAAGAAAGCGCAGAGGCCACATTCCCCATGACACGCGCACACAGCACGCGGGGCCACTCACGTAGCCCACGTGCCCGGCACATCACACGCACAAAACGTACAACACGGGTCCTGCGCCTAACAACCCCCACACTTGGCAGACAATACACACGTGGCACACGCGCGTGCTAACACAGCCTCCACACGGGCACACACACCACGCTGAAAACACAATAAGCACGTAGATGACACGCATCAAACGCACATCACACGCGCCACGCAAAGAACAGCGCACACGTCGCTTGCACAGCACGCAGCGCGTACAAATGCTCGTCGCACCTACAAACGTGCGATACACATGCACAGGCACACAGCACGTGCTTTAGGCGCCCAGCACGGTCTGTATTCACACCTGCCACACGGACAGCGCACGCCTGTGAACGCACACACGCGCACCGCGGTCGAGTCGCCTAGCAACCCAAGGCTGTATACACCACAGGCCTGTGAATGGCATTGGGATGGGGGAAGGGAAGCAGGTGTGCCAGTCCTCAAAGGGCCACGAGATCAAATATTTAACCAAGTGGAGAGGAGAAGAAAAGGAAACCAAGGGAAAAGGGCAGGGGCGCAAGGATGTGCCCTCCTCCACTCCGCGGATGCAAACCCCACGGCTCCTTTGCAAGCAGAAACTGTGATCCACTGACCGCGGCTGCGGACGTCCAGCCCCTGAGTCTGAGCAGGTGCCTCCGGGGAGGCTTTGAAGGACAGAACCTCCACCGCCACCCCTTTTTTCCTCCCTGCCTGGCGACGAATGAGTGGCCTCTTTCTTTGAAACTCACACACTTTGGGCCTCAGAGCAGCTCTTTGAAATGCTGATGGCAGAGAAAAGGCAGGGGAGACTGAGGGAGCTTAGTTCTGCTGGTGGGAAAGAGGAGCTCAGAGAATGGGCCGACCTGAGCTAGAAAGAGCAAGGTTTTCTCTCTCAACAGGCACCTTCATTTTGCGCTCAAGTGATCCCGCCATGAGCAGACTGAAAAAGTGTTTTTGTTTTTTCTAACTGATTCTTTTATGTAGGAAGAATCCCAGCCAAATGGGACTGTCTACTGTCTTTTCTGCCTCCGGTAAAAGTGAATGGGAGTAGGGAAGAAAGTTACCTTCCCTGGAAGGTTTTTCTTCTCTCCTATTTATCTCTAGGGTAGAAAATTCCAGAAAGCATCTCCAGGCTCTCAGCAGTGATATTCTGGTTCCACTTCTTCACTGCTCCCCAGTCTCTTCTGACATTGCCAAGCTGCCTGCTGAGCTGTCATAAAATGTTCTGAAGCCTTGCAAAAGGAACAGGCAAAAAAAAAAAAAAAAAAAAAAATCTCTTAGCCTGCTTAAATTAGTCATTGTCTCTAGCAGGGGTATTCATTCCCTCTCACTTTTCTTGTCTGGCTTCTTTTTCTTCTTCTCCTTCTTTTATTTTTCCTCTCTGCAGTTATTCTGATGTGAGTTCAGTATATACATCCACCCCAGAAAGGCCCCAGATGCCAAGAAAGATCCCACCAACTCACCCTCTTATCACGCTCCTCCTGAGGTGGAGGCTTGCTGTTCTCTGGCAGGCTGCAGAACGCCTAGTCTCACACCCGTCTGCCTCCTGCTGGGTTTCTGCACAGCACAATAATAAGGTGTTCCAACTGACACAGAATAGAGTCACAATGCCCTCAGCCATCAACACCGGTGGGCGGACTCAGTGACCGTCTCACGGTCTGCCCTGAGCTCAAAGAATGGGCCTAAAGTCCGTTCATTTTGTGAACACTCATTTATTGAGCAAGGCTTCCTCGAATTGCGGGCCCGGATGAGGCATACGGTCCAGGGGCAAATGGTGACAACACCTGTTTCACTCTCAAGGTCGTTTCTGCTTGCAGGTTCGTGTCCCAGCCATTCCACTGCAACGAGACTAAACCAGGCAGACGCCACGATGCAAAGAGCAGGGTCCTCGCCTTGGAGGAACTCAGCCTCCTGAAAGTCAGGCAAGCAGACAGTTAAAATAAGACACGAGAGCTAGGACAAAGGAATGCACAGAGCCATGTGCCCGCGTCCCTGTGTCCAACACGGTATCTAGAACAGTGAGCTCTGAGACACCTCTTGTTGTTGCTGTTCTGTTTCAAGCAGTGACAGCGTTCTGTAGATAGCACGTTCCCCACAGTGATCTACTCTTTCTTCCTCTTCTCATCTTCTTTCCTTGCTGCCTCCCCCTCTTCCAAGAGTCCGGAATCTCCTGGACACATATACTCAGGGAGATGGTCAAGGGAGTGGGTGATGATCAAAGGTAATGAACATACGTTCCCCTGTGTCCCTCCTCAACCCCTGCGGCAAAATCACAGAGACCGATGTTGCCCCCCGTCCCCCACACATTTTCTTTTTCTACTAGATACTGGATGTTTACGGGAAAGCTCTTTTGGCTGGGTCTAATCGGTTTCCTTCTGCGTCCCTGTGTGCCAAGGTCCAGCCCCTCCTGATGGCGCCAATTCAGAGCCCTTTCCCCACCATTTCTGCTCCTGTGGGTCTGGCTGGGCTAACATAAGCAGGTCTTGCTACCAAGTGCTCAGGACCAATCCTGCTGGTTTATCCCAACAAGGTCAACCTGGTGACCTAATGGTCCCCGTTACCCCCAGGGAAGGTTGATTGCTGCAGATATCACTGAGTATGGCCTCGCCCTTCGGTGGTCACTCTTGGGGCCCTTGCTGAGGTGAGGCGGCAGGTTCTCCCCCACCTCATCTTCTGCTCTTATTCTCTGAAGATCGTGATTTCACCCACCGTTTTCTTCTAAGAGTCTTTTTTTCCAGGCTTCTCACATATGACTCCCACAAATGAATCACACAAGCTGGGAGTTTCCATGTGAGTCAAAATGCAGCTTCCATCCACAAATGTTCAGTGTTCCTGGGCTTATTGTGTATGTTTGATTTCTGTCAACGTTTTAATTAAAATGTCACCACAAATTTAAGAGAGAAAGAAAGGGCAAGGGAGAGGCCAGGATGACAGAGGTGTGCTAGGACGAATCCAGCTCCATAAGCAGTTTCTCCATTTCCTTGTCCTCCAAGTGCTCTGAATTTCTGACATTTCTGTATTTTTAGTAGCTTCCAGTCCTGAAGTTTATGGGTTGAAAAGCGTGAGGCATTGCCTTGCCAAGTGGCAAGGATATAAAAACAAGCGATAAACGGAAAAGTTAACTGAACAAGCGCATTGCGTCGAGATGAAAGCTGAGATGACAGGAGGGTCTCTGAGAACCCGGGATACAGGGCCACGCCGAATGGGGATGGAAGCAGGAAAGAACGCAGAACATAATCATCGCTCTTAGTTCTTCCGTGCTGGTCCCCTGAGACATCTTGTCTCCTGAGATTGTGACTTCTTCTGGGCGAAGGCCAATGTTTGATTTTTCTGCTGCATTTGCCCACGTTTCATAGCAAGGTACTTAGCACTCTGTGAGAGGAAATGGGATCATCTAGAAAGGTCCAAAACCAGCAGACTCCTGTCCCCAAATCTGTAGGTAAATCTCCATGTGACCTTGAAGAATCACTTACCTGCCATTTTCTTCAGCTGTAAAATAAGTATGGCCGGATAATCACCAAGCTGCAGACTGGCTTTAAAACTTTGTGAGTCCATAATTGTGACTGTTGGATCAAGTTAGGGGAGAAACTCTGGGGCTCGATGATGTGTATGTAGAAGTTGTTTCAAAGCGTGGACTTGGATCTCAGTTTCTCTCGTGCAAATCAAGGACATTCGAATAGATGATAGCCTTCATTCTATTTCTCTCTAAAATGCAAGAGCTATCCGAATCAAATGCTGAGCCTTCATCCTCAAAGATCAAGCCCCAAATGGCTCTTCATCGGGGCTCAGTAGAAAGAGGAGGAATAGACCTTATCTACATATAATTCACTGGCCCGTTGATAAGAACCTGTATTTTCCATGGGTTCATTTTTATCTCAGCCATAAAATCTCAATCCTGTTTCAAACATGATATTTTCCCTTTCAATATAAGAAGCAATTTATTTTATTGTTACTTGAAACTAAAGAATCCAATAAACTGGTTTGGAGCCAAAGAAGGCCATAATGACAAAATGATTGATCTTTTTATAACACATTGCACTGCTATCCTCAAATTGGAGAAACGCAATATAGAAGATACTCATTTATACCACCGGCTGGTATTTATTTCTGTAATAGAATGCAACACTCCTTTGTATTTATTAAGGATCTGTCACCACTAGAAATACAAAGTAAAAGGGCTTCACTGTGAATTCTCAGGCACGGTCAACTACCGGTTGTTATGCCCCACTGACGTCAAAGATCCATATGGGAGCTTAAGGCAGAAATATCAGAAGTATTGCATAGTGTGAAAAATATAAGTGCTGCATCCAGGATCCATTGGTAGCAGTGGAAGGTAAGTAAACAGATGCTATTCAACAAGACAAAGAAAAACATGTTTTCAACCACTGGAGCTGTTCAACAATGGAGCTGACAAAAGGGTATTAACACAAGAAGTCCTGCTCTGGGCTGGATGCATTGCCTACCACCTTCCTACACCCTCAGAGTACCCTCTGAGACACATCTTATTATTTCATCACACAAATGAAAAGGCAGGGGGTTCAAGAAAGGTAAACTATTGTCATTGGGCCATTGAGCGGTTACATGTTTGAACCAAGACTTGAAATGCATTTTGGCTGATTCCAAAGCCCACGTGTATCACTGTATCACAGTGCATGTTCATGAAGTATGTTCTCATACTAAATTTATGTTCTCATGACTTGTCTCATGGCCAAAGAAAGGCCAGCTGGTAACAACATATTGAATAGTGACTATTTGCTGAGTTCTTAATGTCTGCCATATTTTGTCAAGAATAGTCTTGGGGCGCCTGGGTGGCGCAGTCGGTTAAGCGTCCGACTTCAGCCAGGTCATGATCTCGCGGTCCGTGAGTTCGAGCCCCGCGTCGGGCTCTGGGCTGATGGCTCAGAGCTTGGAGCGTGTTTCCGATTCTGTGTCTCCCTCTCTCTCTGCCCCTCCCCCGTTCATGCTCTGTCTCTCTCTGTCCCAAAAATAAATAAACGTTGAAAAAAAAATTAAAAAAAAAAAAAAAAAAAA
>NW_024412376.1:158665799-158739659 GCF_014898765.1 Herpailurus yagouaroundi
TGGATGTGGGGCGCCTGGGTGGCGCAGTCGGTTAAGCGTCCGACTTCAGCCAGGTCACGATCTCGCGGTCCGTGAGTTCGAGCCCTGCGTCAGGCTCTGGGCTGATGGCTCAGAGCCTGGAGCCTGTTCCCGATTCTGTGTCTCCCTCTCTCTCTGACCCTCCCCTGTTCATGCTCTGTCTCTCTCTGTCCCAAAAATAAATAAAAACGTTGGAAAAAAAAATTAAAAAAAAAAAAAAAGAATAGTCTTGGATGAAGTTGTACTTGAACTACATGAGGTCTTAGGGAACACATCCCTCCTCAGTACCCTATACTAACCCAATGGGGTAGATGTAACCGTTGAGAATTGTCACAAGGTTTTATGAATCCTGCGGGTGGCGAGCTTATCATGGAAGACTGCCTGACTTCCTACTCCTTATACCAAAAGTTGTCCACTCTTCCAAACCTCCACTGAGACTCAGTAAGATTCCGTGATTCTTAAACTCCTCCCTGCCACCTACACAGCCAATGAGAGGGAAACTTGTCTGATTTTTCCCACAAGTGCTCATGCGTTTCTGGAATCTTTGCAGTGAGAGAGGACTCACCACTTCTCAAAAACTGCCTACTAAATTTTGAACAATGGTAACCCATTCGATCTTTGTACAGCTCTAACTCCCAGAAAATGTTTCCACAGACATCAATTGTCTCTTTTATAGCTTCCACGTTTTGGTTCTCTTTGTCATTTTGAGTCAAACAGAACAAATTCACACAAGCCTGTAATGTATCCCCTTGGTGTGTGACAGTGAAGATGGTGACAGTGTCACCAGGAGTCACAAGTCCACTCTTAGTTCTGCTTCTCACTTGTGCTTTGAGCACTTGATTGAGGTTGGGTTATTTCACCTCCCAAACCCTCCACTATACAGTTCATGGTCCCCTCTGAAAAATGAGTAACTTGTATGTGATGAGTTTCTAAAACTTCCTGCACCTTGGATTCTAAGTGATTTTCTGAGCCCTCAGAATAAACACTGATAGTTATTCTATGTCCTTCTCGAACTGGTCTCCCAGAATTTCACTGGGGGACTTTCCGTGGGTGAAGGAGTTCAGTGCTGGTATATTTTTCCCATATAACCCGAAGATCTTTCTAGAAATGCCTTCCCGTTTGGTTCTCACTATCTGACCCAAGGATCTGAGACAATGAAATCTCCTCTCCTCCCACAAAGATACAGCATTTAGAAATACGCTAAACCCTAAATACATATTATCACCATTACATCACCATTGCAATCAACTGTATCACATCACAGCCACCAGCCTGGGCCTGCAACTTTCACAAATAGTTCCAAATTCTTATCAGAGTCCCTTGCAAAGATTGATCCTTCCGTGAGCTTTACATTGAAAAATACTCTGCTTACTACCCAAAATGCAAAAATATGCATTTTAGATAATAATACTTAATTTCTGGATTGCTATTTGTATTAATCAATGGCCCATGTCACTGCTCCTTGGAAATTCTGATCTGCCCGAAGGATGTACACACCTGGAAACTGCTACAATTTCAATCACAAGCTGAGGCAACCATTCGTTATGTGCAATGACCATTTTTTTACTTTGGCGTTGGCTCATGTCGGATTTCTGTAGCACTTTTTGATGTATTTAATGCTTAGCAAGCCTTCACGTGTTCCTTTGCAGATGGTCCAGGAACTGAGGACCCCAGATGGGGAGCTTCTGTGCAAAGCCCTCCATACCCCACTTTGCGTTCCAACCTTATACTAACTTTGTCTTATGAAGGCTTGGACTTAAACCACTAAAGCAAATCACAGGCGGGTGTGGAAGAGAGTGGGGAGGGGTCACTGGATGAGGCAAGAACTCGTCGTTGATAGAGACCAAGAAAGACAAAACGCTCAGTGTGATTTTTGCCCCATGGAGGGAATCACTCTCAGATACTAAATCAAGCAGACTGCACTTTTTCCGATTGCCCACAAAAGTCGAAAGTTGGTTTGATTCCCAAGAAACACCAATGTGGATGAGGCTCCGGTTTGCAAAGGGAACTGGTTTGTCCCTGTTCTGTACTGACTGACCTCTGGAGATAGTTGCAGGAGCCTGATTCTCCTCATTCGAGATGTGACTCTGTGAGGGTCAGCCTGGTCTTCTCAGAAGCCACACTCAGGTGCCGCACTGCCCAGAGAAACTTGCTCCTTAAAACTGTTGACTGCTTCTACTTTCCTTGCCATTCATGGTTATTTGAAACAGAATTCAGCCTCCATTCACAATTGTGCTGATTTTCTTGAAATTTGCTTTTCTTCTGTGTGATGAAAGACATTATGATTTTTTTTTCTTCCCTTCAATTTTCTGACGGCTGGGATACCCCTGGGACTTGTTTTGGTAAATATGCCTCAGACGAGAGGCAGAAGAATCAGTCTGTGGAGTCAGGCCAACGCCAATCCTCCCCCAATAGGAAAGGAGTTCTTTCCTCTCAGGTGGTGAAGGCGGGAGACATTTTCAGAAACTTCTGGAAGTTGGGGGTCCAGCTTTACAGAGAAAGTTTGCAAGAGGAAAGATTGAAGCCACATGAGAGAGAAGCAAAGGTAAGTGTAGAGGAGAAATCCCCCATCATAGCCTTCAGTCATAACCAGGTCCTTCCCACTACAGACGTCAATAAATGGCCTTATTCATTTCAACTAATTTAAGTTTGGGTTCTCTCTCTGGCTACTGAAGAGAGTCCTGAATAGCACGATTCTTGGACAAGAGATGCTTTTGATACAAAGCAAAGGGTATAACTGTTGCTGACAGAGGCTGCCCACAGTGGGTTAGAGAGGAATCCAGAAGTCTGAATTCCACTGCTTTTCCTCTTTCTTGCTGTTGGAGCCTCATCAAGCCATTTAACCTCTCAGAACCACGTCTTCCTGGGCAGAAAAATATAAATAAGCACCACCCTGTATTTATTGTTCATGCCTTTTCATTTTCTGCATTTTCAATGATCTAATATCTCAGGGCCTTGCTGACTCTACAACGACCACCCTTCCCAGGGCCGGCCAGTTCCTAGAGACAGTAAAGGGCTTTCCTGGGAGCATGCTTTTGATATGCAGGCCAACCCATCCAGAATGTGTGCACCCAACTTCCTCTGCTCTCAAGACCTCACACGCTAGGCTACTATGTCCTGCTCTATTCACCCCAAGGCCAAGTGCCAGATGGCTAGGAATAGCTCCCATGTCCCAGAGTGCCCTGACATTACTCCAACTCACCAATCCTAAATCAGCTTGCTTTGCCTGTTCCTTCGCAAGGAAACCACTGTAAAGGCTCCTGCACACCTTTTCCCCTCAGTCCCTCTGCTCCCTGACTAACCCTAATGCTGCCCTGCGTGGGTCCCTGTGGTGTGATGTCCCCCTCTTCTTGGGAAACGTGAGTAACTACCTTTCCAATGGCAATCGTCTCCGGGCCTGTGAGCTTCATCCTAACTGAATAATAACAAAGCCTGTATTTAAAAACCCTACCTCCCAAGGTTTGTGAGATAAAGCTGCTCATGTGGCACTAGGCGAGATGGGCCTGCACGATTTGGCGGTTCAATCAATGCTGGAAAAGACTCATGTACCGATGTTAAGATCTGAGGGCATTTTGAGGGTGACTAAAGCTGCCACACGTTGGGCCAATGGTTGATACCCAAAGTCTTTCCTTGCAAACCTCCAGGGAAGCAGATTCTGGGAGAAGTGTGCATGATCATTGTTCATCTCACTCATTCTGCGGACATCCATGAGGCACCTGTGACTTGCAAAAGTGGTGAGCAAATCAGGTATCACTTCTGCCCTCATGGAACTCAATCTTATAGATAAGAGATATTGAACAGGAACAAAGCTACAGCCATGATACACACTGTGGACATGAAATACATATTGTATATGACAAATGCAACTTCCTATCAGCCTACTTTTAGAGGGAAGGGGAAAAAATAATTGCTTAAAATTAATTCTTCTACTTTAGATAGACCAATTTCCTATTTATCCCGTATTTTCCTACTATTTCGATGATCATAATACTTATATAAATAATATCACAGTGACCTAAGTAATACTAACCTAGACATATTCTAAATGATAATGCCTTGGGCACCTGGGGTACTCAGTCAGTTAAGCAAGCAATTCTTGATTTTGGCTCAAGTCGTGATCTCACAGTTCATGGGATCGAGCCCCACATCGGGCCCCACGTACTGACACTGTGGAGCTTGCTTGGGATTCTCTCTCTCCCTCTCTTTCTCTGCCCTTCTCACATTCTCTCTCTATCTCTCAAAATAAATAAACATTAGAAAAGTAATAAAGGATAATGCCTCAAATGTGTACAGTACCTTACAATTTACAACCTATTCACATATATTAATAACTATGCGTGTGGAATGTTCGTCTCCAAGGTGCTTCCTTCTGGCCCTCCCCTAAAAGCTTGGTGCTCAGATCAGAGAGAATCAACCCAGAGCTGGTTAGAGCCAAGGCTCTGAGTGCCTCTGACTCCAAATACAGAATGACTGGGGTTTGGGTGGGGGTGGAGGGGTTGCCCTGTTGCTGTTGTTGAATTAGTAGATGACAAAGAGTGACACCCTGGTTTAGATGCTTCTGAAAATGAGTTCAGTGACGCCTACAGCCATGCAACATCCTCTTTCTCCCTCACCTGCTATGACCTTGGGGATGTTACACCCCACGCAGTCCAGAACCAGTTTTGCTCCAGGGAGGGGAACTGGCAAAATCCGGGTGCTGCAGCGGCTATCTTGTGAAAATCGGGGTCCTGGAAGGTGAGAACTTCTCACTTGCAAAATCAAATTCCTTTACAGATTAAGGATTCACGGTGACAATATGAAACTTCTGCTAGAAGCAGCATCTTTTGAACAGCCAGCCAGAGTGGGGGAACAGCCACTTCTGAAGAGCCGGAAGGGAAATCTCACCTGTGAGCCAGCTCCTGACAGGCTGCTCGGTCTGAAAGCAGCACGGAATTGCACTGTCAACTTGCACAGAAGGAGCCCTGAATACTAGGAACCAAATGCCTGGGGGCCCCCCCTTGACCTGAGTCCCTGGGGTTGATTCTGACTGCTTCCACCTTGAGTCCTAAGAGTGTATTTCCCCGTCGAAGAGGGAGGCTGGCCTGCCAGCAGAGCAGGGCCCGAGGGATACAGCTGGAGGAAATGCCTGCAGTGGCTCAGAACGAGAAAGCCAGGACTTCGGAAAATCTTCATAACCAACACATTTTCAAACAGGGAAGCTTCATGCACATCGAGCTCAAGTTATTTGAAGGAAAAAAAAAAAAAAGTGCTGATACCGAGCCACTTAAGCAATACTTGACGGCCCCATGCTTGATTGAAAAATAAAATATGGTGTCTCCCGTGGGCACACTGTGCTGACTTCACAAGATTGCTGCAGCTGGAAGCCCGGGGAGCCTTGCAGCTCAGTGATGGGTGAATCTCCCGAGGTTTAGAGTTCAAGTTCAGTTCGGGTAACAGCTGAGCTGCTTTTATGTTTCCAGAAGCTTAATAGAGTCTGGGGGAGGAAGGAAGAGGTTGGAAAAAGGGAATTGCTTTGAGCGGCTGATTGCAAATGCACAGATCAGAAAAACAGGAAGGACAGCTGGGGAGGCGTGATCTCAGCCCAGACATGGCACGTGGGGGGTACCAGGAGGACAAGCCCTCAGTGGCATGAAGGGACAGTGGGAATGAAACGGTGTCTGCTCCCTTGTTTCTTATTCTGAGGTCTCGAGTTGGCTTAGAAAGACGAAGGTCAAGTGTGTAGTTTCCTTTGATCCGCCCACATCAGCTCTAAATGCGCTCATCATTTCTGCCTGCACAGTACTGAGTGGATTTGTCTAGAATAGTATTGGCTTATGATGCTGAATCCGCTCGACAAACATATGTTTAAGATCCACCATGGTGGGTCCGTATGCAGAAGTCAGGGATGGGGTCAGGATGTGAGCCTCAAACAGTCATGTTCAAAAGCCAGCACCTGGAACACCAACAGTGCATATGAAGAGTGGTAATTCCCAGGGACCTGGGGCAGGTTATCTCAGGCCCCCGTTGGTAAAACGGAGGTAATAACAAAACCTACTTCATAGGGCTGTTGAGAGGATTAAGGTGAGGTAATATATGTAAAGTGCTTAGAAGAGTGCTAGGCACATAATCAGGGCTGCATTGGTGGAGAAAACAGACATTAATCAAATAATCACCAAGAAAATGGATAATTAGAGAAACTGATGTGTGTTATGAAAGAAAGGCATGCAGGTAAATGAGACCCGGATGAATCCAGGAGAGGGAGAATCAAAGGTTATTTAAAAGTGGTGACATTGGGGGGTGCCTGGATGGCGCAGTCGGCTAAGCGTCCGACTTCAGCCAGGTCATGATCTCGCGGTCCGGGAGTTCGAGCCCCGCGTCAGGCTCTGGGCTGATGGCTCAGAGCCTGGAGCCTGTTTCCGATTCTGTGTCTCCCTCTCTCTCTGCCCCTCCCCCGTTCATGCTCTGTTTCTCTCTGTCCCAAAAATAAATAAACATTGAAAAAAAAAATTAAAAAAAAAAAAAAGTGGTGACATTGGAAGGGAGAGAGCCAGTCGAGCGAGACTTTACTGGAAGGAGAGGAAGGATTTGGGAGAGCACTCCAAGCTCTTCCAAAACAATCCACCTTCCAGTAGATCCACGATTGGCAACCTTTTTCGGCAGAGGGCCAGACCACATGGCCATGAAGTCTCTGTTGCAAATACTCAACTCTGGTGACAGGCAATATGGATTGCCAACCCCTTCACTGAACTGTAAGACTTCCCAGGCCACCGACCACATCATCCTTTGGGGCAGCAGTCTCTGAAACTTACAAGGTGCTCAGCAGATGCTTGTTGAAGGAATAAAGTAAACAAGAAATGCTACAAGTATCTACTCAGGAGAACACCCTTCACCTTAGGATTCTGTTAGGTATCTAGAGGGATCAAGATATAATATAACTCAAATCCCACTTATTAGAGGATGCTTTCCCTGGTAAATCCACCCTGAAGTGCTCATTTTTAAGTTAATCTTCTCTTTAAGGGCCCCATCTCCAAATACAGTCACATTCTAAGGTGCTAGAGGTAAAGGCTTTAACATATGAACTTGATGGGAACACATTTCAGCCCATAACAAACAGAGAAAGCACCTGGGGTTACAAAGGGTGTATCACTGCCTAGCTTTGGGTCCAAGACTCTGATGAAAGCCCATGCTCTTCGGCAGGACAGCTCACTGGTCCAGTCCGTGGGTGCTCCCAATAGGGACTCCACCCCTCCATCCTTGGCACCCTATACCCCTCTATGCAGTTCTTCCTGAGACCCCAAGCTCTAATTGCTAATCCACCACTGCTCTCCCTAGGCCTCGTTGCAGAAGCTCCTGCTGGGCTAATCTCCCAGAGTGTTCTGTGGTAGAACTGGGTATGCCTTTTCTGTGCTTATGCTCTCCTTCTGGGGGGAAAAAAAAAAATCAGGTCCTCCGGGGAACAGATAGCTCGTCTAATTGTCTCAGCAACATCACGCCTAGAGAACAGCCCCTTGGAGCCTTTCAAACAACTCACACAGAAGGTCTCATATTTGCATTCCAGACCCAGGCTTTTTATGTTTTTCCTCTGTCACTTCTGAGTCATGTGTCTGCTGCTGTGCTCAGTCCCCTTTTCCCATATCTTAGAGCAGCAAACGGTTCCTCCAGGTGTCCCTTAGCTCAAGATGAGATGACACTACTCCAGAAACGTATGTCAGGATGTTCCTTTCTTTTCCAACCCTGTGGCCTCTGATTCCATTAGACCTTCCTCTTTGGGTGACTTCCAGCTGACCTCTCCCACAGTCTCCTCCCATCCAACCCACCATTCCCTCTGGTCATCAGAATAATTGGTTTACAACTCAAATCTCTCCATGTGATTCCCACATCTGATAGTGCTCACTTCCCCAGGTAGTTGAGGAGGTGAGGATTATTACCTCCCTACCTGGACCCACCCCGTCCCTCACAGCTCACTCCCACACCCGCCGTCAGGAACTTCTCACATCATTGCTCCACCCTAGGTTTGCTCAACTCCAGTCTTGCTTCCCTTGCTTCCCTAGCTCGTGATGCTTCTGCTTATCTCCTTGACAGCCTTGAACCCAGTTTGGCATCATCTCTCAAGGAGGCCTTCCCTGGCCCCTCCCATACCAGGTTAGGTCCTGTCTGCCGCCATGACCCCTTATTCATATATCTATCATTTAGTCACTAGAGTCGATCATATTTCCCTGTTGTGTATCCATCTTCATGATAACATCATGAGCTTCTCAAGAACAGAAGCTGGAAGAGTCACTGTTAAAGTCCCAGTGCTCAGGAGAATCACTTAACCAAAGCAGCCGACGCTGAACTGAGCTCCTGGGTTTGCAGCCCTCACCCCACGTCTCTGGCCCACAAACACAGGGGACACTGGGCTGGACGCCATCACGCCTTCTCAACAGTCTTCCCACCAAGTTTGCAAGGAACCTGGCAATAGTCCCAAATCCTTCCTCATTTGTCATATCTTTTGGCTCAGGAGCACAAATGCAAATCAGGTCTTAGGAACAACTCAAGGTAGTTCATCATTCCCCAAGGTAAGCGTGTAAATTAAGCTCAACTAATGTCTCTGGATTTTGCCAACCGTGGAATTATGTTGAAAAGACAGAGAAGGACATGCAACACTCTCTTCTTGCAATTGGCCTCCCTTGACAGTTGGTACGGATTCTGGAGAAGCCCCACACCTCAGTCTACCTTTTACCCAGACATCACCTCTATTTCCTGAGCTTCGGCTTGGACTCCCCTGAGAAATGAGGTGGAAATTTGTGACCCAAATGCACTTTGGATGGAGGCCTTGTTCTCTCCCTGTTTGTGAAACTCTGAGCTCTAAGAAAGAAAGTCGCCCTTTTAGACAGAAATGTACTATTAAAATTCGCCTCTGTTGAACATGTCTACATTATGACCATAAAAGAGTGAGGTCTCCCTTTTGCAGCCAGTGCAACGTAGTTACCCTGATATTCCAGTTTCCCCTTGCCTCCCTGGGAAGATGATTTTCTTACACAGGTAATATGGGCTTTGAAATTAGAGAGAGAACGTATGTTGCTTCTCAAGCAGCTGTGCAGATGAGATTTGCTTCTTTGGAAGCCAGAAAAGTCCCCAAATACCTGCAGCCAAGGCATCACCAGAGAAGGTTCTTGCTATAGACTAAATGTTTGTGTCCCCCCCCCCCAAATTCGTACGCTGAAATCCTAACCCCCGGTATTTGGAGGTGGGGCCTTTGGGAGGAGGTCAGGTCCTGAGGGTAGACCCCTCATGAATAAGATTGGTGCCTTATAAAGGGACCCCAGAGAACTCTGTCTACTTCCCCCCATGTGAGGATTCGACATGAAGTTGGCAGTCTGCAACCTCGAAAAGGGCCCTCATCAGAACCTGCCCAGGCCGACGCCTTGATCTCAGGCTTGCAGCCTCCACAACTGTGAGAAATAAATCTCTGTTGTACTTTTCTTACAGCATCCTGAGCTGACTTAGACAGCTCTGGATGCCCGAGGTTCTCCCGGCTGTCTAGAGACTCAGGGAACTGCCCGATCACCTCAGGTGTCTGGGCACGCGTGGAGTGGCAAAGTCACCTCATCACCTACGGCACCAGCTCTGCAGCCTACAAGCCGTCTTGCACTCCAGTCGTGTCGGAGCCAGGAGATGGGTCTGCCTTCAGGGCACAGCTGTGACATCCATTTGGCCTGGGGCAAGTCACTTTCTTCCCCTGGGCTTTATCTTCCTCACCTCTAAATGGCAAGGTGTAGACTCAATGCCAGCCAGCACTTTCATTAGAGGGAGGTTGCGGGCGAGTACAGTATCACAGACTTGTCTGAGCATCAGAGAAAACCATACACTCAAGAAATGCCCATTCTGCGGGGCGCCCGGGTGGCTCCGTCGGTTGAGCATCCGACTTCGGCTCAGGTCATGATCTCACAGTCTGTGGGTTCAAGCCCCGTGTCGGGCTGTGTGCTGACAGCTCAGGGCCTGGAGCCTGCTTCCGATCCTGTGTCTCCCTCCCTCTCTGCCTCTCCCCACTCTCACTTTGTCTCACTCTGTCTCTCAAAAATAAATAAATGTAAAAAGAAATGCCCATTCTGCAGGCCGTACCACTGGGGAACAGATTTCCTAAACCTAGACATCAGTCCCATGGCTACCTCTGGGATCCTGGCACAGCATCCCCATCTGGCAGGAAAACTCGCTGGCCCTAAGGAGAAAGGCGAGATTGCAGAGTTAAGCAATAACAATTAACAAAATGCTGGGAAAGCTGCAGCACAAGCCCATGTTTCAAAAGTCTCTTGATTTCTGAGCAGAACGATGGGCTTTCATTTGCGTTCAATTTCCAGATATGTTCCCAGTATCAATTCTGAGTGACTTGATGGATAGTGATCTTCCCAGTGTCTGCCCGTCCTTCTCCGTAGCTCGTTGTAACGTCCTGTCTGCTCTCCAGCAGCCCCTCCCTGCTCCAGCTTCTATAGTGCAGGGGTGGGGGACAGCTGTGCGAGGTACAGGACAGCAGACCTGGCCCATTTCCTCCTAAGCTCTCCAGACCTCACCGTCACCCACCTTCCCGTCTCCCCATCTCCACTGCCATTCAATGTCTGCTAAGCAGGTATTATCTCATTCTTAAAACTTACTCATCTTACTTATTTCTTACCTCTGTCTGTCAGAAACATATTGGGAGTGACTTTAAAGATTTGAGAAAATTCTAAATATATTCTGAGCATAGAAAAGCAAACTCAAGATTAAGAAAGATGGAGAAGGGAAACATTTGAACCACGAGTGCCAAAAATGTTGCTTTAAGTATGTGTCAGATTTGGCTTTGCGATTCTTTGCAGTCAGGACACGAAAGAAAATCTAACATCGTCCTCTTTATAAGAAAAATAGAAATGAACAAATTCCTCCTGGGACAAAATTATATGTTTTTTTAGCCTGCTACTAAATTCTAAAAGAGATTTCTCATGTGAGCCCTTTGGAAAACGCATAGCATAATAGGCATCGTTGTTGGAATATTAACAATTACATGCACACACATTTCCTGGACTTGTATCGAGCGCCTGACAAGCTGCTGGTTTCTAGGGATCCAAAGTGAAAAGAGGTTCCTGGCCTCCATGAGATTCATGAGTGAGAAGGATTGGAAACTGACCAATTCTAGAACAGTAAGTGCAGAGAAGGGAGGGGAAGAGTCCACAGAGGATGGTACATTTGATTCAGTCATTCAGTCATTCACAAAATACATGCTGACCTCCCAGCATGGGCCAAGCTTTGCTCAAAGCCCTTAGGATGCATCAGTGAAGAAGATGGACAAAACCCTTGCCCTCTGGGAATTTACCTTATGGTGTGGGAGACAGACATAAAACAACGAACGTGCGTGTATCCATGAGATCAATGATGAAAAATCAAGATAAAGCAAAGAGAGAGAGAGGAAAAAAGACCAGAACTGCTATTTTAACAATGATGATCAGATAATTCCTCCAAGGGGAATATTTGAGCAGAGGCTTAAAATGAAGTGAGGGGCAAGGCATGTAAATATCTGAGGCATGACTGTTCCAGGCAAAAAGATCAGAAATCACAAATCCTGTGATGGGCTGAGTTGTGTCCCCCCGTCTCATATATTGAAGTCCTGGCCCCCAGTATATCAGAATGCGACTGTGCTTGGAGACAGGGTCTTTAAAGAAGTAATGAAGTTGGGGCACATGGGTAGCTCAGTTGGTTAAGCATCTGACTTTGATTCAGGTCACAATCTCATGTCTCATGTCTTGTGAGTTCAAGCCCCAGATCGGGCTCTGTGCTGACAGCTCAGAGCCTGGAGCCTGCTTCAGATTCTGTCTCCCTCTCTCTCTCTCTGCCCCTCCCCCCATCCGTGCTCTGTCTCTCCTTCTCTCCCTCTCTCAAAAATAAATAAACATTAAAAAAAAAAAAAGTAATGAAGTTAAAATGAAATCATTAAGTTGGGCCTTAATCCAATATGACTGGTGTCCTTATAACAGAGATTAGGGCATGAACACAGAGGACAGATCCAGTGAGGACACAAGGGGAAGAGGCCATCTGCAAGCCAAGGAAAGAGGTGTCCGAAGAAATCAGCCCTGTGACACTTTGATCTTGGACTCCTAGCTTCCAGAACAATACATACAGAAATAATACATTTCTGTTGTTTTACCTGCCCATCTGTGGCACTTTGTTCTGACAGCCCCCGGGGACCAGACTGGCCTGCTGTGGGGATTTATTTGGCATTTTTCTAAGTTGATATATTTTGAGAAAGAGAGAGAGAATGACCAGGGAAGGATCAGAGAGACAGGGAGAGAGAATCCCAAGCAAACTCCACACTGTCAGCGCAGAGCCTGATGTGGCTCGATCTCGTGAACCATAAGATCGTGACCTGAGCTGAAGTCGAGAATCAGAGATTCAACTGACTGAGCCACCCAGATGCTCCTTACTTGCATTTTTAATGAAGAGCTTGGTCTGCACAAAAATCAGGCAGTTTTTGAGGGCCTAAGCCACGACTTGCCCTTGTCTTTCTTCTCTTCCACCTAGTTCAGGTCCACGCCAGCCACTCAGAAATACTGACTGACGGGTGAATGACCGAATGAAGGAACGACCACGTTAGACACAAGGATCCCAGGCCACTCGCCATTTCTCCATACCACCTTGACGTTTGCCAAAGTTCCAAATGTTTGTTGTCTTCTCTGGCCGCCCCTCCTCTCGTGCTTTATTTGGAGCCCTCCAACCACGGACGTATAGCACAGAGGCGCTCCTTCCAGAAGGAGACCATGCAGTCTCACGGTGCAGATAAACAATGCGTCCTGGAGTTGTTCCCAGTACTTACTTGCCAGACCTTCCTCGGTCCTCCACAGCTGCGAGATAAAGGGGCCCCACCACCACGATGGTAAGGAACCCGCTCAAGGACACAGAACACAAACAACAGAGCTTAGAATCGTGAAGCAGTGTGTCCGTCTCCAAAGATCCATTGGGTCCACACCCGCACGTACACTCATGCTCTCCCTCACCCCCATGCTGAGAACAAAGTTTCAGCTGAACAAAGACCGTGCTGCCTGCATTCGGGCATCCGGCAGCTGGCAGGTGGAGGGCAGGTCCACAGAGGGCAGAGGGCAAGGCTAGGATCAGGCAGCCAAGACTCCAGCCCAAGTGCCTCCTGCTTCCAGAATAAGACGATGGACAAGTGACTTCAGTCCTCTGGATCTTTGCTTTCTTTCTTTTTTTTTAAGTTTATTTTTTATATATTTATTTTGAGAGCGAGAGAGAAAAACAAACAAACAAACACGTGAGTAGGGGGAGGGAATCCTAAGCAGTCGCTGCATGGTCACAGCAGAGCCTGACTCCAGACTCGAGTTCACTAACCGTGAGATCGAGACCTGAGCCAAAGTCTGATGCTTGACCGACTGAGTAACCCAGGTGCCCCTGAACCTTTGTGTTCTAATCTGGAAATGGGACCTGCAATACCTGCTTTAACCTTACAGTCAGATGGTGCTGACCAGCTAACGCAGTGCACACGCGACCGCTTTGCTCCTCACGAGGCAGCCCCTAGCTAGACACGGGGGTCCCCTTGTTGCTTACCTGACACTGTGCTCGGCCACTGGTTAAAAGACCCCGCTCCCTCCTGCAAGGATCCGTCTCACCGAGGGACAAATCGGAGCCTGTTTGGAAGGTCCTTCTGCTACTGAACCGGTTTGTCTCTATCATCCATACACCTGTCCTCTTGGTTTTTCTTTTTTTGTGTTTGGACAAAATTAGCCGTGTTGCCTTCAGGGTATACACCGCAGCCTTTCCGCGCTACAGTTTTCTCACGTGTAAAAGGAGTGTTTGCTGAGGCGTTCTCCAAGTGTCCTATCAGCTCTGAAAGTCTGCAGATCTACAGACAGAGAAAGAAAGGGGAAAAGTTACCTTTGAGTGACATGGCTGTCCCAGTCTCACGTCCAACATTAATCAGGATGGTCAGAGGTGCAAGTGGCCTCCGTGGCTGAGAGGCAGTTTCATTATCTGTCAGTGGACAGTGGGTCCTGGCACTTCCTCAGAGGGTAGCTCAGGGGTATTGATATATTGATAGAAGTTCTAGTTCGCAAAAAAGCAATTCATGAATATTCTGAACATGGTCTCGTCAAACCCAGCTTCCTTCCTGCCGCTAACCCAACATTTCCAGGCAAACGGAGCTCTTGATTGCTCTCATACGTGGAGATAGCATCAGAATGGAAGGAAGGAACACCCGAGACTTCATTAATTCACTTAAATGGTGCCTGACACATAGTGGACTCTGGATTCATCTCCCTGGGCTTCAGTTTTGTCATCTATAAAGCGGGACCATGACCCTGACTGGCCGGCCTCACCCAGCTGCCAGTTGGTTATAATTGCCCAAGTTTGCAGCTGTATCTCACAGCTCCTTGTACAAATGAAACAATCTGCTAGTCTTCTGGCTGGTGTTCAATGGCCCATGACCTTCATGTGATGAATGTACTGGAGGGCTGATGGGCAAGGGGAAGAATCAACATTTGAAGCATTCATCAGTCATTGCCACCCTAGTAAGAGTAAGAAGTTGATTCTTCCTTACATGAAGATGGGGTCACAGCAGCAAGAGGTGAGGTCTAAGGGAGGGAGGGAAAAAAGGGAAGTGCAGGCAAGATGTGGAACAGAGCCCTCTTTCTCAGAGAGGCAGCCTTGCATCATCGTAGCGTTTCAGAGTTGGACTAGACCTTGACTGAGATGCCAGTTCCACTGTTGCAGGGTGCGCGTTGTGGCTACGTACATAACTCTCCTGAGCCTCGATGTCCCCACCTGTCTAACAGGGCTGTCCAGAGGGTGGGTGGGAAGATGAAGTGAGTTGATAGGGATGGCGTGCTGCCCAGGGCTGGCAGAGAAGTGCTACGACCTGCCGCTCTCACCCGCCTGGGGCATTGCCCGGGGCTCCCTGGGCTGCTGTAAGTCACTTCGTTTCTAGATTGCCAGAGGACTAGAAGCCAGGCAGGAATTCCAACATCACACGCTCTTGTATGTAATTCTAGCCCTGGGTTTGAACTCTGCATCCTGGACCCAGTCTTGTTCATAACTTGCTCTGTGCTCTGGGCAAGTAGCATCCTCTCTCTGAACCTCCGTTTCTCTATCTCCAACAATGGAGGCTGGATAATTTCCCCCACTAAGATCCTGTTCACGTTAACAACACAGAAGACGCTGTGTGTGCTAACGCTGCCTTGTAAGAGCAAATGTTTATTTGGTGTTCATCACACTGTGCTCCAAAACTTGATGCGTTTAAACGTATTTAGTCCTCACAAAACCCCATGAGACAGCCCCTCTTACCATGTCCATTTCACGGAAGGAAAACAGAAGCACAGAGAAGTTAAATAACCAGGCTTAGGTCACAAGAACGGGGAGCCTTCCAAATTCAAAACAAGGCAATCGCTCTAGGGCCCAGACTCCCTTTTGTATAAATGCTCCCTTTGAGACAAATGTTCATCTGGCCTCATTTCACAGATCACAAAACTGAGTCTCAGACAATCTCCCAGGGTCTCAGACAAGGGTCCCAGAACCTTCACCTAAGACCTCCTGCTACTGACACCTGCCCTCCTGGGCACTGTGCGAAAAGATGTCCTCGCCAGGAATTGTGCCCCAGCTGAGATCCCTAGTGTCTCCTGGAGTCTGGCCTCTCATCTCCTGCCTTAGACCTACAGGGTTTTTTCTTGCTTGGGCAGCTTGTCCTCATCCCCAGCTCCCAAGCTGGCTGAGAGGGAGGATTGTCTGCCTGGTGAGCAAGCACATGCCTCCATTTTAGATTTATGAGATTCCGGATCAAGTCCCTAAAGAAGCAGATTAATCACAAGAAGTTATTTTTCCTTTTAATTAAAAAATATTATCTACCGTGGCTCTGGCCCTGCTGATTCTCAGAGCAGGCAATAAGGGCGAGCATAGCGAGGGAGCAATATTAATTTCCCCCAACTAATTTAAAGATAATATCCCTCGCATGTGCCAACGGCTAACAAGTTTGTTTGTGCACCAGGTCGTCTGTTACCGCTGGGCTCTGAGTTTTCTCTGCCTTTTTATTGACTTTGGAGGCATCCCCGAGGAAGGAGACATGCCGAGCACATAGCGAGGGATCAGACGAGATACGAGCATCCTTTTCAGGAACAACAGTCATCTGGGAAGCAGAAGGAATGCCATTTTCAGCTAAAAGCCAAGAGGCTACATGTTCATGGAGAAAAGCCTATAAGATTCCAGATTCAACTCCAGTAGTGCGTACCCATGGTGTCATGGGTGAATTATACCCTCTAAACTTCACGTGTTGAAACCCGAACTCCTAGTACCTCAGAATGTGTGTGTATTTGGAGATAGAGCTTTTAAAAAAGTGATTAATTTAGGGATGCCTAGATGGTTCAGTCGGTTAAAGATCCAGCTCTTGACTTCAGCTAAGGTCATGATCTCACATTTCATGGGTTCAAGCCCCATGTCGGGCTCTGTGCTGAAGTGTGGAGCCTGCTTGGTATTCTCTCTCTCTCTCTCTCTCTCTCTCTCTCTCTCTCTCCCTCCTCCTCTGCTCAGTGCTCTGTCTCTCCCTCAAAATATATACATGAACTTTTTTTTAAAAAAGGTGATTAATTTAAAATGAGGTGGTTAGGGTGGGCCCTAAGCCAATCTGGCTTCTATCCTTATAAGAAGAGGAGATTAGGACACGGACTCGCACAGAGGGACAACCACATGACAACACAGGGAGAAGATGGCCATCTATAAGCTGAAGAGAGAGGTCTCGGAAGAAAGAAACCCTGCTGACATTTTGATCTTGGACTTTTAGCCTCCAGAACTGTAAGACAAGAAGTTACTGTGTTTAAGCCTCCTAGTCTGGTATTTTAGTATGACAGCCCTACCAGACTAATGTACAAGGGCAGACCTATCTGCCCTATAAGAAGACTGTAAGCATTCATCTTCAAGTTCCATGGTTGTTGTGGTTTTTTTTCAGCTGGGACATCAGGGTGGCTCGGTAGCAAGCCTAACCAGGAATAAGAGATAAAGACCTTGAATAACTTCATACACTTCAAGGCAGCACCACTGGTTTCTTTCTGGTTTCCATGCAGGCTCAGAAGCTAACCCATTCTCAGGATCCACACTCGGGTGAAGCTTTCCCTGATCCCTTCTCATGCCACTTCCCATTTCTCATCCCTTCTGGATGCCTTGGGGTTCATAAAGTATCTTTCCTCTGCACCCCACAGCCCATCACAATTACCACCCTGCATTGACATTGGTTGGCACCTTTAATGGATGGATTGCATAGTGACCAAAAATAATAGTCGTTCTGTATCCCTGCCTTTTGCAGTGTGATTCTGTACCTTCTCCCATCAAAACTTAGAGTCTATTTATTTCCTGACCTCTTGAATCTTGGCTGGCCTCGTAACTTGCTTTTCCCAACAGAAAGCAGCAGAATTGACTTTGTGCCAGTTTCAAGTCTATGCTACGAGAGGTGACATGATGGAGAGCCCAGATGCCCCAGCCAAGGTTATTCTAGACTAGCCTACAGCTCGTCAACCTCAAAACAAGTAAGGAACCCCAGATGAGATCAGCAAAGCCACCTACCTGACCAAAGCTGACCACTGACATCTGAGCGAGCATGACAGAAGCTGGAAGAATAACCCAGCAGAACCCAGCCTAAATCAACAACTAACAGAATCATGAGCCAAAGAAACAGTTCTTTGTAGGCCACCAGATTTTGAAGTGTTTTGTTACACAGCACATCCTAACTAATAAACCACTTCTCTTGCTTCTCCGGCTAGAATGCTGCACCTTAAAAGCAGGAAGCATGCCTTAGTCACTTGCGTAATGCATACAATATAGGAGGCATTTAAAGAAAATGTATTCAATGAAGGAAAGAAGAAATTTTTGTTTTCATACATTCAGTTGCTCCCTTTAGGGTTTGTGGCAGGTTATATTTTCCAAATTGGATACAACAGTATTTCCGATGCCACACATATTATGCAAGGTAATTTTTCCACACCCTCATCTAAAGGTATAGTCTATTTCTTCAACCCCTTGGGTCTGGATGAGCCATATGACTGCTTTGACCAGTAGAATACAGCAGAAGTGACACTGTGGCAGATCTGAACACCGCCTTTAACTGCCTTGATGTTACCTCTTAGGAGTCAGACGAAACAGAAGAGATAATACCATGCTTGGACAAGCCCAAGTCATGAGAGATTCCCTGCAGGATGGCAGGAGACATGGAGAGAGATAGGCACCAAAGAGCCCCAAGTCACCAGCCATGAGAGGGATATGCCATTCAGAAGTGGATGCTGTAGACTTAACTGTCACAGCCAGTGCCATGACATGAGCTGCTTAGTTCTGCCCTCCCCCAAAATTTGACTCACACAACTGTGGGCAAAATAAATGGTTATTTTAGGCCATTAAAATTTTGATTCTTTATTTTGCAACCATGTTTTAGTTCATTCAGCCTGCTATAAACAGAATACCATAGACTGGGTGGTTGATAAGCAACCAGATTTTATTCCCCATAGTTCTAGAGGCTGGAAATCCAAGATCAAGGCACCAGAGTATTCATTTCTCAGACGGCCACTTCCTAGCTCATACGTGGCCATCTTTTTGCTGTCTACTCACAATGGCATAAGGGGCAAGAGAGCTCTCTGGGTCTCTTTTATAAAGGCACTAATACCACTCAAAGATCTCATCTCCTAATACAATCGCATTGGGAATTAGCATATGACTTTGAGGGGGACACATTCAATCCACAGTTAACAGTTAAACAAAACATGTTTAGCATGTTGCAGTAAAAAACCCAGTTCTTGTGCCATTAAATACAGATTAATACCCTGCCTTGAATTCTTACAACTATGTAATTATGGGAAGCTCACTTAAATTTTCTGGTTCTCAGTGTCCTCCTGTGTACGATACAGATGCATTCGCTCACTCAGTAAAGCTCTATTGAGAGTATAGGGGGAACACAGTGAATGATCCACAGTCTCTGCCTTGAGGGAATTAATAGTCTGTTTCAGGAAACAAGGCAAAAGGCCAGCAATTCACAGGGCAGGTCTATCAGTTCTCCTATTGCACTAAATACAGCAAACCCTGGAATACTTCGGGGTGGGGGGAGGGACAGCAGATTCACTTCTAGGACTGGTAGGATCAAGGATAGATGAAGTAGACTATAAACTACGACTAATGATGCAGGGTGTTGATCAAGTGAAGGAGGCAGGATTGCTCAGTATAGGTTGTTGAAAGAAGGGAGCAGCATGTGTTTGGAGTTCAGAGAGAAGACAGGCATGGGGTCTTCATAAGAAATAACAGCAGGATTGGGAGTAGCAGTGAGTGCGTGGGGTGTGTATTTCCATTTCAAGTCCATTATCAGAAATTGGACCAGTCTAGGAGAACCTAAAATGAACTTCTCAGAAATGAATTGTGCAGTCAATTTTAACCTTTAGGGAGGACACAACTTGATGAATGTGTCATGAAAAAGGGTTATTTTAAGCATTCCTGGGAGAAAAAAAAAAAAAACAATTCTAGAAGAGCAGTTTTAACAATTCAGAGAAATGTTGGGGGAGAACATACAAGGAGATTAAGAAACACAAACTTTTGTTTCATTTTAAACAGCAAAACTACAACCAAATAGTGCCCCAAAGGAAGGATTCTGTTTGAATTGGAAAGTGTAGCTCCTTGAAACCACTATCAAAGGGAATGAACATTATTTGATGTTGTTTCAAGCTCTGTGCAAATTATATCAGCTTCTGCATTACACACATTTAATAGAGGGACAGAGAATAAAACAGTGGAACATTAATTGAACCAGAGGTCAGGAGGTACCAATAAAAAGTTCCAAGCACAAGAAGTCTGATGTCCAAACCAAGGGTGTGAGATGAATGTCTCATCTAAGTGGCCAGGGTTCTAGCTCTAGAAAAGCAGGGTCCTCTGCCCCAGGAATGTAAGGTCAGGGGGAACCTCTCCCCCTTTACTTGAAGGCCTTGTGTCAGGCAGGTGGATAAGAGTACTAGCATATCATCAGCACAGCAATGCTGGGAAGTTGCCTGGGCCGCTGCCTTGGGTCAACTATAAACCTCTCAGGAGGGGAATAAACACTGCAAGTAAATGATCTTTAAGAAATCAGTATTCTTCTTCCAGACATGTGGGTTCCCTGCCTGCATGCTGTCTTCAAACACAGAACAAGTACTGTTGTTTAGGTATGCATTTTCACGAATGTGTGAGAAGTGAGCAGAGCAGAAAGTCTTTGCAAAGCGCATTCAGCACATAAAAAACTAGCAATAGTTCACCATGCACAAAGAAGCAACAATCATATCACCCTTCCAAACGCTTGGGTCACCCTTCGAGGATGAAATTTCGGAAACTGCAATCGATGCGGCCAGCTCTAAAAGGAACTGATGATTAACAGTCAGGTTCCCCAAGAGATTTAGGGAGTCTCGGGTTGAGACTTGGAGAAATGTGACTGGAATGTGATTATTCCTGAGAGACCTTGAGCTTCACCAACTGAAAAATTCTGGTTCTGAACTAACAAATGAAGCAACAGAGAAAGGGCTTTCAGGGCAAAGGAGACAAACAAAGAGATGAGAAGGGCAATTGACACAGATAAAGCACTTATTATGTGCTGGGCACAGCCACCCAACAATTCAGGGAGGTGGGTCATAGGATTCTCATTTAATAAGTGGAAGCTTAGGAAGTTTAGGACACCAGCCTGAGATCACACATGAGTAATTAGCACAATTGAGACTTTAACACAAATGACACGAAACAAGAGTTGAGAGGTGTCACTCAGAGAAAAGGACATCTAGATGAGGGCCTCTGACATAAGGTAGCTGGAATAGGCACATGGAAAAGAATGCTCTACACTTCACAGCTTGAAGACATTGGCCATTATCGTCATCTCTCTACCATTTCTTGGATTTCATGATTACTCACCAAATAACAATCTGAAGGTCATTTGGATGTCCATAGACTAGCCAGGAGGGAAAGAACTGTCTGCTCAGTGAAAGTGACTATAGAAGACACAGCCAAAGTTGACCCCCAATGAACCATGCCCTTGTACATTGCCTGCCTTTGGGTGCAAGCTTATAATCAAGACTTGTAGCTTGCTTACCATCAATGGACTATGGTGAAAATAATGGATGTCCTTCTTACGATGAAGTTTTGGTATGTAACACTCTGCCTTGGCACTAGACTAGAATTCCCCTGCTGTCCTTGGAAAAGCCAACAGTCATATTGTGAATTGCCTCTGGAGTGGCCCAATGGCAGGGAACCATGGGCAGCCTCTAGAGGTGGAGCATGGTCCCCGGCCAACGGCTATTAAGATTTAGGGTCTTGATAACCTGTAAGAGTCTGATAACCTCAATGAAATGAATTCTGCCGTCAACTTGAGTGCACCCAAAAACAGTTTCTTCCCCAGTCAAGTCTCCAGATGAAAACACAGACTGGGCTGACATCTTGATGGCAGGTTAATGAGACCCTAGGTCAGAGGACTTCTAGCTGTTCCAGACTCTTGACCCCCAGACACTGTGAAATAGTAAATATGTGTCATGTTGGTAACTTGTTATGCAGCAATACAAAACAAATACACTGAGTTTCCAGTCTACTTGTTAGAGCAAAGAGCAGAAAGTATACGCTGTCTGTGTACTCGTAACTGCAATTGGCGAGTGAAGTATGTGTATACCGACGAGCTACGCACACAGACTACATGAGGGCCTAGTACCCAGAGAAGCCGAGAGGATAGAGAAATGCATGCCAAGAAATTAAAGTAAGGTAAATGAAGGTGAGCCCTTGGCATTCATGAATCTCTGATCCTTTCCACCCTGATACTATATGCATCTTAGGGCAATGGTTAAGAGCCTCGTGTCAGAAAATCAATTATTTTTCTGCTGTGTGATTTTAGGAAAATTATTTAAACTCGATGGCTCATTTTTCTAATCCACAAAATGAAAATGATCATAGTACCTACTTCGCAGAGTTGATGAGCACATTAAATGAGATAACATAGGCTAACTGCTTAGAAGCAGACCTGCCACAAAGTGAACCCTATGTAAACATTTGTTCTTGGGAATCCACAGCTAAAAAGTAAGGAGTCCATAATTTGGCTATTGTTGTGGTTTATATGTACAATGGAATACTACTTGGCAATGAGAAAGAATGAAATCTGGCCCTTTGTAGCAACTTGGATAGAACTGGAGAGTGTTATGCTAAGTGAAATAAGTCACACAGAGAAAGACAGATACCATATGTTTCACTCTTATGTGGATCCTGAGAAACTTAACAGAAGACCATGGGGGGAGGCAAAGGGGAAAAAAAAAAAGTTACAGAGAAGGAAGGAGGCAAACCATAAGAGACTCTTAAAAACTGAGAATAAACTGAGGGTTGATGGGGGGTGGGGGGAGAGGGGAAAGTGGGTGATGGGCATCGAGGAGGGCACCTGTTGGGATGAGCACTGGGTGTTGTATGAAAACCAATCTGACAATAAATTTCATACTAAAAAAAAAAAAGTAAGCAGTCAGTTGTGAAGCAGGAAGTAGGACAAGCGCTCTCCATAGTCAACCTCTATATCCCAATGCCTGCAAGAAGGTCCAGGAAGAGGCCCCCACACTACAATATTATGGGTGGAGAAATTGGTCCTTGGTGCACAAACCCAGATGTACAGCCACACATCTATCACCATTGAGATCTGTTTCCTAACTTGTCCGCTGTGTACCACCAAACAGCAAATAAAAACCAAAATAATGTAAGAATAAAACAACTTTGTCTTCCATGCATAATAGATGGTAATAAATCATTCATCAGCAGAAAACCAAGTGAGTGGTCATGCATTTCAGCAAATAAATCACCAGCAACATTTCTGGAAACTGAAACAAGAAACATCTGCAGGGAATCAAGCAAACCTACCAAGATGGATAACTCAGATGCACCATTAGTCTGAATTAGAGTCTCACTGATTCTATCTCCCAGCTGATGACTCTAATCTCAGGTGTTACTGTATAATTTGACCTTGTCTGACCGAAATTAGAGCCCTAAATAATCTGCTCTCTGGCATGTTGATGGAATTTCTAACCGATTGAAAGATGAAGTTTCTTGGTCACCAGCTAGGAAACTGGAATCTCAGAATCCATTTGGGCCAGAGATGTGCTGCTGACACATTCTGATACAAGCTGAAAATCAGGAAAGTGATTCTGACAAACCAAACACAATTTTAACGATGAAATCTCTCACCCTAAGGGAAAGATTTAAGAAATTGCCTATCAAAGAAAGTCATAAAATCTTGAAGCTGAAAGGGACTTTAGAAATTAATGAGCTCAGTATTGGTGTGGTAAGATTAAGGTGGTTTTTCTCAAGATCAAAGCTAGTGAGAGTGAAAGCTACGAATAAGGCTCGTCTGTAACTTCCGAGCCCAGGATAAGATGGGAGCCTAGTTCTGGGTGTATGAGAGGTAAAGCCCCATGAAAAACGAGGAAACTGAGATTCAGGGTGCTTAGGTAACTGACCCCTGTTTTCAGCCCACTCATTGAATCAGAGACCTTTAATATGGCTTTGTGTCACCAGTAGGAAGGAAACAATGTGGGAAGCAGGAGTGGCCCCATATCATCATTCCCAATGACCTCCTGGTAGAAATCATACTTCCTCGATCCACAGCTCTGGGCTCTACAGCATTTGAAGCCCTCTTCTTCAAAGAGGTGCAAGGATCACAAAGAACTCCAAGATGCTACTGGCTCTTGTATACTTTGTGTTCCTGTGTCTAGGGCTCATCAGACAAAAAGGAGTCACCATATTATCACAGGACATTGACACTGTTCAGCAAGAGGAGGTAGGACTGCCGCTAAGTGACAGAGGCAGAGAACATCTGTCCATCTTGGGTGATCCACTTGGACATCGCTTGGTACTCCCTTACCAGACGGTGACAATTATTGGGCAAGTGGAGCAATTCTGGCCCAAGAAGGCAATGGTCACCAGGATCTGAGGCTTCCTGAGGAATGAGGGTTTGAGTTGTAAATATGTAACCCACCAAAACCCACCAAAATCGCAGAGGCAACTACTGAGGGGAAGAGAGACTTAGAATGGATAGTGGAAGGAGGAGACGACAGATACTAGTTCCGGTCCTACAAGGACTTGTGGCAAAAAGGTCTGCAAACCATCCCACTAAACTCCCTATCATAAGTTTCTCCTCAGATTGACATGGCCATCCCAATAAAATCAAAGAGTAACACGGTGCCTGTCAGGGACTGGGGAGAGGGGGGAATGGGGAATTCCTAGTCAGTAGGTGCAAAGTTTCAGTTAAGCAAGATGAGTAACATTATACCTGTAGTTAACAATACTGTGTCCTACACTTAAAAATTTGTTTAAGAGGGTAAACCTCATGTTAAACGTTCTTACCGAAATAAAACAAAATAAATTTAAAAGACTAAGAGAGAGAGAGAGAGAGAGAGAGCTACCAGAGCCCTTAAGAAGTTGTTCTTCACATATGTAGCGAGAAGTGGGTTTGCCAAGTACAGGGGTGGACTGTCACAGACCCAGATATGGACTGCTCAGGTGACCCTTCAAGAATGAACTTGCTGCCCAGATGCTGCCAGCTGTTAGTCCCTCAGTGTCCACTTCAGCTAAGCTCAGGCTCTTTTCAGAGCTGTCCCCAGAGAGTGACTGATCTTAGGTATGGTAGTCAAGACTACAATCTTCTGGGGAGTCATTAGCAAATGGCTGAGGACAGTGATGCTAGGGTCTCCCGTGTTCATCCAATGTGGGACACCTTCTATAGGAAGTCTCTGCTCTGGTGCTCGCCTTTGGGCCACTGAGGACTTTGTCAGATCCCGGTCAGACTCTGATAGCTTCTCCTGCCCAGTCCTGCCTCTTTCTCTTTTCCTTTCATAGTAATAAACCTTTTTCAGCCCCACCTCCTTCTCTCCACCTGCTTCTCAGAGAACCCAACCCATGACTCCTGAAAATTTACCAGGAAAGACTTGAGATTTTGCTTTCAATAGTATTTATAAATTCATCCCCAAATGTGAACTCTGTCTCCACCCTAGATTAGTTGATTTCATTCTTAGCCAAATGTCCATTCACCTCAGTCTAACCTACTTTCCTTCACGTGCCTTACACTTTTGTGAGGCTTGCAAATAACCTAAATCACTCAGAGGATATGGAGAGAGAGTCAAAATTCCAGAATTTATATCAGTGACACTTATAAATAAATATGCGTATGAGCTACAGAATCTATGTTTATATTTGTTTCATAGTTATATTCTTCTATATATGAGAATGCTGTAGAAATAGTACATTTGGGCGCCTGAGTGGCTCAGTCGGTGAAGTGTCCAACTCTTGGTTTCAGCCCAAGTCATGATCTCACAGTTTGAGGGTTCAAGCCCCGCATCAGGCTCTGCACTGTCAGCTTGGGATTCTGTCTCTCTCTCTCTCTCTTTGCCTCTCCCCTGCTCCTTCCCTATCTCTCTCCCTCTCTCTCTCTCTCTCAAAAATAAATAAACATTAAAAAAAAAAAAAAGAAATGGAACATTTGACCAATCACTTCCATCATAAAATGATCCAAAACCAGTGAGCGATGGGCTCATTCTAAATAGACAACTGTTTCATGAGAACTTGATATATTCCTTATCATACCATTGGTCACTGGGAGAACAATGATAATAAGAGAGAGTCCATAACCTTGAATAGTTCACGAGCCAGGGGAGAGAGGCATGCTAACAGATTATTGCAGTTAACTAAACAGCTTATTTGGGTTTGGGAACTATTTGGCAGAGGGATATTCCATTTTATTTTCATGCACACCTTCCTCTAGGTTCATCATTCGGTTATGCCTGCACCAATGGGAGAGCTAGCAAAATGTGAATGAAATGTGAAACAAACTTTGCTTTCAGGCATTATTTAGTTACCCATATTTTGTCATCCTCGTTGATCAAACACTTGTTTTAGCCCAATCAGCTTTCAAGACAGAGCCCTCTTCCCCAAACTATGTGTGTCTAAGCAGCAAAAATTACTGATATCTGAGATGATGAAACTTGAGACAGCTCCCCGAAGTAAGGTGGACTGGAGTTGCCTAGGTTTTTGTGTTTGTTTGTTTATTTTCATTTTGGCCTAGAAGACTTGGGCCCAGCAGGGCTAAACAGTCCATTCCTGAGTCACGTGGGTCAGTGGTCTAAGGGTATTATTTCGCATCATAAACAACAGGGCCCCCGGACCAACATCATTCTCCTGCTGCAGGCACTGCATGGGTCCCGCGAAGCTCTTAGCTGGCTTCCAAGGGAGCACACAGGTTTTGCTGAAGTCTGGGCCCCTTTTGTTTTGTTTTTCCCCCTCAGGCAGGAAACTTGCCTCTGAGTGGCGAGTTATTGGAGCTCTGTTGTTTCCAATTTTTGCATTCATGTGATCTCGTGGGGTTGATGGGGTTTGTTATGAGACTTGTTCAATGAAATGCAAAACGAAGCCCCTTTAGCAACAGCCATCCTTTTTGATAGAGTCAAATAAATATTTTCCTAGTTTCTTTCTTCTCTCAACTTTGTAAATGAGGCAGAGATGCCTGGGGGAGGCATATGACATTACTCATACATTCCCCACTCACTACAATTTTTCAAAGGAGGAAATGAGGAGGAGAGTGAAGCAGGGGGAAGTTAAAGAAGAGAGAAGAAGGATGCATGATAATGTGACTCCAGCAGTTGCCCCAAGGACATACCCACCATGCTGTGGAGGCTCTAAGGCCAAAATCTAACTTAAGGGTGGGGGTGGGGGGGTCCATTTCATCAGGTATATGAGTTTCATTATTACCGTTAGGATGCTGCTCCATTTTTAAACAATTGCCTTTGAAAAACAATATTCGGAACAATGATATAAGGAATGTTGCAATTGTCCAACCCTCAGAAAACAAATAAGCAATCTATTACATTTCCATTCCAGTAGAATCTCCAGGAAAGTTTCACAACTAAATCAACACTTCCAAGAAAACTTTCCATCACTTAGAAAAAGGAATTAAAAAGAAAGCAATGAAATGATTTCACTCATATGTGGAATTTAAGAAACACAATAGATGAAGGTAGAGGCAGGGAAGGACAAATAAGATAAAAACAGAATGGGAGGCTAACCCTAAGAGACTCTTCAATACACAGAACAACCTGAGGGTTGCTGGAGGGGAGGTGGGGGGGACGGGCTAAATGGGCGATGGGCATCAAGGAGGGCACTTGTTGGGATGAGCACTGGCTGTTGTGTGCAAGTGATGAATCACTGGGTTCTACTCCTGAAGCCAAGACTACACTGTATGTTAACTCACTTGAATTTAAGTAAATACATTTAAAAAAAGAAAGAAAGAAAGAAAGAAAGAAAGAAAGAAAGAAAGAAATGTCATCATTGTCTTTTTTTCAGCTCTACTTCCAAATTTTAAGGTAACAGCAGCTCCCTTTCCCAGTGACTGGGCTGAAATAGGACTGGAGGGGATCTGGGTGGAAAAGAATTGCAAAGAAGAGATCATGGGCGAGGATCCAGGAAAGCTGAAATGTAACAGCAGTGGGGGGCATCCAGGTAGAGGAAAAGCATCGAGGTAGAGGAAAGCTTGTCCTGAGCTATCCTCCCTCGGAGCTCCTTACCACCTGTCGCTTGGGTAACTCACCCAAGGCTAAGCTATTTCTTGCAAACCTTGGCAGCTCCCTCCGCCAGCCTCAGTTTGCAGGCCTGACCTGGTATTTCTGCGTGATCTTGCGTCGTCTGCAACGGCTGGTGCTAGGCAGGGTCTGGAGCCCAACTTCGGAGCCCCAATCCCATCATTGTCCCTGCTTCCAGGTCTCCCCGCCACAGGAGGTGCCCTCAGGCTCATACCGGCAAACAAAATATGATTTCTCCTAGAAAGGGGCGATTATTCAATAATTACAACGTGCTGCAGGGCTCCTAGGGTCAGGGGAAACCAAAAGCCGTGGTTTCCTAGGGCTGCCTTAACAAACTACCACAGACTGAGTGGCTTAAAAACAGCAGAAATCTAATTGTTCTGGAGGCTAAAAGGTTGGGATTAAGGTGTCAGTAAGGCTGGTTTCTTCTTAGGGCCCATTCTCCTTGGTTTGCGGATGGCCATCTTCTTCCCAAGTCTGCACATGGCCCGCCCTCTCTGCATGTCTGTGTCCTATCTCCCCTTATGAGGACACTAGTCAGATTGGATTAGGACCCACCCACCCCAGTAACCTCGTTTGGCCATCATCACCTCTTTAGTGGCCCTATATCATTACTCAGTCACATTCTGAGGCACTGCAGGCCATGATCTCAACACATGGATGTTGAGAGAACACAATGCAGCCCGTAAGACCAAGCTCAGGCTTGAGCATCGAAGTGGGACTCCTGGAAGTTTCCACGCATATGACTCAATGGTTAGATCTACTTGGCCAACTCTGGGTCCACATATACGGTCTCTACCATATGGACCAGAAGCTGAAGGGAAAGAGCTAGAAGCTTGCTTCTACCAACGGGCAAGTCTTGCCCGATTGCCCGACCTAGAGGCTAGAATCTAAGATCTTGTCCCATGTGAACAGGTCCAGGTCATCAAAATGGGGAGTAAAGCAAGGCCATGTGCCTTTTGAAGTGTAACATCCTACCCACTAGTAAAGGGAAGCTGAAGTTAAATCCCAAGTTCTGAACTATCTGATGAGCAACTATGCCCCTGGGAAGGAAGAGCTGGAGGCTAAAGGTGGGCTGCGAAAACAAAAACAAAAAACTTTATTAGAAGCTCTCTCTTCTACAGTCAGAGGCTACGTCCATGTGGGGAACAGGACAGGAATCACCTTTCTTGCTCTGCTCTTTGCTTCCTGGCCATGACCCTCATGCCCGGAGAGCGTCTGCATTCTCCTCCTGTCTCCACCTTGGCTCTGCAGCCCAGCACCTGTCAGCAGGGCCTGGATGTTCTTGCTCATTGCCCAGCAGGGTATTCTCTGCCTGTTTCACAGTGTAGGAGCAAAGGATCCTTATCAGCTCCTCGAGACCCAAGCTCTGCCAGGAACTCGCTCTACATGAAATGTATAGATCAAAACCCCAAGGAGTTTGACATTTATATTTTTAATAGATTTCTTTCCCCCTTCTTAAAACACCCACGGGCTGTGACTGAAGTGGAAATGTGTTTGCTTTTAATTGCAGCCTGTGCTCCATCGGCTCCAGGGCTGGGAGTCCTCCCTCTCTTCAGAAGCGTAGCGCTTCTATCAAGCAGAGCTGAGAATGAGGAGAAGAACAAAAGGTCTGAAATGCCATGCGATCAGAAACTTCTTTTAAAACTCTTCAATAACAGAAATCTGGACAGAGTTTGATTCATAGAGGAAGATCATTTAGAGGACAGGGCCACTAGAAATTCTTTTATAACTGTTTCCTGCAACCCCAAACCCCCATTGGGAGACGGGTTGCATTTCCCCTCATCGAAACGGTAAATATCGCCAAGTCTCTGAGAGCATCTTTCTGTAATAAACACTTATTGGATGCCTTGTAGTTTCTAAGGGGCCCGCAGACACAAATGACTATGGCTATGCTTCAAGTTGCTCAGAACCTGGTGTATCCAAAGTGGTTCTTCAGACAGCATAGATGCCCCTGAGGGACAAAACGAGAAACCTTTGCTCCTCCTGAGTCCAGGTGGCCTCAGGACCAAAGTTCTCCTGAAAGTATCACTTAGAACATTTTCAAGCAACCTCAGATTCAGATTCGCACATCTGAATATCATACTCTGTTCTGTGTTGTGAATCAGGATTAGTTACAAATATTAAGAATCCTGCTTTCTCAAATAAGAGGATTATAAGCCTCCTTTAGAGGGCTCAGAGTTCAATTACTAACATCTCTGCATAATAATCAGGGGTTTTCCTTCAGCTGGGATATGTCATCATGATGAGGAAGGCTGGGTGGGAGGCTGTTCAGAAGATATATATTCCCAGTCCCAACCGTTGCAAATAATCAGAGACTGAGCAGTGCTCGCAAAAGGAGCCCAAGGCAGGCAAGAGACTCCCACACCCCTGACTCTCCCTCCCACGAAGCTTCAGACCTTAGTGCTTCCAGTTGCTTTGCCCCTCCTCCCTGATGCCAGAGAATAAATTAGTCTTTTTGTATCAGAGAAGACCAAGCATATATCCACAGAGCAAGGCTGGTCCTGCCCTACATCCAGACCAACTAAGCCCTAACTTGCAATGACACGGCCATCCCAGTTGGGTAAGAGCTGATGCTTATTTCCCCCCAAGGCATGTCGATTTGGTACCAAATGCGCCTGTAGCCCATCCTCATCCCACCTGAATACAAGTAGAAATAAGTTCTCTCTCCCCTCAACCGCATCCTGTAGCTCTGTCACACAGTGCACCCTGTCACACAGAGACATCTGGCTCCTTCCTTTCCAAATCCCGACATTTGCTCTCTCCCCCTCCCCATGCCCCCCACCTAACCCCCACCAGACATTCTTTGCTAACACCGTAAGACAGATCCCCTTGCGTGTAAGAATATTGTGTGTAAGCATACTGTTGCCATTTTAGAGATGAGAACACTGAGGCACAGAGCATATAAGGGAATTATTTGTATGCATACTCACAGTGAGTAGTGGAAATAGTCAATTCATGGCCTTTCCTCTATACAAAGGACCAATGGTGTAATAGCAATACCCTACAATTTTGAGCTTTGTGGGAAATATATATATATATATTTTAGGAATATTGTTTTATTTTGCTGTCACCATCACTGCTGTCTGGGAAAGGCAGTATGGCCCTCCCACAGGAGATATCCACGTACGGGCACTGGAATCCAGCATTCCAGGATCCGATCTGAACTCTATCCCTGACTAGCTGAGAACACTCGGATGATCCCTTCTTGTATCTGAAACCCCTTTTCTTGTCTAAAAGTGAGGGAGGTGGGGCATAATCCATAATCCTGATATGCTGACCTACCGAGTAAACTAGAGTGGACAGGAGGCACATTACCTGGCATTTGATAGTGGCCCCATTGAGTTCAACTCTCTTTTCACCTGCTTTAATTCCACACTGGGTTAAGCTGAATTAGGTCATCTATAAGGGGTGTTTGTTTGTTTGTTTGTTTTTTAAGGTTTAAAATTTGATTTAAAATGTCCTTAGCCATTTCTTATTCCCTTCCTCCTTGTAGCTATGTTGACAATGTTTTATTCACAGGCGAGTTCTTTAGGGAATTTGATCAAGATTGATAGGCTGGGGTTTTAATCCAAGCATACATCCGTGGGCTACAATTGTGCTGATTCTAGATGAGTCTAAGTGACATCAGAGGGAACTTCCCTCTCCCCATCCTCCTCCGCCTCCCAGGCTAATATTATTAACATCAGCCAGAGGCAAGGAAGTGATAGGTACAAGCAACAGACAGGGTAAATGAATTATCTCAAGCTACTTATTCCTTGGCAGTGAGGCAAGCGACCTAGCAATCCATCATCAGTGAAACTCCCAGTTTTCCCGAATGAGTTGGCATAGTGCCCCCACTGGCTTGCATTTTCAGCCTAGTTTCTAAAGAAAAATTGAGGACATTCTGTTCACAGTTTCTTTCTCCTTGCTACTTTCTTTCCATTGAAAAATAAGTGCTTGTTAATTCCGAGATCAATGAAAGGGTAGACAGGAAGCTTGATAGTTAGGAATAGAGAGAACCCGAGGTTAAAAACAAAGTCTGCACTAGATCTGCTTTTAAATATTGATGCCAAAGTCACCGGAGGTTACGCGAGGTTAACAGTTGATGATGTTGCTGCTCAGCTCTATCCAACTTGCAGATTAATTCTCTCCTTTGCAAAGAACCCCACCATTTCGTTAGGGCTTCACTCTACCAGCTTGTTTTCTCTCTTTTCATTTCATCTAATTTGATGAACCAAATCCTTTGCACGGAAACACCTGTATCGCCCACCGCCCCAACCCCACAGAAAAGGAAGAATAACAATAGTTGAAAAATGTATCCAATCGACCAGAAGCAAATGCATTTCTAATTAAAGATTATAAATGTTGGTCACCCTTCAGAAGAAGCAAACACAAGTCAAGCATCATTCTTCTTGATTTGTTCGGGTCATTGTTTCTCCTCTGCCTGGCTGCAGAGCACTAATGGATCCTCTTGATAAAAATTCATTTTTTCATCCATCTGTTATATTGTACTTTTAATGTCAATTTCTCCTAATGTATCTTGACACCCCAGCCCCAGCTGCAAACACCCCACACTTTATTTGAATAAAGCCTCACGTCTCCAGTCCTCTAAATGAGGGAAGTAGCTCCAAGACCATTTTCTCCTCCTGCGTTTGCAGTTTCAAGTTTCAGCATATGTTAGCGTAATGCTTTCATTCGATACCACTTCCAAAGGCAGACGCCCTTCTGAATCAATTTCTTGATTCAGAACCAGGTCAAATCAAATAAACAATTTATAGACTTAAAAGGGGGAGGGGAGATCTGATAGCAACAAATGTCAAAGGCAACAGAGAAGAGAATATTGCATTTCGGACACAATTCTTACACCATAGAAAGTTCTGTTCTACCCTAATTAAACGGGGAAATGCAAGGGGAAAAGTCCTCCAATCCTTCCATGCTGTCTTGACAAGTGAGGAGAGCTTTCAAAGTAAGAAATGTGCACCCAGATCACTTCCCAAACTCGTGTGTGAATTACAAAGTTACATACTAGAAAGGTGAGGGTGGCTAGAAGCAAACCCAAACCTCCACATCCCTGCTCTGATTGTGACTCCAGATGCTAGAAGCAAGACTAGGGGCCATCGGGGAAAGTGTCACAAGATGATGCGACTGAAAAATTAAGGACAAACAGTGATGTGAGAGGAGAAGCGGGGAAGCTGAATGGGACACAGCTTCCAGATGAAGCACTGAAGCACAGGGGATTTAAATGATTTGTTAGATTCAGCGTCGCTCCTTATCAGGGAAATACAAATCAAAACCACACTCAGGTATCACCTCACGCCAGTCAGAGTGGCCAAAATGAACAAATCAGGAGACTATAGATGCTGGAGAGGATGTGGAGAAACGGGAACCCTCTTGCACTGTTGGTGGGAATGCAAATTGGTGCAGCCGCTCTGGAAAGCAGTGTGGAGGTTCCTCAGAAAATTAAAAATAGACCTACCCTATGACCCAGCAATAGCACTGCTAGGAATTTATCCAAGGGACACAGGAGTACTGATGCATAGGGGCACTTGTACCCCAATGTTCATAGCAGCACTCTCAACAATAGCCAAATGATGGAAAGAGCCTAAATGTCCATCAACTGATGAATGGATAAAGAAATTGTGGTTTATATACACTATGGAATACTACGTGGCAATGAGAAAAAATGAAATATGGCCTTTTGTAGCAACGTGGATGGAACTGGAGAGTGTGACGCTAAGTGAAATAAGCCATACAGAGAAAGACAGATACCATATGGTTTCACTCTTATGTGGATCCTGAGAAACTTAACAGGAACCCATGGGGGAGGGGAAGGAAAAAAAAAAAAAAAGAGGTTAGAGTGGGAGAGAGCCAAAGCATAAGAGACTGTTAACAACTGAGAACAAACTGAGGGTTGATGGGGGGTGGGGGGGGGGGAGGGTGGGTGATGGGTATTGAGGAGGGCACCTTTTGGGATGAGCACTGGGTGTTGTATGGAAACCAATTTGACAATAAATTTCATATATAAATTAAAAAAAATTAAAAAAAATAAATGATTTGTTAGAGATTAATAACAGCAGTCACACCCCCCAAATCAGACTGTTGCAGTTGGGTCATAACTTGTAGGCTTTGAAATATATTGAAAGCTTTTAAAGGGCACATGATGACTGTGAAAAGCAGTGTTTTAGGACAAGGAGTGAGTATATTAGTCAAGGTTCTCTGAAGCAACAGAACCAATAGGATAGATAGATGATAATTAGATAGATGATATATACATATATAGGTAGATAGATAGATAGATAACAGATGATGATGATAGATAGGTAGATGGTGATACATAATAGATGACAGATGGATAGATAGATAATAGGTAAATGATAGATGGTTAGATAGAGATAGATGGATGATAGATAGATGATAGATAATAGATGATAGATAAATAGATAGATAATAGACAATGGATAGATGGATAGATAAATAGATAGATAGAAGATAGATCTTTAGATCCATATAAACAGATATTTCTAGATACAAAGGTAAATAATAGATGATCGATAGATAATGATGATGATAGATCGGTAGATAGATGATACATAATAGATAGATGACAGATGGATAGATAGATAATAGGTAAATGATAGATGGATAAATAGATGATAGATGGATGATAAATAGATGACAGATAAATAGATAATAGATGATGGATGGATGGATAGATAGAAGATAGATCTTTAGATCTATATAGAGATATTTCTAGATAGATAGATAGATAGATGGATGGATTTGGATATATCCTTTATTTGTGGGAGTTGGCTCACATGGTTATGGAGGCTAAGAAGTTCCAAGAGCTACCATCTACAAGCTGGAGACCCAGGAGAGCCAATGGTGCAGCTCCAGTCCAAGTCTGAAGGCCTGAGAACCAGGAGAACCAGTGATACTAAGCTCGAGGCTAAGTGCGGGAGAAGACCAATGTCCAAGTTCAAGAATGGCCAGGCAAGAGAGAGTGAATTCTCCCTTACTTCACCTTTTGCTCTGTTCAGGCCTTCAGTGACTTGGATGAAGCCCATCCACACTGGGAAGAGCAATCTGCTTTACTTAGTCTACTGATTCCAATGTTTGTCTCATCTAGAAACGTCCTCACAGGCACACCAGAATCTTGCTTAACTAAGTATCCAAGCCCTCCGTATCCCAGTCAAGTTGACCTGCACAATTTACCATCACAGTTAGTATATAGCTCATTGGTTCTCCAAGGGCCTGAGTCATGTTGACTTAGTATCAAGAGACTAGCCTATCAGTTGCTGTTCATTCTGGGATCGGAAGAGCCCCTAAATTATAAACCTAAAAATAATTCCATTTTCTTTTTGTTTCCTAGAATACAGTTTCCACACCTTCCAATGGTCTACAAACCCCCTGAGACGCTGGCCCCTCCCCTTGCACTTCCCACTGCCCACCCCCTCCCCGTTGCTATGCCGCCAGTATCAGCCGTTTCTCCACCAGAGGATACTAGCTATCCCACAAGCCTTTCCTCCTGAGCTTTGCGGGGCGAGTGTCTTCTCATCATTCACATCTCTTCCAAATGTCTCCTCCTCAAATAGATCTATCCTGATCACCTGATGTATCACTTTTCACCTGGGAGTCATTCCTCGCACTGGGCTTAACGCTATCTGGTATGTTCTTGTGTATTTGCTCGCTGGTCCTTGCTCCACACAAAAACACACTCATCCCAAAGCCTCCTAGACCAAAAAGCATATGACTGATGCCTGGCACATAATAGGATTTTCATAAATGTTTGCTAAATGAATGAACTCACCAGAGTCAAGGAAGGTGAGCACCGGAAAAGGTGCAGCACAAAGACCAGCTGATTGGGAAGGCAACATCCTCCTTCAAGTGCTGGTGCACATCCTGACTGCAAGAAAAGGGATGGAAACACATTCTTCCCTTCCCAGTATCTTCCTACCATCCCCATTCCCATTATATGCCCTCTCCTCCAATGTGGTCAATGTTCACCTTTTCGTTTGCATGTGTCCTTGCAAACAGTAGCTTCTTTAAAAAAAAAAAGTTCATTTATTTTGAGAGAGAGAGAGAGAGAGAGAGGATTCATGCCTAAGTGGGGGAGGGACGGAGAGAGAGGGAGAGAAAGAGTCCCAAGCAGGCCCCACATTGTCAACGCAGAGTCTGACATGGGGCTCCGTCACAGGAAACTTGAGATCATGACCTAAACAGAAATCAGGAGTCCGGTGCTTAACCAACTGAGCGACCAGGTGCCTCGCGAACAGTAGCTTTATTTTATATTTAAATGTCTCTGAATGATATAGCGCTATTTATCTCATTCTATTTTTTACTTCTTCCATTCAGTGTTATTTTGTTAAGATATGTTCCTTTTTATAATCGCATATCTAGTTCCTTGATTTTGGCAGCTGTGAGGTATTTCATAGCCTGCTTGCACAATATCTTACGTCCCCATCCCTTGGGCTGGCTAAGTCCTTTTTGCTGTAGACAATACTGAGACAGATCTCCTCCGAGATGTTCTGTTTGGGGTCTGAAAGGGAAATTCTCTGGGACACTTGTCCAGGAGTGGAATTTGGAGTTCATACGGCTTATGCTTAATTTGACTAAGTTCTACATGACCGCTGGGTTTCTGAGTGCTGACTTGCCTAGTACACCTGGAATTAATAGTTTTCTAATTTTTGCCAATCCAATAACTATAAAGTAATGTATCTTGCTACCATAATTTTTAACTTCTATTTACAAATAAGTTGAACCATTTTGTTATGTCCTTTGTACATGCGACCTTTATATTTTAGTTCTAATTTTGTATCTGTTAGTATTCTTGCTTTTTCTAAGCCAGTGATTCAATCATCTAATGGAAAGCCATTCTTATCCCTTGCTTATGATTCCTATTGCTCTGATTTAGTTTCTTATGATTAGTGGCAAAACCTCTGGTCTATGCAAACAGTCATTGTAATAACTTGTTCTGAACTTAGGAGGAATACATCACACTTTGAACATCTTTAGTGGTTTTTTTTTTAATTTTTAAATATTTATTTTTGAGAGAAAAAGAGAGAAAGAGAGAAAGGAGTGAGAGAGAGAAGGAGAGTGGGGAAGGGGCAGAGAGAGAAGGAGACACAGACTCTGAAGCAAGATCCAGGCTCTGAGCTGTCAGCACAGAGCCCAACGTTGGGCTCAAACCCACGAACTGTGAGATCATGGCCTGAGTTAACCAACTGAACCACCCAGGCGCCCCTCGAACCTCTTTAGTTTTAAAGGTAGCTTGTTTGTTGCTAATCTTTCCAGTTTTCTATAAATGCGTTTAATGTTTCAATACTATAAAAAAGTTTATATACGCTTTAGCTGTGTCCTCCTACTTTTGACATGCGTTGTTTTCATTGCCAGTTATTCCCAAGAATTTTATGACTTCTTATCATTTCCTTTATAATCCAAATTATTTAGTAGTGTGCTACTTATTTGGGGCCCCTATGGTATTTTAAGCTGTATTTACACTATCGATTTCTAATTTTATTGCATTATGACCATGGAACATGGTCTATTTAATATCAATATTTAGTGACCTAGTACTTGGTCTCTTTCAGTTAGGATTGGACATGCTTGCTGTGGTAACAAACTGACCCAACATCTCATTGATTTAGCAGAACAGAAATCCATTTCTTGTTCGGGTCAACAGAAGCTCTCTGGCATCTGATCACTCGTGGATCTCCTTTATCTCACACCTCTTCTATCAACAAATGACCTTAGTGCTCCCTTTGGTTGTTAAAATCTACATATACTTTGAATCACTTTTTTTTTTAAAAATCACCAAGCTTCAGATAGAACTTCTGATCAAAACCAGCTCTGTAGGGTTGAGTCTGTAATTTGGAGTCAAGCCAATCAGACCTTCAGGATGGCTCCTCCATGACAAGCTTATGTTGAAGATAATTCTGTGTGGTATATAAAACATTTTCTCTATCCCTTGTGGTCCTTTCTTCTGAATCTCTTAACTCTCCGAACACTCTAATCCTCATGAATGTCCCAACTGGCGTTTGACGTCTCCTGTCGGACTCAACCAGCCTCAGGTTTTGATCCACCATGAACCTTCTTGTTTTGGTGACCATCCGGGCTCTCGCTCCTGCTCTGTTCCCACTTAAGTCTTGACTTCCATCTACTTCCTTTTCCTCTCATGATTCTGAAGACAGGAAGTTCTGTGAGAAAAGTCTGTTAACATACTTCACATACCTTGCTTAAGGATGAGGACTTCTTGTGCTCTCCAGTTTGCTTTCAAATCACTGCAGAGTATAAACACTGTTTATTTATCACTTGCTCCTGTATCTCCCAGCCACCTTTTGACGTGATATGAAAATGGTAACATTGTATGACTTGATTTATGATGGATTTAGCAAGATTATGTGCTAACAGAGGGAAATATCTATGTGATTAAATCATTCATTCAACCAACATTTATTGAGTCTGCTCTCTTCCTGGCCTTGATAATAGGAATTCAAGGAGGAATAAGATACAGTGTGAAAGAACTCTCAATCTACAAGAGAAAGACCTATAAACAGCCGCTGATGGAAGCCCGATAACAGATGCTTGCACACGGTGCTATGAGAACCTATCCAAGAACACCTACTTCATAAGGGAAGTGGTAGCCAAAACGGACTTTAAAGATGGCTTTGTTGGGTGAGCCCATTGTAGAAAAAGGAAAGAGCATGAGCAAAGACATCAGGATGAGGATGAGAAATAGTACGGCATAAGCAGGGACTATTCAGCATTAGGTAGTATTATATGAAGGTTAAGCAAGAAGGAAGGACTGATGGCGAGTGATGCTGGAGATGTTAGATCCACATCATTTGGGACCTTGAATGCCATGCTAAGGATCTTGGACTTGAGCAGACAGGGGCTGTGGATCCCTTAAAAAGAGTTCGGCAGAAGGCTGATCCAGACAAGAAGGGACACAGATAAACACTTTGCCCTTCACTCTTCTTACTACACGTGTGTGGAACATTTATTTTCAGGAACAGTGCTTTTCAGAAATCATTTCCTCAGTACCCCTCTGTGTTAATATTATCCGCTCACATTCATCAGCCAAACCAGAGAAGAGTTCCACTCCAAGTGAACAAGCAACCAGGGCTGCCTGATGATAAAAAGACTGTCTGGAGCATCCTTCTCACACCTGCAGCACATCAGTCAGGCCAAATCACCTGAAAAGAACAAGAGAAAAGCTCCTCTCTGTCAGACTGCTCATGGCGAATCCAGCTCGGGATCTGATATACATACATCACGCCTACCCATAGTAAAGGCAGGCACTTGGGTATTTGCCAAGTTTCTACACATGAATATGTTCTGAGGTTCCAATTCATTTATTCCACGAGAATTGGAGAATTTGCTAAGCCCTTATTATGCCCTGGAAGACTAAGATGAATAAAAGAATGCAGAGCTTTGTCAAATTCTCCAGGGGCACACCCTGAGACAGGATTCCCGTGCATGTGATTCTTAAGGAAATGCTCTTGGGAGAAACGAGTAAGGGAGTAAAAGAAAGAGAAGGGAAAGGAATGAAGTCGAGCAAGGATGTGACTTCAGGCAAAGTCCCACAGGAGGCAGCTACAGCCTGCCTGGAGTCTATGTCAAGTTCCAGAGCTGATTCCCCATTCAGAGCAAGGGAGCTGGTCTTTCACACTCCTGTGCAAGTCAGTCATTGACAAAGCCCTTCCTCAGGGATCCGTACACTCCCAGGGACTTCAGGCTGTCTGTGCTACACAAACCGGCACCAGTAACCTAGCGTCTCAGACGTAAGTGCTTAGTGGCAAAAGCACGCAGAAGCTGGGGCCAAGAGAAAAACAGTGTAAGAAGGATCTGAGTGGATCTGGGCAGAACGGGGTACTCTAGCACTCATAACCTAGCGGGGGAGACAGACAGGATCAGAGAAGTGTAAACATACATCTTAGATACTCTGAATAGAAATGAGTTTACTGTACCACGTGACCAACACTGAAGTGATCAGTGTTCCCCGCATATTTGAAGAAAGCCTTCATTACAGTGGAGGTATTGGTTTGCCCTCTGTGCCGCTGTGTTTTATTTTTCCACGTTTGTGCCCCACGAGACTTGATCATTTTATTAAATACTTATTTTAATTTATAGTGAGGCATGCTACAGAGGATCTCCTGATATTTGGATGATCTGCTATCAATGCGACCAGCAGGTGTTAATTATCTGTCTCTTTCTTCACTTGCTAGAGCCTTTCTGTCACCACAAACCTTCAGGTGCTGCAAATAACAACTGGTCGTCAACATTCAGGTTTCTCTGCAAAGCCACTTTGAATAGTGCTCTTATAAATGAAGATTTCAGAACCTGCAGTAGGACCAAAGCTTTCCTTTATCCTTGTTTCATGTTTATCAATGTCAAATTCAATTTGCTGATCATAACGAAAATAAATCCTTATTGACTTTCACTGGTTTATGGGTGTGTTTTCAACCGGATCGAGAATTTCTTATCAGGTGTGTATAGCAATATGGTTAAAGATGAAATACTTGTTTACATGTCTAATATGAACATCACAATAATGCTATTTTCTTTTCCAGTTAATTGACTCTGTCCCAAATAGAACCAGACAAGATTGAGTTACTCTCCCGCAAATAGTACCTACTTTAATTGTGTACCTTTAAAAAAAAGAGTTTAGAGAGAGAAAGAGAGAGAGAGAGAGAGAGAGAGGAGGAGGAGCAGAGAGAGAAGGAGAGAAAGAATCCCAAGCTGGCTCTGTGCTGTCAGCTGGGAGCCTGACATGGGGCTCAATCCCACAAACCGTGAGATCATGACCTGAGCTGAAATCAAGAGTCGGATGCTTAACCAACTGAGCCACCTAGGCGCCCCAATTGTGTCTTTGACTTATAAATCCGAGGAAATAAGAGGAAGGAAATAAAATAAAATTGTATTACATTTATCATCATCTATCACAGAACACAGAAATTTCAGTCCTTCAGAAATTCTAGAACATTTGAGAAATTTAGACTAATACTTGTTACAACGAAAATTTAATATATCTCTTCAGTTAATATCATTCCTTCACACGGTGACTTTCCATGGGCCAAATATGCTTATCAGCTTGCTTGGATGCAATTATGATTCTACGTACCCAATGGCGATACCGTATTTATTGCCAATCCATAAATTTCTCAGTTCACCAAAAACATCACATATGTATGGTACTATATCCCATCAATATTTGTAGTCACATTATCACCACCATTTTTCTTTTTACTGTATTAACAGTAGCACTTAAAATAATGTCAGCTGTGTCATTGTTGGCGGTAGGAAATTCCCAAAGCTTTACCCTGATTTACTGAATAAACAATGGAGCAATTATTGGGATGATCTTAACTGATTTTTGTTTTGATTGAAAGATCAGGTGATGTCAACTGTCCACAAAGCTCTCTGAGCCAACACATTTAACAGCTAGACTTTCATTTGTGTGGTGGTGGGGGGGGGGGGTGATTCCACATGCAAGAAAACAAAATCAAAAGCAAGAGAATAAACTTGGAATAATACTCAGTTGATCTAAATAAAAAGCCATGTCACATACCGTGTGTAGTTACAAGTGTCAATTTGTCGTGTCCGGGCAGAGTGTGCAGTCAGGGGTATCACTCTGGCCTTCTTGATGGAAGGTTAAATGTTAAATATTTTGAATAAGTTCCTCCATCATCACCAGCTTCCTAAAGAAATGAAAATCTAGCACTTAATTTCTCATCAAACATGGATTTTTGCTCTCTGAGCTCATTGCTACCAAAATTAAAAAAAAAAAAAAAGTGGTTCATTGCAAAACAAAAAACAGACAGAAAACAAGAAATTACCAAACAATAAAATAAATGAGGTTAAAAATGTACACCACGAAATAAATGACAAAGCCACTGTAGCGAGAGACTCTCTACAGGTTCTATGTCCTTGGGCAGAACTATTCAGTCGCTGTAGCCCGAAGAACAGGGCTGTAGCCTTGGAACAGTCGCTGTAGCCGAAGGAACAGGCAGCCTAGAATTTCCCATGTTCCCCCCTGACCCTGCTGACTGGTGAACCAAGCGATTGTCGGGGGAAGCAGCAACGAATACTTCTCCCACCTCTACCAGAGAGCAGAACAAATTAACTACCACTTCCAGCACTCACATCCAAACACCATTTCACCAGCAGGGGTCCCGAATGCCGCCCTTGGAAGACAAGTGCTATTTTTGTGACTGGAAAGGACCAAGGGAAGAGGGATAGGTTATCACTGCTTGTCACTCAAATTTAACCACGTGTTAAGGGGAGAACTCTGTTTGCCGCAGGTAGTATCGGTCGTCACGGCAGAACATATAATTGTTCACATCAGCTCAGCATGACTATCCGGAGGTTCATAGAGTGACTGATATACTTACAATGTAACCTTTCTGGGGGCCAAGGGACCCCCTTGAAACGGAATGCAGCTGTAAGCAGAAGATCCTTCTGTCCCTTCCCAGAAGCTGCTAACCTAATGGAATGATGGGATAGTTTCTTAAAGATGGAGTTGACAGTCCAACTTGGAGATGATACTCTGAAAAGATGTAGCACATGCCTTAAATCACCAGTATATGGTGTTTTGTGCTCTCCAATAGATACAAACCACTGGTCTGGCTCTTAAATACAGATAACAAACTGAGGGCTGTGTGGGTGAGGGATGGGCTAAATGGGCAAGGGGCATTAAAGGAGACACTTGTTGGGATGAGCACTGGGTGTCATATGTAGGGGATGAGTCACTGGATTCTACTCCTGAATCATTATTGCACTGTATGCTAACGAACTTGGATGTCAAATGTAAAAAATAAAAAATTAAACAAATAAAGAAATAAATAAGAAATAAGAAATAAATAAGAATCTACTGGTCCGGGAACCTGGCACGGAGGGAGATCTCTTCCTTGTCGGCATTCCCAGTGGTCCAGTTGGTAATTCATGCTTCCTCTCCTCACAAAGCTTTGGCTCTATGGGTGTAGACTCTCTTGTTCCGGGAGGGGGAAGAGTTTCACAGGGCACATCAGAAATATCACACCCAACTGAAAGCCTCTTGTCACCTTGGGGTCCTCATGCCTGTACATAGCAGGCAAGGAAAGGGATTCCCATGTTGGCAGGGTAAAGGATCCTGATCAGCCCAAGGAGATAAGACTGCTGCTACGTAGAGAAATAGGGGATAGAAATATCAGGTGATTCACTGGTACCTCCATGCCCAGTTTCATTGTAATTGGGCAAGTAGAGCCCCCAAGACTGACACCTCAGAGCAAGGGCAGGAAAGGAATGAATAATTGTGAACTATTAATACCATCTATCACAGCAAGTTAAACCAAAAAATCACTTGGATTTGCTCTGGATTGGAGCAAATTTCCTCCAAGTTCGACTTTGGGCTTTTAATTACTTTCCATTATCATTAATAGTCGCCTCACCAAAAGCATTAATTTCCCACTTATCCTCTTCTAATGCTAGGACAATGCCAGATAATGCTGCCCAGGCTTCACATAACATTGTAGAAGATTAGAATGCTGCACAGATTATTATTTTTTACAGAATTACTTTCAAGACAAATTGAATTTCAATGCCTGAAATGAATTTTTATGTTTTTGCAGAGAGGGGACAAATGGGTGTCAGCCATTACAAAGTACATGGCAATGACATAATTGAAAGAAATCAAACAGATTTTTATACATGAGGTTTAATGCTACCTTTGAATGAGCTTTAGGAGGTTTGTGTCAAGGTCCAAACACATGATTCATCACTGCAAAGTACAAGTGACAAAATTAAGATTACTGTGTTTCAATAGAGAGATAAAGAGGCCAATTCTCATCATCACAGCTATTTTTCAAACTCAAACGCCAAGACTGCCTTGAAGGCAAGGGAATTGAGACGTCTCCAGCAATGATTCCACCCTGGAATCCATATGTGTTCGACAATATCAGTTATTACCAATATCAAACAGGGTGTTGTGAAAATATAATAAGATTGATGAAGATATACATCATAAAAAATAGGAAGTGTCTTTCCACTGCAGAGGCTGAACATGTCAGGTTATGTGGGGTTAGTCCTCTCTGGGCCTGGATCCTTCTACAGTCTGGGGGCCACTAAGAATGGTTGAATATTTCTCACTAAGACAAATCAGACTCTCTCAGCCCTGCCAGTATTGGGATTGATTGCGGTGATGAAGGAAAAAGAAGAATCGAGAATTTCTCCCAGGTTTTTGGCTTGAGCTGGGGAGTGGATATGATGCCATGTGCTCAGATAAAAAGGGCTGGGGGAGAAGAGAAATCATAAATGCCTTCTTAAAGCATCACAGATTCACCTTCCTACTTCTTACTCTATTGAGAGCTACAGGTTATACTTTATAGTCAGGTTTTGAAGACAGACTGTTGGGAAAAACAACCACTTGTCTTTCTCTTCTGCAATTCTTTTGATGGGGCTGTCCAGCGGAAGCACTCCAGACAGCGATTCCGAGGCTCGTTTTTTCCCTCCTCTGCTGCCTTCCCCAGTGTCTCTCAGACTATTTTTGTGGGGTTCTAACTTTTTTTTCCCTTTGAAGAAACTTGCTCTGATACTGTTATTCAATTTGAACTAACTCCTCAAGCTGAAGTGGGTGCATAAACTTGAAAATGGTGTTTCAAAGGCTAGACTTACTGATGGAAGACAGAAGACAAAACAGAAGGTTTATCTTCATACAAGAGAAGTCATACATTAGAGGTGACATACCCAGTACCAAAAGTGGCTTTACGAATGGCCAGGGAAAACAGAATATAATTAGTAGATAATTGCAACATCTGACTTTTAATTCCCCAAATCAATCCTATTTCTTGCCCTTCATTCACTTCAGTTTTGTTCCTTTTGATCTTCAAAGTTGCTCTTCGGTAAATGGGATTTTTCTCTTCCTCGATAATCTCTTCAAGCCTATGGTCCAGGAAACTGAACACACTTGCCCTGGAGCATAAAGTTAGGCCAGAAGATAGAACCTGACCTTTCCTCCTTATTGCCTTAAAACAGTGCCAGGAATAAACTACTCAGAGTGAAGGCGACACTCAAGATCAGGCAAACAAGCACTGTGATCTGACCATGAAGGTATTATTGAAATTGGTCTTAAAAGATTTCACTCTTCCCGGGAATCGGCAGCCCCTTCACATTCTTCTGAGGATTGGTAGGACTTCAAGAATAAGAAAGGGAGGGAAGAAAGCAAATATCACAATATCCTAACAAAGCAACAGAGGCTAATATGGTTCAAAAAGTCCTTTCATATATGTCAACTCATTTAAGTTTGACAACAACACTTTGCAGAAGGCATTAGAGAAAGATCACAGAGGCTGAAAAAGTCACATGTTTAGTAGTGGGGTAGAGCTACTCAATATCTGAAGATCATTCTGCTATCACTGTCTTAAGAGGAGAGAATGAGTCACAGACCCTGATCTTAAACTATTGAACTACAACTAGTTTCGTAAGAGAAGGTAAATCAATTTCAGATTTGAGAACTAACCCCTTACCCACAAAAAACATTTAATGAGAATATATTAGGATTCTCCAAAGAAAGAGAACCAATAGGATGTGTGTGTGTGCGTGTGTGTGTGTGTGTGTGTGTGTGTGTGTGTGTGATTTATGATAGGGAATTGCTTGTGGTATTATGGAGACTAGCAAGTCCAAACTATGCAGCAGGTTGAAGACCCAGGAGACAGGAAAGCCAATGGTACAGTTGAAGTCTGAAGGCCATCTGTTGGAAAATTCTTTCCTGCTCAAGGAGGTCAGTCATTTTGTTCTATTCAAGCCTTCCGCTAATTGGAGGAAGCCCATGCACATATAAGGCAGTCTGCTTCACTCAAGTCCACGGATTTAAATTTCCATCTCATCCGAAAATACTCTCATAGACACACCCAGAATAATGTCTCACCAGTTATCTGGGTACCCTGTAGCCTAAGCATTTTTTTTTCTCTTTTTGACTCTCTAAAACTCAAGGAGATTAACATCTTAAGAAATCTCAATAAAGCATGACTCAGATTGTTAATTAATTGTTCGGATTTCATGGGATGTAAAACAAAAGGGTTAGTGGGAAACATGGATCCAAAAACAGAACTTGTAAACCGCCATGCAAATGAATTTGGAATTTGTTTGCATGACAATAAGTTGTCATGGAAGGGTTTTGGCCCTCTGGTGATACTAGAAAGTATGGAAGGGAGATGAGTAAAGCTGGAGACAGAGAGACCAATCAGGAGGCTTCATCTTTGACTGGAACCAGAAGATAGCACATCACAGGCTACATTCCAGGCACGGCAAGCCTTCTCATATGTTGATTCATTTAACCTGCAATAACCTTGTGAAGTAGGTTCTGTTACTTTAATTTTCCCTATTTCACAGAAAACAAAGCACAAAAAGTTCAGTAGCTTGTTCAAATAACAAGGCTAAAATGCCGTGGATCCAGAATTTCAACGCTGGTAGCTTAACTGCAGAAACCACACTTGTAACCATTAAGCTGTGTTAAATCCCGGTAGTTCTGATGATGATGGAAAGGAGGTAGAGACAGATTAAGGTAGTGAGGGAGGGACAGAGGACCTTGGTTGAGACCCCAGGGTTCTAGGTTCAATGTCTTACAGAATTAGTGTCATTAACCTAAAGAGACTAAGGGAGAGGCAAAGACACTGTTGGGGTGGCCGAAAAGGAAATAATGAGCTCAGTTTTGAAAACTGAGTATTCAGTGAAATATCAAAGTAGAGATGTACCAAAGGCAGATTGGTATACAATTCCAACTAGTGAAAAGCATCAACAGGGGGACACTTGGGCTTAGAAAGAACATAATCTTCGCATGTAAATTGACTCTTGGTAAGGCTGTTTAGTTGGTCTTTCAACTTGATGACCATTTGTTAATTTATCAGGAGAAATAGAACCATCAGGTAGAGCAAACTTATGAATGCCGATTCGCACTTTCTTTCCCTGTAGACTTGCTCCATGGGAAGCTATACCATACTCAAAAGCTTGCTTGGTGAGCATAGGTTTACAACAAAAGGAATTATTTACAAAATATCTATTTATTAAAATACCCCAAACTAGTAAGGTACCAAGTAAAGGTATTTTATCAGGCCCTGGATTCTGACAGATCTCAGTTTGAATTTCAGTATCGACACATACTAGATGAGTCAAAGTAGCAAAGCTACACCAGTTTCCTTCTATGTTTAGTGGCAATGATAACGATATCTATAGGGTTTTTTGTGATGATGAACGGAGCTACTATATGTAAAAACACCTAGCCAAAGTCTGATGGAAAGTATCGAATAATGTATGTTGACCATTATTATGATAATGATTAAGAAATTATTACCCATCTCTAGAAGGGGCATGTTGAAGGACCACAGCCTTTTCTCCCCAAGACCATGTTCCAGGAAGATCTGTAAAGCACTCCTATGCCTACTTACTACTGGATAGCTCTCTCCTTCAAAACGCTGAGAATTTTAGCCAAAATCAAGAGATGAGCTTGGCATGAAATACTCTGCAACCATCAAAAATGATGCAAGTGTAGAATTGTTTTTACAAAATAACATGTTGTTCCAGTAAAAAAAGAAATGAGAAACAGCTTTCATTCTTAATTACATTATTGTGTATTCTCTAATCTTTCCAAATTAACCAATATCAATTATGATTCAAAATTAAGGTGGAACCATAGAACTCCAAGCTGTACTTACTAAAATACCAGTGGTAGGGCTAAGCGTTTGTGTATTGATAAAGTTCTGTGCATGAATATCGTGTGCAAAATTATGGACTATCACTTTATTTGGAAACTATCCAGAGGAAACATTCCAGTGTACTGAATGGTTATTTGTGACGGGCGTGTTTTGCATGCTTCAACTTGATTTCTCTTTGTGACAATCACGTGACTTAAACACCATTATTACCTCAATTTTATGATGAAACTAAGCATGGAGAATTAGTATAACTTTCCCATGAATACACACACCACTGGCAAAAGCTGTCCAATACCAGTACTCACCTTCAGCCTTCATGCTAGGTAGCTTCTCAATAAAGCATGCGTAAAACTGGGGTGTCTGGGTGGCTCAGTTGGTGAAGTGTCCGACTTCGGCTTAGGTCACGATCTCGCAGTTGGTGAGTTTTGAGTCCTGCATTGGGCTCTGTGCCGACAGCTCAGAGCCTGGAGCTTGCTTCAGACTCTGTGACTCCCTCTCTCTCTGCCCTTCCCCCACACACGCTCTGTCTCTGTCTCTCAAAAAATAAATAAATGTTTAAAAAAATTAAATAAAAAAAACATGCATCAAACCAAAATGGTGAAATATTAGTACACATGTAATGAGTTGACGGTCTTCATCCTTTTCCCAGCCTCCCTGAGCCTGATTCCATCCTGGAACGATAGTCATAGCTTGGAATACGGAAAAGAAAGTCAGAAGGAAGCCAAAAAACAAAACAAAACAAAAAAACAAAAAACAGGGAAGAATATGAGGAAGGATCTTCCTCAAAGCTGCCTGTGGCTTCCCAGAAGGAGAGGAGGAAAACAAAAGCCTCCTCTCCTCATTAGCAGTCAAATTACTCTGCTGATATTAACTGGAAACATTTGTTAAATTTCACAGACTCACAAAGATAAATAAATAAAGCGCTGGAGAGAGGATTCTGGGAAGATGAGGAAGCAAGAAGCAACAGAAATCCGACCCTACAATTGCACCAGCAGAATCTGTCTGATGTAACGATCTTGGAACTCTAGAGTCTACTGAAAGCGCTAACTTCCAGGGGAAGGCTTTGATGGTAAATTGCAGTTCATGTGGTCAATTTCAACTCCTAGCCCGGTGGCCCGTGCCCATCGCCCACCCTTCAGCCCTGCCACAGGCAGCTGCACATAGGTTCCTGGGGCAGCTTATACACAGCTTGCAGGAGCCGGGTGGGCGGTAAGGATTCAGTTTTCCAAATATCAGTGATCTGTGCTCTGATTTCCGATTGCCTATTCTGATCACAAAAGGGTAGTTAAAGGGGCAATGGTCATTGTTACTGTCCCTCTTCCCATTGTTGCAAGCCCCTGCACCTGTGGCTGAAGTGACAGCCAAGGCATGAAAAGGTCAGAACTTTTACTTTGCCCCCCCCCCCCCTTATTCTACTCTTTGTCTCCTTTTGAGAGACAGACATGAAGAACTACGACATTCAAAGCAATTTCATATGGGGGGGGGGGGAATTATAAAGTCACCACCCATGCCCAGAAGGCATAAGATCAGAAAAGACCTCAGAAGATGTAGAAGTTCTTAGGTTTACACCTTAGGCTGATCCTTGGGACAGAGAGCCTATGACCATCAAACAAACAAACTAAATAGCACAGCCTTGGGGGGTAGGGGAGAACCGAGTTCCCGGAATTATATCATTAGGTATAAAGATCCAGGTTTAAAAAAATCACAAAGCGTGCCAAAAAAAACAAACAAGCAAGGGGCGCCGGGGTAGCTTCGTGGGTTAAGCGTCTGACTGTAGCTAAGGTCATGATCTCACAGTTCATGAATTCCAGCCCCATACTGGGCTCTGTGCTGACAGCCCAGAGCCTGGAGCCTGCTTTGGATCCTATGCCCCCCTCTCTCTCTGCCTCTCCCATTTGCACTCTCTGTCTCTCTCTCTCTCATAAATAAATAAACGTTTAAAAAAAAATAAAAAAAAGCAAACAAACATTTGACCTATTCAAAGGATAAAAAAATCCAACAGAAACTGCCTCTGGAAAAGACCTAATGGAAGAAGTACTAAACAACATTTTTAAATAACTGACGTTTGTTTGTTTATTTATTTATTTATTTATTTAAATTCCAGTTGCTTAGCAAACAGTGTAATACTAGTTTCAAGTGTACAATACAGTGATTCAACATTTCCGTACGTCACCCTGTGCTCCTCACAAGCGCCCTCCTCCATCCCCATCACCTATTTCGCCCATTCCCCCACCCACCTCTCTTCTGGTAACTGCTAGTTTGTTCTCTATAGTTAACAGTCTGTTTCTTGATTTGCCTCCCTCTCTCCCCTTTGTTTTCTTCTGCTCATTTGCTTTAATTCTTAAATTACACCTATGAGTGGTATCATATTGCGCTGTTCTGTAGCTGACTTATTTCATTTAGCATTATACTCTAGCTCCCTCCATGTTATTGCAAATGGCAAGATTCCATCCTTTTTATGGCTGCATAATATTCCATTGTATATCTATACCATATCTTCTTCCTCTATTCATCAGTTGATGGACCCCTGAGCTGCCTCCATATCTTGGCTATTGTAAATAATTTTACTATAAACACAGAGGTGCATGTATCCCTTTGAATTAGTTTTTTTTTTTTTCTATTTTTGGGTAAATACCCAGTAGTGCAATTACTGGATCACGGGATAGTTCTATTTTTAACTTTTTGAGGCACCTTCCTAATATTTTCCACAATGGCTGCACCAGTTTGCATTCCTACCAACAGTGCATGAGTGTTCCTTTTTCTTCACACCCTCACCAACACTTGTTTTTTGTGTTTTTTATTTTAGTCATTCTGACAGGTGTGAGGTGATATCTCATTGTGGTTTTGATTTGCATTTCCCTGAATGATGAACAATGTTGAACATCTTTTCATGTGTCTGTGGGTCATCTGGCTGTCTTCTTTGGAGAAACGTCTGTTTATGTCTTCAACAAATGGTGGTGGGGAAAAGAAAGAATGAAACTGAACCACTTTCTTACACCATACACAAAAATAAACTCCAAATGGATTAAAGATTTAAACGTCAGATCTAAAACCATAAAAATCCTAGAAGAGAGCACAGGCAGTAATGTCAACATTTTTCTAGATATATCCTATGAGGCAAGGGAAATAAAAGCAAAAATAAACTATTGGAACTATATAAACATAAAAATCTTCTGCACACAGAAGGAAACAACCAACAAAATTAAAGGCAATATACTGAATAAGAGAAGCTATTTGCAAATGACATGTCTGATAAAAAGTTAGTATATAAAAAATATAAAAAACTTATACAACAGAAGGCACAAAAACAAACAAGCCAAATGAAATAACTGTCTTTGGGCACCTGGGTGGCTCAATCAGTTAAGCGTGCGACTCTTGGTTTCGGCTCAGGTCATGATCTCACAGTTCGTGAGTTCAAGCCCCACATCAGGCTCTGTGCTGACAGCACAAAGCCTGCTTGGGATTCTCTGTCTCCCTCTTGCTCTGCTCCCAATCCTTTCGTCTCTCTCAAAAGAAATAAGTAAACTTTAAAAGTAAATAAAATAAAATAATTGTCTTAATGATGCTCAAAGAACTAAAGGAATATATGGATATAGTCAAGAAGGTGATGTATGAACAAAATAGAAGTAATGAAGCAATAGAAAACCTAAAAAGAAACCTAACACAAATGCTAGAGATGCAAAGTATAATCGCTAAAATGAATGTTCACTAGAGAGATGCAAAGGAAGATTTGAGCTGTCAAAATAAAGAATCAGTAGACTTCAAGATAGGACAATGGAATGTATCATCTAAAGAATATAAAGAAAAGAAGATTGAAGAAGGGTGAATACGGCCTAAGGTACCCATGGGTACTGGAACAACATATGCATTCTGGGAGTGCCAGAAAGAGAAGAGAGAGGGAAAAAGAGGCAGAGTGAATATTTGAAGAGATAATGGCTGTAAACTTCCCAGACTTGATGGAATGCATGAATGTAAATATCCAAGAGTCTCACTAAACTCCAATTTGGATGAATTCAGAGATCCACAGCAAGATACATTATAAGAAACTGTGAAAGCCGAAGAGAAAGGAAAATTTTTTAAATTTTTTTTAACGTTTAATATTTATTTATTTATGAGAGAGAGACACAGAGTGTGAGCACGGAAGGGGCAGAGAGAGAGGGAGAGACAGAATCCCAAGCAGCCTCCAGGCTCCGAGCTGTCAGCACAGAGCCCGGAGAAAGGGAACTTTGAAAGCAGCAAGAGAGAAGCAACTCATCATACCCAAAGTAGCTTCAATAAGATTATTAGAAGATTTATCATTAGAAACTTCAGAGGCCAGGAGGCAGTGGGCCGATATATTCAAAGTCTAAAACAAAGACAAACTAACACACAAAACACAAAAAAACTGTCATCCAAGAATCCTTGGTAGAACTGCCCTTCACATTGAGGGCGAAGCTGAGATAACCCCAGGTAAAGACAAACTGGAGATATTCATTACCACTACGTCTGCCCCACTACTATGCTCAAAGGAGGCTTGCAGGTTGAAATGAAAAGACAGTAGACAGTAACCCAAAGCCCTGTGGAAAAATAAAAACTATAGTAGAGATGAATACACAGGCGATTTTAAAAGCCAATATTAGGATAACAATGGTGGGCAACTCTACCTTGTGTTTTCTACATGTTAAATTTAAAAGACTAACGTATTTTTTTTTTAATTTTTTTTTCAACGTTTATTTATTTTTGGGACAGAGAGAGACAGAGCATGAACGGGGGAGGGGCAGAGAGAGAGGAAGACACAGAATCGGAAACAGGCTCCAGGCTCCGAGCCATCAGCCCAGAGCCTGACGCGGGGCTCGAACTCACGGACCGCGAGATCGTGACCTGGCTGAAGTCGGACGCTTAACCGACTGCGCCACCCAGGCGCCCCAAGACTAACGTATTTTTTAAATAACTTGACTTGGAACTCCATACTTTATTTTCTGTATACTATAAGAGACTAATTCATTAGGAATTATTAATCTCTGGTTTTGGACCTGTCATGTTAAAGGTGTAATTTTGCAGCATCAACCACTGAAAGTGGTGAGGACAGAGCTGTGAAAAGAGTGGATGTTTTGTATGTTATTGAAGATAATCTGGTACAAATTAAAATTAGAGTGTTATAACTTTAAGATGTTAAATGAAATTCCATGGTAACCACAAAGAAAGTAACTAAAAAATATACAAGGAAGGAAATGAAAAAGAACTTTAAACATTTCACCACAAAAAAATCAATTGAACACAAAAGAAGACACTAATGCAGAAATTTGGAGACAAAAAACTATTAAGTATGCAGAAAAAAATACCAAAATGACAGAAGGAAGTCTCTTCTTATCAATAATTACTTCAAATTTAAATAGATTAAACTCTTCAATTAAAAGGCAGGGGTTTTCAGAATGGATAAAAACATTATCCAGCTATAACAGCCATCTGTGAGAGGCTCGTTTTATTTTATTTTTTTATTTTTTAAATGTCTGTTTATTTTTGAGAGAGAGAGAGAGTGGGGGTAAGGAGGGGCAGAGAGAGAAGGAGACAGAGGATCCAAGGTGGGCTATGTGCTGATAGCAGCAAGCCCATTGTGGAACTTGAACTCATGAACTGTGAGGTCATGACCTGAACTGAAGTCTGATGCTCAACCGACTGAGACACCCAGGCACCCATATAAGAGATTCATTTTAGACCCAAAGACACAAAATAGGTGCAAAGTGAAAAGATAGTAACCAAAATTGATCAGGGGTGGCTACAATAATGTCAGATGAAAGAAGCTTTAGGTCCACAAAGATTATGAGAGCTTAAAAAAGGCATTTTATGTTAATAAAATGTTTACTTAATATAACAAGCAGATTAATCAATTATAAACATTTACACATCTAATAACAGACCATCAAAATATATAAATGAAAAATGGACAGCACTGAAGGGAGAAACAGACAGTTCTACCAATAATCATTGAGAGTTCAATACCCCACTCTCAATAATGGATATAACAACCAGACAGAACATTTGTAACGAAGCAGAGGACTTGGAAAACTTAACCAAGTAGACACCATATACAGAACACTCTCCCCAACAACAACAGAATGCACATTCTTCTCAAGCGCATGTATAAAAAATTCCAAGGTATACTATAGGTGACTTCACAAATTAAGTCTCAATAGATTTTTCAAAAATAGATATCAACCACAGCATCTTCTCCTACCACAAATGGATGAAGTTATAAATCAGTAATCAGAAAATTCAAAATTTGGGGAAAATTATACAACACACTTGTAAACAACCAATGGATCAAAGAAGAAATAACAAGGGAAATTAGAAACTGGTTAGAGATGAATGAAAACCGAACAACGACATGCGAAAACTTACAGGACACGTGAACGCAGTGTTGAGGGGAAATTCAATTGCAAACACTTACATTAAAAAAAAAAAACAAGAAATATCTCAAAATAACAGCCTACTTTTTCAACATAAAGAGCTAGAAAAAAGAAAATACAAACTAAAGCCAAATCTAGAGAAATGAAAAAAAAATAATAAAGAATATAGTTAAGTGCAACAGAGAATAGAAAAATCATAGAGAAAATCAACAAAGCCAAAAGATGGTTCTATGAAAAGATAAAAAAAAAAATGGCAAGCCTTTAGCTAGATGGGCTAAGAAAAGAGAGGAAACTCAAATTACTAAAATCAGAAATGAAAGTGGGACATAACTACTGATTCTACAGAAATAAAGGAATTACAAGAAGGTACTATGGGCAATTGTAAGCCAACAAATTGAATAACCCAGATGAAATGGGAAAATCCCTAGAAACACAAAACTTACAAAGACCAAACCATGAAGAAATAGAAAATCTAAATTGACCTATAACTAGTGAGGAGATTGAAGCAGTAATCAAAAATCTCCCAACAAAAAAAAAGTTCTGAACCTGATGGTTTCACTGGTGAATTTTACCAAAACTTTAGAGAATAGTCATGAACACCAATTCTTCTCAAACTTTCCCAAAAATTAAAGAGGAGGTAACACTCCCTAACTCCCTTTTATGAGGCTATCTGTGCTATCTGTACCCAAAGGCACTACAAAGACCCATATCCTTTATAAACATTGATGAAAAAAATCCTTAACAAAATATTAACAAACTGAATTCAGCAGCATATTAAAAATGACTCATAACATATCGATATTGAGTATGATTATCTTCCTGGAATGTAAAGATGTATCAATATATGAAAATCAATCGATATAATACACCAGATTAACAGAATAAAAGCAAAAAAGAACACGACCATCTGAATGCAGTAAGAGCATTTGACAAAATTTGACAAAATGATTTAAAAAACATGCAACAAACCAGGAAAAGAAGGAAACTACCCCCAACGTATTAAAATCCATGTATAAAAACACCCACAGTGCACATCATACTGAATGGTGAAATTTAGGAAGGAAATTCTCATACGTGCTACATGCTGCTATGTGGGGGAAGCTTGAGGACATTGTGCTAAGTGAGAGAGCCAGTCACAGAAAGACAAATACTGCACGATTCCACTTTCATGAGATACCTAACGTGGTCTTCATCATAGCACAGAAAGTAGAGAGGTCATTACCAAGGGCCAGGGAAGGGAGGAATGGGGAGCTGTTATTTAGTGGGTATAGAGTTCCCATACTACAAAGTGAAAAAGTTCTAGAGATGAATGGCGATGGTGGTACAACAGTGTGAATGTACTTGACATCGCTGAACCGTGCACTCAAAATACCGAAGAAAGCAAAAAGGCTAACATTTGCAGACCTGAGAGGGGTCATGAACAAGTGAACTAATATTCCCAGTTGAAACATCGGAAATGACTCTTATTCAGCTGTTTATAAAATACTTATTGAGACCCCGCAACAACACTAGAGTTGTGGAGATGCCTTCAAAGGGCTCACAGCCCAGGGGGTAAACCCAGAAATCAGGGTGGAGCAAGAACGATAATGGGAGCCTGTACAAAGTACAACGGGAGAGGTGAGATCATTCTGATTTGGAGATGAGGAAAGGGGGGTCAAGAAGGTTCTCATGGAAGAGTGTCACAGCGAGGGCTGGGCTCAAATGCATCTAGCCCGAAATGCAAGAAGAATGCAAGTGGAAATGCAAGTGGAAGGGGCACTCAAAGCCAAGAGCACGGTCAGTGCTAAGGACTGCAGCATCAAAGGTCCATTCTAGCTACCTGCATGTAAGAGAGGGCTCCACCGTGTGGCACAAACTGAAGGAATCCCACCTGGAGTGTGGACTGTGTATTGTCTGGTGAGCTGCTTAATCTCTCTAAAAGTTACCCTCGTCATCAGCAAAATGGAGATAATAATCCCTACCTTATAAGGGTATTATGAAAATTAGCCGTGCTTAGGGATGTTTATAGTTTGACACACATGGGGGCCCATGGGAAGTACGACTTTCAGCCCCTTATGGCGACTGTTCATTCCTCACAGAATACACACCAGACGAGCCTCCTGGCTGGCCCTCACAACACGCCCATTGAGCATGGGGACCACGGCTGACAGAGAGGATGCTGAAAGGGGCTGTCAAAGAGCTGCTCTCCAGACCATCCAAGTGAAAAGTTGGTGAAGGCTGCTAAAGGCCAGTGAGGCATGATCCTGAGAACTTTCCCTCACCCAGCAGACTTCTCCAGAGCCATAAATCAACTCCCAGCACTCCAGCCATGGAAACTTTAGGAGGCTGGAGGCTGTTTTTTTTTCTCCAAATCAGCACCCCGCCCTCATCCCGGACATGGAAATAAGTTACTGATTCCAATTGGTGCAGGGCCAGGTCAGATGACCTCTCACACTGCAGGGGGCACCCGCCTGGAGGGGAATGTGCATTCACGGGAGAAATTCTTAGTCATGATGCAGGAAGTGAGCTAAAAAAATTAAAAAATAAAAAAAATAACAGGACTTCCAGAGTCTCGGACTTCTCCTTCGGGATGAAAATCCCTCCAATACCAGCCGCCCCACCCTAGTCTTGGTGTGAACCCTGAAATCATCTTGACCCCATCTCTCCCTTTCACACCACCCATTTTAAACTGATTCTGGTTCCTCCCCTATTTACCTCTATTTCACACCGTCAAATGTTTGCACAAGAGAATCCCTTGGCATAGCTGAACACCTTTCCACTCCTTTCAGCTAATTAGCTTCTATGTACTCTTCCAAAAAAAAAAAAAAAAAAAAGGCTCAGCTCAAACTTGATTTCCTCCCCCAATGAAGTTTCCTTGGCCGCTCCCTTCCCACTCAGGTTCCAATACTCCACATCTGAGGTCCATGTTCATTCAACAAATACTTGGCCATCACCCATGGGCTGACAAGCCCTACATTTTCATGGTATTCTGTGGATGTTCACTTATCAGATAGTATCACGCTATTTTCCATCATTTATTTATCCATCTTTCCCACTTGAAGGAACGTTGCTTAATAGCAGGGACCGAGTTTCATTCTTGTCCATTTCTCAGTGCCTAGTGTAATATATTCAATATGTTTTTAGTGAAATAAGGAAGGAATGGAGAGATGAAAGGAAGGAGCTAGATGGATAGCCTGGAAGGATGGAGGGAGAGAGAGAGAGAGAGAGAGAGAGAAAGAAAGAGAGAGGGAGAGGGAGGGAGGAAGGGATGGAGGGAGGGAAGGTGGGAGAGAAGGATGAATCTCCCAAATCTGCCCTCGCTCTCACCACCTACCTCCACAGGGGACACATCTAGTTTCCTCGGCAGTTTCTCCTTTGTGCTGAAGCGATCTGTACCTTGTGTTCGGTGCCCCTCGACTGGAATCCTTCTCAAGCCCGCAATTTGCTCTAAACGAGCACCTCTTAGACACCTTTTGATATGATATTGCCGAAGAGCATGTGTTTTGGACGCCTCCCAACACCTGTTTACTCCCCTCTGTTACTTACAATCCCTCTGATGTTAGGAAAGTTATTTTACGTCTTTGCCTCATTTTGCTCATCTGTAAAAACAGTATTTATTATACCCACCTTGGAGGTAAGAGTAAAAGGACATGAGGAATGTTTGAGTTGCGGGGACTTTTATTAGAGCCTAAAGCAGTCAGCAGGGGATCTCTCAACTCTCAGAGTTATTATGAGGTTTTTCTCAGTTTCATTCACTTCTTGAAAACCCAAGGAAGTTTTCTAAGTAAACATCGTAAAAAATGTCTCCTTCTGCTTCTCACAATCGCACACCGAGTGCGCTAATAAAATCCGACTTCCTCTTGGCTCAACATATGACTCCCTCAGCTTAAATATTCCCTGCTAAATGGATGTCTTAAAAGTCCTTGGGAAAAAATATTTGCATTAAATGTGCCAAGAAAATAAATACATACCTACAGCATAACAGGAGTAAATTCAGATTAGTGAGAAAAACATCAAGTTCACAGCAAATAAATAGGCAATACTAATTCCTGCTAGAAGATAGGCAATGCAGAGAGGTCAACCACAGCAGACTTCCAAACGTGGTTACACCTTCACTCACTCTCTGACCCTTAGAAATCTACTGAATTTCTCTAGGCCTCACTTTCCGATCCGCAGCCTAGATGCAACAACAATATCTTTGTAAGAAAGGTACAGGGTGGATTAAATGAATACTAACACTAGACTCAGGACCGACTGCCTAGAACATAGTAAATGCCCAGTAAATTGTAGCTTTCTTATTTTTCATAGAAATGATACATTTTCCTCGGATCCAAAGGTAGGCAAATTTCAATATTAATGAGATGTCATTTATACCTTCTATACCAGAAAATTTATTATGGTGACAATACCCACCACAGGCAGTGCAGTTAAGAAGCTGATCTGTTTATACTCTTCTCATATATTGTTTCAAGCCTTTAAAAAAAAAAAGTACACAGGTTGAGAGTCAGGCAGAGACTTCGAGAAGTATAACAGCGTTTTCTCCCGAAACTCAACACCTGGCTATTTATCCTAAAGAAGGAATTTCCAGGGGTGCTTGGTGGTTCAGTTGGTGAAGCGTCCAACTTCAGCTCAGGTCATGATCTCACGGTTTGTGAGTTCGAGTCCCATATCAGGCTCTGTGCTGACAGCTCAGAGCCTGGAGCCTGCTTTGGATTCTGTCTCTCTCTCTCTCTCTCTCTCTCTCTCTCTAAAAAACAAATAAAACATTAAAAAAAATTTAAAGAAGGAATTTCCAGCTCTCCTGAGGACCTCTGTGGTTGCATCTTGGAAGTAGAGGAACAAGTAAGCTTTGTGTTTGACCATTCTACATCTACTAAGTATATGCAATATTTTTGGCAGAAAGGAGGGTCGGTTTTCCTTCCTAAATAAATAAATAAGCGAGCATATAATTTGGAAACTGGTGTTTAAAGGCCATGGTCCAAAATAAAAAGGTTATAAACACAATGAATTTTAATTAAGCATAATGAATTTTTAATTCTAAATAAGATCGAAAGAAAAGTAGACTATCCAACAGGGTGTAAAAAAATTTTTAAATGGACTGTTCACTTGATGAATGGCTAGCAATTTTAAAAAACATAATCACTATAAAGACTAAATTCTAACAGAATAACAGAAATAAAGAAGGAGCTGTGGAAGGAAAGCCTACACCTCAGCGTTTGTTGCTGATTATTCACCAGACTCAGAACTGCACATTCACGGAGAACATGGGAAAAGACTGCAGCGTCCATTGTGTGAAAGGAACAGAATTCAATACCCTCTATGCCCATCATGGTGATGACGTTAACCTAACTCTTTGTGTTCACGGTCAGGGATGTTAAGAGAACGTTAAAGTGAACAACAACAAAAATTTGGTTATCGGAGATGGACAAGTGAATTGTTTTCTTTTTGTCTTCTGGATTTTTTTTCTTTCCTCTTTTCTCTTTTCTCTTCCCTTCTCTTCCCTTCCCTCCCTTCCCTTCCTTCCCTTTATTTTTCCTTTTCTTTTTGTTCGTTTCTTTCATATTAGTCTTGTAATAAAAGAAAACTAAACCCTAGTCTGAGAATAAATGTGTCATAAAATGCCATCATTTCCAGTTTGAAAGAGAACAACCAAAGGGCTCTCCAGTTGAAAAAAAAAAAAAAAAGCCTCATAAGCAGATTGCTGAAAATAAACCATTTTATAGTAAAAATTCTTTTGGTGGCTGTTATTTTTTAAATTAATAGAAGCACACCAATTCCAAGGCTCCAAATAGAAACTGAGAATTCCAGCAGCCTCCCAGCCACAACTGTGCCTGGCTCCTCCTCCGACTGGTTTTACTCCGCAGCCAGAGTGATCTTTCGAAAACATATCAGGTTGTGTTACTCCCTTGATAAAAAAAAAAAAAAAAAAAAAAAAAGTCCAGGGGCTTCTCACCGCACTTAACAAAATACAGTAAAACCTTGGATTGCAAGTAACTTGTTCTGCGAGTGTTCCTCAAGACGAGCAAACGTTTCTAATAAATTTTAACTTGATTACCAAGCAATGTCTTGCCATACAAGCAGTACGTGAGGCCAAAGTCACATGACCACAACTGAGCCAATGGTTCTTCTCTCTCTCTCTCTCTCTCTCTCTCTCTCTGCGGGATTGTGGGTGATCATCTCCCATGCTCGGATGCTCAGTCTCAGGCCACGGTGTTTGGCAGAAATCGGTGACTTTTTCAGAACGTTGGAAGGTGCCCACAACTGGCACTGGTGGATTTTTTTGTCCCTTCAAAGCACCTATGAACAGTTCTTTCCTTTTCCATACAAGAGGAAGCTTAGGAATGCTTTGCTTCTCTCTAGGTCAGGCTGCCTGCAGGTATAGACCCTTCCTCTGCTGCCTTATGGCCAGTTACATTCACTACAGAATATGACAAGAGTTTATTAATACTGAACTGTAGTCAGCATCCGTGCGAGCATATACAATGGCCCCATGCAGAAAAAGATTCCATGGAGAAAAGGAGCCCATAGATAGCAGTGATTCTGTTAGTGATAATGAAAATTGTCCTACACAATAACCCTCCTCTCTATTGCTTCCTTCACACCAGTCATGAATGTTTTCAAAGGTAAGTGCAGGTGAATTTGTTTATTTTTACTTATATTTGGCATTTTCTTTATTATTTTCTATTATATTACAGTATCATAATCATTTTTATGTGAATATTTTTGGGTTGTGGAATGAATCGTCTGAGTTTCCATTATTTCTTATGGGGAAATTCTCTTTGATATACAAGTGCTTTGGAATGCACACATGTTTCCAGAACGAATTGTGCTCACAAACCAAGGTTTTACTGTACTCCAGACTCCTTACCATTCCCGTGTATCCCTGCCAGGGTCTTTGTACATGCTGTTCCATTGCTTTGATAACATTTGCTGTTCAGCTTTTTCTCCAAACGGGGTCCTTTTCAACTCGCGGTTCTCCCTACAAATTATCAGCAAACTGTTGAACCCCTGCAACGTACCAGGCCCCGACCACCATGAAAGTGGTCAGCCCCCACATCCACAGAGCTGACAGTTTCCCGGAGCCCTCAGGAAGTAAAACAGACAAGCACAAGTCACTGGGACATGTGTGGTGGGCGCTGGAGAGACGGATGTAGCAGGGGCCCTGGAGTTACAGAACCAAGTCTTGCAGGAACCCCGGGGAAGGAATTTCAGAGGAAGAGGCATCTAAGCTGAAAGATGGCCAAGGGCTAGCTGCGGAAGTGCTAGGCAAATTGCTCCAGCCACAGGGACCAGGGAAGAGCGTGTCTCATCTGGGAACTGAAAGTGGTTTGCTCTAGTTGCTACAGCCTACTGGATTCATCCAGAACGCTGCATACAAAGATAGTGAAGATCTTAGTTATCATCTGATTTAGATGAATCCAGGGATCTTACCAAGAGCGCTGCATACACATACGGGTCACTGGCCAAAAAACAGTTATGCACTGCTTTCCTCACAGCTCTATAGACACCCAATGCCGACCTCACTTCCATCCTTCCTGGTTCCTCAGGAAAGAGGTGGTGGATCCTCAGGCCTCTGAATGCAATCCTGACAGACCCCTTCTCCTTCTAGACTACTCAAGAGTGTCTGGGTCAACCCAGTCACCCAAACTGCCTCTGGAATAAGGAAGCCCAGAAGCCTCAAGGAGATTAGATTCTATGCTTAACCTACAAGACCTCAAGGGGCAAGAGAACAAAGGCATGGTCATGAACTTTGAAAAGTTCTGCCTTCCACCCCACCTTCCAGGTGTGGCCTCTGAGCTGTGCAGAGAGAGATTGTGTGTAGGACTGAATGTGTTTTCTCATGTTCTCACCCCTGTTGACTAATACTAAAATGAGGGGCAGGTTGGGATGACGTAGAGGGCAGAAATCGCTCGCATTCTCAATAATAAGTCAGCCCTTGGGGCACCTGGTGGTTCAGTCCGTTGAGCGTCTGACCTTGGTTCAGGTCATGATCTCATGGTTCGTGAGTTCGAGCCACACTTTGGGCTCTGTGCTGACAGCTCAGAGCCTGGAGCCTGTTTCAGATTCAGTGTCTCCCTCTCTTGCTGCCCCTTCCCTGCTCGTTCTCTGTCTCTTTCTCTCTCTTTCTCTCTCAAAGATAAATAAACATAAAAAATTTTTAAAAAATATATATAAGCATATATATATATATATATATATATATATATATATATATAAGCAGCCCCTAGGAAGAGCCTGAGATGCCAAGCAACTTGGTCCCTACCCTGCTCTTAGTTCAGCTGCTGTAACAAAATACCACAGATTGGGTGGATTAAACCACAGACATTTAAGAAAGGACGACTAGGTTTGGGAGACCCCCACTGAAAGGAGGAGGGTGTTGCTGGCAGGGAGAAAGCAGTGCCGAGGGGTGAAGCCACGGGGAGGCACTGGTGGAGAGCAAGGGTGAGCTGAGCAGCTCAGCCCTCCCCTCCTGTGATGGCACATCTCATCACAGTGCCTTGTACAGACTCAGCACTGTCCGTGCACAAGGGATCGGGTCACCAGTTGTGAGATCCAAACTCTGTCTTTGGATTTCAAAGCTCTTTGAGGAGGTCTGTGCTTCTGTGTCCCCAAAATAATTTTCTCTCATGTCACATGAAAAGTATCTGAAAAGAGAAACCCATTTAAAAAAAAAAAAAAAAAAACAAATCAGGAGGAAACCAGGCCAACTTGAAGCTCCCTTCCAGGGAAACTCCGTGCTTTTCCATTCAATTTTGGGGGTGAACTCACACTTGTGGAAGGAAATTGGGTAGCAGCAGAACTGGGAATTGTTGCTGTTTTCTGAAACATGGTAATTGGCAAAGGAGCATTGTGTGAACATTGTTCCAAACAGGACTGTCAGGGGAGGAGCCCCTGCCACTATGGCCACTGTAGATAAAGGGTCTATGTTCAGAGACATCATTGTGAAGATTCAGATGAAGGGGTAGAATTAGTGAAATAATAGAAGTTAATTTCTGTTTTCCTTTTTCTCAGCGAATGAGGCATATAATTAAGTCAAATCATCTTCACCCACTCATACGTATGCAGAGCACATGTGCACATGTGCAAGCACCTACACACACACACACACACACACACACACACAGCCTCCTTCGGGTCTCTGTTCACAAACACTCACACTGGAAGAGCAGTGAGCAGTGACACAAAAATAACCAGTTCTGCATGAACAGAATCACCATCTCTCATTCCACACTCACCACTGTTTTGTGACATTGGCCAGTTGCTTTGTTGGGAACTCCTTTGTTGTAAAGGATTTACAACAGGTGGTGATTTAGATAGCAAATGTGAATTCCAGTCCCAGATACCTCAGAGCGCGCTGTGTGAGCTCACCCTGGCCCTCAGTCCTCCCACCATGCACCTGCAATGACAATACGGAATGGGGCAGTGTTCTTACCTTAAGGATGTTGATTTTCCCAATGGAGAAACTAACAGCTAGTGCAAATGGAAATACCCTCTCTCTGTGCTGTGGAATTGCCGAGACTAACACACTTGCCCCCTGGAGAACATTTGCTTCTTGTCTGCACTCTTGTTCAGCTGGATGATCAGCCCCAGCACACTCATGAACCAAAGTGTCTGGGAAGGCTGCTGGATCCTGAGCCCCAAGAGGCTGAGACCAAGAGCTCTGTCAGGGCCTTCCATTTTATACCCTGGGTGCCTCACTCCCCTTTCCCTGGTCTCAGCCCTGGTCTTGCTCCAAGTTTTGAAAGTCTGAGAACTTGAGTCATGTTTCCTACTGCAACAACCCCCTTCTGCTCCGGAAGGACAGGCCACTAACATATCACTTCCCTCTACAGGCGCCCCCCCCCCCCCTTTCCAAAACACTCGGCTAAGTTTCCAGCATATTAGCCCACATCCTGCATAGCTGCCTTTTCTTCCCTTAAACTATTAGGGCCGGCACAGTTTGTGGGATATGAGTGCCTTCCTTTCTCTGTGTTGCCAACTTCAGAGATTTCTGGGAGAACTAATGGCACATTTTGGGCTCAGGAGGATACACGTCATGGTCAAGATTAGTATTAGGGCAGTGCTTCTCAACTTATTTTTCATTTTTATTATCATCTTCTGGGCCAGCTTCCTAACACATACATTCTCAATGAGGGCCAATATAGCCTCCCCAGGAGTTTTAGAGACACTGTTTTGTCCCACTTGACTCTCTCTCCATGGAATTTTAATACCAAAGATATGCTGTATAACTGCTTATTTTGTCAGGTGGTGTTCAGCTTTCGGGGGTTACAAGCTATTATAATACCTAAGATATTTTCAACCTCCTCACCTCAAGAATCACCTCGAGGGGTGATATTCTCCCCCCTGAAAATTAAGCTATTAGGGAGCTGGCCTAGGAAGATGGTAGCCAGACTCCCTTTTGTGCCATTGATCTCCATCAAGCAAGACAATGTGAGTCTTGGTTGATTACAGGCTTAGTGGTTGAGTCCAGTAGGTTAAGAGAATGAAAAATTCAGAGAGGTTTTAGGAGAAGCAGGTGGATTTCACTCTTTCTTACTCCCCGCCCCCCCCCCCCATCTCATGGTGTCCTGTGGAAGCTTGCTTGGTTTATCCTCCCAGCAGGTCAAGGAGATCATGAGGGCTTAGCAGTCACTGGTCCACATTTATTTCTTGATGTATTTCATCGGCTAAGAATCTGCAAGCCAGGGAGGTTCATTCTCCCATTTCGTATCTATGGAGATCTGGTGTGAGGTCATGATCCCACTTGGCTGTGTCTGCCTGGCAGACCTAGACTTCCTTCCCAGACATGAGGCAGAAAATATTACAAGGTCCTCTGGCCACCGTTCTAAAGCCACACTCTCCAATCATTCCCCAGCAAGTAGTAAAAGTGACCATTTGAACTCCATCTCTTTCATACTTTATTTCTCACTTGGTTCTAAATTCAGGAAGGGAAAAAGGAGGTGTTATTTATATGTCCCCTAACACTCCAACATGTATAAGTCCTCGTGTAGGTTGTAAGCTTTCAAGAGAACACATTGTGAGTTATATTTCATCCACTATCCTGGAATCTAATAACAATATATTATAGATGGTTCCATTAAATGTTTTTGGATAATTAATAGTATGATGAGTCAAATATCTCTTTGCCCTTTGAACTGTCATTTTAAGATGTTCATTTCAATCTTGAATCTGAGATAAATTTGCTGTGTACTCTTGAATGGCACTTCTTCTTCCCTGGTCCTCAGTTTCTTCATGTGAAAGAGAGAGAGCTCTGAAGGTCCCTCCTAGGATGCTGGCCCAGATGCATAGATATGATGTGACCAAAATGTTTGAGGGGATGGGGTATCAGGCAGGGAAAGAGATCCCATGGAATGTCTATGGTCCTGAACCATAATTGTCCAGTGTGGCAATATTGCTTCTCAACTTCTCTGGACCTGGGTGCCAGCCTCTGAATCTTTTCCAGGTATCCTGACATAACTCAGAAAGAACAAGGTGTAACAGAAGGGATGAAAGAGAGAGGGAGGGAAGGAGAGAGTATGAGGCACATAACAGGGAGATGGTCAGAGAGACAGAGGCAGAGAGAGAGCGACGGAGAACTGGAGAAATAGAAACATAGAAGCAAACTGAGTCAGAGAGAGGGGCAGAGCGAGATAGGGGAAGAGAGAGAGTCACAGAGAATCTGAGAGACATAAACAGAGACAGAGACACATGTAGAAACAGGAAAGGAGGAAAAAAATTGACCAACACATAGCCTCAGAAGGAGATAAAAGTGAAGAGAGAATCACAGAATCAGAGACAGAGAGATACAGAGATCAAAACAAACAAAAGAAGAGAGGAGCTCAGGAGTGGCTGACCAGGCATAGCCACTGGGAGATTTCCAGGGAAATCTGCGGGTCAGGAAAAAGGGGGGCGGGGGAGAGGCATTTTTATGACCTTCCCAAATTATCGCCATTATGGAAATTTTTCCCCATTCAGGTATCTTGGGTGGGGGCCAGAGCCTCCCGTCTCTTTCCTCTTCTCCTCCTCCAATTCTCTGCTTGTGCATAAAAGACAAAGTTATTTGAGTCCCGGGTGCTGTTAAATGCTCTCTTGCCTTCATTTACAATGTGCTAGAACATGATGTTCCTCGGGGGACTTCGTGTGGGAGAGAAAGTCCCCGCAGCCAAGAATAGCAGGGGCTGCCAGCCATCCCCCCAGAACCACGGCACAGCCAAGAGGGGATGTGTTCACACGTCAGCTTCATAAGCTGACAACTTCAGTTTCATAGGCCCAGCAGTGCCGACACCAAACAAATCCCTCCCCGGCCCAGAAGCAACCCTACTCCCAGGCGGAGCCCCTAGGAAAACACTTGCTTAAAATATGAAGCCTGAAGCGTCACAGGAGTCCACGTGCTGTGGGTGTCTGTTGATTTGTGTGATCCTTCTAGGAGTCTACAAAGGCTTTATTCATCCCACCTCTCTGGACTGCGGGGGGCTCGCAATCGGAAAGGGACCTTCAGTCATTTGCCTCGGGTGGTGTTCAGATCGACATCAGGACTGACCCCACTTCTCCCTGCGTTTTTAGCCCCATCCTATTTCCCAATCTTTTCTCCCCTACTCTCCTAATCTCTTGGTGGAGATTAGGGAAAAAGAAAATTAAATTAAAATACCACCACCTTCGATGCACTGATTTTTATATATGCGCATCCATGAACACGGATAGTATTATTACACAGGTGTCACATTTTTACCCAAGTGATATCGGGCTATACGTTGCATTCTACTCATTGTGTCTCATTGTGTCCCTGTAGTAAAAAAATCCCCAGCGTGGTGATGGCCACTTTGTCGGTGCTGCACAAATACGTTGAATAAAGTAATAAGCTTTGACCTCCACTTGACCATTCTCCTTTACAACCTATGGCCAATGAGTGAGAGTCCCATACAGATTTCAGTGGGCTTCCTACAAGAATTGGGAAAATATAAACTCCCCTTTTGACTTTGGGCATACTCAAGGAGGAGGTAAATCAATCTGGGACCATCTACAGTAAAATGAAAAGACCATGGGATTTGGAATCTGGAGATCTGGGATCACCCGCTAGTGTCTACACATTTGTTACTTGAGGGACCTCGGTTTCGCCTTTTCTAAAACATGGGTGTCAAAACCTAACATGCTTACCTCTCATGACGGTCAAATAAATGAACTACAACATAGAAAGGTTTTTGTAAATGCCAGAACTTAGTTACTTACCCTTTTTTAGGTTGTCTATAGTGTCATTAGGTCAGAGGCCATTGAAAATGAGTTTAAGCTCCATGGGGAACAGTGCGTGGCTACACAGTAGGCACTTAATCAATATTTACTGAAGAATGGAAGGTTCTCGAATCTCTCTCTCAGCTCTCTATTTTACTCTTTCTTCTAATACTTACCTGACTTCTGGATGTACAGCTTTGTCTTCTGTTTCAAGCCAGACCTTGTGCCCCTGGCCTAGAGGACAGAAGAGTTTAGTTTCTTCCTTTCTCATGCCTCCATTGGACATGGGTGGTAATCATCCTCTGATCTCACCAACATCACTGTCTCTAGAACCCAAGTTCTTTTGGGAATTTTGATCACAGTATCTTTCTCACTACAAATTCTCATGTTTACATCAAATCAATAGCCAATCAAAAAAAAAACTCTCTCTGTGGAACAGGCCATGAAAAAGGAAGGCATTTCTAATCCACATTGGTATCAGAGATTTAAAGGGTAACACTCTGCCCCTGGGATCTTGGAGGGGTGGGAGGAAGGGTTAGATGACTGGCCCCCAAAGGAAGTCACCTGGCCAATCTCTCTTTTCACCTAATAGTGCCCCTTCCAGTCTTTTTTTTTTTTTTTTTTTGAGAGAGAGAGGGCGGGTGGTAGGAAGGGGCAGAGAGACAGGGAGACACAGAATTCGAGGCAGTTTCCAGGCTCTGAGCTGTCAGCATAGAGCCCAACTCCAGGCTTGAACCCATGAACCGCGAGATCATGACCTGAGCCCAAGCCGGACACTTAACCGACTGAGCCACCCAGGGACCCCACTTTTCCAGTCTTTTTACACCCACACGTAGGGCTCGGAGGTCAACACTTTACACTCTGTAAAGCCAGCGGTCATCCATCCCTGAGGATGAAGAGGCCTTCTAAATATCTGGGAGATATTCCAGTAGAGATGGAGATATCCAGTAGAGATAGTCTCCATACAGAAGGAAAAACAGCATTGGTTTTGTGAGCACTGCCACTGGCCTAGCTTGCTAATCAAAACAGCCTCAAAATTCAGGCCACATCTAAGTCCAAATTTTCAAGCCTTCACTGTTAATCCTTTTTTAATTGACATGGGATGTATTCCCAATTATTAATGGAAAGTGTGCTTTCTGGAGTCTAATTAAATGCTCTAATCACATTCCTACCATTAAAAAATGTTTTCAGGTTGTTGTTTTGTTTGTTGTTGTTTCTGCAATGAGCTGTTTACTCTGCTACTAACTACAGTGTGGACAGAAGGGAGGATTCAAAAACAGCTCCAAATACTCAAAAAGAAATAGCTCTGCTATTGGTAAAAATAACAGCCCCGTGTACAGCAGGGGGTGGTAAGAAAGCCGAGATTTATTGCTGCTGTGTTGAATGTGCAAATGTCACTTCCTTCAAGAGGGAAAATTAGTTTTTAAGCCTGGTTTAGCAGCCAGAATCTCTGGCTTGTCTGCATAATATTGGATTTTTCAAGGTTTCTATGATGCCCCGGGGTGGGGTGTTTTGCATGCAAATTGCAAATTATATAATGCTAAAGATGTTATATAAGGAAAAGATGAAGACTGGGTTCTCATTCTTTTTTTTTTTTTTTTTTCCACTTTCCTCCTCAACCTTTCCGATCCTTTGACTTCAGCTAACATTTATTGAGCACCTAGTATGACTTAGGTGCTTTAGGTCATAGAAAACTTGTGGCATTGATTCAGAAGACATAGAATTATTTCATTTTTGTGGATGAGGAAACTGGGACTCCAAGAGTTTAAATGATGGAGCCATCCCATAAGGAAGAGATATTGGTCACTGCTCAATACCAGAGCCTCTCAAACTCGGGCACATATCAGAATCCCCCAGGGGCCTTGTTATAAACTCTGCCGTGGGGCCCGAGAAGGTACATTTCTAACAAGTTCCCAGGTGATGCTGAGGCTGCTGCTGGTCGGGGACCCCACTCCGAGAAGTACAGCATGTGTTGAGCATGTGACCTCTTTGACTCATCAATCTAAGAGGAAGAAGGCATTCCAGAAGGTCATGCAAGGCGTGTCTCTGCTTTCGAGAGGTAAAATATTAATTATGCTTGTTTCACAGAGGAGTCATTTGAGAATTGTTGGAGGCAGGAGAAGGAATGTCCTGTCCTGAATCAGCCAGGTAGGAAGTACCGGGCTATTACCATTTTTATCATTAGGTTGGCATTTAGCAGATAGGACAGTTTGAAAGTGCGAACTCGGCGAATGAACTAATTCCCCACTCTAGCCCCTGCCCTGTGAGCCAAGTCTCAAACAGAAGTAAGTCAGCTGATTAGTTTCTTCCAGACACCAGGATCGACACCCATCACCCATGATGGGGATGTGGGGGGGGGGGGCAAGGCAGGGGTGGGAGGCAAAAAGGACCCTTTAGGCCTCAACTTGGACCGCAGTTTCACCAAAGCTCTTGTCTTCTCCAGAAGGAGCTATTCAGGTGACTCACGCGGTTCCAGCAAGAGACCATTGGGTCAAAGATCAAAGGGTTTACATTCCACCTGTAATATACTATGAGCTCCTTTTTTGGCAATCCAGTTCCTGTCTCCGTTTGTACTTTTGCACCTGAAAAAAAGCCAAATTGAAAGAAAAAAGGTTTAAATATTTCAGTATAAACATTTAAAATATGATTTTATAATCCTATTATCACATTTCTTTTTTTGTCAATTTTCAAAATATTTTTTAATGTTTATTTATTTATTTTGAGAGAGAGAGAGAGAGAGAGAGAGAGAGAGAGCACGCACAAGCCGGGGAGGGGCAGAGAGAGAGGGGGAGAGACAGAATCCCAAGCAGGCTCCACCCTGTCAGCACAGAGCTGGACGAGGGGTTTGCAGAGCCCCAGGAGGGGGTTGATCTCACGAACTGTGAGATCACGATCTGAGCCAGACAGGAGTGACCAGAGTTGGACACTCAACCCACTGAGCCACCCAGGCGCCCCCTCCTTTTTTTCAATTCAAAGGGAACTGCAGAAAAGAATGACAGGTCAGTCTTTCTCAGCCTCAGGGAGACTCCTAACTAGGGTGCCTATGGGAATGTAGAAGCCACACCTCACAAAGCAGCATTCAGCAAAGTCGAAATGAGAGCACAACTGCCGAGGATCCTAGATAAGCGCTCAAACCCGCACCTCTCCAGGCAGCCCTGCTGCCCTGGTGAAGCACGAGGAACACACGGCCCTCACAAGGTCTGGCTCAGAGACCAGGAAATCTCTGCCTGCAGAGCCTCCTATCCGCCCCCCTCCCCAGTCCCCTGGAAACCTGGGTGCCACAGTGCACCAGGGTGGTGGCCCGGAAACCCAGACCTGACCATCCCGTTGCCTCCAGCACCCTCTACGGGGACTCTAGCGTAAGATAACACCCACATCGCTGACCGCTGGGGACCGTGGCCAGGTAGCTCTTCTACTTGTCACTGACCCACGATTGCAAGCCATCGCAAGGTTTTTATAAAAAGAAATAGTGTATAAAGTCACAGTCAAGGAAAAAAGAGCTTCATTTAGAATTTCACGTCCGTTGTTTGGATATGATTGCATCAAAAAGGGGGGAAGTTCAAATCAAGTCTCTACAGAAACAGAAGTACTTTTTGAAAGATAAATGGGGGCGCCTGGATGGTTCAGTCAGTTAAGCGTCCGACTTCAGCTCAGGTCATGATCTTCGGGTTTGTGAGTTCGAGTCTTGCGTTGGGCTCTGTGCTGACAGCTCAGAGCCTGGAGCCTGCTTCTGATTCTGTGTCTCCCTCTCTCTCTCTCTGCCCCTCCCCTTCTCGTGCTCTGTCTCTGTCTCTCTCTCAAAAGTAAACATTAAAAAATTTATAAATAAATTAATTAATTAATAAAATAAAACAAAATGAAAGTAAATGAAGTTCCAGGACTCTGCCCTACCTGTTCATTGAGTTTATACTTGCACCTTTATAAATGCCAGCACATCTGTAGATGAGAAAATGCTTAATACAGACAGAGACTTGTACCTTCTAGAAAATAGGAAGAGAGGCACCTATCAGGAAGGTCATAGCTGGGAAGCTGGGATCCACCCCGAGATCCCTCTCATTTCAGGCCTAATGCCACAGCACAGGTGGGCAAGGAGCCAGTGATGGCAGGAGGTCTCCAGAAAGCCAAGACCAGGGTCAGTGCCCCCACCATCACAGTAAACCCACTGTCCTGAACTCATTGAACTAACTCAGTCAGTGTTTATCCAAGTTTGGGCCTCAAACTCCTCATCCTTTTGTTTGCTCTGACTCTGAAATTCTGGTTCAATAAATCCATTGGTCTTTCTTCATCCATATAGACCTCATAGTCAGGATGCAAAAATATATATATATATTTTTTTAATTCTTAAAGATCTAAAACACAGATCAATTCTTCCAATTTTGTTTTACGTTTCTCTCTCCTTCTCTTTCTCTGTCCTTTCTTATTTTTCTTCCATTCTTCCATTTTGCCCCTTCTGCGCTCCCTTCTCTCCCTTTGCATTCTGTGCACGGCATCTCCTCCCACTCCCTGCCCCTCAGATGGCTAAGTGGACAGACCTGCTCAGGCAAATGTCACAAGGATGCTGGGTGATCTAGGAAAGACCATGTGTCCTTCTGGGTCTCTTGTCTTCACCTATTAATTGTGAATTTGGGACCAAATGATCTTTTAGATTCTTTTTTCTGTATGACTATCAGCCTATTTGCCCCCTCCCAGAAGATAGAAGACAATTGATGTCCCTCCGATGCTCCTACCCACCTTCCCCAGTGCCACCTTCTCTTTTGTCTCCAATCTCTCTCTGTAGGAAATGTGACATTTCCTCGGACTGCAGAGTGTCCCCACTCTGCCTGGGACAAGAGGAGACAGAGGCCTCACACACTTCCTGGCAAGTAAGCGACCAGCTAAACGTGCCAACAGTGACTGATGATCAGGTTCCGATTCAGCAACCTGAGGAGCTTAAGGGCCCTTGGACAGTTCTCAGATGATGGACTCAAGAGCGATGAGCAAAATGAATCTACTAACGACCAACCATGTCATGGAAAATGGATGAGAGTTGGGATGAACTTTATAAACGAGGGCATGAAAGGGACAGCGTGGCTCTGATGTTGTGAACCTGAGGGACGCGTCTGGCCGAGAACGGCAAAATCAGGGGATGGGCAGGCAGCACTTAAAGGAGAACACAGTTATGTGGTGGAGACACACTTGTGCAAAAAATACAATTAGGCACAAGCTCAGATCAGAAGTGCTGTCTGCTCATGTCTCTTTTACTGCTTGTGTGCGGAATAATTTTTGGTGACCGTGTTCCCTACCTAGAGCCTTGGCAAGTTCTTTGCTGAGCAACAGCCCCATTAGTGGTGGAAGGGCTAGGCTGTGTCTGTCCTGATTCAGAGTGGGTAGAATATGAAACGTGAAGCCTCGGATCACAGCATGAACCCTCTGGTCCTTGCTCCCTTCTTAGACCTCATCTCTCTTTATGTCGATCTGCACGTATTAAACAGCCAGGCACTGATTTAGCCATGCCAGTTGCCAGCAATTAAAATACTTCTCTATTATTTGCCAAATAGTCATGGCCTGAGCCCCAGGGTGCCCCCACCACCTCCCTTAAAATTCCCAGCATATCCCAAAGCCTTACCTGGAGGGCTTCTCCTGCTCCCGTGCCATGCCTGCCTCTGTCCCAACTGACTGGACCTTATGGCAGACAGAAATGGACTGCTCAGATCCGTCTTCAATGAAGGACTTACCATTCCATTGGAAGCAGACACTGTCATCGCTTCTTGGCCTTTTGGCTAAGATCAAGTGTGGAAGCCGACACCATCCAGGATTGGAATTGGCTGCAGAGAGCCATGCACTTCCATATCAAAGAAATGAACAAGATGTAGTCTGAGGCCATTTCAGCTCAACGGGACTTTTCCAATAGGCAATATTTTCTCTAGAGCTCCCTTGTGGGGTTGGCCATCTCCCCCTGCCCAACCCTGCTCCTTCTCTTTTCCTGTCACAAGTCGACACTTAATAAACCTTTGGCACGTCTAACTGTCTCAGGGTCCGCTTCCAGAGAACCCAGGCTGCCACAATGTAGAGTTTAGGAGTTGTTAAATATTTTTACTGCCAGCCCTATTTACATAAACTGAGTTGTCTTTATTTTCCAAGGCACTTAGGAGTCTCTCACGCTTCTCAACCTTACCACTCACTGTCCCTTCATCTTGCTATAACGCCTAGGTCATGATTCTTCGCTTGGATTATTTGGCTCTTTTATTCAGAACTCATCCCCATAGTTAGGAATTATCAATCCTGGAAAGCTGCTCATGACTACATTAGAGTGCTATTGCTGTATAAACAACTACCACAAACTTAGTGACTGAAAACATCACAGATTGACTATCTCAGAGTTTCTTATGATTCACTGGATTGACTGGATTCTCTGCGCAAAATTTCACGGGGATAAAATCAAGGTGTGAACCAAGGCTTAGAGTCTTCTTCAAGGCTCACTTTTTTTTTTTTTTTTTTTTGCAGAATTTAGCTCCTTGTGTTTCAATGGTCAATGCCCCAATTATCTTGTTTGCTTTCTTTCAGGCCAACAGGAAGGTGTCTCTTCAGACATCACCTTTTTAAAAATGGATCCCCTGATTAGGTCAGGCTCACCCAGGGTAACCTCCATTTTGATTGAATTTAAGGGGATTGATTAGGGATATGATCACAGGAGGCATGTCCTATCATAGTCACAGGCTCCATTTACACTCAAGGGGAGCTGTCTCTATCTCCAGTAAAGTCAGCCACCATCGCAAAGGAAATAAAGAGTTTTGTACTAACAATGGGATGTTCTAGCCTTGAATGATACAAGCATTTTTGTTCACAACTCATTGGCCAGGACTAGCCTCATGACTCACCCAACCATATGGCATCCCGGAAGTGCCTAGAGGGGGACAATTGGAAATATTTGACAGCCATCACTGAAGACTATCACAGAGCATAATTGTCTCCTATTTCTTGATCTCTACTTGCACAGTGAGTAACTGAAACATGGCAACAAATATGGATCTCAAGAAAGAACATTTCCAGGGCACCTGGGTGGCTCAGTTA
>NW_024412376.1:158739759-158819291 GCF_014898765.1 Herpailurus yagouaroundi
CCCCCCCCCCCCCCTCAGGCTCTCTCTTTCTCTCTCCTTCAAAATTAAATAAAAACATATTTAAAAAATTTAAAAAAGGGGCGCCTGGGTGGCTCAGTCAGTTAAGCGGCCGACTTCAGCTCAGGTCATGATCTCACTGGCTGGTGAGTTCGAGCCCCGCATCGGGCTCTGTGCTGACTGCTCAGAGCCTGGAGCCTGTTTCAGATTCTGTGTCTCCCTCTCTCTCTCTGACCCTCCCCCGTTCATGCTCCATCTCTCTCTGTCTCAAAAGTAAATAAACGTTAAAAAAAATTTTTTTATCTTCATAAGGTCCCAGTAATTCACTTTTGCTTTTATTTCCCTTGCCTTTGGGGATGTGTTGAGTAAGAGATTGCTACGGCTGAGGTCAGAGAGGTCTTTTCCTGCTTTCTCCTCTAAGGTTTTGATGGTTTCCTGTCTCACATTCAGGTCCTTGATCAATTTTGAGTTTATTTTTGTGAGTGGTGTGAGAAAGTGGTCTAGTTTCAACCTTCTGCATGTTGCTGTCCAGTTCTCCCAGCACCATTTGTTAAAGAGACTGTCTTTTTTCCATTGGATGTTCTTTCCTGCTTTGTCAAAGATGAGTTGGCCATACGTTTGTGGGTCTAGTTCTGGGGTTTCTATTCTATTCCATTGGTCTATGTGTCTGTTTTTGTGCCAATACCATGCTGTCTTGATGATGACAGCTTTGTAGTAGAGGCTAAAGTCTGGGATTGTGATGCCTCCTGCTTTGGTCTTCTTCTTCAAAATTACTTTGGCTATTCAGGGCCTTTTGTGGTTCCATATGAATTTTAGGATTGCTTGTTCTAGTTTCGAGAAGAATGCTGGTGCAATTTTGATTGGGATTGCATTGAATGTGTAGATAGCTTTGGGTAGTATTGACATTTTGACAATATTTATTCTTCCAATCCATGAGCAGGGAATGTCTTTCCATTTCTTTAAATCTTCTTAAATTACCTTCATGAGTTTTCTATAGTTTTCAGCATACAGATCTTTTACATCTTTGGTTAGATTTATTTCTAGGTATTTTATGCTTCTTGGTGCAATTGTGAATGGGATCAGTTTCTTTATTTGTCTTTCTGTTGCTTCATTGTTAGTGTATAAGAATGCAACTGATTTCTGTACATTGATTTTGTATCCTGCAACTTTGCTGAATTCATGTATCAGTTCTAGCAGACTTTTGGTGGAGTCTATCGGATTTTCCATGTATAATACCATGTCATCTGCAAAAAGCGAAAGCTTGACTTCATCTTTGCCAATTTTGATGCCTTTGATTTCCTTTTGTTGTCTGATTGGTGATGCTAGAACTTCCAGCACTATGTTAAACAACAGTGGTGAGAGTGGGCATCCCTGTCGTGTTCCTGATCTCAGGGAAAAAGCTCTCAGTTTTTCCCCGTTGAGGATGATGTTAGCTGTGGGCTTTTCATAAATGGCTTTTATGATCTTTAAGTGTGTTCCTTCTATCCCGACTTTCTCAAGGGTTTTTATTAAGAAAGGGTGCTGGATTTTGTCAAAGGCCTTTTCTGCATCGATTGACAGGATCATATGGTTCTTCTCTTTTTTTTGTTAATGTGATGTATCACGTTGATTGATTTGCGAATGTTGAACCAGCCCTGCATCCCAGGAATGAATCCCACTTGGTCATGGTGAATAATTCTTTTTATATGCCATTGAATTCGATTTGATAGTATCTTATTGAGAATTTTTGCATCCATATTCATCAGGGATATTGGCCTGTAGTTCTCTTTTTTTACTGGGTCTCTGTCTGGTTTAGGAACCAAAGTAATACTGGCTTCATAGAATGAGTCTGGAAGTTTTCCTTCCTCTTCTATTTCTTGGAATAGCTTGAGAAGGATAGGTATTATCTCTGCTTTAAATGTCTGGTAGAACTCCCCTGGGAAGCCATCTGGTCCTGGACTCTTATTTGTTGGGAGATTTTTGATAACCGATTCAATTTCTTCGCTGGTGATGGGTCTGTTCAAGCTTTCTATTTCCTCCTGATTGAGTTTTGGAAGAGTGTGGGTGTTCAGGAATTTGTCCATTTCTTCCAGGTTGTCCAATTTGTTGGCATATAATTTTTCATAGTATTCCCTGATAATTGTTTGTATCTCTGAGGGATTGGTTGTAATAATTCCATTTTCATTCATGATTTTATCTATTTGGGTCATCTCCCTTTTCTTTTTGAGAAGCCTGGCTAGAGGTTTGTCAATTTTGTATATTTTTTCAGAAAGCTTCTGAACAGCAAAGGAAACAACCAACAAAACTAAAAGGCAACCAACGGAATGGGAAAAGATATTTGCAAATGACATATCGGACAAAGGGCTAGTATCCAAAATCTATAAAGAGCTCACCAAACTCCACACCCGAAAAACAAATAACCCAGTGAAGAAATGGGCAGAAAACATGAATAGACACTTCTCCAAAGAAGACATCCGGATGGCCAACAGGCACATGAAAAGATGTTCAGCGTCGCTCCTTATCAGGAAAATACAAATCAAAACCACACTCAGATATCACCTCACGCCAGTCAGAGTGGCCAAAATGAACAAATCAGGAGACTATAGATGCTGGCGAGGATGTGGAGAAACGGGAACCCTCTTGCACTGTTGGTGGGAATGCAAATTGGTGCAGCCGCTCTGGAAAGCAGTGTGGAGGTTCCTCAGAAAATTAAAAATAGACCTACCCTATGACCCAGCAATAGCACTGCTAGGAATTTATCCAAGGGATACAGGAGTACTGATGCATAGGGGCACTTGTACCCCAATGTTCATAGCAGCACTCTCAACAATAGCCAAATTATGGAAAGAGCCTAAATGTCCATCAACTGATGAATGGATAAAGAAATTGTGGTTTATATACACAATGGAATACTACGTGGCAATGAGAAAAAATGAAATATGGCCTTTTGTAGCAACGTGGATGGAACTGGAGAGTGTGATGCTAAGTGAAATAAGCCATACAGAGAAAGACAGATACCATATGGTTTCACTCTTATGTGGATCCTGAGAAACTTAACAGAAACCCATTGGGGAGGGGAAGGACAAAAAAAAAAAAAAAGATATTAGAGAGAGAGAGACAAAAAATAAGAGACTGTTAACAACTGAGAAAAAACTGGGTGGTGGGGGGGTGGGAGGGGGGAGAGGGTGGGTGATGGGTATTGAGGAGGGCACCTTTTGGGATGAGCACTGGGTGTTGTATGGAAACCAATTTGACAATAAATTTCATATATTAAAAAACATTTTTTTTAATTTAAAAAAAAGAAAGAACATTTCCGAGGTTACCTTTATAAGCCATCTTTTCCTTTCTTCTTCTACAAGCTTGAAACTCAGAAAATGACAATTCATTCAGCTATGTTTTTGTGGCAGTTTTGTATTTATTATTGGCTTGACAAAAGAATTGTTATTGAAATTAAGGAAAACAGAATCCTTATTTTTGAAATAGAGAAGCATAAAAGTACTTCAGTGTTATTATATTTAAGGGAAATATGGATCTCTAGTATATATATGATCCTTATCAATGGCTTTTGGTTCTTGGCAGCCTTCAAGGGACTGTCACCTTGCCCTTGTGCTGAGGGTAGCTGTTCCTTCTACAATTCTGAAAAAGAGATGTTAACATCGGGTTAGAAATTAAGTGTGGTGTGAGTTAAATATTCGTAGTGAAGATTTTCATTATCCTTGTAAGAAAATGCCCTTGAAGAAGCAAATTCAGAACATTCCCTACATTGTAGTATTTTTTAATCTTGTTATCGGTATGATACAGATAAACTCCAGAGCAGCAATGCACAAACCTTCATTCAAGCAGCCGGAGCATTGGAATGATGCATTTGGGAGGAACAATAAACACACTGAAGCTGCATCAGCTTTTTCCCAAACCACTGGTTTAAAATAGAACATGGTAGTTCGTCCAATATTTTGTATGCCTAAAGAATAATCATCAGGGACTTCACTTTGATTCTTCTTGTACAGTCAGAGATTTTAGACCTAATTATCAAAGTAATGAGTTTTAATACTCTGCAGAGATGGCCAGAGTGGGACAGTAGATAAGTAGACGTGGAAAAGGTGGAGCCTTCTCGTACTGGTAGCCAAGAGTCCAGTCTATCATTGGGCAGTCCAATTCCTGTCCTGCAAAAGGGATTCTAGGGATGGTGATGGGTACAGGATTAAGGGGCTGTCAAAAACAAAAAACAAAACAAACAAACAAACAAACAAACAAAAAAACGACCTGTCTGTCCAGTGACCATCCCTTGGTATCGAAGCAACAGAAATAAATGTCATTACCCAAAGTTCCACATGACACAGGAGGAAGGTTGCTGCAGGCATTCAGATTCTAAAACTTGGAGATATCGATTCCAGGCCGAGGCAGGGAGAGAGAGATGAGTCAAGTTCATCAGCACAGGGCCTCTGGGTGAGTAACCCAAACCCAGGCTTGTAGGAGGCCTGGGGTAGGTACTCACCTAGCACTCCATGCAATAAACCAAACCATGTGTGGGCAGGTTAGACTCTGGATCTGGACAGCTGTGGGCAGAGTAAGACAGACTATGGGAACAAGAATAAACTGATGTAGGGTCAGGGCTCAGCGAGTGGACCAGAGACAGAGAAGCTTATAAACAGCTAAGGAGAAAGAGAGAAGAGAAAGAAGTTTAGTATAAAGACCCTCTAATGTTATGAGGAATGATGAACAGGTATGCCACGCATGTCATAGGACCTAAGATTCTACCTAGCCAGGTATATTTCCTGCCTAGCATATTTCCCTATGTTTTCCTTTTTGAAGATTTGGGGATTCTCTTCCCTTTTTATTTGTCGTAAGGCTGAAGATTGTGTCTAAATGTTGTGCAAGAAACAACGCACGGGTATAAACACTATAGAGTCTGAGGCTAGACCACCGTTGCTACCTGGGGAACAAGGGAACATGGCACCATGATAACTGCTTGGAAGAGGGAAGACACCTGAGGAGGGCAGGCCCTCCATGCATGCCATTAGCAGTGTTTCTGGGCATCACTTACTAACCATTCCTTGTGTGAAGGGCCTAAAGAACAAGCTCAAAGGATATAGTAGGTACTCAAATAATACTTTTTGAATGAAAACGTAGACAGTATTTGCCCTCCAAGAGCTTACACGCTAATAGAACAGAAAGCACAGCATGAGGATATGAAGCATTAGCTGTCTGTTCCACAGAACAGGTTCCTAACACAGAAATAAGGTGGAAACCATTTCAGTGGGGTTCTCTCAGCTTTGTTAATGTGAAGCAGGAGTCACTTGGCAGTTGCCAGCAAGATTGGTGACCCCGTTGCAATGACAGGGAGATTTTTGACAGAAGTATGGAAGTTTCCTAAAGTATTACAAATTTCTTCGATGTGACACTGAGGGAGCTTTCGGGGAGGAACCCAAGATCACGCATTCAAAAGAGAGCAACCGCATCTCTCCAACACTCCTGGATCTCACAAGGGAGAAGTCCCCCAGGGTAGCAGCTACTGCTTATTTCAGCAGGATGATGGAGGCACTGTAGACAACCCAGCAGAAATTTGAGGAGGCAGTGAAACGGGCTGTACAGAGCTGGTGGGCTGTACAGAGCTTGCAGGCTGTTTGGCAGGTAGTTCCTTTAAGGGAAGGATATCCATGAAATTGGAGAGGAAAGGACTTTCTTCCACTCAACTTCCCTTGAAAAGAAATTCACTTGTTGACCAATACAGGCTATACAAAGCTTCCTTTGTTCTCAGTTTCCTAACAGCCCAAGAGGCTTGAGTGAGGGCTTAGCACAAACAGAAGAGTTCACAGCCCCACCTAATACTGGTCCCTTGGCCCCAAATTCAGGTTACCTTTTCTCTACTGGTTGCTAATATGGAAGCACAAACAAACCATTATCCAAGGACCTGCTGAAGTCCAGGCTCTATTGTCAGGGCCATGGGGCATGTGACCTGACCTGCGGGGCATACCATGAGTGCTGGGCAAGAAAGGGGAAAGAGATCAAATCCAGGAGAAGAGAATCTGGGTGATAGGAAAGTCAGCAGTTTGAACCATCAAACGCCAGAGAGGTAAAGCACCCCAATGCTCCACCTGAACCAGCAGTAGCACCTTCGGGGAATCATCACATGGTAAGACTGGAGAATCACTTTTAAGTAGTAATGGCTCTCAATATCAAGGTGAGGATGTCACGCCCGTCAGAGTGGCTAAAATGGACAAATCAGGAGACTATAGATGCTGGTGGGGATGTGGAGAAATGGGAACCCTCTTGCACTGTGGGTGGGAACGCAAACTGGTGCAGCCACGCTGGAAACCAGTGTGGAGGTTCCTCAAGAAATTAAAAATAGATCTACCCTCTGACCCAGCAATAGCACTGCTAGGAATTCACCCAAGGGATACAGGAGTGCTGATGCATAGGGCACTCGTACCCCAATGTTTATAGTAGCACTTTCAACAATAGCCAAATTGTGGAAAGAGCCTCAATGTCCATCAGCTGATGAATGGATAAAGAAATTGTGGTCTATATACACAATGGAATACTAGATGGCAACGAGAAAGAATGAAATCTGGCCCTTTGTAGCAACGTGGATGGAACTGGAGAGTGTTATGCTAAGTGAAATAAGCCATACAGAGAAAGACAGATACCATATGTTTTCACTCTTATGTGGATCCTGAAAAACTTAAAAGAAGACTGTGCGGGAGGGGAAGGAAAAAAAAAGTTAGAGAGGGAGGGAGCCAAAGCATAAGAGACTCTTAAAAACTGAGAATAAACTGAGGATTGATGTGGGGTGGGAGGGTGGTGATGGGCATTGAGGAGGGCACCTGTTGGGATGAGCACTGGGTGTCGTATGGAAACCAGTTTGACAATAAATTTCATATTAAAAAAAAACAAACAAACAAAAAAACAAGGTGAGGGTGGAAGACCAGACACCATGCAATGGTCAGTAAGTAACAAGACTCATGACTCCAATTTTGAGGGAGGGGCCAGTGGAAAACACAAGTAGATTTCAAGAAGCTCAGAGAGTTAATGAGAACAGAGAGTAATGAGAATTGAATTCTCATCATAAGCTGTTTACAATTAAAGTCTGGGGCAGTAGCAGGCCTTTCCCAGAGCTGGTACTACCAGCAAGTAGAAAATCAACTCTGACTGCCATCCCTTTGTAGACTCTGATTCTTGTCTAAAGAGACCAAATCTAGGGAAGATTAGCCTGCAGATATCCCTGTATGGTGACGCCCTCGACTTATGTATCTTGCTTCCTCCCCTGGAACTCTGGTACCTGACTTGTGATCTGTCCATCAGGAACTACTCATGATGAATAAACCATCTTCTCTGACCCTGGTTCCTTTGCTTGCGCTGTTCGTGATTTTCCAATCTTTGACCTGGGTTACTCCTGTGTATCCTTCAAAAATCTGCCTGAAAGTTTTCTCTTCTGGTTACACCTCCCTGATCCTCTAGGATGCTAAGGGTCCATTCTTGGTTTTCTGGAACACCTTGGACTTGCTCCCCTGTACACATTTTTCATCCTTTGTTATTGATGTTTACTTATCGGTACCCCCAAGCTGCCAGCTCCTCCAGGCTGGACTGTGGCATCTCTCTTCAAGCCACAGTGTCAGGAGTAAAGTCTGACACGTTATTAAATTCTGAATAAATATTTGTTGGGGGTGTAAATGAAAGAATGAATGAAGAGCTCCTGAGGCTGAGATCTTTGAAACATCACAACATTTTGGATATAAAAAAGATTTTTTAAAAATCCTTCATTTTACTGTCGATAAAGAGTCTGATAATAAAATTAAGGATTTTTTTAAATCACTTCATATATTTGAGCTCACAATGCAGTTCATCAGAGTTGTCATTACTGACATAAGCCCTCAGATTCTCACTTAGAAGAACTACATACATTTGGATGTTTGTGCTTTTTTTTTTTTTTAATTTTTTTTTCAACGTTTTTATTTATTTTTGGGACAGAGAGAGACAGAGCATGAACGGGGGAGGGGCAGAGAGAGAGGGAGACACAGAATCGGAAACAGGCTCCAGGCTCCGAGCCATCAGCCCAGAGCCCGACGCGGGGCTCGAACTCACGGACCGCGAGATCGTGACCTGGCTGAAGCCGGACGCCCAACCGACTGCGCCACCCAGGCGCCCCTGTTTGTGCTTTTTAAAACTAGTTTCATTTTTTAGACACTCTCTTTTCTATGAGTTTGTTTTGTTTCAGCTCCTATATAAGTAGTAAATAGGATCTGAGATCTCCAAAATTATAGAACTACTGGCCACTGGTGTCATACTCTAATAAGCAAAGGAAGAGACTTCCACAGCCAAGGACATGCCCTAAGAGATAGATGTATCTCATCACTATTTTTGTGCCGTTACGTACTTTGAACTTTTAAAAGTGATGTATAAGCAACATAGATGGGGAAAATGGTACGGATACCATGCTGTAAATAACTTCTATAAAGCTCTCTCAACCATTTCCTCATCAAAGAGTCCATTGCCTTTTGGGTCCAGCCAATCTTGCAGACTCCCCAGGAGACCAAAGTTTCATCATGGAAACAGTCAATAATGTGTCCCAAGGTTCAGAACCTCAATTTTTACCCAAGGTCCCAGGCACAATTTCTTGTGACTTCCATGACTTCCATTTACTTGTGACTTGGGAATTAGAGAACCAAGTTCAAGTTCTTTCTAAACATACTCTCAGAATATTTTCCTGACACATCCAGGTCTAAAGCCCAAATTATTTCTCTAAATATTTCCTTCTTATGTGAAATTTTGAAACTTGAAAAAAATTATCTCCTAACTAGCCATGCTAGTAGAGGATACGATGGAGAAAATAGTATAAATGAGCAGAAAACCCACAAATAAGTTTATTTTTCTCTTCTTATTCCCTAGCAACCAGGCTTCATATTCAAGTTTGGCTGACACTTATATCAGCATGAGTTTGTATTTGTTGCCTGCATGGAACTCGGGAGCAAGAGAGTGGGGAAGAGGTTCTAAAACATATTCATAAAGATGATGATGTTCATGCAGAATACTTAAGGAGATTTTAGAATTCATAACATGTTTTCATGTTTTCATTTCCTTTAACTCTTACAACAGGCCTGTAAGAGTTGTGTAAGTGGATAAGCAAGATCGTTTCCTGGAAAGAGTAAAAATTGCAAAAAAGCAGACAACCTAACCTTTCACTAGCTATATGATCTTCATCTGGTGGCATTATGTGCCTCAGAACGAGTTTCCTTATAGCTCAGATAATGATACCAATTATGTGCCTACATCGTTCATTCAAAAACCACATTCTGAGCATCTGCCGTGTTCCAGGTGTCTATGTAGGTTTGAGGATGACATGATAAAAAAATAACTTCATAAAAACCAAATAAAGAGCAAACAAACTAACCTATATGAAGTGCCTAGCATACGATTGATGCTCAATGATTATGATGATTTTCTACAATTCTATTTTAGAGAAGAAGATATTAAGGTCAGAAAATTATATGATGCACCCTTGGTCACACACCTAGCAAGTGACAAAAAGCATCACTTGAAACAAGGCCTATCAGTCAAGGTCCTGGGCAGGAAATCAAAACCTCAACTTTCGAGAGATTTTGGAAGAGTTTTTGTAGAGATATAATTATTTACGGAAGTGTTGGTCTGGTTAAGGAAGTCCAAAAGGAATGTTGAGCACTAAGAGACTAACATTGGCTGGAGGTCTTTAACAGCCCTAGTCCTGAAGGGAAAAGAAAGGGGGTGTGTAAAAGAAAGTCTACTTACAGAGCTATAGCTAAGGAACACTGCCCCTGCCCAAAGCACTCTGAATCAGGGAGGGGGCAGAAAGGGGAAAGCCTTCGTCTCCCTCTTCTATTCTCTGGTCTCCTACTGGCACCTCCCAATGGCCAAATTTAAGGAAAGCCAGAAGACAAGGGATCCCTGCTGCTGCAATCTGCAAAGTTCAGCCTCCTGATGTTCAGAGAAGTATGGAGAAAAGCAGAATTTGCCCCTTTGCCCCAGTGACTCGTAACCCCTAACATACAAACTATACCTAGCCTCCTTCGAGACTCCCTAAATCCCATCTGTCATGTCATCTGCCTTGATGAGATCCATGATCTCATGCTCTGTCTCAAGTCTAGATGTGGACACGGTTACGTAGGGACAGACCCTCATGTGAAGGTCCTCTTGAACCAGAGATCCATACACTAAAAAGTTAAGTCACCTGTTCCCCAATCACCCAATATGCAATGGCGAGACAATGCATTAGTCCATTCAGGCTACTATAACAAAAACACCATAAGCCAGGTAGCTAATAAATAATAACAGTTTATGTCTCAGAGTTCTGGATTCTGGGAAGTCCAAGATCAAGGCCCCATCAGACTAAGTGTTTGGTGAGAATCTGCTTCCTAGACCTCTGTCTTTTTGCTGTAGCCTGATCTGGTGGAATGGACAAGAGATCTCTCTGGGATTTCTTTTAGAAGGACAAGAATCCCATAGCCCCACTTCCAAATAACACTAACATTGGGAATTAGGTTACAAATTCATAAATGTGAATTTGGGGGAGGGCACACATGTTCAGTCCCTAGCAGACAGAAACAAATAATTGCAATAAGCACATTCAAAAGGGAGGGAGACCAGGTGCATGGTAGTCACTGGTCCATAGCAATTCTAAAATCCATCTGGGCAATGAGAAGTCCTCTGTTCTAGGACTGAGGAATTTTCTTTGCCTAGGAAATTAATTTTGAAACCTGAGAGTGATTTCCTAGTCCACTGATATTTTCAATTCTTGTCTCTGCCCCTTTCAATGGGTGAAAATGAGAGTGACTTCTCTCGCTGTAACTCCTAATGAGCCAAGAAAAATTGTGTCTTCCTGTATCACCACCTTGAACACAAATGGTTCAGAGGCATCAATTCTCCAGAGATGACACCTTTCTCAGGCAATACAAGTATGACGCCATTAAACAGGAAGCTGAAACTGCTACCTGGCCATTTGGGGTTCCTCATGCCGCTGAAACTATTAGTGACTGATTCCAACTATCAAAGAAATATTGGCTAACAGGAACCCAGGGATCAGGGAGGTGTATGTCTGGAATGCAGTAGCCCCTCTGGGGCACTTTCTATACTCCGATGTGTTGTGATAAAAGTTAATAAAAAAAAAAAAATTACAACAACCCAATATACACAGAAGAGAAAATAGTATAGACCCTCAGGAATAAGGTCTTGAAGAAAGAAGGCAAGGGATCATGATTGCTTGAGGTGCTTACTGAGAGCAAAAGGAATATGAAATGAGGTGGTGGAAGAAGTTATACATACTAGCTATGAAGCACGTGACCATTTGTGGGTCTGAGGGCAGTCCAGTTTCTTTTTCGCTTTGATTTAAATACATTTATTCAATAATCAATCATTATTTTGTTCTTTTGATTTTCCCTGCCCTATGATCCTTCTATCTGACACACAATATTAATAGTAGTTAACCTTATATCTCAGTATTTAAGTTATCAGATACCAAAGGGAGAGTGTGATTCAGCTAGGAGAACAATGAGCACCACCAAAAGGAAGATAACATAGTACAAAAGACTTTTGCTTCCTATTTAGGGGATAAAATTAACGTATTTTCAGTTGTACCAGAGATAGCTACATTACACAAAGTTGAAATATTATTTTGCACTTACTTAACTTCAAAAGTCAATATGGTTTAAAAAATTCAATATGATTGTTTAAATGTATTTATTTAAAGTCAAGCCAGTTACCATACAGTGTAGTATTGGTTTCAGGAGTAGAACCCAGTGATTCATCTCTTCCATGAGATGAAACCCAGTGCTCATCCCAACAAGTGCCCTCCTTAAGGCCCATCGCCCATTAAGCCCATCCCCCCACCCACCTCCCCTCCAGCACCCCTCAGTTTGTTCTCTGTGTTTAAGAGTCTCTTATGGGTTGATAGGGGGTATGGGGGGGTGATGGCTATTGAAGAGGGCATCTTTTGGGATGAGCACTGGGTGTTGTATGGAAACCAATTTGACAATAAATTTCATATATTAAAAAAAAAAAGAGTCTCTTATGGTTTGCCTCCCTCTCTGTTTTCATCTTATTTTTTTCTTCCTTTCCCCTATGTTCATCTCCTGTGTTTCCTAAATTTTGCATATGACTGAAATCATATGATATTTGTCTTTTTCTGCCTGAGTTATTTCCCTTAGCATGATATGCAACATCCACATTGTTACGATCAAGTTGGCAAGGGATGGACTGAGCCACATTTTGTTCCAGCAATTAAGCTAGGAACTATGTGTGTTCAAATCACCTTCTCTGTCAAGAATTGTGTTAGAATTGGCCACAACAGGAGTTCGTGTGAGATTTGAAAGACCATGGCTTTTGAAACTCTCTGTGGTCAGATGCAGAGATGGTTGGTGGGTTCCATGCTATCCTTACTCTCTTCTCCCTATCTCACCCTTCTTTCTGTCAGCTGGTCTAGCTAAAGTCCACGTCAATGGCTAGATATTTGAGGCCTTAGACCACCCAGTGTATATCAAGTGTCCAGGTGACTGCTGTCTTATGAGTGGCCTCAAGTCAGACCAGAAGAAGATCCTTCGATATCGACCCAGACAAAATTGCAGATACACCAGATTTGTAAGTAGAAAACAGGTCTCTGTTTTCATGTTTAAACCACTAAGTTTTGGTAGATAAATAATACAGTTGGTATTAATAATTGCAGGTGTTACTAAATAGATATTTAAATATATAAAGTAAATATTTATATATATTTTAAACGTGCTTCTGAGCTAGTGAAATAAGTAACTAGATTTATGACACTTTAAGCTCCAAAGGATCTTTTCCCCCAACTTACTGATGGCCTCACATTAGGCAGGCTATGTGAGTGTGTATATGTGTGAGCGCACAAATACGTGCACATGTGGGGGTGTGTTGGTGTATTTCCAACACCTATCACAAACTATGGCATACACCAGGAAGTCAAAAAATGTTTTGAATTGGATTGGATTGGATTGGATTGGATTGGATTGGGTTGAATTCCTTGAAAATATTGTAAGCCCATGGAATAATTTAAGGTATGGAAGCTTTGTATTGGAATGTTCCATCATGTAGCAATTCTGTGCCTTCTGGTAAATTGGTGCCAAATATAGTACGGTGATGAAGCAAGTGTACTATAGAGACAGATTATTTGGGTTTAATCCCCATCTCATCCATTTACTAGTTATTTCACATTGCTCAGGTTTCCTGGATTCTTCAGCCCCATTTTTTTTTTTTATAATTTACCCATCTCTAAAGCTATTGTGAAAACTGAGTGAATGCAAAAAGGATCCAACAAGTTCTTAGAACAGTAAGTGTTCAATAAGTGTGTGCATCGTACGTTATGTAACTATCCTCAGCCTCGATTTCTTTATCTGTGAAAATGGTAAGCATAAACCTCCTAAGGCTGTGAATATTGCAGAAAAATTATGTGCCAAGGTCTATCACAAGGTCCAGCTCACAGGAAACTTTAATCATGTTTTCCTCCCCCATCACAAGCTTGAGAGCCCCTTGGCCTCACAACCAAGGGACGTCCATTCACATCAAGGTTACATGAGTTTCAAATGAGAATATATATACATTCCCCATGGAATGTTCTTCACATGACAAAGGCCCCGCAAGTGTTTGTTTTTCTTCTTACTCTTCCAAAATTAACCAAAGCAGAGACCTGGATACTCCTGAAAAAGAAGGCAAGGCACTCTCTAAAACATCCATCTTTAAGGCAAAGCATTAGTTTAACCGCCTGGTCTCTCTGTGCCTTAATTTGCTCATCACAAAGTGAGAGGTCTAGAAGACCAATTACACTGGGTGATTCTGGATGAATTTGATTGGCATGAGTATCACAGAAGCAGAGATGCGGAAGGGGAATGCAGAAGCTGAGCTCTGATCATGTCACCCCTATGCTCCAAACTCCTCGGAGTCCACTCCTTGGGTAAGGGCAGGGGACAAATCCTGAAAGCTGATCCCTCAGTGCCTTTTGCAATCTAGAAGAACTGCATGGTCAACCCAGACTCTCCCCAAGTACTACATTCTTCATGAGCACCAAAACATCTGCTCTGTTCTCAATATGTGCTGGAGTTCCAGTCTTCCAGGTCTTGGCTTTTGTCTTTATTCTTTGAAGACTTTTCCCCGAGATTGTTCTCCTGTGGAAAATCTTCTGTTGAAGTCTCCCCCATACCCCAGTTAAAAGATTGCGACATCCTTCTATTTACTCCCATTGTACCTGGTTTGTGCCATCATCTTAACACAAATTGTACTCTAGCTCAGCTAAAACTGTAAGGGAGCTTCTCCCCTAGTTATCCAGATCTCCTCTGAGGGCAAGGATGATAGCTTATTCATTTCTGACATTCTCTGGTGGAGCTAGCAGCCTGGACTTGCACATATGATATGTTTCATATATTTTTTCTCTATGAATAGATGAACCAATGAGTGGGTTTGAAGAGAGAGAGCTCACGTACAAAAGATAGGTGTGTTTAGGGATGAAAACTTAAATCATACACAACTTCAGAACTTGTTTTAAAAGGGCTAAGGTCTAGGGGTGCGTGGGTAGCTAAGTCGGTTAAGCATCTGACTTTGGCTCAGGTCATGATCTCACGGTTCATGAGTTCGAGCCCCGCATCGGGCTCTGGGCTGATAGCTTGGAACCTGGAGCCTGCTTTGGATTCTGTGTCTCCCTCTCTCTCTGCCCCTCCCCTGCTCACGGTCTGTCTCTCAAAAACAAATAAACATTTAAATTTTTTTTTTAAATAAAAGGGCTAAGGTCAAGAACCTGCCCCTATAATACAATTGTAGAAAAATAAATGCAACTGAAAAAAAATGATAAAACAAGGGCTTTAATTTTGTTTTCAGATTGTGTGGCTGAAACTTGACTATAATGGACAAATAAACAATTACTGTCAGCCTTGGTAAGATGTGAATGCTAACTGAGTGTAGCAATTTGAATGAGATTGCACTATGTAAATAGTATTGATTTTTTTGTTTATATTAGAGTAAATCACTCTTAGAAAATAGGCTTCCAAGTCAACCGTTCTAATTTAAACTTAATTATTTTAATTATTCCCCAAAGCAATCACATTATATTTTTCCCATATATCCCCAGAGAGTATACCAAGCATATGTCCATACACATGCACCCTAAAATCCCAGACACAGAGTTTGCAGCTTATCTCCCTCGCTGGCATGAACCCTCCTCAGGTCAAACCCCACTCGCTCTTGGAACCCCCTGCCCATCCCCACTCAAGTTCTTTTCCAGAACATTTCTTGTCACTACCACAGGATGGACCCAATATCTAGATTTGATTATTTGATTAATGTGATTGATGTGAATTAATTCTTGGTTCAAGCAAAGGTGAGGAACAGTAATGGTGACAGACCTGGACAGCTTGCCCTGTGTGTATTAAGGGTCCCAAGTGGGGCTCAGACTGGGTCAAGTGTATCTGAGCAGATGGGTGTGGCAGAAAGAAACAGCCCCAATAAGCAAAACAAGAAAAATAATTTTGCACATGCATTTGGGGAGAGTAGAGGCAAGAAGGAGTGTCCTTTGCTGTTATTGGTCCCCTAGCGCCATGGATGCTTGTCAGCCATGAGAAGAGGGAGATCGCCACCATTTAATATTGAGACCCAACTTCACTGCCTTGGAGCCTAGGAAATATGGCAGAGTAGGGCCTCCACAACGGGCTCTGAGCGCTTTGATGCTCTGAGACAGAAACACGTGCCTCATAGCCCCCACAGTTCTGGAAGTTGCTGGAGAAGCAGCAGCCTTTGCCAAGAATCAGTGTTCTGTCCTCAGCTGTAGCAGAAGAAGGTGCAACCCTTGCTGGTTTTCCACAGTGGGCACTTGACAAGGGACAGCCAGAGCTGATGAAGGATAAAGAAAAAGTTGAAGAGCTCGTGTGACACAAAGCTCTGGGGGGGTCCAAGAATGCGGGGCTGGGAATGAGCCAGAGAAACTGTCACTGCACGCCTTTGGCTTTATGGACAGATCAAATGATGGATCCTGGAGACATTCTTCACAGAAGGAGCAGTTGAAGGAACAATCGGCTTGGAGAAGACAGGAGGAATGACTCTCTTTTGTCATCACAAAGCCCATTTCTAGAAGGGGAGCTGGAATTGTAAGCAACTCTAGGGGAGGCCAGTGGATGCAAGCACAAGGAAAGGCCAATGAGTTTGGCTGCAGGAAGAATTTGTAACCATCAGAGGTGACCAGCGAAGGAGAGGAGGAAATTTTCCCCCATCCAAGGTTCTTCTACTGGACTAAGAATTAAATTGACATGAGATTGATTAACAGAAGACAACAAAGTTTAATTACACGAGTACAGAGGCCTGATAATGAAATTGAGACGTTAAAGAGATGACTGAGGCAGGCAGTGTTTATACTTTGTAGACAAAGAGACAATACATCTGTGCGGAATTGACAGGACAACGAAAACTTAATTTTGGGAGCTTCAATTAGTAAGAAATGCTAAAAGGAATTTGGGCTTGGGTAGTAAATTAGTAAAAAGTAACAAGAGCTGTTTTTACACCTTCTAGGCTCTAAATTTCCCACCTCTGGTGATGAGACCACTCGTCACCTTCCAGTTCATGGAGGGCCCCTTTCACAGGGGAGATTTATTTCTTGCTTTCAAAGGGACAGAGGGTCTGAGTGTCCTTCTTGCACACACTGTCTCTTAAGTAACTTTTACTTCAAGTAATCGATAGGCCAAAGTGGCACATTTTGGGCAGCCTGCCCTTGGCCCCTAATCTTACAGCCAGGCCAGCTGCCCCAGGAGGTAGTGAGCTCATTCCCCTTGGAAGCATGTAAGCCCAGAGACTGGATCCCATCTGTGATGTTGTGCTAATTCTTGGGCCAAGTGAAAGACTAGCTGTCATAGGGAAGTATAAGAGATTAATTCTGCATGATTCCAGAGAGGAGGAAAAGGGCTAGCTGGTTGGAGCTACAAGGAAATAGATTTCAGCTCATTAGCAAGAGCTTATTACCAACAAAGCAGGCGGCCAGGCAGTTGATGAACTAGCTCTTTATCACCAGGCATGTTCAAGCAGAGTTTCGCTGACTACATTGCAGGGTTTCTTAGCACTGGCTCAACTTAGAAAAATACCAGAGTGTTTGTATAAAGTATTTTTTTTAACAGTTAAACACTCCTATCAACCGATATGTAGAAGTTCAGTGGCAATGATGATGTAGACACTATTGGTAATAAAAGAAGAGACTTGCGTAGCACCTGCCATATGATTTCCACTATTGTAAGCACTTTAAATATATTAGCTCATTTAATTCCCACACAACCTTATGAAGTAAACATGACGAGGAGGACGAGGAGGAGGAGGAGGAGGATTTTATTTCCATTTTACAGATGAGTAACTGGGGCACTGAGAGGTTAAGTAAGTCTACCTAGGTCTCACAGCTAATAACCAGAATCAAACCTCACAAACCCAGCTCTGCCATCCATGCCCATGACTGACCCACCCTGTTGGCTAAAGTGGGGCCGCAGAACTCCAAGACCCACCCGTCAGCCTCGGCAGCCTTGGGGCATCTCCAGGAACCTTGTTCCCCTTCGAGGGAATTCTGGAAAAGCACTGAGCCTAACGGACTGTAAGCACTGTTATCTTTTTTTTAATTATTTATTTATTTACACTGAGAAAGAGAGAGAGAGGGAGAGAGAATGTGAGCAGGGGAGGGTCAGAGAGAGACAGAGAGGGAGAGAGAGAATCCCAAGCAGTCTCTGCACAGTGAGCCAGCAGAGCCTGATGCAGAAGTTGAACTCAAGAACCTGTGAGATCACAACCTGAGCTGCAATCAAGTCAGACGCTTAACTGACTGAGCTACCCAGGTGCCCCAGACTGTACAGTCCGTCCGGGCCTTAATTTCTATACAGAGGAATTCACAAATGGAGAGCCCAGAGGACTTCGGCTCCGCTGAGCGAAATGAATTTGTTCTCTTTGTTTCCTGGATGGCGTGCGCCAGGAGGGACATTCCTCAGCCGAGCGTGAGCTCTGGCCTGGCTACAGAGAGAGCTGCGTTCCTTGTGGCCTCTCTTCTCTTCAAGACTTTCCAGTAAATAGGAATTTGTCTCACAGAAAACTCTCTCTTTATCTGGCTGTTACAGATCACCTCCCAAGGACCTCATTAGCAAAAAACAGAGGAAGGGAATAAAAGAAGGAGAGAGCGGCAGAGGGACCCAGAAAGGAAGGGCACTAGAAAGAAAGACACGAAGAAAGAAAGGAGGGCACAGGGAAAGAAACTGAGACAGACAGACACAAACAAAGGAAACAATGTGATGAAGTTCCTGAATGCTAAATATCACCTCCCTCTGCAGGTGGAGAGAGAAAAAACTCCACTTAGGTAACGCCCCTGACTAGAATAGACCCAGTATTCTCCTCTCTCTTCTGTCATTTGCTAGAACTTGGAAGACAAATGAGCCAAGGATGTTAACAAGGATCTGAACTTTATTCCAGAGCTGCCATATGCTAGGCTTGAAACCAAAGTCTGTAGCATATGTGCCCAAACAGCAACTGAATGCGAACAATTTCACAGAAACGTCAAGTACAGAGTGGCTTTGTGCGTTTGTCTTCAGGAATTCCCAGAGCCTTTCTAAGCATGGCAAATCCTACAGCTTGCCTTGGTCCTCTCTGGGACACATCTCGGTTCATGGACTCTAGAGCCAAAATGCTTCAAACTCTCTAGGAATGCCTGATAAATTAATTCAACCCACCCACTTTACCAACACGACACCAACGCATTAGAGTGACTGGCATGATGTGAGAGATGAAGGGAGGGGTTTCAGAGACCATCAGATGTAATTGTGTCATTTTCAGATGAGTAAACTAAGCCTCATGATACAAAGTCAGGACGAGAGCTTGAATTTCTGGTCTCTAATCGAGCATTTTGCATTGAGCAGCCCCCCCCCACCCCGTTTCATTCCTCCACATCATATGAGTCTTGCCAAAGCATTGCACGTCTCCTGTTTTCATTAACCCCTCCTGCCTCTACAGGCTTGCAAGAGATTGAGTCAACGTTGCAGGACAGCCCTCTGTCCCACCTGTTCTGAAAGGACAAAATCTGTACAAGGTCTATTTGGCCAGAGATAAATTTATCAGAAAGGAATCCCCCAGTATTGGTCACTGTATGTTACCAAATTTTTGCTAAAGGAAAGGGTCTTTGATGCATGCCTCTACTCAGCAGTTCTGGATGGAGCCAACCCTGTTCTCTGCCCTTCTGGGTTCCATGTGACTCTTTGGTGCTCTCTCTCTCTCTCTCTCTCTCTCTCTCTCTCTCTGTGTGTGTGTGTGTGTCTGTATCTCAAATTCTTATGCTCTGTGCTCTATTTCAGTATCCACAAGCAGACCTGAATATGCTGGTATAAACATTTCAATGCATAATGGGGAGAGAAGTCTCAGCTTAGAACGGCCCTCCAATCACCCTTTCCTGTACTCTTTCCAATGCAACCAGGGCAACTGTGAAGAGAGTACTTCTATTTACAAGATAAAAATGGTAGTATTGAATTTTAATCCACAGAGTTGCATAAATACCCATGAGTTCTGTTGGTATAATGGAATCAACCAATCAGTCAATCAATCAGTAAGAGATAGCTCTGCCAGGGCACGTGGGTGGCTCAGTCGGTTAAGTGTTAGACTCTTGATTTCAGCTCAGGTCATGATCTCATGGTTTGTGAGTTCGAGCCCCACATCAGGCTCAGCGCTGACAGTACAAAGCCTGCTGGGGATTCTCTCTCTCTCTCCCTCTGTCTCTGCCCCTCCCTCCCTCTCTGTCTCTCAGAAATAAATAAATAAACATTTAAAAAGAGACAGAGAGAGAGAGAGAGAGCACTTCCGCACAGAATTCCAATCAATAAATGGAGGAGAATAGAAGGAAATCTAGAATCACCAGTCAGCAAATGCCACAGTAAAAAGCATTACGGATAAGATCCACAGGATAGAGAGTAAGAGTTTGAGGAAAAAATATTATTTCTATAATCTCAGAACATCTCATCTGAATATTTGTCAACAACAAAGGAAAAGACAGTCACTTTACAATGGAGAAACTTGGAGAACAGATGTTACCTTAAGCAAGTGATCAAGGTGCATCACCAGCGATAAGACACTGACATCATGAACCCCGTGTTAAGATGCACAGAAGACACTACATGATTTTTGCACCATTCTTGGCAAAAGCGCATCACCAATGGTAAGAAAACATGGCACAAATACAAATTGAGGGATATTCTACAAAATAACACATCAATGCTCTTCAGAAGGGTCAAGCTCATGAATGTGGTCAGAAAAGACTGAGGAACTGTTATGGAGGTGAGGCAATTAGGGGCATAATAGGAGAGAAATGCAGTGTGGGATCTGGAATTGGATCTTAAAGGGGAAAATCATGTTATTGGAAAACTTGGTGAATTTCGTGGTGAATTACTTCAGTTAATAATATTGCACAGTGTGAATTCCCTGGTTTTGATAATTGTACTATAGTTACAGAAGATGTTAAACATTGTTAACATTTGGGAAAGCAGGGGACAGGCATACAAGGGACCTTTTGTACTACTTTTGCAATTTTTATTTAAGCCCCACATTAGTCCAAATAAAACGTTAAAGAAAAGAGCAGGCTGCATTTTTCGTTCTGCTTGTACCTGACGTGTGTCTTCCCGAAGTGTGACTGTCTCTGGCATGATTCTAACAAAATAACAACCAAGCCCAACGTTGATTCCCTGGAGAATTCATAACAACAACAACAACAACAACAGGAAGGGTTCATTCAGATCGTTCACCCAATCTGCTCTTGATAGACGCCATGGAGCAAATGAAACACATAATGGACCTTACGCTCTGCCTCGCTAAACCTCTGTTTCCTCACCAATATGATTGCGATAAAGCAGTGTCTGTAGAGGGAATGGCGAGATTTTAGCCTTGACAAACCGATTGTGTTTATTGTTATTTTGGAGTTAGATGTTCTCTATAACATTTATTTGCTTTTAAAATACGCCTACTGCCATTTTTATTGTTTATCTCTTAAACTTACATTTTTTTGTTATATCTTGATTACACTAGTAACAATTTTTTTAATGTCTGTTTATTTATTTATTTATTTATTTATTTATTCGTTTTTTCAATATATGAAGTTTATTGTCAGATTGGTTTCCATACAACACCCAGTGCTCACCCCAAAAGGTGCCCTCCTCAATACCCATCACCCCCACCCCCATCAACCCTCAGTTTGTTCTCAGTTTTCAAGAGTCTCTTATACTTTGGCTCTCTCCCACTCTAACCTCCTTTTGTTTTTTTTTTCCTTCCCCTCCCCCACAGGTTTCTGTTAAGTTTCTCAGGATCCACCTAAGAGTGAAAACATATGGTATCTGTCTTTCTCTGTATGGCTTATTTCACTTAGCATCACACTCTCCAGTTCCATCCACGTTGCTACAAAAGGCCCTAGTTCATTCTTTCTCATTGCCACATAGTACTCCATTGTGTATATAAACCACAATTTCTTTATCCATTCATCGGTTGATGTACATTTAGGCTCTTTCCATAATTTGGCTATTGTTGAGAGCGCTGCTACACTAATAACAATCTTTACCAACTGTAGCATTTTCCAGAAATGTAATCCTCGTGGTTGGTAAGAGTTCTAATTTCCAGAAAGATGGATTAGCATGTGCAGATGGACCATTTCAATGATAAGCTAGACTCAGGATCATTTTGCAAAAAGAGGTGTTATGTGTGAGTGATGAGAATTAAACTGTCGTTTCTTAGAAAGGGGCCCTAGAATGTTCTATGAGGACAGACAACCTTTAATAACTACTGTTCATTGAGTGTCTTCTGGATCCCAGGGACATGCTTGATACTCGACCTGCATTATCTTAGTTAATCATATGTCAGCCCTTCAAGGCAGCTTTTCTTATATTCATTTTTAAAAAATGGTAAAATTGAGATTCAGTTTTCACACAGCTAATAAGTAGTGGGAACCCAGAGTCAAATCCTGGTTCCCCTGCCATTAATGCCACACAAGTTTTCTTTTCTTGTAACAGGCAGCCCAAGATACCAAGAGTTGAGTATCTTCAGAGAGAGGAGTAAGATGATTCGGTCAAGTGAATACCTTAAACATATCCAGAAACTTCTTGCATGAGAGCACTGATGATGTTTTTGTGCTGGCTGTTTCAGAATGAACTGAGAATGTGTTGTTCTCTGGCTAAGGTGACAGTGAGCAGTTCTGCTTCCTGTCCAAGAAATACCAAGGGGATCAAGAAGGCAAACTTAACCAGCCCTCCATACAAACAGCCCCCTTCCAGAGGAGGTGACATTTAAACTTAGTCTTTAGAAATGAGTTATACAGCCAGATAAGTGTGGGAACTGGGTTCCCAGCAGAGAAAACAACATGTACAAAGGCACAAAAGCATGAACTGGGAAGACGTGCAAAGTATAGCTGGAGGAAAGGAATACTTTACATGGTGCCCATGTACACATAAGAAGCACAAAGAGAGTTCGATCACATTTGGTACCTTAATCGAACTTGCAGTCTAGCCAGGGAGACCCAACTTCCCCACAAGAAGCAGATGAGCCTTCGAATGAGTAGTAAAATTCATCTCTTCATATCCTGTAAAATGCCTCTCAAACACCTTACCTTCTTCTCTCTCTCGCTACCTCAACAACACGTGAAAATTCTACTTAAAAAGTAGGGTGAGGGAAAGCTGCCTACTTCTTGATATTTATTACTTGGGAAACCCAGTGGTAGACTTAATGCTTTGGGGGGAAGATAGCACATAAAATTCTTATGCTTGCAAGTCAAGTCCCTTAATAAAGAAGTTTGATTCAGGTGAGTGAAGTTGCTGACTTTATAATAAAAGCTATCATGGCACCTAACCCATGCATGATGTCACCTTATGCAATGACAGAACAAATACCAACCAGCGGGAAATGAGATTGCTATTTATCATCAACTGCCGTGTCTTAGGAACTGAGCCCGTTAACAGTGGATGTTTAGTGAATGTTCACTCTGTGTCAGACAGAGAGATAATGCCTTTACAGGAATCTGTTTGTTTAATCTTCACTACAACCCAAGGAAGGTCTTAGAATATTGTCCTTAATTTGGTGCGCCTGAGTGGCTCAGTTGATTGGGCATCTGACTCTTGATCTAAGCTCAGGTCATGATCTCATGGTTCATGAGTTCAAGCTCTGCATCCGGCTCTGTGCTGATCTCAATCCCCTGCTTGAGATTCTGTCTCTCCCTCTTTCTCTGCCCCTCCCCTGTTCATTCTCTCTCTCTCTCTCTCAAAATAAATAAATAAACTTAAAAAAATAATATTGTCCTCAGTTTGGAAGAAGAAACTGAGACTTGGGGTGGTTAAGTAAGCTGGCCAAGTACACCAATGAGTAAGTAGCAGAACGAAGAATTTACCCCAATCGTATCTGACACCATAGAGACTCATTTTGTCTATCTAAAAGGCCTACAGTCTAGTGAATGATTCTCCTGAGGCAGAGGTGGGACCCTTGACTCCCCAGACCTCATTGCTTATAGGCAACATTGAAGATCACCATTATAAACACACCATACTCCAGCTAGCCCCATCCAATTTTGTTGTGAGTACTCCAACTTTCTGCATGAAGAAATGTGGTCAGGAACAGCCATGGGTAATTTGAGCTTTTGCATAAAAAGAGAACTAGGTGCTCTCGTGGCACATCTTTCCATATGCAGAGGCCATCTGGCTGGTGGCAAAAGCCATCTGGGACCCAGGCATCTTCACACTCTGGGAAGGAAAGCTGGATCTCATGCTTCCCAAAGATATCACAGGAGGCGTGCTGTGGGGGAGCAAACTGAATGTGGGGCAAAAGAGACACTTCAAGCGAAGTGCCTTCATTTTATTTATCTTTCACTGAGTGTCCAACTTTCACATTCCCACACTCCCATGGTGTTGTCTGTCTAAGAAGGAGCTTGACTATTGGCCCAGGATACACACCGTTGGTAAGTAACAGAGCCAGTGCTCCAAAAAGGTTTCTGTTTCCTAGTCTGTCATTCTATCTGAGTTGTGTCAACTTTCAAATTATTGTTTGCAACTGCCTGGGAGGGATACTTAGGAACCATCTTGTCTTGAGCAAGATCCAACATGATCCAAACTTCAGCTTCTCTCCCACTCTTTCTTCTCATAATAAGGACATCATAATCTCTCTTTCTAAAATGTTTGATGAGATTAAATGAGGTGATGTATGCGTTAGCATGATAAACATTACAGAGCAAGTTCAGGGCAAAAGGGGCTCAAATTGAGGATCAGATTTCAGTAGAGCCAAATATCCCTCAAATATCCCTTGTCTTCTGCGTGGAGAGAGGACAAGAGGCTGGTAATAGAAAGATGAGGACAAAGACAAGGATAGAAGGTGGGGGAAGATTGCAAGGAGAAAAATTAAGTCCATTGACTAAGGAACACCCAACCAGCCGAAGCTCTCCTAGACCTGTCACCCTCCTTATTCATCATTCATATTCATTATGCTCCTCTCCCCTCTGTGGAGCAAATCTAAAAATAGTTCTTGAGGGAGTTACAACAGCCATCTTTGCTAATTGCATGAAGCAGTTAAATAAAGTATTGTTGAAATCATGGTTTAGCAAATGTATGGAAGCTATGGGTTATACTCTGACAATACATGGTTTCAAAAAGGGGGAGTGGGCCAGAAGCTGGATTGCTTGAAGACAGACCATGCGGCAACACTATGAAGCTGCTTGGCATACAATATCGTTGGAATACTGGATCACTGAGCGTTCTCAGCTATAAAGAGTGACAGAAATAGACTCTGGTTGATTAAAGTGGAAAATGGATTTATTAAAAAGTTATTGGGAAGATCAGAGGATTGCCAGGAGGTTATACAACCAGAGTGTGAAAATGGATAAGAACAAAAGATGGCAGTTCTCATCACTGCCATTAGAAGTCTGGTGAGTGAAACTGAGAATAAACTGAGAGTGGCTGGGGGGTGTGAGGGCGGGGAGCGTGGGTGATGGGCATGGAGGAGGGCACCTGTTGGGATGAGCACTTGGTGCTGTGTGGAAACCAATTTGACAATATATTTCATATTAAAAAAAAATAAGTCTGGTGAGTGAGAACCTGGTTGCCAGGAAGCCATATGGACCTGACCAAAGAGTTTTAAAGATAGGGAAGTAGGATATCCAGTTCAGACCAGTTTCCAGCTTCATTTCCTTTGACTCAGGTTGGAACCAAAAATGGTAGCTGCCATTGGTGTGATACCCTCTATCTTCCTTTTTCTTCTTTTCTTTTTTTGAATTCAAGTTAGTTAACATGCAGTGTAGTATTGGTTTCAGGAGTAGAACCCAGTGATTCATCACTTGCACACAAGAGCCAGTGCTCATCCCAACAAGTGCCCTCCTTGATGCCCATCGCCCATTTAGCCCGTCTCCCCCACCTCTCCCCTAGCAATCCTCAGTTTGTTCTCTGTATTGAAGAGTCTCATGGTTTGCTTCCCTCTCTTTTTGTATCTTATTTTTCCTTTCCTCCCCCCATGTTCATCTGTTGTGATACGCTTTATCTTCTAAAGCGCAAGTCACAAGGCTCCAGCTATGGAACCAAAACTCCTGAGTTCCAGGGGCATATCAGTCACTCGCCAGTTGGCTGGTGACCACAGGAATCACATAAGCTCCCTCCAGTTCAGCTCCTGCATTTGCCAGGTTGAGATAGTAAACCCCGATCTGAACCACGCACAGGACTGCTGTGAGAAGTATGTGTGTGGTCTTGGAAACTCTTAAGTCCTTGTAAAGTGTTAAGAATCCTCTTTGTCACCAGTAATTTTTAATTATTCCTGGCAGGTAAAGTAGCACATGTAAAAAAGCAGTACCTGGAGATAATTACCCCAGAGTCAAACACCTTTTACCATCTTTATGGCCTGAGAAAAGCCCGGTTGACTTTCCAAGCCTGCTTATTCACTTATGAGATGGGGATAAAGCTGTCTATCTCTGAGAATTAGTGTAAAGTTCAAAAGAGATGTCAGATGCACTGACGAGTGCCTAGAACTTAAAAAAAAATGGTAGATAGGAATAATTAAAATAAGCACCAGTAATGGTAGTAATAACAGGTCATGCCTCATTTTCCCCTGGACACTAACTCTCTCATCGCCGATAGCAATTCATCTCCTATAATTTCACAACATCTCTGGCATTACTATTATTTGGAAGTGATCGTTAAAATTTTATTTACATTTTTATTGTTGCTGTTGTCGACATGTCATCTCTTATAAGTCCATTTGATTGAACTCACGTTAACCTCGGCCAAGAAAGCTGAAACTCTTTCAAGAACCCCTGTTTTTTTCTATGTATCAGCCACAGTAAGGAAGAGGTTACTGAGGATTTGGAGCGCTTGCTGAAGCATAAGGCATCCGACCTTGTCAGGAGCCCTCGGGTTTTTGCCAACACTTCTGCTCTTCCCTGAACACAGCCCTCAGTGGAAAAGTACTGCCCAGATTCTGTGAATTATTCATCTCTTCATGACATCAAATACCCAGTGGATGAAAAGAACTAATGGCCTTCGCAGTGAGGATCTCAGTGAAGAAAACCAAGGGCCAGTGATATCCTTTGGACCAACGTCAGGATTTTCCCTATTCCCCTCCTGGATAGGAGACACCCTCACTCATTCTCATACACATAACTTGAACACCATCAGGCTGAATAAAACACTGCTGTTTTCTTGGGGGGCTGATATGGAGGAAAAGGCTTTAAACGATGCCTCATTCAGTCGATGATGTCGCACCAATTTTAAGTGAATTTATGTTTTGGGTTCATGAGAACTGGAGAACAAGAAAGGGTTCAAGGTCTTTTCAGTTTTGTGTTCTCCCTTCAAGGATCAGTCACCAAATCCAGCCAGATCACAATCACTGGAGGGTAGAAAATTATTGACACATGGAAAATTCCAGAAGTAAAAGGTCCATAGGAAATACATCTGGCATTTTCTACATTACTTGACAAGGCTTTGAGCCAAGTCCTTAGTAAGGCTAACCTCTGGAAGAATGGATTTATTTTGAAGTCAGAGAGAGAAAATGGCAGGACAGAAAGATCATGGCTCAAGAGATTTGAGTTGTGTAGCCTTGAGCGTTCTTTCAAAAGCATTTACTGAACACATTATGTCTGGAGCGTACAGACATATCCACCAGTGGAAACCATCTACCATTTATGCAACACCTAGTATATATCAGACCGTCTGCCAGGCGATTTATTCATAATAGCTAATTTACCCTCACAACAATCAAAGGATACATCATTTTGTGCTCCTTTGGCTTTTGAGGAAATTGATGCTGAATGAAATATGCATACTAAGGTTGGCAGAGTTGAAATTCAAACCCAGATTTATCTGGATCTAAAATCCTTAAAAAAACCATGCAATTTAGCAGGAGATCTTTATAAGTAAACAGCTAATGACAGAGCAATACACAATTAGCAAGACAGAATTAAATCTGTAATAGTTAGAGAGTATCTAAAGCCTTGGGGAGGTCGTGAATAACTGCCCTGGTTTGTTCAGGATGAGGAGTTTCTCAAGATAAAGCAATTTCGGTGTTAAGACTGGGGGCGGTCTGGGACAAACCATGACAACTAACTTCCCCACAAGTAAGTAAGGATCAGATACCAAAGGACAATTTATTCCAAAGTGAGGAGTTTGACCTTTGTCCTACAAAGAACAAGATGACAAAGACACATGCCTGTTATAAATAGAAGAGGGGGACAGAGAGAGAACTCTGGCTGCTGGGCGAATAATGGATTACAGTTGGCAAGAATGGTGGCCAGGAAGCTTAGAATAAAGTGAAAGATGGAGGAAAGGGTCATAAATAGGGAAGAAGTGAAATAAACTTCATATTTCCTTTTATTTTTTATTTTTTTTTCAACGTTTATTTATTTTTGGGACAGAGAGAGACAGAGCATGAACGGGCGAGGGGCAGAGAGAGAGGGAGACACAGAATCGGAAACAGGCTCCAGGCTCTGAGCCATCAGCCCAGAGCCCGACGCGGGGCTCGAACTCACGGACCGTGAGATCGTGACCTGGTTGAAGTCGGACGCTTAACCGACTGCGCCACCCAGGGGCCCCCATATTTCCTTTTAGCTCTAAGGCTGCTATTCCAGGATTGGACTTCTAGGACAGTGAAATCTAATCTAATCTAAACAGAAGTTTGTATGATATATTGACTAAATTGACTGGAATATTTGAGAATAAAATTTAGTACTTACTTGTTATGGGTTGCATTGTGCTCCCTACCTGCCGCCCCCCCCCCCCCACCCATAAAGATATATGTTGAAGCCCTAACCCCTTAGCACTTTGGAATGTGGCCTTATTTGGAAATGGGATCATTGCAGATGTAATTACTTTAGATGAGGTTATACAGGGAGGCATAAGGTGAACCCCTGTTCCAATATGACTAGGGCTCTTGCAAGAAGACTGCCATGGGAAGACAGAGAGACACAGGGAGAATGTCCTGTGACAACAAAAGCAGACACTAGAGTTGACCTAGCTGCCGGCCAAGGAATGCCAATGATTGCTGGCAAACTACCAGAAGCTAGGAAGAGGCAAGGAAGGGTTCCCTTACAGGTTTCACAGGGAACACAGCTGTGCGGACACCTTGATTTAGGACCTCTGGCCTCTAAAACTCTGAGACAATCAATTTCTGTTGTTTCAAGATCCATCTTGTGGTACTTTTGTATGGCATCCCTGGGAAGCTAAGACACTAGCCAAAATATATCGAAACTTTCTTTTCCCAAAAAGAAATAGAATGTAGATGGGGCAGAATATAAATCCTCAGCTTAGAAACTTCTAGGAAGCAGGCACCAAGCTGAGTGCTTTCTTGGGACTCTTTCAGAGAATCATCTCAACAATCCTATTCCATTCCAGGCATAGGTGAGACACTGAGATTCAGAAGGAGGTCACAGCCCCACCCACTAGTCCACAGCTAAGAAGAGGCAGACCCAGGGTTTGAACTCATGTCTACCTGAATTCAAAATACAGATTCTTAGCTTTTCCTCCCTTAGATTTCCTGAAAGGAGTGACAGGAAAGCCAAGACAGTGGGCCAGATGAAACTGGAGAACCTGCCAGAACTCTCAGAAATTTACAAGACATGAGAAAGCACAATCTTGAAGCTACTGGGTTTGGGGAGGGAGAGAAAAGTGGAAGAATGACTTCTTGCCCCACAGCCCTGAGACACCGTAATGTGATGGGGTCTTTCCTTATCAGCAGGACTTGCCTCTCATCTTTGCTTTGGGGTCTGGAACACAAGAGAAGGTAAAGACAAAGTGTGTTCAGAGAGTCAAGAGTGAGGAAGTCTTTTTAGAAGTCTCTGGGGCCTTAAAGGGAAGGCACTTTCCTAAAGTTAATTACTTTCTGGATGAATATCTGATTAGAAATATCATTTGCAAGCCCCACCTGCTGCGGATGTCTCCTGTTTTTAAAGTAGATGTTCAAAAAATGTTAAAATCCTAATATATATCTTCATCTCCCATGGAAAACAGAACAGTGCTTATTTTGGTCCCCAGGGAGTTGGGATCCAGTCACGGAATTCATCTTATACCCTTATGTAATCTAGGAGAACAGGGAACAGATCGGATGAGAAATCTCAAAGGAAAACATGCCGCCCACAAAATTAGCCTGAGTCATGGCTCCAAGCAAGAGGCTGGGTTTAAATCAGAAGTAAGTTTGAAAATTTCAACCGATGACCCCTTGACCCTGACGATGAGGGTCTTTGGAAATGAGCCAGTGTGTTTTCATCTGCGTTTTAAAGATGTACTTGCTGCAATATTCATGATATAGAGAAAAGGCACAGAGCCAGAAGCCATGAAACAAGATTCCAGTCTCTAGTATGTGATTTAGATACTCTGAGTCTCCATCTCTTCACCTAATAAAAGAGGTTTCGATTCTGATGTGTTTATTTCTTTCCTGGTTACTCTTCCTTGTCACTTCCTCCCTCAGCCCATCTGCCTTCCTTCTCAACTCCACACTTACCTATTGCCATGAGGAAAAGAGAAAGTAAGTTGAAGGAGGGTGAGTGTACTTGAACAAGGCACCGGAAGGACCCATACCACGATTCCTTCATTCGTTTGTCCATTCACTCCCTCATTTCACTAAGCATCCACTCAACGTCTCAATCAAGTGCTAGGAGTTAAGGATAAGAGGATAGGACATCACGCCTGGATCTCAGAGTCCTGGCGAAGAGAGAGAAAAATAAATGGTTACTTTGAATGTTAACAAATGAATGTTACAGACCAGGAAACACTGCAGATTGAATGCAAGCAGATATTAGAGGGTCTTTTCAAGTTTTCCTCTGGAGAGAGGATATGGAAAGATTTCCAGAGGGGGAAAATCTGGTGGGGACGGGGGGGGGGGCGGAACATAAGAGAATATTATAGAAAGAAGGGTACCGAGCATAAGCAGAAGTTCAGATGGTTATGTATATCTGCAATTTTAGGGCATGTGGCCAAAGCAGAAGACGAAGAGCCAGGGCCTTATGGGCCTTGTGGAGGGAAACAATTGACTTACTGATCATGGCCGCACGGGGAGCTGGAAGGGCCATAATCGCTTTTCTGGTAGTAGCATATCTAGCAGTGAGTCCACAAGTGTTCTATCCCCATGCACGAAGGACATCACTTAGAAGAAGGATGCAAACCATGGTATGGAGCTCCAGAGGACGTGAACCAAAGGGCAGAAACTACAGAAAATCACAAACTCTTAGAGTCAGTGCTATTAAACTGGAAGAAGATCTGAGGCAGCAGTAAATTCCCCATCAATTGTTGGCCTACCACTTGCTAGAAATGTATCGTAGTTGGAAACCATAGGCTTTAAAATATCTTCTAAACCAGCAAGGCTTAATTGGTGTTCCCTGTTCCTCCCAATCCACACCCATTGGGTCATCTGTAAAAGAGAGCACAACACCCAATTGTTGATATTTCTGAGATTTTTTTTACCACTAATCGTCATCTTGTGAAGCTTTCTATTAGACAAATTGTACCTATCAAGTAATAATCGTCCAACTTTATATTTCAGTAGTACAAACCAAACAACTGTACTGTGATTTAACCAGAGATTTTTGAATATTGAAACTACCTGAAGTCGGCCACCTGGCGACTCAAGGTTAGAAACCTGCAGAGGAAATATTCTCTAAGGTTCCCTCCAGCAATGACAGCCTATGACCCTAAAGATCAGAATGACAAAAAGGAGGGAGAGGTTGCATCCTCTCAAGATTCTGAAAACAAGCTCTGAGAGGAGAAAGCATAGGTGATCAGTGAGGAGGGAAAGCCATTGAGAAGGAAAATGCCAAGAGGAGCCTAGAGTAGCAGAGAAGCACGTACCACACATGGGTTTGAAGATCTGGTGTCCAAGTCCATGGGTCTATGAGTTGGCTACTCATCGACTTTAATTAGGGGCAAATACCCTAGGGCAAATCACCACTCTGAGTCTTTAGTTTTATATAGCGGGCCAGTGATTCTTAGCTTGGAAGTGTCATTTGCAAAGATGAAATGAAACAGTATGTAAAGCAACTAACCTTAGCACACAGTAGGTTTTCAAAAGGCAGTTGTAATCATAAGGCAATGATGTTTTAATCAAGAGGTTTAGACACCAAAGAGCAGTTTTGTTTGTTTACTGTGCAGAAAGACGCAAGTCTTTATTGCTCTAATGACAGTTAGATGACTTTAGATGCTGCCTAGGGATAGTGCACAGTTGTCATTGTAGATAATAAAAGCAGAAATGAGAGGAGAATTAATGAGGAAACCAGACAAATCCAAAACGCTGGGCCATCATCCGTCTGGACCGCATCAATGCAGGGGAGGAAAGGGATGACGTAAGTGTTTATTTCTAACTCTCTCTCTCTGAGAATGCTGAGTGTTTTCAGTCTGACTTCCGCTTTTAGAACTCCTAACACACCTGGACTCCAAACAGCATTCATTTTAAATCGTGTGTTGCTATTGTTGCTGTTGTCGTTGGCCTGGATCCGTAAAGCACCTGTATGCATAATTATGTTCTTGGCACATGGCTAGGGAGGTAACAGTGATATGCTCCCCAAGAACTAGAAAATGTGGCAGAAAGATTGTCCTCCCGATAGTTAAACCAGGAAGTTAATCCAGTTAACATGAGATATGCAAAGTCACCTCCCAAAGACGGTAGGCCCCAGGCCAGCAGGTCTGGAGCTAGCCTCAGTGCAGATATTAAGGTATCTACAGAAAAGCTTTTTGGGAAAGGGGGTGGGGGGGCACCTGGGTGGGTCAGTCAGATAAGCATCTGACTCTTGATCTCAGTGCAGGTCTTGATCTCAGGGTCCTTTAGGAGTTCAAACCCCATGTTGGGCCCCCTACTGGGCATGAAGCCTACTTAAAGAAAAAGAAAAACGTTTTTTGGAAATTGGAAACTGACCAGCATAGAAACATAGAAACATAGAAAAAGAGAACCAAGTCCTGTCCAAGGTCATGCCACTTGTCCAGTGCATTGGAGTCTGTCAGGGACACGGATCGACTACAGGATAAACCCCCAAATCCGTTGCATGGCTGGTAGGACCCTACATGATTTACCCCTGCACCTCTCTCCCTCATTCAGTCCATCCTCCCCTGGCCTTCTTGTTGCTTATACAATGTCTGTTCTCCTGGCCTGAGATTCCTTTGCCCCGAATTTTCCGTGGCACTCTCCCTCACTTCATTGTTCCAACGTGACTCCACACGGAAGTCTTTCCGGATTACTTTGTCTAAAATCCCTCCAGCAGAGAGCCAGGGTCCCACAATATGTAACTTGTGAAATGGCCAGACTTTGTCCTAAGACCTATGAAAGCCTTGCAAAAAATGCAGTTCAAGTGGAAAAGTCCATAAATATCATGGTAGGAAAAGCCCATTTAAAAAGTTGAGAGAGCTACACTCCACACAACATAAAGCTGGTGAAATATTCAGTCCTGTGGATCGCAATGCTGCAACAATATTTTCTGAACAAGGAGGAAAGCCCTCCTGAAGAAGTTATTGGCGCAAGGTTTCATTGTCATGAATCTGGCTTGCTAAAGCAAGTGAATGTCTTCTAGAATACTTACTCACTCTGCCATTTAAATGTATTTGGTGAAATTTTTAAATTGTTTCCCCAACCCCTCGTTTTCTGAGACCTTAGGCTTACCAGCTGCGGTTTATGAAATCATGCATCTTTAAGAAAGGGAAAAAGATCACTCTTTGTCATTCCAAATTGGCAAAAGCATTCCAAATGAAAGATGGAGATGTCAGACTATCTTATGATATCACTACACTCTCAAATCCAATTCATGTCCTTTGCTCTGATTGCATTCACATTGAGCAACGTTCTGATTATGACTTGTCTTTTCATGCAGGTCCACTAGGAAAAGAACTAGAAATGTGAACCAGAACTTTCTGTCTTCCTGTGTCCATTGTATTTCTCACTGTCAATCAATATAGAGCACAAATGGCCCACTGAGGACTTAACTGTGCTTTGTATTTGCTATGTGTGACTTTCGTACTGTAGCAAGATGCTGACTTGAGGGCTGTGATGAGGCTGGGAGGGACAGGTCTGCAGGTGTTTGCATCAGGGAAGAATGGAAGGAGAGGAAAGGATGAAGGGGTCTTGGTTACCAGCTTCTGGGCCCTTCCTAATTACTATCTGGTCCTGTATGGACCATCTGGTGAAACATGGAGTGTGTGTGTGTGTGTGTGTGTGTGTGTGTGTGTGTGTAACTGTTTAAGAACTTTTGCAGAGGAGCCAGGGGTGGGAGGAAAATGTGGTAGAAACCTGATGTTTCCCTTTGAACTTGGAGAAGAAAAAAGGTAGTCCATGTTCCAACATGGTGCCCAGGAGGAAGTGGGGTTTGGAGAAGAATGGCCTGAAGAACCAGAGTCTTGGGACCCAAAGCCCAGGATACCCATGGGCAAGCATGTTGTGTGGGGAACAACATCTTCTAAAGGACTCCCAGAATCCGAACAAGTTGCTGGGCAAGTGCAACACTCACTCCAGTGGGTAAAGCTTGAGTCAGTTCTAATGATTTGAAGACCAAAAGTGGATGTTGATGCAACCATCCTGAGATTCTAAAGACCTTTACTCCTGTTACAAATTAAGGGTACAAATGTCCCCTTCTCTGCCCTCACTCAGCATGCAGACAAATCAGGATTCTGATTTTGCACAGTGCAAGACCGGTGCTATGGTGATGAACACCAAACTGGGAGATCATTTTGCCAAGTGCTGTCCAGCCTCTGGGAATAACATGCACCACTCTGTAGTTTCTTTATTTTTTTTTTTTTATTTTAGAGAGAGAGAAAGAGAGCATGAGCTGGGAAGAGGGGCAGAAGGAAAGAGAGAGAGAGAGAAAGAGAGAGAGAGAGAAAATATCTTAATCAGGTTTCACACTCAGGGTGGAGCCCAGTGTGGGCCCCCAGCTCACGACCCTGGGATCATGACCTGAGCCAAAACCAAGAGTCAGATGCTTAACCGACTGAGCCACCCAGGCGCCCCACTCTGTAGTTTCTTCTTTGAAACTTCAGCTGCAAATTGGGGCTGATCTTAGAACTTACACAAGTGGATATAGTTTATAGGAGTCACACCTCAAATTTACTCCCTATTTACTCTGGATATGCTTTTATTGGGCAAAAAGGATCTTGTCTGCAAACAAATACAATAAATCATGAAGTAGATGTAATGTTCTCTACTTCACAAGTGAGAAAACTAAGGCTCAGAAAATTTAAGAAACGGACACCTGGGTGGCTCAGTCAGTTGAAAGTCCAACATTGACTCAGGTCATGATCTCCCAGTTCGTGAGTTCAGACCCTGTATCCATCTCGCTGCTGTCAGTGCAGAGCCTGCTTCGGATCCTCTGTCCCCCTCTCTCTACCCCTCCCCCACTCATTCTCTCTCTCCCTCTCTGTCTCTCTCTCTCTCTCTCTCTCAGAAAGAAAGAAAGAAAGAAAGAAAGAAAGAAAGAAAGAAAATCATCACTGCCACTCAGATAATAGAGGACAGATCTGACACAAACCTGAGTGCCCAAGTCCAGAGCCGTTCTTACAAAACTAAGTCATTTTGCAGTCATGAGAAAACTTGAATGTTACACAAAGAACAATCCATTTACTCTTTAAAAGTAGGCACTTAACAGTGTACCAGACATCACGTTAGGTCTTCTTAATTCCAGTCCCCGTCCTGAATAAGGTAATTGTTCTCAAGTAGAGGCAAGCACATGCCTTGGGCTTACTCAGAACAGGTGTTTACGGATTCCTCCATGGGGATGGGAAAATGGGAGGAAAGAATGGGAAGCTTCTTCAAGAAAAGAAGCTTCGTTTCAAACAAAGACATTCAAAGCAAATACAGGCATAGAGATTTGGAATAGGACTGCAAGTTGCTTATTTTACTTAAAGAATAAGGGGCAAGTTTCAGGAGTGAAGAGGTAGGGGAAGATTATGTACAACTTGGGGAATAAAAATAGTGCCAAGTCCTTGGGAATTACAGGAACATACCAGATTGAAGGCAGAGTCTAAATATCAAAAACTAAACTCTTAAGTCTAAAATTCTAGAACCTTAATTACTTCCTTACTGTTGGGACCCTCATTATTTCCATAACTTTCCTTGTAGGGAGTGAAGTTAAAATCTTTCATTCAAAAAAAAAAAAAAAAAAAGTCCTGTGGACTCATCCTTAGCAACACACACACACATACACACACACATACACACACACACACACACACACACACGAAACCAGGGAGCTGAATAGACGTTTGCTGATTTGAAAAGCAAAATGATGCATGGTGGTGACCATTTTGAAGTTCAGAAAGAAACGGAGTCTCTGGGGCCTGGGATCAAAAACCCAACATGAGCACAAGAAATATATCTGGCTTGAGAGGGAGCCTGGGGATGAAGAGGGAACAGCGGATAACCCCTATCCAGGGGCTCCTGCGTAATAAAAAGAACTCCCACCAAGTCCCACTTCTAGAGCCACTATAGAGCTCTGAAGAGATAGGAGTGAAATCACAACCCATGTGCGTTGACGATGTTCCCTCCTGGGCTCTGCGTAGGGACTCGGGAATCCTGCCCTCAGACTCCCACTTCTGGATGCTCTTGCTTTGTTTTCTAATCCAACATTCCTAAAGCCTTTCATCTGTGCTTCTGGACTCAGCCTATTGCTGTAGCCGAACCTCGTTGGCTGTTTAATGATAGTCTAATGTGGTCTCAGAGTGTCCTAAAGGAACGGTTGTGGCCCGCAGCTTTCCCTTTAAGGACAGTCCTTTGAATCTAGGTCCGCATTAAGTATAAATCAACTCTCTGTGCGTGTCTGGTTCGCACATGGGTGAAATCCACCTCCATATCAGTCGTTCCTGGAGGGGATTTTCTCTCTGCATTACACCTGCAGAATGCCATCCTCTTTTCTCTGGCAAGCCTGGATACATGATTAATATTTTAAGCCTCCCTCGTTCCGCTTTCCCTAGTTTCGAAAGTGCCTGCATGTTGGACTTTTGAAAACTGTATTTATCTCCCCATCCAGACCACTGAGGAGGAATTGCAAATAGAAGGTGCAGCCACGGGGGCCAAAACAAATCCGGGCAAATCTTTAAATTGCTTCTGCAGTCATCTGGGTTTTCTTTCATTAGCATGTCAGATGCTACTTCTCTCCCCTGCTGACCTTCATTTTGGAAAGGAAGAGAGAACAATTTTAAGAGGGTATTATATCTTTTCCTTCCAAAATGTCGACTTAAAATGTGGGGTGAGTGTTCTCAGCTCGGTTCAGAGAGAAATCTGTCTGGCTTCTCCTCCTGTCCTGGGCACCTACCATCTACCCCTCCCCCCCACCATCCCCCAAGCTCAACTCCCAGATTTCTCTGATTTCCCCTCTGTTTCTCTCCCAGCAGTTCTGTCGAAGTTTCCCCCACCAGGCTTCTTGCATTCTCCTCACGACTGGCTGCAGGCACCTGGTTCCCTCCCCATCCTCAGTCGCCTTACAGCTCGGGCTCGATGGTTCCAGAAGCAGAAAGAGCCTTAGATATGGAGGCAGGGAGTGCTGACCACACATCCCAGAACCGGGACCTGAGGGTTTATGTCCAATTTCAGCTCTGACACTAATTCCTAAGCCAGGGCACATATGCTGATCACATTAAGCTTCAATTTCTTTACCTGTGAAATCAGGGATGGTAATAATAGTGAGTAATAAAGAGTAAATAAATGATGAATGAGATTACAGGCAAGATTAAAATGTCACAAAACACGTGCAGCCTCTTCCACAGATCTATCGTGTGCATCTTTTGCACAGATGGCTGGCATTTGGGCGACATGAGTCCGGAAAGATGCTCACTCGGTACCCTTGCATCTCTAAATTCCTAAGCATTGATCCATATAATAGATAAGTATTTATTGGGCGACCGTGTCTGTGTTGGGGAGTAGAGGCACAAAGAAAAATGAGGAGCAGTGTTTGGTTCTGTGGTGATGAGTCTAGTGAGACTAAGTCACAAACTGCTACGGGAGAAGCTCTGGTCTCCCACTTAGCTACTTAGCCGAGTAGCCAGGACAATAGAAGCTCATTTCTCATTGGGAACCATAGGCTGACTCATTTCCAGAACACGCTGAATGTTTCCTCTCTAGATTCCTCTCTATACACTGTGTGCCTCTGCCCCCACCAGCTTTTGATGGAATGCCATTGTCCTGACCTCATCGAAGTAAAGATCTCTATGCACTGACATGTATTATGAGGACTTGGAAATGGTGCAAACAGGTGCAAAGTAGCAAAGACACCTGCCTTCAAAGATCAGTGCTACAGAGCAGACAGCACTTGAAAGGACTTGAAAGCAAAGGACCCGAGGCACCTGAGTGGCTCAGTCGGTTGAGTGTCAGACTTCGGCTCAGCTCATGATTTGTGAGTTTGAGCCCCACATCGGGCTCACTGCTGTCGGTGCAGAACTTGCTTCTGTCTCCCTTTCTCTCTACCCCTTCCCCCCTTGTGCATGAGTGCCCTCACTCTCTCTCTCTCTCTCTTTCTCAAAAAAAAAAAAAAAAAAAACTGAAAGAAAAAAAAGCCAAGGACCCAGTATGAGTCACAGCACTCCCTGGTTCTGTTGATTTGGGCAATGCACTTGACCTATTCGGTCCATATCTCCATTTGTAAGACAGATAAAATTCTACCCGCCTGTCAACAGTGTTGTGAGAAATAAATGAGATAGCATATGTGCAAATGTTGTTAAGATTATAAACCGTATAGTGTTAGTTTCAGAAGCTGGCATAAAGAAGAAGCTAAAGCAAATTCATGGAAAAAATAAGGAAAGATGAGGAGGAGGGAAGAGACAAGATACACAGGTAGATTTTTCAAAACTCTGAAACAGAAAAATATCTGCCGAGGGCTGATAGGCTCTAGGAATTCTGGGTAAGAATTGATGACAGAAGCATATAAATTACCCTCGTAAATGTAAGTAAGGTAGATCCATGAGGGGCAATACCAGAAATAAAAAGACCAGCTAAACACAGCTGCAATAGTTAATAACAAACTAAGGTAGTTTGGAATGGACATGGAATGGACTCAATATATTGCAACGGACTCAATAGATTGAAGGAGACTGAGGCAAAAGACATTTCAAGATGTGAGGAAGAATGGACATGTGAGAAATTAATTTTCAGATTTCCCACTGGGCAGTTGGCGGGATGAGCATGTCATTTAACCAGGACAGGAAATATTTGAGAGGAAGAAGGCTTGGGGAGGTAACGGGGAATGAAGCCATAGACATGTTGAGTGACAGCTTCTATAGGACCGTCAGGTGAAGACATCAGCAAGTAGCCGGATACAGAGGTCAGAAGCTCAGACTCACACATGGGGGGTTGATTCCAAGGAAATGACTGAGGTTATCCCTTGGCAGCTGTGTAGAGTGAAAATAATAAAAATGGGCTCAAGACAGAACCACGAAGGGATCCAATAGTTTCATATGGTTCCAGACAGCCGTCACCCACCAAAGCTAGACAATTGATACGCAATTGTCAAAGGTAGTTTAGAAGCACCAAATCTGGAGTCAGGCGCACTGGTCTCCAATCCCAGCTCCACCACATACGAGACTGGGCGAGTCCATTCAGCTCTCTGAACCTCAGTTTTGCCATTTGTAAAATGGGAACATGAGAGGAGGCAGCTATCAGCAGCATGAACCAAGATAATGTGGGTGAGATGTTTTAGCTCTGTGACTAATCCATAAACACATAAACACGTTCAAAATGCTTTAAGAGACGTCGGGAGCTAGGCTTTCATTTGTGTTTCAGGTTGGTTCTATTCTCTGCATCAGAGTTGTTTCCAAGGCCACCCGTCTAGGAAAAGAACACTGAAAGGGTCATTTGTCCTTTCCTCCCAGATTGGTCTTTGAACAGCCTCCAGCCTCCCTCCCTCCCTTTCCCCTCTCTCTGCAACCCTCCACCCTACTCAGGCCTCAACACTTGTACTTGCTATGACTCTCAGTGCTCTTGGCTTCTATGTAGACTGATTCTGAGGCCCAAGGTGGTGCCACTGGGAGCCCCAGGTAGGAGTGTCTACTGCCTGCTGCATAGAGGCCTGTTGTCAAGCCCCGCCCCCCGCCCCCACTGCCCACCGCAACCACCACAGACACCTGGTCCCAGCAAAGCAGATGGTCCACCCCTCCTGTGCAGGGTACTTTGCCACTTCCTGCTGCTAGCACTCCATCTCTGCCCCAGCTGCCACTTCTTGCACGCAGTAGCCCTATTAGCATTGCCTCCGACTGCCAACCCTTCTAGAATTGAGAATTCATCCATTCAAGAAATGTTTATTGAGTTACCATTATGAGCCACTGCAATAGGCATTGGAGATACCAAGGAGAGAAAAGCTTTCTCTTACGGAGCTTATCACCTGAGAAAAAATATAGGGTAGAGTAGGCTAGAGTAAGATAGCGTAGGGTAGGGTAGGGTAGGGTAGGGTAGGGTAGTGTAGGGTAGAACAAGACAAGCTAGGATAGGGTAGCATAGGGTAAGGTGGGTAGGGTGGGTAGTGCCACCTGGGTGGCTCAGTCAGTTGAGTGTCTAACTCTTGATTTGGGCTCACATTGAGCATGGAACCTGCTTAAGTTTCTCTCTTTCTCCCTCTGCCCCTCTCCCCCACTCATGCTATGTCTCTCTCTCAAAAAAAAAAAAAAAAAAAAAAAAAAAAAAAAAAAAGATAGGGTTGGGTAAGATGGGGTAGGATAGAATAAGTTTGAGATGGATTTTTAACATTTTTTAAAACAGAGATATTTTTTAAAGTTTTTATTTATTTTGAAAGAGAGAGAGAGAGAGAGAGAGAGAGAGAGCAGGCGAAGGGCAGAGATATAGGGAGAGACAGGATCCCAAGCAGTCTCTGAGCTATCAGCAGGGAGCCTGATGTGGGGATCAAACCCATGAACCATGAGATCATGACCTCGGCCAAAGTCAGACACTTAACCGACTGAGCCACTCAGGTGCCCCTGACACAGTGACATTTAACTGAAACCTGGACCCTAATTATAGTGTGTGTGTGTGTGTGTGTGTGTGTGTGTGTGTGTGTGTGTGTGAATGGATGGAGAGGAGAGAAATAGAGATTTTCTTATCTGAGCAATTATTAAAGCCGAGCACATTGCTGGATATCTTTAGATTTGCATTTCTCATTTGCAACTCTCTTTCTCCCTCTTGAATTAAGCAAGCTCAACAAAAGAAATGTTCTCCACCCCCTTTCCAATAAAAGGAGGGAGCTTTGAATTAGATGATAGATTTTTCTGTTTCTGCCACTTTAGGCGCTTCCATATTTTAAGGTGTTTGATGAGTGAGAACATGAAGTTCAAAGATGCTACCACGTAGAACATGAACTAGAAGAATTTCTTCTCACCCCCTAAAATCCACAGTAGCACCAACTAGCTGGAAATAATATAACAGCCTCTCAAACCTGTGCAGGACTTGACAGTTTGCAAAGTGCTTTTGTAGACTTGATTTATTTGAGATCCACGGCTACCATGTGAAATAGTATTTTCTCTACTTTACCGATGAAGAAACTGAGGCTCAAAGAAATCATGTGACTCCAAATATGCCACTTGTAAGTGATGAAGCTGAGGTTTGAAGCTGTTGCCCATCTGTCTTTGGGCACCTCTCCTACCACTGTTACTGCAGGGCTTCTGAATAATTTTGGGTCAATTTCCAACATTGGAAATGTCCTAAATTGCTATGGTTAGTTTTTACTCGGCCATAATTTATGTTTGTGTCCTGTAGTTTTGTCTCCCTGGGGGTAAAGACAGACACCACTGCTTTTCTGGTTCACTGACATGTTGAAAGACAGGACATAACTAAAAGTGTCTTCCCTGCTCTCCAGGCAGTCCCAAGAGGATGTCTGAGCCTCTCCCAAAGCAATATGTCTGCTGTCCTCGAGACTTCTGTGGGCAATTTATTCTTGCCCCCCACATGTGAAAGTTGGCTCCATCGATCCCTTCCCCTGCTGGCCTGAAGAATGCAGTGGCTTCCAGAAGCACTACCATCGCTCTCGGCTCTGTTACTGTCCACTGAAACTTCCCCTCCATGCCCACCTCAGGTCCCACGAGGTCAAGACACCTTACCCTGGAGTGGAGAGAACATCATTTCATGTAGGTCCCCCGTCTACTCTCTGGTATGTTCTCCCTCCGAGCATCTTCGTGTTAGAGGTGAGGAAGCCAAGACACAGAGAGGTTAAGCCACTTGTTCAAATCCATATGGGTAGGAAGGTCTACGGTAGAAGTGGGATTTGAACCCAGGCATACCTGGCTGCAGAAGTCACATGATGGACTCCTGTCCCCCTAAAGGAAAGCACTGAGCCTTAGAGAACAGAGCTAGCTCACAGGTTTTGTCTAGCAAGCCTCTGCCATCTCATAAGGCACTTGGCTCAGACCTGTCCCTTGCCCCTCCTCAAGGACTCAGGCCAAAATGCCTGGAATAAAGAGGTTGCAGAAACATAGTCAAATGCAATAAATGGCCCTGAGTCATCAAACACGAGGGATCTGTCTTCACCTACACACACGCACACATGCACGCGTGCATGAGCACATACACATCAATGGGATATTTGGAGCACAGAAAACAGCATTTCAGCACTCAGGCACACACTGCCCCACTCCGAAATCTGACAGTATTTCAGAGAGCCAGACTCTCTCCAGTCCTAGTACACTGGAAGATAGTGAGTCTGCCCACTCACTGGAAGATAGTGAGTCTACTCAAAATTCTTTTGAGTGGAGGAATAGAATCTGGAGTGTCTAGATATTGTTGCCTTATTATTGAAACTTAAGAACTAATTATTTTGTAATCACACGTATTCCAATAGGAAAGCAGTGAGGTTTAGAGGCAAGAACCAGATTTAGCATACACCTAGGTTTCAATGAGACCTTGTCCAAGCTATTTAATTTTCTCAAGTGCAACATACCGAGCTGCAGTACATGCTGGTAATGGATGATTACAAATGCGGCTAAGCCTCCCAGCCCAGGGCCCACAATGCATAGCAGGCACTGGACAAATGCTTATTCCCATCTTTCAACTTTGTCATTGGTATAGGTCTCTTCAACCCTCAGTGACTGCTTCTTATCTGACCCTTCAAGGTGTGAACAAAGGGAAATGGTCCTAGAAGTCAAGACACTTGATCTTTGTATGAAACCTCGGGGAAGTCAGCTAAGCTATTCAGAGTTGCCTCAACCCACATTCTAATCCATCACAGAAGACAAGACTAGGTTTCTTAGCACGTATTTGTGAGGAGGAAATTAGACTGTCTATGGAGAAGGAGATACAACAAATCCCATTTCTCAACCTCAGCACTATTGACATTTGGGGGGCTGGAAACTTTCTTGATGGGAGGCTGACCTGTGCATTAGCAGCACCCCCGGTCTCTACCCCGTCGATGACAGTAGCATCTCTCCTTCCAGTTGTGACAACCAGAAATGCCCCCGGTTGAGAACTACCGAGCTAAATAAATAGGAGGTATTGTAATTGGCCTTTTTACAACATAGAATTAGAATAGGGGTGTGTGACCAGCCCTGTGGAAATAAGTGACGTTCCGGCTTGGACCACAGCTGCTTTTTAGGTCACTTTCACCCTGTTACAGGTGGGGTTTAGGACAGGAATTCCTAATTTAAAAAAAAAAATAGGCTTCACACCCAGTGTAGAGCCTAATCTGGATCTTGAACTTAGGACCCTGAGATCAAGACCTGAGTCGAGATTAAAGTTCGATGCTTAACCAACTGAGTCACCCAGGCACCCCAGGAATTCCTTACTTCTGATACGTGTGTGATAGACCCGGTTTTCAGAGTGAACAATATATGACTTGACCCCTCCTCTCCTTATGTTAAACAAAAGGTCTTGTAAATCTTTATCCTTACCTCTCGCCAATAAGCAAGTATACTCCATTTAGACAAAGAATTAACACCAAAACATACTCCTGGCTACAGATTGATTCCTCCTCTTATTTGTGTCCCTTTCCATCTGAGGACAGACAGGAATCCTCCCTCCTACTCCCCCACCCACCCAAAGCCCCAGGCTCCGTCTGTAGTCTCTAGAGGCTATAGGATTACAAGAACCACACTGACTCCCCTATAACTCTTCCCTGTGGCCCTTAAAACCTGACCACTGTCTTTAACCCCTTGGGAAGGCAGCCTTTCAATCCTGCCAGACCCAGAAAGCATCTTTCCTCTACACACCTGTAGATTTCTGGTCTCCCCCCCTCTGTTTTATCTTCTTCAAAGCATCGAGCTTTCCTTTCTCGAAGTTGAGAGACCCTGACCCAGCATTTTCACTTCTGGGTAGATGTCCAAAACAACTGGAAGCAATGTGTCAAAGAATGATTTGTACACCTATGTTCACAGTGGCATTATTCACAATAACCGAAAGATAAAAGTAACATAAGTGGACATCTATGGATGAATGAATAAGCAAAATGTGGCATATACAAAAAATAAAATAGAACTCAGCCTTCAAAAAAAAAAAAAAAAAAGAGAGAGAGAATTCTGACACAGGCTACAACATGGACAATTTTGTAGGACATTATGTGAAGTTAAGTAAGCTAGTCACACACACACAAAAAAAATTGTAGGATTCCACTTATATGAAGTCCCTAGAAGAGTCAAATTCATAGAGACAGAGAACAGAATTGTGGTTGTCAGGAGCTAGGGAAAGGGGACAATGGGGAGTTAGTGCTTTTATAATTTGAGTTTTGCAAAGTGAAAAAGTTCTGGACGCTGGTTGCACAACAATAGGAATCCACTTTACATTAGTGAACGGGACACTGAAAAAGTGGTTAACAAGGTAAATTGCATGCTATGTATATTTTGCCACAATGTAAAATAAAATGTAATCGCTTCTCGGCCTTTTGGCTACGATCAAGTGTAAAATAAAATTTAAAACACACACACACAAACACACACACGAAGAAAAACCCCAAGGCCTATTCCTCTCCCCTTTTCTGCATCGTGGATCCCACCGCCTCCCAGAGGCTTCACACATCTGTGCTTTCCTCGTCTCGTCTTGTCTGGAAGGTAGAGGGGAATCTTCTCTTCCTCTGCATGATCCTGCCTTATCCTTTAAAATAACAAAGCTCAGGAGCGCCTGGGTGGCTCAGTTGGTGAAGCATCCAACTCTTGATTTCTGCTCAGATCTTGATCTCACATTTCATGGGTTCAAGCCCTTGAGTCAGACTCTGTGCTGACAGCATGAAGCCTGCTTGGGAGTCTCTCTCTCTCTCTCTCTCTCTCTCTCTCTCTCTCTCTCTCTCAAAATCAATAAATAAACTTTTAAATAAGAAGATTCATCCCCTCCATTCCACCTCTCATGAGGAGGTGAGCCTTCTCTCACTAGCCGGCTACACAGTGCACCTCTTCTCCCTCCCTCTCTTCCGATCCTTAACTCTCTTGTCTATTTCCATCTTCATCTGGGTCGCACTTGCTCTATTTCCTACATCTTGCCCCACGAGATGTGAATTTTCCAGGCCTTCCAGGAGAGCTTAGTTCATCTGAGACACTTGAGTCAAGTTCCAGTGTCCAACTCAAGGACTGACTGCAATAAAGCTGTCTTTGTGATCATTACCTGGCTCCTGGGTTGTTTTCCAGTTGGTTCAGAAGCCACGGAGGAGGGCCTGTGATTCAGTGGTGTCCTCCAACTCAATCCGAAGGTCCAGGGAACATTTTTTTTCTTTTGTTTTGTGTCAACCTTGAATGGCATGCAGATCCAAGACCCAAACTTGATCCCCAAACTGTATGATATGCTCCACCATATATGGCTATATATAAGGCCCTTATTCCACAGTTCTGCAGGCGGGTACTCACTGTGTTAGCATCATTACAAGGAGTCACCTCACTGAGAACATTGTGGGTCCCTTTCACAGCTCCGAACTCCGTGTCAGGTGCAGGGTGGAGCTGCTCCTGCTTGTTTACTGATTGACTGATTGTTATGACAACACAAAAGGGAGATGACTCTCCAAACACTGTTCATGTGGATCATTCTTGACTTGGACAGATGTCACTCTCGATAGCTAGTAACACAAGAGGGCAAAAACAATGGATGACTGGGGATAAGGAATATCTCATTTTACTAATTTAGATGAGACAAAAACCTAAATTCGAGGAATTTGGGCATCAAACTTCTTGGCAAATTGCTTGACTTTTTGAGTCTCTCTTCCCTTGTCTATAAAATCAGGGTCTTCGCACTGATGGCTAAGCTCCCTTCTATTTCAAACACACACTCAGCTCTGTGGTTCAGTTGTATTTTTAGCCCAGTATTAAGAGGTTAAGGCAGAAACACCACACCCTTCCCTCCCTACTGACTCTGGTCTGCCAAAGTGTCCAGCAAGCATTCTCCTTTTTGCAGACTTGGGAGGATCCAGAAGGCTGCTGAACCACAACATCAAACTCCGGTCAGATAATCCCCCACTGGGTTTTGAAATCAACATGGAATGGTTCTGACCCAGTGTGAGGGCGGCTGAAATGGACAATCCAAGGGTGGCTATGGCAGGTAGCCCAAGGAGCACTCTAGATAATCAAAATGAACCAAGTTATTCCTTTCATCAAGGTATCAAAAATAAATCTAAGCCATGGGTTGTTTCTGGGAGAACACCATCCAACCCTAATCTTATTCATCCCCACAGTCCAATGTTCTTCCCTCCCTGGCTTGGCAGCTTGCCAAAGGGGGAGGTGAGCTGCCTTGGGTTATAAGCTGTCAGACTCTGCATTTAAATATTACTCGCCCAGCTCAGTTCAAGGTACAGGTCAGCTCATAGTGTTAAGTACACTGGGAAATACATTATCTTTCGGGTCACAAGGGTACAATTCAGTGAACAGCAACAGGCTTTCCTGGTTGATAGATGATTCCACAAGAGGTTATAGCTCACCTGCCCTAGAAATAATAGCAATAATCCTCTGCATTCATATTCTGCTCTGGAGTCTGTGAAGGATTTTCACATCTATTATCAAACAAGATATTCTCCGTAGAGTCAACGTGGCCTGGGAGGGGGCAGGGGTGTAAACGTAGGCCAGAGCACTTGTTTTCCGCTGTCCATGCTGTGTGGCCTTGGGTAGTCACTTCACCTCTCAGAGCCGAGATTCACTAGCTATAATCAGGAAATGCCAATAACGTCTGCCTTCCAGGGAAATCAGAGATCAAATGAGGTGCTGTTCATGCATACGTTTTTTATTCAAATGTCACAGAAAAGAACCTATCAGACATGCCCTATAGAAGCAAAATGTACAATTATGAAAATAAGCCCCGATTTACCTCTAAAGCCTTAAAAAACACAAACACAGTAGAGCTAACATAGTTTTTTTTTTAATTTTTTTATGATGGATCCTTTATTTTTTTTATTTTTTTTCATTTTTTTTAATTTTTCAATATATGAAATTTATTGTCAAATTGGTTTCCATACAACACCCAGTGCTCATCCCAAAAGGTGCCCTCCTCAATACCCATCACCCACCCTCCCCTCCCTCCCCCCCATCAACCCTCAGTTTGTTCTCAACATAGTTTTAAAATGGTCTTTTTTATTTTTCCTTTCGGTTGGCATTCACTCATTGGGTACCTTTGTACAATAGCTATAAAGCTTAATCACTGCCTTCCAGGAACTTGGAAAATTAAGATATACATAGATATAGATATAGCTATAGTTGTGGCTTTAGGTAAAGACTAGAAATGGAGAAGAAAGATCACTCTTACAAAGCTAGTTATCAATGACCGCAACTGATACGATGCCATTAAAAGACTCCCAAGGAACAAGATTGCACTGGACCATAGTAATGACATAAAGGAGATATCAATTGTCAATGTTGTACAACGTGGCAGCTGCTAGACATATCTTCTCTTTAATTCTGACCACCACCCGACAAGGTATCGTCATCATCATCATCAACATCAACATCAAGGACATCCCCAGCTGAGGGAAGGAATAACTAGCTCAGGAAGGTCAAGTAATGTGTCTGAATCTAGTAAAGCATCAGAGCGTGGGTGTCTTGACCCAAATCCTATGTCTCTTGCCCTGTACTGCAGATTTTCTTCTCAGAAATCAGAGAATGTGGGACCCCTGAAATCAATTGTTTTGCTGGAACCTAAAAGACCAAGAGAGGGAGAGCGTATGAGGAAAGCCATTACAGAAGGAGGTCACAGCATGAACCGACTATGAATGTGTACTTTTGGAGATAGTGAGGAGTCCAATCTGGCCAGTCCATTTGGCAGGGGCCGGATCATTACCAGAATTGCTCGTACAACTTGAATTCCAGCTTCTAAAGACCAACTGCCTTTAGGATCCTTCTGCAGATGACTTCTTAAGATCCGCTCCTCAAAGAACACCCAGCTCCCTGCCTCTACAGCCCTATCTGCCGTCACTTCAAGCACTCTGTTGCTTCATATCGCCCCTTCCTTCTGCAGAATAAGCCCCAACACAGATTCCAGATTTAGAAAAAGCACTTGATTATTCATTAGATGGTGAAGGAAACCATGTTATGGCATACCAGCACTCTGACTTGGCTTGGTTTGGTCGGATTTCCAACTCTACCTCTAGGGTAGAAGTGGCAAGTTCAAATGCCAATGTTGGCAGACCCTTGTGATCGCCCACCAAAAAAAAAAAAAAAAATGTTAAGGAGACCATCGTGCTTCCAGGCTAGCACTGACTGAGAACCAGCAGATTTTTCATTTTAAGTTTTTGATGTTGACTTTGATGCCATGGGGATTATTACGTTTGCAACATCCATATGTGATTGCAAAATACAATTCTGGAAAATTCAACTGAAATGGACAAATAAGGATAAAGCATGATAGGAGGATACAAAGGCTCTAACAAATAGCAAATACAGGCACACTTACACCTCCTTTTTTTCTTAAAAAGAAATGCACTATCAATAAGCAGGGTCAATGACATCTGCTTGTATCACTTAGGTACCCCCACTGGAAACAGGTGACATTTATTTCTCCCAATTTAATGGAAGTATTCTAGGAGCTCAGAGAATCAAATGAAGATTTGACTACTCAAGCTTCAGGCAATACACGAACCAGGGACCTCGGAGCATTCTTCATTCGTTCATTCCACAAATATTGTTGAGCACCTGCTTTCCATGGAATTGCTCTCAGTGCTAAAAGTGTTGTGGAGATGGAATCTAAATGTGATTGCAAAAGCTAATGAACATGTGTTCCAGACACAGATGCTAAATGTTCAAATTCCAGTGCCTGCTTTCCATGTAAGGTTTTGCTCAGGTTTCAGTTCCTGGGAAAGAGCCCAAATAACCTAGCTTGCATCAGGAATCCACCTCCTTGGTCAGTGTTGAAGGGGTGGGGGAGGGGTTTTTGAAGAGCCTTGATGAACAGCTTCCCCATGAGCATGTCCACAAACCATGAAAAAAAAAATCTCACCCAAAAGAAAATACTGGTGCTTTCATAAGAAGGGGATGCTAAGAAGGAAAATGAAAAATTGTCTAATCTTCTGCCTCACAGGACAGAATGAGATCATGAATACGAAGACACTATCACAGACCCTGGCGAAAATAAGTATATGCTGGGTAAACAAATGACAACAGGAAAGGTAATTTCAAAAGTCCATCTTCGATATGACTAGACATCAGAACATGGGAAGTAATTATGCAGGTTTTTATTTTTTTATTTTTTTTAATTTTTTTTCAACGTTTTTTATTTATTTTTGGGACAGAGAGAGACAGAGCATGAACGGGGGAGGGGCAGAGAGAGAGGGAGACACAGAATCGGAAACAGGCTCCAGGCTCCGAGCCATCAGCCCAGAGCCCGACGAGGGGCTCCAACTCAAGGACCGTGAGATCGTGACCTGGCTGAAGTCGGACGCTCAACCGACTGCGCCACCCAGGCGCCCCTATGCAGGTTTTTAAAATACAAACAAACACAGTCAATGTGTCGGAAGTAAGATATCAGATTTAAATAACTTATGAAATTTGGTAGAGCATTACTAAAAGTGTTTTAAATGAGGAAGTGTTAGTCCGACTTTCCCTGTGCTTGTCAGACTTCACCTCAATTTCATTGAACACTTAATTAAACACATGCTATTTTCCAAATCCTTGGAGAAATATACAGATTTTAAGAGAGATCTCAGCACACAATATCCTACAGAAGAAACAATAAATTACAAACAGATCTGATAACTATGACATAAGTGAAGTGTTTAAATGGATGAGGCATCTGACCTAACTCATAGCATCATGCCCATCAAATTGTATACAACTCTAGGTGGGGCAGAGCCCTCCTCCAGCAAAGGAGAGAGAGTTTCTGGTGACTATCTTGTGACGTCTGGAAGAGGAGTCTTTGAAACCAGGGTAGGACAGTAACTCAGGCATGGCTACTTTTGACATTAGCTAAAACATCAACTGTGCTGTATCTTTCACAGAAGAGCCCCAGTGTATGTTGTCTTTGAAAAGGCAAGAAGAGGGGCGCCTGGGTGGTTCGGTCAGTTAGGTGTCTAACTTCAGCTCAGGTCATGATCTCGTGGTTCATGAGTTTGGGCCCCGCATTGGGCTCTGTGCTGACAGCTCAGAGCCTGGAGCCTGCCTCGGATTCTGTGTCTCCCTCACTCTCTGCCCCTTCCCTACTCACACTCTGTCTCTCTCTGTCTCTCAAAAAAATTTTTTTTTAAAAAGGAAAGGCAAAAAGAAAAACTCTTTCCTAGAATCTCCATTGTTCTCCAAGAACACAGGAGTGAGTTTCCTTCAAAGCTGGAAACAGAGAAGAGAAAATTCCAAGGACAAATGTGGGCAAAACACTTTTCCGTGTCTCTCCATGTGACTGGGGCTTTCTCACAACATAGCGGCCGGGTTCAAGGGCAAGAATACCAAAAGACAGCCATTGCAATTTGTGATCTAGTATTGTAGGGCATGGAGTGCCACTGCTTTCACACTCTGTTTGTTAGAATGCCATCACACAGACCAGCCCATGTTCAAGGAAAGAGTAATCAGACCCCACATTCCAATGAGAGAACTACCAAAAACTTTTCAGATTTGTTTTTAAAACCACCACAGTCCATACTCTAGTGGCACATGTTTAGATTCCTTTCCATGAAAATTACCTTCATCCTCTCCTGAGACATCTCCTTCCTCCAAGTTTTGTTATTAAATCAGGCTCAAGCTGATCTAATCACCAAATTCCATAAAGTAGGAATGACCCTTTCTCCAACTACATCAAGAAGAATCATGTTAAGTATATGTGTATACACACAAACATACAATACACACACACACACACACACACACAATTATGATGCCTTTTTCAAAACACAGAGTGTTAAATATACATAAAACATCTCCATTTGTGCAGTTTTAATGTCCTGTCCCAGGTAATTAACTTCATGGAAATTTACAATCCATGTTCTCCCGGTAACACCCCTCCCCACACACACTACACTCCTCACACTCTTGGGAATACTGGACAAACACTCTCACCAAGAAATTACATCAAGAAGTTAAATTAACATTAAACATTGTATGACACATGCATCAAACAAGAAGTGTTGTTTTTAGACACTGAGATTTTCTGGACAACCTCCAAGTGCTAATATGTTTAACCTCAACCATCGATTCCTTGTTCTGAGATGGCATTTAAGACATTCAGATATGTCTCCTTCTGAATTCACCCTCCTGGCAGTTCTGGGAGGCTGTATTTTGCTGAATTTGGCCATTAGCCAGGAAAATGTCTCCTATGAGACAAAGATGGCTGTTATTTCCCCAGTACCTATTCTCCCCTTTACCTTAATAATAAAGATTTTATCTGGGCACATGGCCACATAGCTAAAGAGTTTACTTCCCAATTTCCCTTGAAGCTAGGGGTATCTATGTAATTATATTCTGGTCAATAGTATGTGAGTGGATGTGGCAAGTTGTTACTTCTGGGTCAGACCCTTAACATACAGTAAGCATATACTTCCTTTCTCCTCTCTACCTCCTGGTTTTTAGAATGTGGATGTGACAGTGAGAGCCACAGCAGCCATTTTTTTTTAATTTTTTTTTTTCAACGTTTATTTATTTTTGGGACAGAGAGAGACAGAGCATGAACGGGCGAGGGGCAGAGAGAGAGGGAGACACAGAATCGGAAACAGGCTCCAGGCTCTGAGCCATCAGCCCAGAGCCGACGCGGGGCTCGAACTCAGGGACCGTGAGATCGTGACCTGGCTGAAGTCGGACGCCTAACCGACTGCGCCACCCAGGCGCCCCCACAGCAGCCATTTTAAACCACGAGGTAGAAGCAACATGTTGAGGATGGCAAAGGAATAAGAAAGTCCGTATCAGCTTGACTAGATATGGTTTACTGCTTATACTCAAAGAGTTACTTTGGAGAGGAAGAGCTTTTATCTGGCCTGATTGTGTTATGGGGGGAAAGGGAATGTTAACTAGTAGACTCTCAGATCCAGGCTAGCAGTCATCTCTCAGATATGCCCAGCATTGGCCCTACCTCCATTCCTTCACTATCTCTTCTTCTCTAAGAAGTCGTGGGCCATCCAGTGTCTGCTTCCTATAGCCAGTAGCTTCTGTCTACTCGACTTGACCCACATTTGCCACCAGACCTCTCTCCGATTCCCCCACAGGCAAGAAGTTTAATAACCTTTGTCTGCTAACCCTTTGCTTCCAGTCTTCCCGCGTCTAATGGATCCTCCAAAGTGTTGTTGACAGGAATAAGAGTGCAAATACTTCCAACTGGAAGGTTGCAGGCAATGAACAATCAGAATCAATACTACCCATAAGCGACCACGTGAGCCGCTGTCCTAAGCAGCAGTACAGACATCTGGCTTCTTCCTGATGATTCCTGTCTCCTGGCCTGCTCAGTCCTGCAATACCCATCCCACTCCACAGCATAACACTAGAGTGGAGACTGGCTGCGCACACACACACACACACACACACACACACACACACACACACACATTACAATTAGAAGATGGATGTCATCCTTCATCAAAAATCAAAAAGTGCATGACCTTAAAATGGATGACAAGCCGGAATATCCCTTCTTGGCTTTCACCTATACCTATGGGGTCCCAGGTGCATTTTAGCATGTGTGTATATACTCAGACTTGCTACAGACCGCTAACTACATCTCTTGCACTCCTGGTTTTAAATTGTGACTGGCACAGCCAGAAACCAGACATGGTGGACACAAGCAATCCTTCAATTAGCCAAATATTTCAACATTGAAATGGGAACTGCTGTGTTTGCACAAATGAGGCACATTGGTATTCTGGACGGTTACTGTCACAACAAAACAAAGAGACCAGTATCATAAGGAACGGATATTTCAGCCTCAATGACATGTGAGCTGTTTCGAGTGCCTCGGTTTAATGCAACTAAATATTCACTGAGTGTTTATCCTGCACCAGGTGCTGACTGCACCAGGGGTTGAGGAGACAAAGGCGATGAAGACAAGGTCCCAACTCAAATGAACAAATTGATAAACAAAAAGCCTGCAAGTGTCTGTAAGTACCATAATAGGAAATGTCTAGAAGAGTGTTACGAGAACATAAATGAGGCAGGAACCACCTCTGTCTGGCATCAGGCTGCCTAGAAGTGTTCAGAAAGGTCACACGAGTCAGGTCATAAAGAATGAATTGATGCTCACCAGGCAGACAAAAAAGGGAGGGGACGCCAGGCAGAGCCAAGGGCTTTGCAGGCAGGAAGAGGCACAGCCTCTGGGGCAGGTGATGAGGCTGCAAGATGTCATTCTCAAATACTGGTGCAGGTTAGAACCCCCGAGAAGCTTATGGGAACCATTCCAGGATCCACTAAGAATATTAAATCAGCATGTCCAGAGATGGATCTGGGCACCAGGACTTTGTCAAAACTCCCCAGGGGATGCTACTGTGCAACCAAGGTTAACAACCACTGCCCTGGTCAAGACCAAGAAGGCCTCCAATGTCACCCTGAAGAACTATACTTCCGTCCAGGTCATGGGAATCCTAGGCAGTCCTGTCTTCAGCTCCTGAAGACTTTCAGTGGCAAACACCTGTGTGAGGTCCTGTACCATAGGGCTGGGGGCAGCAGGTGAATAGCTATTCATTTCTTAGAAGAAAAAAAATACAGGCATCTCAGTTACAGGCAGAACCAAATTCCACTAGTGGGGATAGATGCTCCAGCCCAGTCGTGTGAGCCTGCCCTACTTCTATCAGAGTAGAGCACATGCACCTTAGATTTACCTGCAATGTACACATCTTTCCTGTAGCTTAGTCAGTTTCTCCTCTTCTCCTAAGTCTACACTTCTGAGAAAGTTCCTATGATTTGAGAAGTCACAGATGGAAGGGTGTTAGTTAGCCTGCAGACGAGCTCAGGTCCAAGGAGACAAGAAGCAACATGCCTCCCCGAAGGTCCCAAATTCCCATAGTCGGCAGCTCTCGCTAGCATACCTCACTGCTGGGCTCAGTGTGCTGGAACAATCTAGAAGACACTGCTTTCTCTCTGCTGATCTATAGCTTTTTCAAAAATACCCTAAATAATGTAACAGCAGCTCACAACACACACACACACACACACACACACACACACACACACACACACATGCACGCACTTTTTTAGATATGCTTAGGACACTGCTGTCACTAGGCATATTCAACACATGGCATCAACAGCTTGGAGGAGGTGTTTCAAATACACCAGACTCCCTTGCAGATGTTTTGAAAACTGCTGGGTTCCAAAATTTAAAAGCAGCAGAATTTTCTTTTTTGTTGTATGTTTCATGGAACTCCAAAATCTCTAGTCCTCGAGGCTGAAGGCCTGTATAGCTCAGTGGTAGGACTTCGCTGATCTGACCAATTTCTACTGAGCACCTACCATGTGCCAGCAGAATTATAGGCACTTAGGAAGAAAATCAATGAGCAAACATGTTTTCAAAATTCCTACCTCTGTGCAACTTACTTTCTTGCAGACCCTGAGAGAATGTCAACTTTGGGAAGTTATGAACTGAGCACAAATCACGTATCTGCTGTGACACCCTGGGTACCTGACCAAACCTATGCGAGCCTGTTTCATCATTTTGAAATGGAGCTAATAATACCCACCTCCTGGGATTATTGTGAAAATAAATTCCACAACCACAGCAAAGCAGCGAGAACAATTCGGGCTTATAGAGGCTGCTGGATGCATTTGGGTCCTCTTGTCCTTCTATCATTTACATCTAAGACCCCATGCTATCTCAGATATAAAACCAAGGATGAGAAGGCACGATTCGATAGATACTAGATTAATTAGAGACACTAAGTGCTCATCACTACAAACTCAGAAATAAAGTCTCACTCTAGCGTTTCCACCAGGATACGTGCTGCTTCACCTTCCCTTTTACAAACTTAAAGAAGGCAGTGCAGGGTAAGAGAAATACTATGGGCCACGGTCAGGAGACTAGATTTTGATTCAAGCTCCTCCAACAACGGCTATGTGTCTTTGGGCAACTCACTTTCCCTCTCGGAGTCTCCACTCCTGGAGCTGCACAGTGAGGGGCTCTACCGTATCAGTGCTCTCAATCTGGCCTCCATAGCAGAATCCCCTGAGGAGCTCTTACCACATATTAATGTCCAGAAAATTAAACCAGAATCCCTGGAGTGATGTTTTTTGTTTTGTTTTTTTTTCCATTTTAATTCTCGTGGTGTGAAGCCAGGATTAAGAATGTCTCAGCTCCTCTTTCAACTCTAACATCCTAGGACAGGGTTTGCGATAAATGAAGCCAGGCATCAGGTGACCCTGCCAGACCACCATTTCCCTATGGAGCTGGATGTGGCTGGATGGAGCTGGACTGGGGGTCCAGGGCTGCATATTTCATTATTCAAGAGGAAATGGATATTGGGTGTGTGTGCATATGTGCATATGTGCTCCCAGAAAATCTCTAAAACTTAAAATGGTAAACCAACTGGGATTTTCCTTTCAGTTTCATGTTAATGTGGCATAAGCAATAATAATAATAATAGTAATAATAATCAATCAAAGCCAAAAAGCATTGTATACCAATGCTAGACTCCTGTTCTCTAAGGCTTTTGACCAATTCAATTCTTGGAACACAGAAGCCATGATAAAAACATGGAGTTTAGAGATTCCTTTTCTTCCTTTCTTTGTATCCTTTTAAACATTTTTTTCATTATTTCTTCCCTTCCAGGAGCCATTTTTAGACATTTGTCCTCCATTCTCCTGTCACTAAATTTTAACAACACAGATATGCCGTGTATCTGCTTATGTGCTTTATATATGAAGAGAATATAATTTCTTCACCCCTCCCTCTGCCCTGCCCCAGAGACTCACTTTTACAAATTGCCCCCATTGAGAACACATGACTTTTCTAAAAGAGTTGAGGCGTCTTGACCTGCCTATTGATCAAGCTCAAGTCTGGTTTTGATCCTGTGTTCTCTACCATGCACACCCATGCACACCTTCTAGGAGAAGCTGAGCGAGGCAGGATTGCTAAGCGTCCAAGTGATCGGTAAGCAGGTGTGCAGCCTTCCATAAACCTCCTACCCTCCCTGATCCAGTTCTCACCCCTGAACTGACTTCAGAATTGTTTTAAGCACGCGGTGAACCCAGGACTTGACTGAAACGGGGAGCTGGTGAACACTGTGCTGTACTATCCAGATCGTTCATCTGTGAAGACCTTGTCACTGGTGGCGGACAGCTTTGAGGTGTTGGCCCCTCTGGGAACAGCCTCTGGGTACCCACACTCAATGATCACTGAGGGAGTATAAAGGGCTGGTCATCTCAGTCCAACAGGGAACAATCTGGACCTGCTACTCTAGCTAGCTCCAGGTGGTCCCTTGGGTCCGGCCAACGTTGTCACGGGGCCATCACCCTAACTCACCTGCCCCATCTGCCCGCTCCCGCTTCATTCTTCTGTGTATCGGGAGCCCAAAGACACACCCGCACAAATATCAGACCTCACACAAAGCTCCATGTCAGAATCTGCTTCCCAGGAAGGCCAACAACCACAACGGACAGTACACAGCCAGTGCAATAATGGTTGCCATTGTTTAAGAATAACTTTCTGAAACTTTCAGCATTTTCCCCATGAAACTGTCAACTGTGTTTGCAGCTAGAATTTATGCCAGGCTTCCTGGCATCAGGGATGCTGTGAAACAAAAGGGACCACAATGAGGAGCTCACAGTCCTGATATCCCAAAAACCTGAACTCAGAGCAGGACCTTATTTAATACGCTCTCCCCATTTCTTGTGATCGATCCAGCCCGTTTCCTTTCTGCTCTGGGAGATCTGCACAATTCTCACCTAAGGGATGTGACTCTCCTTTGTCGGACAAGTAAATAAATGCAGCTTTGTGCTCGATCAGTTTGGTGATCTTTGTTCCTTACTGTCGACATCACGAATCACTCTTTACAAGACCATTGCCTCGTGGCACCCTTGGGTTCTCCAGGGTTTCTTGCTGGGGAGCCCATAGGACCCTTCCCAATACCTCACCCCAGGTGTCCTATCCCACCTCCACAGTAATCATAACCAGAATGATAGTTATTGTCTTAAACTAATTATAAAGCTTTCTAGATTCTTTATGCGTGTGACCTCATTTAATCCTCAAAGTCAACTCATGATGTAGCTATTACTATCCCTAGGATGCAGGTTAGGAAAAGCGAGATCGATGGCCATGCTTTATGACACATCTGGTGGGTGGTACAGCTGGAATTTGAACACTTTAGGACTAATGCCCAAGCTTAGGAACTACTACGCTACAAATCATCTCTCTCCTAGTTCCTGTTCCTGAGCTGCTGCTGTCAAGATCGTTCTGTAAATAATGGCAAATAAAGTCTCAAACTTGATACAAAAACAAAACAAAACAAAACTTAAACCTTTTTACCAATGAGTAGGCAGCAGTGGCCGAGAGCTGGGTACGGCTGGTCAACAGCAGCAGCCCCAGCTTGCAGGGCATGGGAGAGCTCTGTTTGAGGATGAACTACCTTCTGTGCCTTCTTCCACCGGGCATCCTTCCTGCCCCTCCCCTTGGTGATTCCGAACCCAATTTGACTTTCTGACTTAGTTCCTGGTACTCCCTAGACCAGGCTTGCTTTTTTCCTAATGTTTATTTATTTATTTTTAGGAGGAAGGGGCAGAGAGAGAGAGAGAGAGAGAGAGAGAGAGAGAGAAAGAGAGAATCCCAAGCAGGCTCCATACTGTCAGGGCAAAGCCCAATGCAGGGCTCGATCCCACCAACCGTGAGACCATGACCTGACCCTAAACCAAGAGTCAAATGCTGAACTGACTGAGCCACCCAGGTGCCCCTAGACCAGGGTTTCCTAACCTCAGCACTGTTGACATACTTGGAACCGGGTTATTCTTCATTGTAGGGGCTGTCCTGTGCGTGGTAGAATGTTAGTAGCATCTCTGGCCTCTACCAGATAGATGCCAACAGCACATCACTTCTTCCATCTGTCATAACAACCCCAAACATCTCCAAAAATTTCCAGAAGTTCCCTAGGAGAAGTAAAACCATCCCAAGTTCAGTGCTTCCCCTGACTGGCTTCTGGAACAGGTTTGACTTCGGGCTGATGACTCAGCAACCCCATCTGAGCAGGCACCCCCTGATTAATTGGATTAATTGTTCATCTTGGCATCTTCCTCGGGAGGTTGGCCTCTTGACATTCCAGAAACAAACTGCAGTATTCTTAGCGAAGAATTCGCTCCTGGTGAAAGAGTGTGTCGTCTGCCCCAGACCAGCCCTACATCTTAACAGGTGCCTCCTATCCAGTGCTGGTGGGTAGGAGCTCCACCCGATTCTCAGAGAAACCCCAGTCAGAGGATGGAATTGAACATAAACCTGCAATACTCAGTGTATCCCTGTGCCAAACCCACTACTTTCTGTCTGACTTCAGCTTTTCATTTTTAAGAATGCTTCGGACATGTGGATGGATATTCATTGTTTTATTCCTACGGTGTCTGTTAAGGACTTTTTAAAAAGCCAGCACCAAGGGCCAAATAACAGACTTAACTTTGTAAAGGGTCATGTAAATGGCTCATTGACACATCTCCCAGGCCTGGCAAAGCCGGTAGCCAAGCTCCAACAGAGCCTGAAAATGAATGTCCCAGTACGTAGGTTCCAGGGCCGTAAGCCACTATTTTCCCCCTTGGCAATCAAGCTACTCCCTAAGCCCAGCCCCTGTCTTTCTGCACCAATTCCCTCATCTAAAGGATAAGGAAGGACAAGCAACACTTCAGCCTTTGGCTTTCTCAAGGTGTGACTGTTGATAAGACTCTTGGCCATCCATTCTTCACTTGTTAACCCTCGTTATACATCAGCTCCCATGGTGTGCAGAGTGGAAAGGGAAAATGCACTTTGCAATCACGTAGACCTCGGTTTCACTTCTGCTGTGTGTCCTCAGCAAATTTCTTAACTTCTCAAGACATGCTTTTCTCTTCTATATGTGGAAATATTATAAAACCTGTCTTTTCTGTGTGTCATTGAAAAAGATTAAGTTAACACGTACAAGGTGTCTGGAAGGTTCTCATTGACTGATGGTTACTGGAGGGGCAGGTGATATTGTTGGTATTAAAATGATGATGGAAATATTGATGCACATGAGTTCCTTTCTCCCTTGGACAGAGAAGCTACCGTAAATTTCTTAATTCTTTCTGACTTATGGGAACTCAGTCGTCCTTTGAAAAAAAGAAAAAACAACTGTACACTTTAATTAGCTCTCCTTCTTGAGATTAGAGTTCTTCTTTGGAACCCGTTTTGAGCATCTGGTTGCTGGAATCTCCCAAGAAGAAAGTACTCCCAAGAGCACTTAGAGATTTAACGTGGAAGGCTGCAACAATGGTCTTGAAACTGACTTCCAAAATGTGTGTGTCTCTCTCTCACGCATACAAACACACATTCAACAAACATAAAAAAATAAATAGCTCCATTTCTTTCTTGCTCCTAGAAAGGGTTCTGCCTTTGCTTTGGGATGGGAGGGGTTGCATAGTTTCACTATCTCCTCTGAATACCTTCAACATTATTAAGAACTTATCTGAAAATGAGAAGTAAAACATTAACTGAGAAACTATTACTGTCATTTTACCTTTTACTATACATTTTACAGTACACTATTTAATCCACACAAAACCCATGTGAGTTAAAGATTATTATTATTCTCATTCAAGGTCCATATTGAAAAAATTAAGGCTCAGAGCAACAAGGGGGTGTCAAAATGCTTATTCCAATATTAGCCCCTAATTGAAAATCCAATATTCGTTCCATAATGCCATACTGCTTCTCAACTTTGTTTCTCTAAAATCTCTTTCACATTAATTTAACAGAGGTTAAGAATGGAGAGCCCTGCAAGGTGCAATGGGCAGGGGGTGGGGGTGGTTGTCACATAGTGGGTGGGAGATAAGATGTCAAGCATTGTGACGCCTGCCCCAAAATAATTAGGGTTTTTTTAAAGACATTGTAGGAACAAAGTTCACAAAAGAAAAACTAGAAAACATAATTAAAAGACTAGTAAATTCTATTCCCTGGTCAAAATACAGCCAAACCTCTTCCCAACCCATTGGCTTGCATCCTTTGCCAGCACCTGATTTTTTACTTCATTCCTTTGGTTGTACATCTCTTTCCCCCTTTCTTTCGGAGACTTACTTCGCTTTGATTTGCAAGTGTCCAATACCCAACCAGAGTAGTTGAAGTGAAAATGGACTTCTCTTGTTACACATGGCTAGGAAGCCTAGGCATGATAGGTCTTGGGTTTTGCCTTTCTCTCCATGTCTCAACCTTACTTGGGGCTATCTGAAGAAAGGTCCTTAAATGCCTACCCCCATCTCTAAATCCACATCCTCCTAGTTTGACAATAACATTGGATAGGGGGAAATAAAAACTCTACTCCAAAATTCTCCATATTAATTCCAGGAAAGGCACTGGCTTATCCTGCTTGGGTCATGCATACACACATGTAGACAGTAACTCTACCCAGAGGGATGAGGTGTTCTGCCCAGCCAGGGTCATATACCCCTTCTTTAGCTAGGGGTATGAACAGAATGGTTGCCATACCTTAACAAGCCCACATAGACTGAGGGAAGGTTCTCTAAAGGAATCCAAATAAAGGGGATTGGAAAGCATGCCGGATACACATAAAAATGTGTGACTACCATGGTCTACTATAACAGTAAATTAGAACAATTTCAGGATCTTTACAGCTTACCTAAGCACTCTAAAACTCTCAAAGATGTTGCCATTTGTGGGACACAGAGAAGTTTTCTCTAGAGTACAGTGTTGTCCTGGTGACATTCTGCTGATATTCTGTCCCCTGGCAGTCCTTTCTGTCCCTAACAACCTCCCTGTTGTCTGTGAACATTTGGAAGCCTGGGAACATTCCCATTCCTTATTCCCACTGTCCATGAGCAAATTACTGCCAGATACTATTTCCTATTGTGTCTGCCCCACCCTTGACCCAATGTGAATCTATCAGATACGAATTTTGTGGGATGCTACCGCTTACTCATGAAGCTTCTACAGCAGGCTTTCTGGATGATACGACACAACAAAGCCTCTTCCCCAGGTCTCTATTTCATTTTGTGGTTTAAAATAATCACAAAAAATAGATCCGAAATCCTTTGTCCAAAACAAGTTGACTTGACACTGAATAATAAACTGGAAAATCAAAGAAGCATTGCTGTATAAAGGCTTGTTCATTCCCTTAGAGTGAGATATACTAGACAAAGTTCAGTATTTGTCATGGTGAGCAGGATATGGGGGCTGGAGTGATGTGATATAGAAGAATCCAATTATTGTAGAAAGAAAATGAGGGGAAAGTCAGTCTTACTGCTCTGAGAAAGAAATGTTGGTTAACGGGACCGTGTAAAAGAACCTATCCATCCCATCGCTAGGTGTTCCATTCGAGCATTTCAGCTCAAGCTTCTCAAGTACTCGCAAAATATGACACCCAAGTAACAGGAAAGATACCACCAAATGGAGTTTCAGTTACATGGTTGCACTTAATTCCAGGAAAAATTCTGTTCAAATGGCTACGTCCATTATCTCAATCTTCTCTACAAACCTAAGGTATGAGTCCTTAGCTGAATGTACAGATGCAGAACTGGGGATTCGGAGTGATGAAGACCCAGTGATGGCAGAGTCACCGCTAGATTCTGGTCTGGTAGACTCCAGTTCTGGTGCTCTCTCCTTGAAATCTCTATGCTGAGCCTTATGTGAGTTGGCCTCTGCCCTAACCTCCTGGATCAGCAGACATGCCAGATTGGACTACCACGTGGAGGAATATCAACGGGCTACCACGCTGAACCAACAATTTTGGAGGGTTTTTTTTTTTATTTTTTTATTTTTAGCATCAGTGATGTACTGTGTTGTTCAAGTACTAAGCAACCCTCCACTTGTTAAAAAGCTCCATGTTTCAATTCTACACTTGATCTTAGCCAAAAGGCCGAGAAGCGATCCATGTTTCAATTCAATTCAGCCTTCCAAACATTTGTTCCATTGGATAAATGGGCCTAACTCATGTTTTTCTGGAATATGGGTTTTATGTCACTAGTATTGGAGGCTCAAAAGCAGCCCCAAAATTAGTGCTGGGGGGAGGTCAAAGAAATGACTCTTTGGACACTGTGCCAATTCCACGCTCATTACCATACTAATGTTGCCCAGGCAAGGCCTTCAGTGGCATCCTCCAACATATGCAAATATGCATTGGGAAAAATGGAAATGTATGTAAATGACACAGAAGTTATACTGGCCCATTAACATCACAAATCCCCATTTACAGCCCACTCTTAATTTAGGTGATCTTTCTATTAGGAGGACCACTTATGAAGTTAATCTGGAACAAAATCGTAGCATGTCAATTAAAATGGTGTGACAGTGAGACCACCATCAGTTGGTAACTCTTAGCAGATGTCTTAATTAGGCTTCTCAGTGGCAGGTTGACCGACGACACTCTGTGAAAGTCATTTTCAAGTTTGCATCTGGGGCTTTCTTCTCCAAACTTCTTTTTCTTCTTTCCATTTAAGTCTTAGCTATTATGAGGTCTCCCTTTGTGCACGTTTTTCCCGAAGACTTCATTCTTTTTCTCTTTTCTTTTGACTGTGAGTAAGAGTATTCCAGAGAGAACATTCTACTCTTAGGGGTTGGGGCACTGCAAGCCTTAATTTATTTGAAGTCTTTGGTTTTATCTTACATATTCATTTGAACTTTGCATTCTCCTTCTTAAAATATCCAGGCTTGTTTTAATATAAAAACTTGTCTAAAATCATACACCATCTATTAAAATTGAAGCCATGTTACTCTGCATCTTTGTACTTTCTTGGCTCATGCCGCTGCACATCCCTTAAGTGTGGAAAACACAAATATCATGTAAAGAGAGCCTTGGAACTATCCAGACCTGAGTTTAAAACCTCGCACTATTTATTTAAGTGTATGACTTGAAGCAACTTTTGCAATTCAGACGGAGCTCTCTGAGGCTAGGGACACTTTCTCCCTGCCGCCCCCGCCCCCTTCATGGAGATATAATTGACAACATCATTGCAAATGATAAATGATAAATCATTGCAAAATGATTAACACCACGGCATTAGCTAACACCTGTGTCACATCATATAATTACTATTTCCTTTTTGTGGTAAGAACATTTAAGATCTACTCCTTAACAGCCTTAAGAATTTACTACAGGGGCACCTGGGTGGCTCAGTCAGCTAGGCGTCTGACTTTAGCTCAGGTCATGATCTGCAAGTTCAAGCCCCACATCAGGCTCTGTGCTGACAGCTCAGAGCCTGGAGCCTGCTTCGGATTCTGTGTCTCCCTCTCTCTCTGCCCCTCCCCCACCCATGCTCTGTCTCCCTCTGTCTCAATAAACATAAATAAACATTAAAAAAAATTTTTTAAAGAATTTCCTACATTACTATTAACTATAATCACTATGCTGTACATTAGATGTCTCAGGACTTATTCAACATACAACCCAAATCTCCCCATTTTCCCTACGTCCAGCTCCAGGTAACAACCATTCTACTCTCGGTTTCTGAGTTTGGCTTTTTTTTAGATTCCACATGTAAGTGATATCCTACAGTATTTATTTTTGTCTGTCAGATTTCTTTTACTCAGCAGAATGCCCTCAACTTCCATCCATGTTGTCATAAATGTCAGGATATCTTTCCTTCTTGTGGCTGAGTAATATTGCATTGTGTATATATACCGTATCTTCTTTATCCATTCGTGTGTTGATGGACATTGAGGTTGTTACCATATCGTGGCTATTGTGAATAATGCTGCAGTGGACATGGGAGTGTAGATATCTCTTCAAATTATTGATTTCATTTCTTTTAACATATACCCGTAAGTGGGAATGCTGGATCATATAGCAGTTCTATTTTCAATCTCCATACTGTTTTCCATAGTGGCTACATCAATGTACATTCCCACCAACAGTGCAAAAGGGTATTCTTTTTTCTACATCTTTGCGAACACTTGTTATCTCTTGTCTTTCTGACAAAAGCCATTCTAACAGTATGAAGTAATATCTTATTATCATTTTGATTGGCATTTCCCTCATCAGTAGTGATGTTGAGCATCTTTTCATGTACTTGTTGACCAATTGTATGCCTTCTCTTAAGATATGTTTATCCAGGGGTGCCTGGGTGGCTCAGTTGGTTAAGCATCCAACTCTTATAGTCAGTTCAGGTTGTGATCTCATCATGGGATCAAGTCCTGCATCCAACCAAGAAATGCTTATCCAGATCTTCTGCTCATTTCAAAACCTAAATCAATTTTTTTTTTTGCTGTTGAGTTGCAGGAGATTTTTATATATTTTGGGGATTAACAGGTTATCAGATATATGATTTGCAAACATTTTTCCCATTCCAAAGGTTACCTTTTCATTTTATTGATTGTTTCTTTTATTGATTGTTTCTTCTTTATTGATTGATTCTTTCATTTTATTGATTGTTTCAGAAATGGTGCTGGGACTCTCCTTTTCCCAGTAAATATGTTGACTCTCTTGTCAAATACTAGTTGACCGTGTATCCTAGGGTTTATCTCTAGGTTCTCAATTCTGTTTTGTTTGTCTGTGTATGTATTTTTCTGCAAGCACCCTACTGTTTTGGTTACTTCAGGAATCCTGTCTACCCTGAGTCCTTCTCATTTCTATCATCTAACTCAGCCCTTGACATTAAAATAGATACTCAGGCTTTTTGTTTTTTTAATGAATATTGTCTCTACGCTTAAATATGTTTCCTTTCCAAAGCAGAGAGAACAAGTACATCAAAGTATTTTGGTGAGAATTTTAAAGAAATATTTCCACTTCTTCGGACAAAATATGTTCCCTATGGAAGTCAATACGTATTTTGTGGTGGAGGAGTGTCTACGCAAATGCAGATGCTATAAACAGGAGTTTTACAGTTTCTCTTGAAACAGACAGGATGAAGTGCCATGTATAGAACCCTAATTAGGAATGTAAGATTGAAGTATTTCCTGCTATCACAGAGCAGGAGTTGGCAAATATTTACCGAATAGGATCATATAGTAAATATTTTCAGTTTTGTGGGCTATACTATCTTTGTTCCAACTCTCAGCTCTGCCACATACCACAAAAATAGCCACAGACTATACTAAATGAATAGATGTAGGCAGCTGTGTTTCAATAAAACTTTATTTACAATAATAGATGGTGAGTTTGATTTGGCCCAAGTCCAAATATACTGTATAGACCCTTGTATAGACTATGCAAATGTTATGAAATTGTATTAGACCTATATGTTTTTTAACTTTTAAAATTAAGATAGCAGACAAAACTGTGTTTAAAAAGTAAATGTAGAGCATAAAGCAAAATCCAGAACACATAGTAGGTTATCTCTAATACTGATGACAATATTTTGTGCCTGTAATATACGGTATTCAGCCTTCTCTCCAAATAAATTTGATACCAGAATAGTTTGCATCCACTAAATCACGTCTAGTGTGAGGCTTAAGGACAGGTCCTGTGGATTTGAAGCGCTAACCCAAAGTGAGTTTGGAGCTCTTGCCTGATGGTGAGGAGAGACATCCCGACTTGGGAAAGGCTTGGCACACGGGTGATCTTGGTTAAGTCACCAACCCATCATCCCTAACAGAAGACAGTAGCAATGATAGAATAAAAAATATTTCTCTTGGGCCTTCAGAGAACCAGGGTAGAAAATGCTTTGTCAAGAGAAAAAACAACGATCTTAATTTTCCTGTAGTGATGTAATGTCCCAGTAGAAATCACAGTCAGCAGTTTGGTGGAATAGAAAAAGCATGGACTTTGGAGACAAATCCAAATGCAAGTCTCATTTTTTTTCCACTTAACTTGTGAGAAGGACAAAGTCCCCTATCCCTGTAAACCTCAGTTTCTTCACCTGTATAGATGATACAACCTGTCTTAGAAGGATGTGGTCGATTAAGAGGTTTCAATGAGTTGCATGTATGAGTTAATAATATAGGTTGCTAGCATAGTTGAAAATGCACAATATGAGCTCCATAAATGTTTATTTCTTTGCTTTACCGTCTCCTTTCCCCCAACAACACAAAAAATAAGACCTTTCCACTGCTCTCAACTAGACCATCTACTTCCCCTGCTAATAAATGACCATTTTATCACACCATTTTACCTTGAATTGTTACAGTGTTCTGCCCCCGCCTCCTACTCTCCTAGCTTACTGCAAAGTCATGAGTCAATTATTTTCAAATATTGTTGTTCTAATAATAGCACCTGTTCTCAAAACATCACAATGGCCCTCACCTCATCATAATGTACTGTTTTTAAATCATTTAGCTGTTTACAATTGTTCCTTTTCTTTACATAGTTGTAGTGATTCACTTGGAAGCTTCAGTGCTGTATGTGCACACACACACACACACAAACACAGTGCATATTTTTCTACTTTTCTGAGATTTTGTTCTTGCAATTAAATTATTAGCAAACAAGATCTGAGAGAAACGCATTAATATATTTAAGACACTGAAAACTCTAAGGCACGGTGAAAAGCGTTTTTTAGCAACACCCATCTGCATTCCCTTGATGTTTTAAATTCCAATTGCTTCTCATCTATTCATGAAAGCAGATCAAATAAGACTTGTTTTTAGCAAGTTTTGACTTTCTTACTTCATTCACAGCACACAAAAAAAGCTCCAATTCTGGGGGCGCTTGGGTGGCTCAGTCGGTTAAGCGGCCGACTTCGGCTCAGGTCACGATCTCACACTCCGTGAGTTCGAGCCCCGCGTCGGGCTCTGTGCTGACCGCTCAGAGCCTGGAGCCTGTTTCAGAATCCATGTCTCCCTCTCTCTGACCCTCCCCCGTTCATGCTCTGTCTCTCTCTGTCTCAAAAATAAATAAACGTTTGGGGCGCCTGGGTGGCGCAGTCGGTTAAGCGTCCGACTTCAGCCAGGTCATGATCTCACGTCCGTGAGTTCGAGCCCCGCGTCGGGCTCTGGGCTGATGGCTCAGAGCCTGGAGCCTGTTTCCGATTCTGTGTCTCCCTCTCTCTCTGCCCCTCCCCCGTTCATGCTCTGTCTCTCTCTGTCCCAAAAATAAATAAACGTTGAAAAAAAATAATTAAAAATAAATAAATAAATAAACGTTAAAAAAATTAAAAAAAAAAAAAGCTCCAATTCTGAGGATTTCACCTTCAAGGCTGATATCTTATACAAGCATAAATTTGAATCCAGCAGGCTAAAGACCTGAAACGTCAAAGAGGATCTCTCAGCTGAGGTATGAGATTAGTTGACTGAACATTCAATTTTGAACATGTAGGGACTCACACAGGTGCTCAGAAATATCTGGAATATGTGTCAAGAGTCCACTGAATTCTTAGAAATGGTGAATACCCCATGCAGGACTAGAAGAGACTGGAGAGCACCACACCTCAATAAAATAGTTATCTCTGCAAAGAACAATTTCAGTCTAGCTTCTCCTTCTTTCCAAGCCACAATTCCATGAGAGAGGGACATTAGAATGAGTGACCTCTTGTTTAAGAGCAAGGTCCAAGGTGGACAGCCTGGGGAAGATTCCTCATCTCGAATTATTTACATGCAATAAAATGGATGCAAAAATGTAAGTTTTGAAGCGTCTCATGCTCCTGAAAACATCAGCTTGGAGCGGAGCAGAATCATTGACCTGGTTTTTCAAGGTGGAAACACGGACACCATTCTGAAGTCCCTCTGTTCTCTCTTCTCTCACATTCAATCTCTTACGAATTTTTGCCAAGTGGTTATGTTAATGCCATCTCTCCAATCTACTTCTGCTGCTAAGTCAGGTGCCCCTCTGGTCCAGCTGCCTCCAGTTCTACCCCTGTCTTGTACATTTTTCCTACTGTGGCCAGAATTATCCTTACAAATGTCTAATGTGGTCTTGTTGTTTCTTTGAATAACGTAGTTCAATTATCCCTTATTATAGGCAGCAAGACATTCAAACCCCTTAGGGTGACTTATAAAATGTCATTAACCCTGCCTGTGTTTCTAACTTCCTCTCCTAATATCCCTTACATGTAGAGTTCCCAGAATTAGGAAAGAAAGAAAGAAAGAAAGAAAGAAGAAAGGAAAAAAAAAAAGAAAAAAGAAGGAAAAAAAAAAAAAAAAAAAAAAGAGTGAGAAAGAAAGAAAGAAAGAAAGAAAAAAAAAAAAAAAAAGAAAAAAAAAAAAAAAAAAAGAAAGAAAGAAAATGAAAGGAAAAAAAGACACTCGGTAATAAGTTTTGTGTATATATGTCCCGTGCATTATTTGAATGTACTTATACTAAAAATATTTCTTTATCTGAAATTCAAGTTTAACTAGATGTTCTGCATTTTATCCGGCAAGGTCACTTAAACAGATACCATAATCCAGCCAAACCAGATACTCTTGCACTGTGTTGAATGTACTTTTCCCCCTTTCTCAGCTATAACCTTTGTGAGGTCAGGGCCATGTACTCGGTCCCAAATGCTTAGCATGTTATTGATATAGACACTCAAGAAGTATTTGTTGAAGGGAGAAAGACAAGGAATGAAGGAAACAAAGGAAGGAAGACAGAGAGAGAGGTAAGTAAACTACCTTTAAATATCACAGACCAATATTTTCCCTAAAGTGAAAATCTTCTACTTCTGAATTCTTCTGGAAATCCTTACCTGTCCCCTCCTGATGGAGTTTCTTTTTCCAAACATCTATAGCATCATGTAAAAGCAGCTGTGAAAGTCTGCTTTGTAATCCTGCTATTATTATTTACCCATCTGTGCTTCCTACTAAACCCTGAGTTCATCAATAGCAGAGAGTAAATTTTCTTTATCAGTTACCCTCTCAGGGTACCTGGAACATGGGAGGCATTCATTCAACACGTTTGGTTGTCTGGTTAAATAAAGAATAAGCTAAAATAAATAGTAAGACCTATGATTTTTTGTAATATGTCTAGAAAAATCTTGAGCTACTTTTGAAAAGAATCCAGGAACAATTGAGAGACTTTGCCTACAAAGATCCTTTAAGGTCAAAATGGAGCATTGGTAAACCTTCCTGGTCCTACTCCATGGGAAAGCAGGTACTTTGGGAAATTCATACCACAGATCCCAGCAAGGATGGCCCTACTTTGAATGATTCTTCATAAGAGTATCAAATAAGGCCACCAGATGCCCTCTGTATCAGATGTTCTCATGTCAACAGCGTTTAGATGTGTTTCGCAGAATCCAGCCAGTATCACATGGAGACTACCATCTGGAAATATAAGTACATGTCATAGAGTTTCCCATGAGAGACTTTTTCTATGGGGGGCAAATAGCTCCTCTTGAGGTGTTGTGAGTGACCTGATTCCTGAGGCCTTTTCTCCCCTGAACAGCTCTTCACATGTAATTTATGGCCATCTGGAGCCCCAAGCCCTGTCATTGGACTCAGCCCGAAGCTGAGGGATAGGGTACTTCCTATACATACATGTGCAGTAGAGATAGCACCACATGGTCCTAAATGAGCAGTTGCCAGGTGGATCCTGTTAAGTGTGAGTCTGACTTCATCAGTCCTTTACTCAATACCCTCTTGTGGATCTCCATCCTCCCCAAAATAAAACCAAGGTCTTTTTTTATGAATATAATTTATTGTCCAATTGGCTTACATACAACACCCAGTGCTCATCCCAACAAGTGCCCTCCTCAATGCCCATCGCCCGTTTTCCCTCTCTCCCACCCCCCATCCTCCCTCAGTTTGCTCTCAGTATTTAAGAGTCTCTTGTAGTTTGCTTCCTTCCCTCTCTGTTTGTAACTATTTTTCCCCTTCCCTTCCCCCATGGTCGTCTGTTAAGTTTCTTAAGATCCACATATGAGTAAAAACATGATATCTGTCCTCTGACTGACTTATTTCACTCAGCATTATACCTTCCAGTTCCATCCACGTTGCTGCAAATGGCATGATTTCATTCTTTCTGATTGCCAAGTAGTATTCCATTGTGTATATAAACCACATCTTCTTTATCCATTCATCAGTTGATAGACATTTAGGCTCTTTCCATAATTTGGCTATTGTTGATAGTGCTGCTCTAAACATTGGGATACATGTGCCCCTATGCATCAGCACTCCTGTATCTTGTGGGTAAATTCATAGTAGTGCTATTGCTGGGTCATAGGGTAGTTCTATTTTTAATTTTTTGAGGCACCTCCACACTGTTTTCCAGAGCAGCTGCACCAGTTTTCATTCCCACCAACAGTACAAGAGGATTCCCGTTTCTCCACATCCTTGCCAGCATCTGTAGTTTCCTCATCTGTTCATTTTAGCCACTGTGACCAGTGTGAGGTGGTATTTCAGTGTGGCTTTGATGTGTATTTCCCTGATGATGAGTGACCTTGAGCATCTTTTCATGTGTCTGGTGAATGAAACTTAAGGACATACAAGATCTGGCACCCCGCTATCTCTCCATGTCCCATCGTCACACTGTTCCAACCACAGTGGTCTCCTCCTGTTTCTGAAATTCTCCAGCATCTCCAGCATGTTCCCATTTCAGGGCCTTTAAACTGGCTGCTCTCTGGGTCTGAGACACTTCTCCCCAGGAAGTCCACAGGTTTTCTTCAAATGTCATCTCTCAATGAGGCCCCTTTTTTTCTCCCCCTCCCTCTTTATTTTTCTCCCCCCCCTCTTTATTTTTCTACATAGCCATTTCACTTCCTATCATACTATGTCATCATATAATACATTTTATTTTTGTCTTCTTCCTTTGGAATGCAAGCTCTGCAGGGGTGGAATTTTTGTCAGCTTTATTTACTGCTGAAGTCCCAGAGTCTAGAATACCTGGCCAAAAAAGAAAGACAGACAGACAGACAGACAGACAGAAGGAAAGAAAGAAAGAAAGAAAGAAAGAAAGAAAGAAAGAAAGAAAGAATCAGGAAAAGAAAAGAAAAGAAAAGAAAAAAGAGAAGATGATAGTTATCAAAATGCAGAGAGAAATCAGATCTTCTTGCCTTTGCCTCTCAAGTTAAGTCTCCAAAGCCTTTGTAAGTCTCAATTTTCTCCTGAGTAAAACAAGAACTCTTCTCACTTTACCTACTTTAATTACAGCTCTGCCTGTCCCAGCGTTTCCAAGTTGTAGGTATTGACAATTCTCACGCTAGGTTCTGAAGCAGGTCTCAGTCTTGGAGTGGGATCTTCCCAGCAGGTGGCATCTGTGCGTGATCTGGCAGCCACTAGCAGAGTGACTAACACGGCTGAGGCTAGTTACTGGGATCCACGAGGTTGAAAACTTCCTCAGCCTCCTCTTTGTAAGAGTTGGCATCAGTCACAGTAAATAGACCTCAGGCCCATGGGGCACAGAGCCCGATATCCCACCCAGCTGCGTCAAATTTCTCTATCCAGAAACTACAGCTGATCCTACGAATCCAGTTACTTGACAATTTCCATCCGAAAGGCACCAAGATGCCTCTGTACTCGTAGGGAGGAGTGGAATACGAGGTGGTGTCAGAGGCCCTTGAGTGCAAGGGTTGGCCTCTTCATTTCCCATCAAGATCACCCTGACCTTGCCACCCCTCTAGCTTTTTGTTTCCTCAGTTATTAATAGAAGTACTCCCCAGATCTCAGGGTAATCTGCTTCCTCCTGAGCTGCCATGTTATCCCATCAAACCTTCCGACAGGTTCTGCTACCTGAGGAATTTTGTGAGAAATCAAGAGAGGATGTGTGAGATTGGGTTGCAAACTTGAAAGCACTGACTGCATCAAATATGAAAGATGATTATTGTTAACGTACATTTTTAATCCTGCAGATAAAGGCAAAGAGAGAAGAAATTCCCATGTATCAGAGTGCCCTAATAGTCACTGTGAGAAGCTCCTTACCATACTTTACTTCATTCACAATGACACTCAGTTCAACATTAGCCTCCACATTTTAAAAACGGGGAGATTGAGGCCCAGACAATTTAATGCCTGCGATTACATGGCAAATCTGGAGTGAAAACAGGTCTGACTCTCTAGATCATGCTTTTTGAAACTCACCAGGCTTATTTTAAAAAATTAATGCTTTTATTATTTATTTTTGAGAGGGAGAGAGACAGAATGTGAGAGAGGGAGACACAGAATCTGAAGCATCCTCCAGGCTCTGAGCTGTCAGCACAGAGCCTGATGTGAGGTTCGAACTCAGGAACCGCGAGACCATGGCCTTGGCTGAAGTTGGATGCTTAACCCACTGAGCCACCCAGGCACCACTAATCTCACCAGGCTTCTTGAAAGGATATGTTTAATATGCCAGATATTATTTCAAGCCAATTCCAACTGACCAAAGAGCTCATCATACAGAGATTCTCTATCAGTGAGAAGCGATGCCTCTCATTCCTTATGTTTTATTTGGCAATTAAGAAAATAATAGTTCGAGGTGCCTGGGTGTCTCAGTCGCTTGAGTGACCAACTTCAGCTCAGATCATGATCTCATAGTTCGTGAGTTTGAGCCCCGAGTCAGGCTCTGTGCTGACAGCTCAGAGCCTGGAACCTGCTTCAGATTCTTGTCTCCCTCTCTCTCTGCCCCTCCCGCACTCATGCTCTGTCTCTCTCTGTCTCAGAAATAAATAAACATTAAAAAAAATTTTTTTAAAAAGAAAACAATAGTTCATGAGAATGGAAACTCCTGGAATAAAGTGTCAGGCCTCATTCATGTATATCATCACCGTGATCCCATCACACAATAGGCCATAACAAAATTTTTGTTGAATGCACTCGTTATATTCAAAATCTTGATTGTTTTTTTATAAATAAAAATCATAAGGCTCTTTATAACACATAGAAAAAAAAACAAAACCACTCCTATTTTTCCTGCACAGATATAACTAGTGTTAATATTTGGGGGTATTTTCTTCTAGTTTGAAATGGAAATGTTTTTAATTATTATGTTATGACATATTAAAATGAAATGTAGCTATTTTTACTACTCTCTACTTCTTTTCATTTGAAGAGAGCAAATTTCATTCTGTAGAAAATTTGAAAATTTAAAAAGCGCAAAGAAGGAATAAGATAAACAATGTGACTGTTCAAAAATAATGATAATCAAGCATATAACTAATGACAACCAGAAATAGTTTCTTTTGTTTATGTCTTCCACTTTTTCCGTGTATTTTAATGTGCTTGAAATAATGGCATATGTACTGCTTTTAAGCATAAAGAACTCAGACATGTTCATAGTTCCTGAATGGGAGACAAAATGAAAAGTGGCTTAATGACAGATAATATCTGCCAGTGGGTGGTATATTCCTTTCCAAAAACTCAGGCTCTTCATATAAATTTTAAAGATGCAGAAAATCACTACTCAGGTTCTGAGGTATTGAAAACGGTCATATGTCACTCTCTGCAGCTCTACGCTTATAAAGACAAAATGGATTTTTTGTTGTTGTTTATTTATCTTCTCAGAGGTATATTAAACATTTCAGTATTTTGGCAATAATTACCCAGTCTTTGAACAGAATGTCAGGAATTATTATTCAAAGTGGGCATCAATCATGGACAGATTCTACGTGAATGATGCTAGTTTTGAATGGGGCTGAGAACAAGAAAAAGCTCTGGAATAGGTCCAGACTTCTGTGCAAGCCACTCTGCCATTTGGACCATATGATCCAGCATATCCAATGGTGCTTGAAGTGGCAGTGGCAGGTAGGGATGCAGTCTGGAACCTTCGGTAGGTCTCTGTAGGTGGATCATGGCACAGGCCTTAGGATTTTGGAGCAAAGCCTTGCTATCCTCTGCAGATAACTACGCTTTTTTGAGAAACAGCTCTTGACTTGCTCTGGACCATTAATAGAGACTAAATGCTTAACCATGGGCCACCAAGTTATTATGCCACCTGAGCTGCTCATCACAAATCGGGTATCATCATCTGACCCACCATGTCATAACGTTGGGATTACACAGCAGCACTCCATCAACAAAAGAGAGCGAATTATATATAATTCAGGCCACAGGAGTTCCTGAAGGGCACAAGTAAATCATATGAAATGGGACCCAAATGCCCAAGGTCTCTATTCCTTACACTGCCTTCTTTCTCCTAGTCTGAATATAAAGCCTCCTGGGGAGTTGCCTACAATCAGTTAACAAAGGGAGAGAAGACCCAGACCTAGTTTACAGATGGTTCTCCACAAAGTGCAGGCCCCACTCAAAACTGGACAGCTATAGCACTACAGTCAATTTCTGTGATGTCCCTGAGGACAGTCGTAACAGAAAATCTTCCCAGTGGGAAGAACTCTAAGCAATGCACCTGGCTGTTCACTTTGCTTGGAAAGAGAAACAGACAGATATGTAATCACATACCAACTAATGGACTGTGGACAATTGTTAGGCTGGATGGTTAGGGACTTGGAAGAAACATGATTAGAGGAAATTTGTGGAAGAAGGATATGGGTAGACCCCCATGAATGGGCAAAAATGTGAAGATATTTGTGTCTCATGTGACTGCTCACCAAAGGATGACCTCAGCAGACAAGAATTTTAATAATCAAGTGGATAAGATAACCCAGTTCTGTGACTATCAGTCAACCTCTTCCCTCAGCCACCATCGTCATCTCCCCATGGGTTCATGAACAAAGTGGCCCTGGTCTCGCAGGTGAAAGAATATGCATGGGCTCACACCATGGTCTTCTACTTACCACAGTCAACCTGTATATGACCCCTTCTGAGAGCCCAATCTTCCACTGGTGCAGCACCATTCCCCTGGAGTGATCAGCCAGCTATCTGGTGGCAGGTTGATTACTTGGACGGTTTCGGTCATGCAAGGGGCAACATTTTGTTCTTACTAGAATACATGCTTGTTATGGATGCAGATTTGCCTTCCCTGCATTCAATACTTCTTCCAAAACTACCGTCTGCGGACTCACAGAATCCCTTATGCATTGTCATGGTATTCCACACTGCATTGTTTCTGACCAAGAAATTTACTTCATAGCAAGCCCATGGTCATAGAATTCACTGGTCTAACAATGTCCACCACCATCCTGCAGTAGCTGGCTTGATAGGATGGTTCAATAGCCTTTTGAAGACTCAGTGGCAATGCCAGGTGATAGTGCCTTTCAGGGCTGAAGCAAGATTTCTCTAGAAGTCCATCTATGGTCTGAATTATGGTTCCATATAGAGTACTGTTTCTCCCATAGCCAAGATTCATGGATCCAGGAATCAAAGGTTAGAGATGTGAGTGATATCAGTCACTGTTATCCTTAGTAACCCACTAGAAAAAGTTTTGCTTCCTGTTCCTATGGCCTTATGTTCTGCTGGCCTAGACATCTTAGTTGCAAAGGGAGAGATGCTGCCACCAGGAGAAACAATAGTGATTTCACTGAAATGGAAGTGCAGATGGCCACCCAGACACTTTGGTCTCTCCCTCAGTCTGAATCAACAAAGAGTAAAAGGGAGTTCCTATGCTGGCTGGGGTGATTGATCCTCACTACCAACAGGAAATTGGACTACTTCTCCACAGTGGAGGAAGGAAGAATATGTCTGGATTATAAAACATCCCCTATAGTGTCTCTTAGTATTACCATGTTCTATGATTAAGTTCAAAAGAAGATGACAACAATCCAAATCAGGCAGGACTAATCATGGCCCAAACCCTAATGGAATGAAAATTTGGGTCGCCCCACCAGGTAAAGACCACAACTGGCTGAGGTGTTTGCAGAAAGCAAAGGCAGGCAGAATGGATAGTAAGAGACAGTAGTTATAAATACCAGCTACAACTATGTGACCAGTTACAGAAACTAGGACTGGAATTGTCATGAGTATTTCCTCCTTATTTTGCTATGAATGTGTGTGTGTGTGTGTGTGTATAAGACCATTTGCTCAATATATATATTATATGTATAAATATATATCAATTGCTATGTTTTCTTTCCTTTTTTACTCCCTTATCATGTAATGTAAGATATATTGACTTTAGTCATAGTATTTAAGCTTTGCTAATTTTACGTTACAGTATTTAAGTTATGGGATATCAAGGAGAAGAGTTAATATCATGCAAGGGCTTTACTCCTCTTCTGGAGAAGAAGTTAGTGAATTTTTGGTTGCGCTCAGGGTGGTTATTTCATGTTAGGCAGAATTATGATCTCACTACTGCCTTTATTTGGAAATTAAGTATGGTTGAAGGACATGTACATGAATGCCAATCTGACAAAGAGCGGGCTTGTGTTAGTTAATTGTATGCATCAATTTGACAGGGATGTAGAGTCCCCAGATTAAATACTATTCCTGGGTGTGTCTGTGAAGGCATTTCTGGATGAGATTAGTATTTGGATGAATTACCTGAGTAAAGCAGATGACCCTCCCCAGTGTGGATGAGCATCATCCAATCTGTCAAGGGCCTGAATAGAACAAAAAGGCAGAGGACACGGGAACTGGCTTCTGCCTGACTCCTTGAGCTGGTATATGGATCTCCTCTTGCCCTTGCCTGGGACATGCATCACTGAGCATCCAGTTCTCAGAACCATACCGAGATATTCCTGGGTCCCCAGCTTGCGGATGGCGGATGTTGCCACTTCTCAGCTTCTGTAATCACGTGGGCCAGTTTCTTAAAATATATTTCATATGTATACGTATATACATCCTATTAGTTCTGTTTCTGTGGAGAACCCTGACAAATATAGTGCATTTTATTTTTTCCACTTAAAATATGCAAATGCAATTCTGGTCAAAGACACTTTGACATTCAATGCATCAGAAGTTCCAAAATGTATCTCATATCACACTGATTTTCTGTAATCTCAATTATGTTCTTAACTGCTTCTTAAAGCTAACTGTTAGTGCTAATTCTACCGTTGAACCTTTAGTGTTGTAGAAACTCTTCCTTATCTCATCCAGCCCCTTTTACATAACACTCTCTATTTCTTTATGACATCTGTCCTATTTTTAAGAGGCTATTGTTCCTTGCATCTCATCTAAGGATGCAAAATAATCTCCTAAAAAAAGCAAAAGCCATTTCCTGCAGCAGATCTTTGGCAAAGGTTTGTTCTTCCTCTGAACTTCCATAATAATCTTTCATAACCATTGTTCCAAGTTCCTGCACTGTGATTGTTGTCACTGCTGGGGTATATCCTTCATGTGTTATGGCTTTCTCATCTTTAAATAAAAGATGTATCAAAACCCTGTATTTGCCAGAAAACTTGCAGTATGAATGTTCCTTGGCCTCACTTCCTTCTGGCCAATTCCTCTTTTCTAAGGTATAACTACATACCAGTTGAATGTTCACAGCTCCTAAATAAGTTCCACATTCTAACAGGCTTTATTAACCGTGGATCTAATAGACTGAAGTGAAATTCTTCCCAAGTTATTTCTGGATTTCCGCTGACATGAACAGTTGTTGAGCATGAAAATAGCCATCAGTCCCCCACATGTCCTGCTACCAGGGTCATCCTGTATTTCTTTCCCCCAGCAAAGGTGCAGAAATTCTATTTTTCTACCTCAAGATGCTTTGCATTCCTGCCATTAAAGCCGTCCTCCTGTCCTCCAGGCCCTGCCCAGGAGGTGGCAAGCTGGCTGCCCACAGGAGGAATCTGACTCAGAGGCATTTGAAACAGCACCATTTTTAAAATAAAATCGATGCAATTCTAAAAAATTTAAATAAATAAATAAATAAATGCACAGAAATAAAATCCAGATTTCCAGCTCCTCTTGAATTACAGAAAGATTTGGCAAATCTCTATCTGTGTTCTTGCAAGACAATTTGTTGTCTTTTTTTTTTTTAAGTTTATTTTTACCTATTTTGAGAAAGATACCGAGAGCAAGTGAGAGAGGCGCAAAGAGAGAAGGAGACAGAATCCCAAGCAGGCTCCACGTTGTCAGTGCAGAGCCCGATGCAAGGGTTAAGCTGATGAGCTGTGAGGTCATGACCTAAGCTGGAAACTAAGAGTCAGGTGCTTAGCCTACTGAGCCACCCAGGCGCCCCAACAATTTGTTGTCTTTACGTAAAGCATATCTTCTCTGGTTTGCTTCAGTCTCCTCCCTGGACAACCCACTCATTTTGTTACCTTAAGTGTTTGCATTTTTTTAAATTGAAGTTGACATATTAAATTAGTTTTGTGTACAACATAGTTATTTAGCAACTATATACATACAAATTCTCACCATGATAAGTGTATTATTGACTATATTCTCTATGTTGTACTTTTCATCCCCATGACTTATTTATTTCACCTACACCAAAAAAAAAAAACAAAAACAGATTGATAAATACAGATAACACACTGGGGGTTGGGGAGGTGTTGGGGGATGGACAAAATTTGTGTTTGAATTCAACCCTAGTATAAACTTGTTTCCCACTGTATTTGTTTCCCAGGGCTTTCACAACAAATTACCAAAAATGTGGCAGCCTAAAACAACAGACATTTATTCTCTCACAGTTGTGGAGATAAGAAGTCCAAAATCAAGAGGAAGCCTTCCATGCCTCTTCCAGCTTCTGGGGGCTCCTTGCATTCTTAGCTTGTGGCCACATCACTTCATTCTCTGCCTCAGTAGTCACATGACCATATTTTCTTTATGTGTCCTTTTCTCTACCTTATAAGAATACTCTCATTGGACTTAGAACCTACCTGAATCTAGTATGATCTCGTCCTGACCCTTACCTTAATTATGTCTGCAGAGATCCTATTTCCAAATAAGGTCACATTCTGAGGTTCTGGGTAGACAAGAATTTCCACCAGGGGATCCTTCCCAGGGATACACACACAATCCCAGAATGTGGACAACGAAAGAAAGAAAATGATCCTTCCCATATCTTTCCTATAGAACAATTCCCAAAGAGCACGCCCAAGCCAATGGACCGTGTTTTTCACTTCAGTTTCATTGACCTTAAAGTTGGCCAAAAAGCAAAAAACAAAAAATACCCACCTCCCTGATCCAGCCTTTAGTTGATTGTCAGTCCAAGTTTATGGCTGTATTTTGAGTTTATATCTTCTTCTAAGCCTTCTTAGGTATTTTACTGCACATTACGGAGAAAGCTGTACCAGAGGCTGTTCACAGACACCATTTTAAACCAGCAGTCAGTGAATCAACTTTATAAGCTTCAATTTAGAAAATAAGGAAAGGGGGGCGCCTGGGTGGCGCAGTCGGTTAAGCGTCCGACTTCAGCCAGGTCACAATCTCGCGGTCCGGGAGTTCGAGCCCCGCGTCGGGCTCTGGGCTGATGGCTCAGAGCCTGGAGCCTGTTTCCAATTCTGTGTCTCCCTCTCTCTCTGCCCCTCCCCCATTCATGCTCTGTCTCTCTCTGTCCCCAAAATAAATAAACGTTAAAAAAAAAAAAAAAGAAAATAAGGAAAGGATGAGCTTTTTCCCCCCTCCAAGTATACTCTTCATTTCCTCCACACTCCCTCTGCTCCCAGCTCCTCTCCCCAAATGCATCAATCACATTGCTGACTCTAGAGGAACAGAGGAAGAAGGATAGCATTGTTGTGAAAGTGTAGAACGAAAGATGCCATGGGGCCAAGTGAGATACCATAATACTGCTGCTGAGACCTTTACAGTCTGAGCTCTGAAACTTCCATTTGTTAATGCTGATTAAATAATGAAAACAATTCTAGGTTAGGAAAATGTTACTAATCAGCTCCACACAGTAGCTATTGTCATTGATTTGTATATTTAATGAAAAAACTAATTAGTACATATTTGTTATTGTATTATGATTAACATACCATATCAAATGTGTCAGAATAAAATCCTTTAAGAACAAGAAGAGTGTCTTATCCTGGGAAAATTGAAGCAAAAGAAAAGAAGAAGAAGAAGAAGAAGAAGAAGAAGAAGAAGAAGAAGAAGAAGAAGAAGAA
>NW_024412376.1:158819301-158841782 GCF_014898765.1 Herpailurus yagouaroundi
AAGAAGAAGAAGAAGAAGAAGAAGAAGAAGAAGAAGAAGAAGAAGAAAGAGCAAGTGCCTTAAAATGTTCAAAGCCCAGCGCTGGAAGCCAAGGTCTGGAGTGGCGAAAGAAAGTGGCCCTAAGTTACACCGCTAATTGGCAAGGAACCTGGAACTGTATTCCAGGCCTCCTACCTTCTAGGTCACTATTCTCTGCAGGTACAACCAGTTAAGTCATTTAAGCAAGTTGAGAACATACCATTTTCTGACTGCTCCATTCATTCATATACATTGCTTTGCAGTTTCCAGCTACTTTTACAAAGGACATTATGCCATTGGGTTCCCACAATAATCCTCTGATATGGAAGCAGCAGGTGTCCTTTCATAGGGAAGAAAATAGAAGATCAAACTTTTCCACTCGACACCTTTATTCACTGAACACCACTCCCTATCCCACACTAGGCCTCCAAAGACGAAGATGATTCAGAATCCCGAAGGGTGTGCAGTCTGGAGAAGGAGAGAGAATTCACCAGACACTAGTGGCAAAGGGTCCTAACAGAGGCGAGCCCAAGATGCTGAGGAAGTGGAGAAGCAGGTGACGAGAAAGCAGAAGTTAGAAGAGGATTTATATTTGGACAGAGGCTAAAGAATGAATGTACACCAGCTGCAGAAGAAAAGAAATGGCATCCCACCTGAAAGGAAGAAATCACCGTAGACAGAAGAAGACACAGACATACAACACGTGCAGCCATTCAGCATGACTTCTGAGAAGGGCATGAGTCACAAAGGACATCCACAGAGAGCATGAGACCAGGTGAAGAAGTCCCTTCTGTGCTACGGTGAAGAGTTTGAACTTCATCTGCCAGACCAACAGGTGCAGGTTTTTTAAATAAGAGTGTCACTTGGGGCGCCTGGGTGGCGCAGTCGGTTAAGCGTCCGACTTCAGCCAGGTCACGATCTCGCGGTCCGTGAGTTCGAGCCCCGCGTCGGGCTCTGGGCTGACGGCTCAGAGCCTGGAGCCTGTTTCCGATTCTGTGTCTCCCTCTCTCTCTCTGCCCCTCGCCCGTTCATGCTCTGTCTCTCTCTGTCCCCAAAATAAATAAACGTTGAAAAAAAATTTAAAAAAATAAATAAATAAATAAATAAATAAATAAATAAATAAGAGTGTCACATGATCAGATTTCTGTTTGGAATTCAAATGCACCCCAGATTCAGGCAGGTAAAAAAAGGAGAGGTATAGAACCACAGCGAGGAAGAGAGGTGACGACAAACTGGAGAGACGTCTGACGTCTGAGCGAGAAGAGAGGACACCTATTGGGTTTCGTCCACCCGTTGCTCTGGCTGAACTAGTGTGGTCCAGATCAACTGAGTTTTCAAGAGAAACCAGGAATGGGTATTTTTAGGTAAACACATCTAATTTTTCTATCCAGACATCTTATTCTAAAAAGTGTTTTGGACAGAAAAGAGAAAGGAAAGGCACCGTGGGCTGCTTTTATCCAAGAAGCCCCGTTTTGACATTTGACCTGTGTGCAATGTAAGAATCTGGAGGCAGGGAGAACATTTAAGGATCTATTGCAAAAGTATAAACCTAAGGCAGGGCCCATGAGGAAAGAAAAGAAGGGCGGGAGATGGCTGACATCAGAATATAGATTCTAGAAGAAATCCACCGAGTGGTAGAGGGAGCAACGTGACTGGGCATTCGGACTCTGGTCTCTGATTTAGTCCTTTGTGAGACTGTTGTGATTGCGGGTATAGGCTTTACTAAAAACCAGAAACAAAAACAAAACAAAGTATAGAAAGAAGCAGCAAAGAATGAGTTCTACAAACAAGCCTCCAACCATCAAACCAACTTCCCATGAGTCCTCCAAGTTCAAAACGGTGTTTGCATTCAGAGCCAGGTTGACAAAGACTAGTGTTCTCTTTGTTTCTTTGCTTCAGCCTCTGAGGTATTCAGTTAATGTTCTCTGCCATAAAGAAAGAAATGGTTGGTCTCCTTTCCCTAACTACGCTGTCTCTCTGATTTAAGTACTTTTCACCTGTGAATGTCCTTGGTTACTCCTAAACTGTATTCTGTCTTATAAAAGGCACTAAATTAAAGACTGCTTTGACTCTGGGTTTTAGTGAAGTGATTTTGAAAAGTGCTATAAGGTTGCTCCTCCCTTCGGAGAGCCAGTCGAGTTCCCCTTAAATGTCACCTCCTTTCTGCAATTGCTTTAAAAAGCCACCCCTTTAAGACACAGCTCAGATGACCTCTCCCCCATGAAGCCTTTTTGTTCCACACCCGCAGCCCCTGGCAACCCCAGATTAGGTCAATGCACCTTGACTGTGTAAATCATCATCTGTCACCATCTAATTAATTTCCACTCTTGAAAACCTATAAGCCGTGCCCAGTGCAGCAGCTAGAGCAGTCTTCTTAAAATACGTCAAATCGTATCACTGTCCAACTTAGAGTCGCCACTGTCTTTCCTCTGCAGTTAGAATAAAGTATAAACTCCTTGAAATGATGTACAAAATCCTGGATTATCATCTTGTCTATAACTTCTGCCACTCTTCTTTGTTCTGGTTACATTCACTGGCCTTCTGAGGGACCCTTAGATACCGCCACAGGGCCTTTGCACTTGCTCTTCCCTCTCTACTTACAATACTTTTTCCAGGCTTTACACATAGCTGGATTTTTCTCATCCTTCTAGTCTTAGGTTAAATGCCATTTCCCCGAGAGGCCATCCATCCATTGCTAATTCATCTGAATGCTCACTTTCCTAGGTTATTGTCTCTCAGCATCTGGATTACTTGCCTCATAGTTGTGGTAGCCATAAGAATCACCTTGCAGGCCACCTAATGCTGAAGCACAATTGTGTAAGGGCCTAGGTTGTTACTCTCTGAGGTCCACCCATATGCACACTCTCAAGCCACACTTACTGTGGGCTACTCCTAGCCATCGGCTGAACAGGAAAGGGATGCTAAGGCAGTCTGATCCTGAGGACATGGGAATCCTCTGGCCAGCAATTTTGACTTGAGGACCCACCATCAACTGACACTCTCTTATGCTGTGTGGCAGTATATTTTCCTACCTGCCTGCCTACCTTCCCTCTCCCCTCCATTCCATGAGGAAGGGCTCCCCCAGTCCCATCCAGTGCCTTTCCCCATATTCCTTCAAAGTCCTATGTCTTACTTTTGCTTCTCCTAGAACCTAAGCTAACACCACAGTACTTAACTAAATCTTTGTGTGTGTGTGTTTATTTTTTTTTAATGTTTATTTTGTTTTTGAGAGTGAGAGACAGAGAGTGAGCAGGAAAGGGGCAGAGGGAGAGGGAGACACAGAATCCAAAGCAGGCTCCAGGCTCCAAGCTGTCAGCACAGAGCCCGACCCAGGGCTTGAACTCAGGAGCTGTGAGATCACGACCTGAGCTGAAGTGGGACGCTTAACCAACTGAGCCACCCAGGTGCCCCAATCTTTGTGTGTTTTTATGTATGTATGTATGTATTGAGTTTCCCCAATGAAATGTCATCTCCTTGAAGGTAAGGCTCCTGGTAGGTTCACTCACTGCCACGTGCATAGCACTAGCAAGATCCTGGCATTCACCAGGTCCTTGTCAATACTTGTCCAGTCTCATATATAGGTCTATCAATACATTGACACATTTGTCAATCTCAAATTGACACAAACTCAATTTGTGTTTGAGTTGAGATAACAATTCCTCCTTCCTCGCTCACTCTGCCTATGCAGTATTCCCCATATACCCCAGGCAGCACAGGGTAAATCCCTAACTGTCTTCCATAGTGCTATCTAGTTTACCCCCAAGCAGGCCCTCGCCCCGTGTCCTACATCTCTGTGATGCGTGAATGTCCCCACCACTCGCCCAGGTTCTGTGAATTCTTCTCCTTCTCTGGCCTTCTACATCCCTGTCAGCATTTGAGGCTGCTCAAACAGTCACCAACTTCAATCCTTTTCACTTCCTAGGTATCTGCTCATTGAATGAGCTTTTCTCCATTTTTACTGCAAGCACCTGGGTCTAGGCCAACATCACCTCTCTCCTTAACCAAACAAATCACCTCTTAATAGGTTCTTCTTCCTCCACATTTACATCCCTCCTATACATTTCCTCTCCAGGAGCAACACATCCTTCCTAAAAAGCATATCTGATCAGGCCACACCCTGCTTACAGCCCTTCCAGTTTCGAAGTCTTTTGAAGACTTTCAGGGAAGATCCACTCAATCATGCCCGGCCTATCCACAGTCTGTAATAGTTCTTATTACACAGACTTGTTTAATGGTACCTTCAAGAAGGTGTGTGACTCATGTTTTGAAAACAAAGATCTGCCCAAGTTACCCCATTTTGTTCAAATCCTTTAAAGATTCCCCATTGCCTCCAGGTGCTGTGAGTGTGCCCTCCTACATCTCTAGCCTCCTCTCTCTACGCCATCCAATGCCCTTAGCCTTCCCAGCTATAGACAGAGCCTCACCCATGCAGCACTAGCTCACAAATCTTTGCCGATGTTGCTTCTTTTGCCTGAACCACCTTGCCTCATCTACATGCTGGTCGGCGCGTCCCCATCCTTCAATACCTATCTTGATTACCTCTCTCCCATGAAGTCTTCAGATACCTCTCTCCTCTCGGCAGACTTCACCACCTCTTCTGCTGTGGCCCCACGTTATTTGTACAAATTTCTATCACTTCACAGCATTTCTTGGTTTATAATTCTGATTTTGTGTCTGCCACTGGACTACAAACTTTTCAAGGGTGGTGTCAAGGTCTTACTCAGCTTTCGTTTCCAAGTACCTGCCGCATACAAAGAAGGTGTTCAATACAAATACACCGAGCGAACAAATGAATGAACAACTTCATCCAATCTACAGAGAGCTACAATTTTTTCCTCTCCGGTTATTCTACCTCCTGCGAACTACGATAGATGAGATTGCCTTATTTTCTGAGCTCTATACATATATAGCTATACAATCTTTCTTAGTAGGTTCTAAACATCTAAAGAGCAGGGGAAAAGCCTCACAGTTTCTTTGTTTCCTTGCCTTGCACATGGAGGAACTCGATCTCCTTTTGCTGATTGATTGTTATTGCTAGATCTACTATTCCTTTTTGATTCGGCAAGTTACTGAAAAAGAATTTAAAAAGAAAGCCTGCTCAGAAATCAAACAACAAAATCACAAAATGTTCTTTTCTAAAAATAACACATCCCCAAAACACTCAAGGCAAAAGCTGTGTGTTTTCTCCTCTCCCATTAATGAGAGAAAGATACGACTTCCTCAGTTTTCATTTTGTCTGCGTCATGTCTGTGTTGCCTGGAGATTTGCGGCTGTTGTTGCAAAAAAGATCAAATGACAACGGGAGACGGATGGTCTCCTTGATTAAAAAGTGGCACTCAGATACATCAGCTTCCTCAAATTCAAGGAGGAGAGGGTTATTTCACAGCTAGTGCCCACTTCAGAGGCACGAATCCCTGGGAGCAGCTGAGGCTCCCCTCCCCACCCCCCCCACCCCGCCCTGTCCAGATCTGCCCACACAGGAACTTTAACGCAATGACACGTAGAGCAGAATCACAAAGGCTTAGAGTTTCCTGTTCATTGATTCAAGATCATCTTTCCAGAGACAATTCAATAAGTGGCATGGCAGAGTCAAACCAACCTGTATTCCAATCCCAGCTCTGACAGTCAGTAGCTGTGTGACCCTGGTCAAGTTACATGGCCTCTCTAAGCTTCAGTTTCATCAGTTGGAGAATGGGGGTGATAATAACATACCTAACACCATGCTGCTGATGTGGTTAAATGAGATAACACAAAGATATCCCTGCCTGTTCCTCAGTGCTCGTCAATGGTGGCCGTTATCATTTATTCGCCAGAACCTCATGTGTCAGAATAGCCACCAAATGTTGAAGACTTACATAGTGCTCTAGACACTATGCTAGTTGTTTTTATGCTGATTAGTTTACTTATAAATCTCAAAACAGTCTTTAATCAGGTATTATCCTCATTTTATAGTTGGGGAAACTACATGTGCGTGAGGATAAGTCACTTACCCAATATCACACACCTCTTACAGTCACCTTTATGGCAGAATGAGTCATCGCCTTTTCCACAGCCCTATGTTTCTGTTTCCTATCTTAAATGGGAGGGCAGTACTCAGAACCCCGAGTGCCATCCAACTCCCACAACTTCCGGAAGAATTTGCGACATGCAGTCAGGGGGACCCAGTGGATTTTCAATAGTACTACTACTAATCTCGTAGTAATTTAGCCAGATGTTTCTCCTACACTGGAGCCACATTTGAGCTTCAGTGGCCCTTTTAATCAATTTTTTTAACTTTTTTTTTTTTTTAATTTTTGATAGAGAGAGAGTGGAAGGGGGAGAGGGGCAGAAAGAAAGGGAGACACAGGATTGGAGGCAGGCTCCAGCTCTGAGCTGTCAGCACAGAGCCTGATTCGGGGCTTGAACCCATGAACTGTGAGATCATGACCTGAGCCGAAGTCGGACGCCTAACCAACTGAGCACCCAGGCAACCCCCCCCACCTTTAATCACTTTTGTTGAAGAGTATGGGCCTTCAGATCTTTCCACTCTAAGGGAGGAAAAAAAAAAACCAGAAGAGAAAATTTTTGCCCACCACCAAGGACCTGGAAAGAAACAGGCCTCAGCTGTCCTCCCCTTATTTCTCTGCCTGTGGACAACGTATTGCCCATAGAGACAAAACCGCTCACCAAGCAAGAAAGATCCCTCAACCTTGTTTTGTCCCTACTGGACTCATAAATAAAGAATAAACCACTGGCCCTCCCTCTCTCTCCCCTGTCCCCCCAAAATATCTAACCATTCCTTTTTCCTTCCTACTAAATATTCCCATCCACCGAGCACTGTAGCTTTTATATATTTGTCAATCAGTGCTTAATCTATCAGAGCATCCTCTTTGGGCAGCAGTTGCCTTTGGACAGGAAAAGGCCTTGAGCTCCCTCTAGAGGTTGCTATAATTTGACCAACCCACAGGACCCTCGCCTTGACTTTACACAGCTGCAGGTGGTAGCCAGGGGCAATGTCACATTTGTCTGGGTTTGCCAAGAGCGCTACAGGAATGAATTCAAACCAGAATATTCTCCACTGGAAAAGTGAACCAGGGCCAAAGTGACAATGTCAACAACTCCCTCCAAGTGAGCAATACAGAGACAACGGCTTTCTCCAACATGAAGACAGGTCGTTTTGGTCCCCGGAGCCTGTTGAGTCTCAGCAGAAAAATCTGAGCAGAGAGCAACAGAGGGGCCAGCCGTCTCCCCCCCCAGGTTGCGAGCTCTGAGGCCCTACCAGGCCTCCAGAGATAGGAACAGAGAGACAAAGCTGTTTCCTTCTGGCACCGAACGCTGACCAGTGAGAGGCACCCAAGATGATGGCCTGCCTAGTGCCAAGCCCTGGAAGGTTCAGAAAGGCCGCCTGCCCCAGACAGACAAAAAGCCAGCCACTGCATAAAGCAGGCATGTGTCTGGAGCATCACTGGCTACATTTCCTGCTCTGGTGTCCAGCGCATGCGTGGGAAATGTCTGGTACTAGCTAAACACATTTTTGGAATAATGTTGAATAAGCACACACCTAACAGCTGTCCTATGGCTGCTTCCCCTAACTGGTGTAGGGTGCACTTGTTGTGGGTAGAATCATGTCCCCCCCCACAAAAATATATTTCATTTTTAACTCACAATGCCTATGAACGTGACCTCATTTGGAAACAGGGTCTTTGTAGATCAAATAAAAGTTAAGAGGAAATCATGCTAGATTCAGGTTACCCTTAATCCAGTGACAGGTGTCCTTGGAAGAAGAGGAATATTTAAAGGCAAACACACAGTGACAGAAGCACATCATGTGATGACACAGGCAAAGATGGGGGTAATGTGTCCGAAAGCCAAAGGACACCACAGATTTCTGGCAACCGTGAGAAGCTAGGAGAGAGGCATCACATGAGCCTTCCTTGGAGTCTTCTGAGGGAACCTGGCCCTGCTGACACCTTGACTTCAGACTTCTAGCTTCCATTTCTGCGAGAGAATACATTTCTGTTGTTTTAAGTTATCCAGTTTACAGTAATTAGATATGGCCCTAGCAAACAGCACTTTACTCTTCCCAGCACAGTGAAATGAAAATCTCAGGGCCCCCGCAGAGGAAGTGTTATACCTCTTATTCCTTCAAAAAGCCAGACGACACCCAGTCACTCTTTTCACTGCTTCCAGGTCTCTGCCTGAAGATGAGGCTTCCCCATGATGGAAACAGCGTGGGCCTCAAAATTCAATGCCACACCATGGAGGGGTTGCTGGTAGCTTCAGCTAAAGCTCTATAGGTCTCACAGGGCTTCTGTTCTAAACAATAGGAGAAAAGAAAAAGCAGAAATTATGGACACGCTTCAATTCCTTCATGTGGAACACTGGGCAGCAGCTTTCCCCCTAATCTCTTTGTACAAATATATTTTGGAAAAGAGGATGTATTTTCTCACAATACAGGGCATTTCAGACAGTATAGGCTCCCTGACCTATTTGCAGAAATAGCTTATCCTCTGCTTACAGACAATAAACAATCATTATGATGTGTTAATCTCATATGCTTCTCAGGAGAAGGGAAAATCATCACATGGAAGTAACAGAGGGTTTCAACACCTTCCTTCCTCCAAAAAAGGGATTGTGTCAGAGTGCTCCCTTCCAAGGACGCTGTCCCACTAGATTGCGAGCTTTCTCAGGAGAGGAACAGTCCCATTTAATCTTCCAATCCATGCTCCCTGGCACCAGGTGGGGTATCTTGCAGGCTTTCTGAAAAAAAAACTGGAGTGGAAGGGCTGGAGATGGACAGAGCCCTCTCCACTGGAGGGATCTGAAGCCTCAAAAGTTCCCTGCTCCGTCCTCTTCCTACCAAAGTCTGTAAAGACACGAAGAGAACCTTTCATCTGAATTTTCTTTGCCAGTTAACATTAATTCGGGGTTAAATCTTCCATAAAGACCCATTCGTGCAATGACTGGGTTTCAATCACGCCAGCTGTACTGCCCAAGACGACATGTTTAAAATCCCTTCCGTTTAAGTGGACAAGGCAAGGTGAACACAGCATTGTTCAAGCCTACCTCGTTCCAGGATGGTTGCTGCTAATCAGCCTGACTCCTTGCAATCTCTTCTGTCAGCACTGACCTTGGGTCTCCGTATCTGCTGACTCTCTAGACAGCTTGCTATGTTTTCTTCCCAACAGGGCTCCTGGAAAGCCCCCATTTGGCCCAAGTCCCAAAATTCCTTCTGATCAGCTCTCTTGGAACGCATCCTGCTTAAGCGGGATGTCTGCCCCTACCCATCCTGATTCTGGGAGTTGGAGTGTCTGCTTTGACTACAGCGTGAAGGAGTCCTGAGAGGGCAGCTCTCCCTGAGCTATGAGTTCTCCAACAGGCTGCCCGTCATAGGCTTGTCTACCAGCCATGCAAGCAGTGAAGCTCGGATCGCTATTCAGAAACAGGGTCTCCTCTCGCTGCATCATTTAGGTGTTTTCGGCAATATGAGCCTTTAAGAGAACAGACGGGGCCAGACTCTAAATGTTTTATATTATCTTGACTAAACTTGGTGATGGTTAGAAGAAGAGGGAACAAGAATGAAAAAAAAAAGGAGGAAAAATGGGTAGGAATATAGGAACAGCTGATCTTGCAAATCTGCTTTAGGAAAGATCCAAAAGCTGCATTTCTATCAATTAGGGAGAGAAAAGTTCAGATACTAGTAGGGAGGGGGGCAGGTGGTGGAAGGTCCAAATATCCTGAGGTAGTATCATGGAAACTTCAAGATACACACACACACACACACACACACACACATATTTCCCTAGCATAAGCATCTAAGTATTTGGATCTCTAGGGTCTAAAAGAGGGGAGTCAACCCAGCGATTTGGAAAGGAGACTGAGCTAAGGTTAGCAGTGGGAACCCCGCTGGGAGAAATGCAGATAGACATGATGAAGACATTTTTTGAGGGTGAGAGGTTCATTAGAGCTCACCAACAGCATACACATCCTGTTACCATGATGGCTACATCAAGGTCCCAGAAGAATCTTGGGTTAGGTCACTCCTGAATCTAACTCAATTTACCTACAAAGTGAGAGTAATGACAACATCTCTATATACCGCAAGGAGACTTAGAAGGATTACATGAGACAATAATTATTAAGAACCTCTGCAATTTCTTACAACATGCCCATGACAAATTCCTCCTCATCTACCAAAGGCACAGAGCCTGCTTATGGGAGAAATTGGAGCTTTAAAACTTTGGGATTTGGGGTGGGTTGACCAAGGGGCCTGGGTGAATCACCTCACAATCAGGTGACCTTGTTATATAACTTCAGGTGACAATGTATTCGGTGATATTGGGCGGAATTTCCCTTGAATCTGGGGACTGGAAGCAAGAACATGCAGTGAAATCTGAGCCACAGCAGGGTCAAGTGAAGAGCCCTCAGTGGGAAATCAGGACAATTGGATTCTCATACCAGGTATAGCTAAGCATGGACCAGTGTCATCAACTGTCACTGTGCCACTTTGCTCACTTGTAAAATAAAGGCATCATCTCCTAGTTGTTTCCATGCTGTAATATTGTGTGTGTGTGTGTGTGTGTGTGTGTGTGTGTGTGTTTGTATACACATGTCGTAATGCTAATGAAAGAAGCATTAAACTAACTAGTGCTAAGCCCTGGATTTTGCTCTACACTTTCCCCAAAACAAGACTTTTTTTTGAAAGGGGTGGGGTGAGGGACAGCAGGGAGAAGGAGAGAACCCCAAGCAGGCTCCATGCTTAGTGAGGAGCCCATCTCGGGGCTTGACCTTACAATCGTGAGATCGTGACCAGAGCCAAAATTAAGAGTCAGACACTCAACCAACTGAGCCACCTAGGCACCCACCCAAAACAAGATATTTTATGCAATTCTTAGAACATATCTGGGTGTAAAAGAGCATATCTGGGTTTACAAAAGCAGGTGCCAGCCAAATGAAGAGCAACTCTGCATGAATGCCTTCATTCGCAAATACTCCTGTGCTCATTAAATTCACACTGATTGATTATCCCAATTACCTTATCCAGACCTACTAGCATCTCACTGTACATTCTCTGCCCAACAGGAAGGACTGTGCACTAGAGGCCCAGGGTCCTGTGCTGGAGGAAAAGTGTGAACCTCCATTTGGTTTCCAGTGACCCCTAACTGGCTCATGACAGACCAGTCCTGGGGCTCAGGGCTCGTCCTGTTATCTCCCTGAAAGGCATGTGTTGGGGTGAGGGTGGGGCTCCCCCACCTGTAGGGAAGGCTATGAAGACACAGAAGTAAGAGGACATTTAGGGTCTTCAGCATTTCAAGAAGAAGCCCAGAGTGGCATGGGAGGGAAATGGGTTCAAGTAGACCTGATGGGACTCCTTGAATCTCCTTTAGACTCAAAATTGCTTCTTGCTCTACCCAGAAAATTTTTATAATCAGATTTCATAGCAAAACCAGCTGGAAACAAGATACACCAGAAAGGGCACATGTGTGTGTTTATGTGTGTGTTACAAGGTCCTGCCTTATGCTAAAAAAATACCCGGGAAAGATTTCCTTTCACAACATACACATTGAGACTCACTCAGCTCCCTAATCTCTGCAGCTCCGAGGTACACTCAAAGGGATAGGAAGCATAGAGGCATCATCCTGATTCTCCAGGGCTAGGTAGGGCAGCCCTTCCCCTCCCGTATGTTCCACCAGTATGGGCCATGTAACAACCTCAGGCAAGTTACTAACTCTTTTGGGGTCTCAGTATCTTCATTTGTGAGACAGAGATCCTAACTGTGCCTGTCTATGGGGTTAGGAAGAGAATTCAACAGGATACTTCATGTAAATCATTTACTGTAGTGCCTGAGTTTTAAAAAGGGCTAAAACATTATCCTGGCCATAAATAATAGCACTATTTCACTGTGCTTCTCACTGCTACTACTCTTGTAGAATTACACAGTGCCAAATTGCAGTTGTGGATTTACCTATGGGACCCTCCCTCTGAACAGAGAACCCCCTGAAGGCCAGACCTGGTCCTGTGTCATCATCGCTCTCTGGCCAGCACTCCACTGAGTGCCTGATTTACGACAGGTGCTTGGGGGGCACCTGGGTGGCTCAGTCAGTTGCAATCTCAACTCTTGATTTCGACTCAGGTCATGATCTCAAGGTTCGTGGGATCGAGGCCGGCGTCTGGCTCTCCAGCGACAGCGTGGAGCCTGCTTGGGATTCTCTCTCCCTCTCTCTCTGCCCCTCTCCTTCTCTCTCTCTTTCTGTCTTTCTCTCTCTCTCCCTCAAAATTAATAAGTAAACATTAGAAAAGAAACAAACAGGGGCGCCTGGGTGGCGCAGTCGGTTAAGCGTCCGACTTCAGCCAGGTCACGATCTCGCGGTCCGTGAGTTCGAGCCCCGCGTCAGGCTCTGGGCTGATGGCTCAGAGCCTGGAGCCTGTTTCCGATTCTGTGTCTCCCTCTCTCTCTGCCCCTCCCCCCGTTCATGCTCTGTCTCTCTCTGTCCCAAAAATAAAAATTAAAAAACGTTGGAAAAAAAAAAAAAGAAACAAACAGGTGCTTGGTATGTGTCCTGCTGAATGAACAAAGGGTTAAAGCAGTGAATCTCAGCCCCGGCTGCCGCTGGCATCACCCAGCCAGGTGGCTTTAAAAATCTTGCCGTCCAGCCCCAACTCCAGAAATTCTGAGTAAACTCATCACAACTGAGGCTCTGACGTGAACAGTCTGTGAAATCTCCCCCAGGGTTGGAGGTGCTCTGAGAGACAGCAGGAGTTGGGGACTATTTCAGGGTCTCAAAGATCAGCCAGGCCAAGCCAGCCCTGAGGCTGTCCCTCCAATCGCCCATCTCCGAGGCAGTTGGCAAGGCCCAGGAGCCCCTGGAGACACAACTTGTTGGGATTCGAAGTGTCCTGTCCTGACTGCTGAGCAGTGTCTTCTCGTGACACAGCACCGCTGGCCCCACTGCCTCCCCACGGAACAAAACACAATCCTCATCCTGAAACTTGGCCCAAGACAAACTACAACTGCTTTTCTTTTATAGCCAAATTCAGGCACTCTCGGCTCTCAGTGAAAATCATTTGCAGGCCTTGTGGGATAGAGGAGAGAAAATAACGTCTAAAATATATAAATAATTCAGGGCTGAGTTTATTCATGACGCCGTGTTTTCTCCGAGCTGCGGTTTGTATAATCTTTCTTACACTGCCAGTTGGGCCTGCCTCCATAGCATTTATTACTGCAGACAACCTGTTAGAAGCTGTTTTGATTTATGCATCTACATTCTATTACGGAGGTAAGTTTATAGCACGCTGCGGTTTCTGCTGCTGACATTGTAGGAAGAGAAAACACACACACACACACACACACACACACACACACACACGACTGGAGGAAAGAATGGGGAATAGTCATGCTGCCAGTCTAAAAAGGTCAAGAGAGGGGCGCCTGGGTGGCGCAGTTGGTTAAGCGGCCGACTTTGGCTCAGGTCATGATCTCGCAGTCCGTGAGTTCGAGCCCCGCGTCAGGCTCTGTGCTGACTGCTCAGAGCCTGGAGCCTGTTTCCGATTCTGTGTCTCCCTCTCTCTCTACCCCTCCCCCGTTCCTGCTCTGTCTCTCTCTGTCCCAAAAATAAATAAACATTGAAAAAAAAATTTTTTTTTAAATAAAATAAAAAAATAAAAAGGTCAAGAGAAATGGGCCTATGTGCTCTTATGTACCATTTAAAGTTATCTGGTACACACATTCACACTCACCTACCTGCATAAGACAAAAAAAAAAATGTCAATCCAACATCTTCTAAGGGCCAGCTCACTCTTCTAGGTGATCCGGATACATTAGTGAATGAAGTAGAGAGAATCCGTCCTCTAAGGACACACTCTTGTTCCACCAACAGCCTCCTGGGGAAAATGATGCTCTCATCTCTGTCTCCCCAACAATGCTTAGCACAAGGTTGACACACAGTGGGCACTCCATATCTGTGGAATGAATGAGTGAATCCCAGATGAGGAATAAAATGAAGTTACACTGTCAAGATCACTTTTCAGTTCTCTCTCCTCCTGGCAAGGTTCCATAAGAAAAACCACACAAAACTTCACCCAAGAAGCATTTATTGCTCGGGTCTCAAGGATGTTAGGCTGGACGGCTCTGTTACCTTTGCTTGGCTGACTCTCGGAGCTCAGATGTGGCTGGCTGCCCACTGACCAGGTCAGCCTCTGCTGGGACAGTTGGGGTGACTTGGCTTTGCTCCATGTGTCTCTCATTCTCCAGTAAGTTACAAACCATGTCCTTGTGGCCATGGCAGAAGAACAGAGAATAGCTAGAGACATGCAGGTCTCTTGAGACTTCAGTTAGGAACTAGGAAACCATTACTTTTTAAGGATTCTATTGGCTGAAGCAAGTCACAAGGCCAGACCAGATTCAAGGCATGAAAGATTCCATATTTAGTGGGGGGATCTCAAAAGTCACAGAACAAAAGTCAAGGCTCAAGAGGCTAAAAAATCAAAGCCACCATTGCAATCTGCCACAGGTACCCAGCAAATTAGCGAAAAGCTATCCCTGGAACCAGCCTGTAAGTGAAGTCTACTTTCCTTCTCAGTAACATCCAGGCACATTCCCCGCCACCCGATGCGGAACATGGCTCCTTGATGAGTTTACAGAGAAAGTATGTTGTGTGTCTGAAAATAGTTCCATGTTTCCAGAGTATCCCCCACCCTGATCTTTTTACCAGGGCCCCACGGGGTGTCACCTGCCTCTGATACCCTGCCCTTGTTCCCACGAGTTCTTCCTGCACCATTCTTAACCTACCACTGTAGGAGACATGATGTGTTTATACTAAGATCACGAGACAGAATTTTAGCTACAATGTACTGAGCGCTTACCACATTCCAAGTCCTGCGCTGAAGGACTTTGTACATGCTACCTCATTTAATCCTCACACTGACTCTGTGAGCATGTTAAAATGATCTCTCATTTACCATTGGCAGTGGGGGTGGGTATAAATACCAGGGGAGACGACATCTCTTGTCTAAGGTTCTAGAATTAGTAAGTAATCAAGTCAGGTTTCAAATCTAGTGTGTCTCAATCGGAGCCCATGTTTCTAACCACTATACCATGTCTGTCTTCCTTGAACCCATAGGGTCTCCTTCACTAAACCATGACACCCACCTTGGTAAAGAATTTCCACTTTCTTGAAGCAAAAGACCATGATCTTCTGCTATCAGATACTGCAAAGGAAGAATCCAAGTTCACACAACAACAGCTTGGATTATTTTCCTTTGGGGACAAAGTTGGAGACAGGTTGTGAAACTTCCTGTCTGGTATAATTTCCCCCAGCTCCCACAAGAATATCCCAGGCTTTGTTAGTCAGAGTGACTGCAAATGAGGCCATAGATTTAGTTTCTCCTTGGGCCAGTTGGAGTCAACATAATGCATGATGTAATTTGCTTGCCCACATGAGCACCAATAATTCTTTGTGTAATTTCCTATTGTTGGTTGGAAAGAAGTCTGGTTCTGAACTGGAGAGAAAGTATGAGAATCCACGCACATTATTGCAAAAGCATTGGATCCCTACAGCAGTGCCTTGATGTGGACAGTGGGAGAGTGTGAGCCCGGGAAATGTGGCAGCTCATTCCAAAGTCGAGCTATGAAAAGAAACGGAGTCCTCCACAAGTGGACTGTCTATCCAATCCTCATTTACCTTCTCTTTCAACGTCCGTTTAATACTGACACCCAAAGAGCAATAGACAAATGGAAACCTACCACCTGATCCATAGGTTTCCGGGCTCATGAAAGTTCCAATGCAGAATTCTGATGAAAGCTGAATTCAAGATGATTGGTTAGGTTTAAGACCCTGAGAGGAAGAGGAACACGCCCAGGGTTGCTGGAATGGGGGAAAAAAAAATATAAAAATATATATATATACACACCAAACCACACATAACTGTGTGTGTGTGTGTGTGTGTGTGTGTGTGTGTGTGTGTGGCTGTTCAACAAGGCTTTTGGTGCATTTAACCAGCCAACTACATAGGTAAGGATGACAGGTTTGCTTCACTCCACTGGTCAAGGGGAGTTTGGTGAGCACCAACCTGCATTCGGGAGGAAGGACACAGTCTTCAATAGGGGGGGTTATCATATTAAAGAAAAAGGTGGAAGAGGGCCTACTATGCCCAAACACAAGAGATACTGGAAATCAGAACACTGTCTTTAAGGCACAGTGACCCCATCCACTAGTAAGCATATAAGTGAGGGATAAGCTGGGATCAACCACAGTGGTCATTTCTCTCCCCTTGGAACATAGTAAATGAGGGATTGGGGAGAGGGATATGCTCTGCCTCCCTAGCATTTCCCACATGGGAAGAATGGACAGAAGTCACTTAATCTTTGAAAAGGTTTAATATAAAAAATGGACATCAACATGCCTTCTCTCAGCCAAGCCAGTGGAGAGTGGCTAATTTTTAAGACTAGTCAAAAAAGCAGCAGGGAGTGTGAGAATGTGGATAGAGAGAAGCTAAAAGGATGGAGAGGCAGCCTGCTCATTGCGGCCTTTGCTCCTGGGAAGCAGGCCCGTCCCTCGGGCACAGCTGTGATGTGTGGGGTAGAGTTGGGTCCACGAGAGAATGCAGAGGCATCATCCAAGGAGCAGATGCTAAATGGTTCTTAGAATGAGGCAGGAGCTGAGGTTTGAGCCAAATGGGAGGCAGGGAACCAGAAAAAGAAGGAAGGAGACCACCAGAGAGGACAAAAGGGAGATGGCAGGAACCCACTCTGGACAGAGCCATCTTCCCTTGCAGGTGGACAGCTACCTCCCCCAGAGGGCTCAGGCTAGGGCTGGATGGATGCTGTCCAAGGGGGGCTTAATGACCTCTTCATGTTGCTTTCTTTGTTCTATAAAGGCATGTACAACTGCATTAGTATGCTCAGCAAAGGGCCTCCTTTTGTTGTGGCAGGTGCTGTAAGAATTCAGAACAGCTGATGTTTCATAAAATCATGAGCCTGCAGAGAGCCCTGGGAGGTCAGAAAGCCCAAGCCCCTGCCCCTCACATCTGGTCCCTCTGTTGAATGGTGCCGCAGCTCAGAAATATTTTTAAAATCATGTTTATTGTACTTCATCTTATTTCAAGAGTGATACACTTTCATTGGGGAAAAAAAAGCGGAGCAGGCAGCAAAGCAGAGAAGAAAACAAAAATAATTTCTAATCTTACCACCACCCAACGAGAGCCACTGTTGACATTTCAGTGGAGAACCCATTGCTGTCTCTCAATCTTTTACCTGTAGGGCACAGGTGTGTGTGTGTGTGTGTGTGTGTGTGTGTGTGTGTGTGTGTGTGTGCATGTGTCTTTGTGTGTATCTGTCTGTATTGTAAATGTACAAAAAGTAAGTGGCACTTTTCCTATTACTCCAGAATTATCGAATAAAGATGTGAAGAAAGAGGCATTAAGTGCCACGCATTTCAAATAGAGCCAAACGCCTCTCTCAAGCCATGCCAAAAAGTGGGCAAACTGGCACTGATACCTTCAACCATCACCCAGCACCACCAGCACCTATCTATGAAAGAAGACCAAGGAGAAGAGAAAGGGGAATCCTATGAGTGCCGAGTGGAAATGCTGGGCCATAGCATGTCAAGGTCTAAACAGGGATTCTATGAGGTGTGGAAGGGGCTTTCCAAGACAATAAATCCTAAATATACGCAACACTGGCAAGAAGCTAACACTGACACCTCATTCTCTGCCACCTGAGTAGACAGCAGTCTTGTTGATCTACATGGTTCCTGCTTAAGTAGGAAAATAAAACATTGAGAGAGAGGGGGGAGGGGATGCAGGGGGTGCATCCACATAGCAGCCTGTCCCATCAGGTGTTCTGGCAAAGACACACCAACTTGCAGCAGGTCCAGTGGACACTGTACAAGATAGTCTTGACCCACCTGGTCATCCCGTAAGATAGTGGGTTGCCAAGGAAGAGGAGCTGAGAAGCAGGAGACTGTGGGTGAACCCCCCAGGGAGCATCTGGGGAAGAGTCAAACTTGTCAACCGGAGTTAGATCTCTGCACCTGAGAGTCCCCTGAAGAGGAACCGGAGAAAATGGACAATGGACCCACCAGGAAAGAGCCACGGAGAGGGGAGTCTGCCACGGAGAGTGCCCTGAGGTCCCACCAGTGGGAACCAAAGAAACCATGACTGCTGACCAAGTGAACCTCAACAGCAGGCAGTTCAGTAAGCAGCGCTGTCCTTGACCTCTTTCTCCCCACTCCCAAATACACCAGAGGCCATTGCCTCGCCTCCTAGAGGGAGTGAAGAGACTGCTCCCAGAGAATGGAAGGGGGAGGAAGAGTAAAGAGCAGGCTGGGCCTCTCCCACTCATGTGCCCCAGGTCTCAAGCCCTGATAACACTGGAGGCAGAAGAGGGGATGAGGTTGGTCTCTTATACTGGAAAGGCTTGTTACAACCAGAGGAAATAGGAAGTTAGGAAATCTGCTACCTGTCAGGTAAGAGATTTAACACCACATCATTGGGAACATGCCCCAGGGCACAGTGACTGAGAGAAAATCCTGATATTTGTAACCCAGCATGTTAGCATATCTCCAAAACTTAAAACACACATATACATGAATATACAATACATATATGCATATATACACATTTGCATACACATACATGCATGTGTGCATATACATGCATATGCACAGACATATGTGACACATAATACATATGCATGCACATACACATGTGCGTAGATACGCATGGACACATTCACACATATGAACACATACATATGTGTGTGCATATATACACATAAAATGCATATGTACATATATACACATGCATACACACATACATGAGCACATGTATACACACCTGATACATACACATACACACGCACTCATACATACACACGCACTCATACATACACACATACACATACACTCGTACAGGCATATACACATACATGCACACACACATCTATGCATATACACATATACACACGTGTGTGCACACACATACATAAATATACATGCACACATATGTACCTATATTTTTTAACCCAGACAGAATAAAACACAGCCAAAAGCAACTTTATTTTTTCACACCCCTGCCTTTTGTCCCTGATTCTGTGACCCTCCCTTCTCAGCGCCTGCATGAAATCTCATGCAGTTTCCATCATTTCTCTGTCTACTGTCACACAGAACGAAGTCTGGTCTCACCTCATACAATCTCACGTCCTATTTAAAGCTCCTTCCACCCCCCCACCCCCCACCCCCCGCAGCTTGCACCTGCTTCAAGCTGGGGAACCTGGGTGAGGAAAGACATAGTGGTGTCAAGGCCAGCAGCTCTGTATGTTGTGGAACCACTATGTTGTACTCCTAAAGCTAATGTAACATTGTGTCAGCCGTACTCAAAAAAACAAACATAAAAAATTTAATATAACACCCAATACTTGTGAAGCTGTAAAAAAAAATCAATATAATCTACTTAGTGCTACTGGCCATAAGCATACTCTTTTATGGTGACCAAATAACAAAATGTACGAAAAGTCAAAAAAAAAAAAAAAGAAATATACAAAGAGATTAGAGGGGATGGTGGCTTTGGTATGTGGGAAGTTAATTGCCAGAATTGCATATCTGTGAGGTTCCCAGGGTGGGGAGAATATAAGAAGTTTCTGTGAAATATAAGAGCCTGTAGTGAAGCAGCGGCCAGGTTTTACACCTTCAGGTTTGGCCCAGGACACCTGGGACTCTGACGGCTTGTGTGTGTGATCACTGATCCTCCACACCCTGGTTGTGTGGAGGAGAACCAGGGCCCACAGCTCCTCTAGCCCCTGCTGGATTTCTGCTTTCAGCTTCTCCAAGTCCGGAGTCAGGAACATGTCCAACTCCACTGGCGAAGGGCACCCACTGACCCTGCATATCTCCAGGTCATCAAGGTGGGAAGTGGTGAGAGATACACAAAGGTTCCAGTATATTCTTGTAGGATCCGGTGCACACTCATGTTTTCCAGTTTACCCTTGTTCTCCCCACATCCTGCTCATTTCTCCTCCCAACGGCTAGCCACGCTGACCTGTAGTGACTTCAGGCTCCACACCAGACGCAGAGTAGCAGCATTTAATGACTTCTACCCCAGCTCCCACAATGGAGTGGAGTCTTACCCCTTATTCTTGATCACCCATAGTGGTTTTGCTTCTCTGAGTAAACTTCAACTAATAGAGAAAAAAAGAATCAATTCCTAGTGCCTCGATGCCCTCACTAGCTGGCCATGTATTCCTGTCCTTCGATGCATGGCTTCTCTCTACTTACACTTTATCTCTTTTGCTCACCTCATCTGTCCACATAGTCCTCTTCTCTGATACCTCTTTCAAGGCAGCCCATGGCTTCCTCCCTTCTATGGAGTTCATTTCCAGCCCACAGGAAACACACATAAAACTTAGACCTACCAAACTCCAGAACTACAGTTTCTTTTCAATGAGACCCTCTATAAACAGTTTCAAGCATGGATCAGATACTGGTCCTTATGTTCCCAAAACACTGAGGGAAACATATCAAGTTCTCCGGTTGATTTTCCCCAACAAATTGCTTTTATTTAGTCAATACACCTTCCCCACAAGATGGAGTGTATTTCTCCACTCCTGCTGGTTTGGAGTTTGGCCATATGACTGGTTTTGGCCAATCGCAAAAGTAATATTGTGTTCATTCTAAGCCAAGATCTTAAAAGGCATTAACGCTTCTTCAGCTAATTCTTGTACTTCTGCCATCACTATTAAAACTTGTCCTGGGCAACTGCTGGTTCAAGAATGACGAGATATATGGAAGGAACCTGAATCCATCTACAGCTGAAAAGAAACCTACTCAAACCACAGTCTGAAGTAGCACTTCCCACAAGAGTCCAGCTTCGATCATCCAAATTGTCGTCAATCTGCAAACCCATGAAAATAAATATTTGTGGTTATAACCTAATGAGATTATGAGAGTTATTTCTTATGCAGTTTTATTATGGCAATAGCTGACTGGTACACTTGGCTTATAGTGAAAAGGAAATATCTGCCTTCAGTAATTCCCTCCAAAACACTTCCCCATGCATCCAGCCTCCTAATAATTCTTAGCATCCTTTACATAGAGGTGGGTGATGGGCTAATGCTGACAGACCAGCTTTGAGATGTTTCCTTTGCAAGTGCTCAATTGATAGCTGAACATATCATTTTATAAACTGGGGGTACCCAGCAATTGCACTACTAGGTATTTATCCAAAGTATACAAAAATGTTGATTCGAAGGGGCACAGGCATCCCAATGTTTATAGCAGTGCTATCAACAACAGTCAAATTATGGAAAGAACCCAAATGTCCGTTGATTGATGAATGGATAAAGACAATGTCACACACACACACACACACACGCACACACACGCACAAATGGAAAATTACTTGGTGATCAAAAAGAATGACACCTGGACACTTACTGTTTATTCTAGGAATTGGGGTAAACATGTTTACTATTCCACTTTATCCCTGTATATACAAAATTTGGATCATACCCTACATGTAGATTTGGGATCTGCTTTCTTTTGCTTAAAAATAGATTTTAACATCTGTCCATGTCAGTTATTTTCCCTCCATGTCCGTACAATCACTTTGAAACAATATCAGAGCGTGAAGAAGAGTATCCAAAGGAGCAGGGGGCCCGGCAGATGCCATGCTGAGGACTCTTCCACTTGCATCTGTGTGGTTTGCCCCATCGCTGTGAAGGCTCCTGCCAAACAGTGGAGCCTATGTGCTCCCCAGGGAGGCCCTCAGTCTACCAAGCATTGAGACTGGGTTACATCCTTCATTGTGGCTAAGATTGTCTGGGTGCGTATACATCCTTGATGAATAAGAAATAAAATACAGTTATGTTAAATTAAACTGAAAGAAGACATATTGAATTGAATCCATGGACCACAGAGAAAACAAACAAACAAAAAGAGTCCACACTGATTCCGGCATAAGTCTCCCCCAACACCAAATGTGGCAGGAGATGTTTTTAAATGACATTTTCAAATTTTTCAACAAAAGCAGTTAAAAAAAAAAAAGTCCTTCCTCCAACTGTTTAGAGGTTTCTCTCCTAAGGTTTTAGAGCTTTTACTCCCAAGCCAGGTCTTCAGATCTCCAAAGAAAAAGAACGAACAAAACAAGTTACATGACAAATGAATTACTTCGCTAAACAGTAAAATCAATTTTGATCTCTAAAGGGCATTACAAATACAGTTGCTAAATTTCTATTTTCCCAAAATGTGCATTCCCCTTCTCATTCTACCATTATCACCAAAGGAAAACACTTGTCTTAAAATTTTGTCAAAATGCCTTATTTCCCTATCTTTGTCCTTTGTTTTCTCCAAATCCACAAGGCTCTTCAGGCTCCAGAGTGTCTACATGAAAATGCATGGCTATTAACTCATATGCAGTGTTTTAGAACCAAAACAACTGAACAAAGCAAAAAAAAAAAAAAAAAAAAAAAAAAAAAAAAAAAAAAAAAAAAA
>NW_024412376.1:158841882-158855015 GCF_014898765.1 Herpailurus yagouaroundi
AAAAAAAAAAAAAAAAAAAAAAAAAAAAAAAAAAAAAAAGAGAGAGAGAGAGAAACAAAAACACCCTTAAATACAGAGAACAAACTGGTGGTTGCCAGCGGGGAGGTAGGTGCTGGGATGGGTGAAATAGATAAAAGGAATTACGAGTACAATTATCTTGATGAGCACTGAGAAATGTATATAATTGTTGAATCATATCATACAACTAAAATTAATATAGTATTATATATTACACTCCAATTAAAAAAGAAAAAGAAAATGCATGACTTTTCTCAAAGGATTTTTTTTGTCTAAGCTGCATATAGCTGGCCAGAGAGTATCCCAGAACGCTCTGGAATTACCATGTAAATAGAATTGATGGTCTTCAATGTTTGCCTTTCTATATTGAGTTTTAGTAATGACGGTAGGAGAAGCTTCCTTCAACAACTACCACACAATTATGATTAATATTAATAATAAAAGCCATCGATGATTGATCAATTAGGCAAGCTAGATATGGTTCTATCATTTCACCCTTATGGCTAAAAGCACTCTATGAGAGACGCTCTCAATATCTGCACCTTGTAGATGAAGACACAGGATCAAGAGGGTTTAGTGACTTGCCCTAGAGGCCCCAGATGGTAAGTGATGAGGCCTGTTTTTGCCCTGATCCCAGGACACACACTCTTAACGGAGTTGTATGTCGCATACCCTATCTGGCTCTCAGAAAGAATAAAAACAGCATTGGCTGCCTTTCACTGAGTTCTGCTGATTATGCCCTGCCTTGCTTGGTGCTGATAAATGTGTACAGTGTGAATTTATTCCACACTAGTGTACAAAAAAATGTCCCCTAGTTTTATTCGTCTAAATCAAGTTCAGTCTACCTGTGAGCCCCCAGTGGACAGATGGGCAGGGCTCAATAGCAGCCATTAATGGGGTGACCCTCCTTTTCTCTAGTATTGTACAAGGGTTCCATCCTACTTCCTGGACTAGAACATTTGCAGACGGCCCCTCTAATCTTCATTCTGTCTATGTGATCCCTAAACTGGGCCACCCAGCGTCTAGCCTCCCTCGGTTTGTAACTGACCACACTCCATCCAGGATAATACCTCAAACAGCAACCAAGCCTCTGCCATTTCCAGAAGCCCCCAACTCTTTTTCTTCACCATGTTTTAGAAATATGCAATGCTGCTGGATGAGCCAGTGTTTGGGAATCATTCTTCCAGGGTTGATGCTAAAAAACTAATACCCTCCACTCTGAGGATCTCAAAGAGCCGTTTCAGGAGGCTGGACACACCAGGGGGATCGTCAATCAACTATGGATCGAGAAAGAAAACAAACATGTCAGGCAGCTACACTGTGTCAGACAATATTCTGGTGTCTAATGTCTATTCTACACTGTGCCATATAATATTCTATTTCCCTAAAAAACTACAAGGCAGAAACTGTTATTATAATTGGTTTTTAAGATGAATAAGCAAAAGATAAGGGATGTTTTTTAAAGTGTCCAAATCATACAGCTATTTTACTCTTCAGAGATGGAAACTAGTAGCAAATCTTAATGATGATAGTTACCAGTTCTTAAGTTTTCACCCTATCTAGGCATTGCATAGACACTTCACATCCACGTGTGCCCGTAACAACTCATAACTTATTTATTTCATCCTCCCTGCCTGAGGGAACCACTGGGGCTCAGAGAAGCCAAGTCCTTTGCCCAGGGTCACACATCTGCAGAATGATGGAGCCTGAGTGTGTCGCTGCCATATTAAAACCCAAAGCCTGATGATTCTCAACCCGTGAAGCACACAGCTCTCCTCCACTCTCTAAAATGGAGGTGCAGCCCCCCGGGGGGTGCTGGGAACTGTGGAAGAGGTGAGTGGATGAGGCAGGCAGGGAGAGGAGAGCAAAGAGCACTGACTGGTATTCCTGGGGCTCTTCTGCCTTTCTGCTGAGTGGTTTGCAGGACTGAATCACAGAACAAAAGGGCAGAGGTCTTGCTTTGTTTTACAAACCACACTCTGCAGAAATGAGAATAATTATTAGTCATCTGTGAGGCTTGTGATGCTGCAGGCTTAGTCATTCGAGAAGTATTACAGATCACGCATCCGTAAGCCTCTAGGTAGAGCTGCAAGCCACCTACAGAATCCTTAAACAGGCACCAGCCTCTCAGACTCCTTGGGGCAGGGGGTAGTTACAGACACACTCTGCAAGAAGCTATGCTATCTTCCTATTAAGAGATCTTTTGGTCAATAGTGTTGTGAGTTCAGCAGAATGCACAGGAGTCCCTCTCCTGCTTCCAACAAATTTCCTTCTGGGCCAGACAAGATACTCCAAGCAGTTTTATGTCTCCCTATGGACGCCGGAGTTTCAATCTCAATTATGTTTGCTTGGCATTTATGAGAGATGCTATACGTGTGAAAGGGGCAGGAGAGGAAAATACAACAGGCAGAGAAGTGGGTAAAGGAACCCAAAAAAGCCCTGAAGTTGCCTTTATGATGGAAGAGCTGAAAGGTACATGTGACCTTTAACTTGGTAGCACAGCTCCAGGAAATCCATCCTCTGGAAAGCATTTAAACTGTCAGAAAATCTTTAAGCACAAGGACGCTCATCAAAATGTTAACTTATCAACAGCAAAAGCACAATACATAGCGGGCTCTAAGGCCTTGTTTATGAAGAATGTGCTAGATCCAAATAGTGGACTTAATGATTATGAAAGTGTGTGTTTTTAAAAGCCTTCTAACTTCTGGGGTGCCTGGGTGGCTCCATCGGTTAGGCGGCTGACTTTGGCTCAGGTCATGATCTCGTGGTCTGTGGGTTCGAGCCCCGCGTCGGGCTCTGTGCTGGCAGCTCAGAGCCTGGAGCCTGCTTCCAATTCTATGTCTCCCTCTCCCTCTGCCCCTCCCCTGCTTGCTCTCTGTCTCTTTCTCAAATAATAAACATTAAAAAAAAAACCTTCTAACTTGTACTAAGTGAAAAACAGTACTGAATTTTACACACAATATACTCATAATCATATAAACCGAACAACCCAGTTTTTTGAAGGGAAGGCAAAAAGACAGAAAACAAACAGGCCAACTGTGCACAGTGGTTCCTTTGGGAACTGACTCAGAGGTTAATTCTTTTTCTTTCTGTTTTTTCTTCGCATCTTCCCAAATGTTTATAATGAGCGTGCATTGCTCTTATAATGGAGAAAGGCAATAAAAATCGCTGATGGATTATTTGATTGATTATCCTTATCAAATCAGATCTACCTATAATTAATCCATATTATGGTTGGTGACAGCAATAATCCAAATGCTTAAAATGAACCCCTTTGGCATAGCTTGGTATTCCAAGCCTTGTTTCTTATCAAGCCCACCTCCCAATCCAAAGTTGTCTCCTGTTATGGCCCCCAAACAATGACACACATATCTTCGCAGAACCCACCCTGGTCTCGCTGCCTCTCTGCCTTTGTCATCCGGATTCCTCTTCCCAATATGCCTCTACCCCTTCACACCATCCCTCCATGGCAGCCAATATCAAAAAACTCAACCCAAACACTTCATCCCTTCCAGAGTGATCTCAGGCTCTTAGGCAAGTTATTTCACTTCTTAGAGTTTCAATTTCCACGTCTGTACAGAATGGAAATCATTTCTACCTTAATTCATCTTGTTAATCTTACATAAAAGTATCTATGTCAGTAAGAGACTCTTAAATATGGAGAACAAACAGAGGGTTACTGGAGGGGTTGTGGGAGGGGGGAGGGGCTAACTGGGTAAGAGGCATTAAGGGATCCACTCCTGAAATCATTGTTGCACTGTATGCTAACTAATTTGGATGTAAATTAAAAAAAATTAAATTAAAAAATTAAAAAAAAATCTGTGTCAAGCGCCTGGCTCATAATAAGCACACAAAATATATTTACATGGTAGCTATTATTTGTGTTCGCTTTTCCTCTGAATCCTGTCCCTAACCTGCAGCTAGCTCAGTGTCAGGCATGGGGAAATCACTTGATTCACGGTTACTGGACTGGTAGATACCACTGGAAATGAAGCAGACCCTGGCAGATAAGCATCTGTGGCTGGATGACTTGGGAGGCTTTATCTTCATAAGAAAGCACAAATTAAAAAACTAGTCCAAAAGAGAACATTCTTCCTACACAGAGGATGAGTTTTATCAACTTTGATCAGAAAGAGGCTTTGGAAAATCGCCTGCAGGCATCACGGGAAGTTTTCACTCCCAAAGCAAAGAATATCAGAAAATAAGATGGAAAATTTCCTTATCCTTTTCCTCTCTACCCCCACGCGAGGCCCCGATCTCAAAAGGAGGGTTTGGTTGTTTTTAAATGAACTTTTGCATTTTTTTTTTTTTTTTTTTTTTTTTCAAAAATCAGCTAGATACCAATGCATCCCCACAGCTGAATAAGCACAATTAAGATGAAAGATGTATCCTGGGGACAACATAAACTGTGATCCAGCCGCCCCTCGGGCTTATGTAACTTCTCCTGTTTGATAAGAACAGAAGATGAGTGGAGTGTCTGTATCCTACGTCATGCAGGGTTAGGAGCCTCAAAGTTCATTTTGAAAGGAGAGCTTCAATGCCTGGGGACTGAATTTCATCTGGATCTTGTCTACTCGGAAAATCCATGGCTGTAACGGTGGCGAAGCTCCTTCAGCTCAGCCCTTATAGAGAAACTAGCCTGATCCACAGGCAAGCAAAAGAATCTTCTCCAATCTGCGAAAGCTCCTTAGCATAAGGTAGTCACTCTTAAAAGAAATAAAAACAGGGGTGCCTGGGTGGCTCAGGCGGTTAAGCTCAGGTCACAATCTCACGGTTTCGTGGGTTCAAGCCCCATGTCAGGCTCTGCGCTGACAGCTCAGAGCCTGGAGCCTGTTTCAGATTCTGTTTCCCTCTCTCTCTGTCCCTCCCCTGCTCATGCTCGGGCTCTCTCTGGCTCTCAAAAATAAATAATAAAAAAAAAAGTTAAAAAAAATTTTTTAATTAAAAAAAAGAAAAAAAATATTGTACAAGCTATACCATCTTGTTGGTAGAAGATTCTAAGGGAGGGGTGCTTAAGGGGTTGGTGAGTTGAGGAGAACACAGACGTTCTCTGTGTAAAAGTTGTAAAACACTTTCTGGTTCAGTGAAAAGCAGTGCACTGAACCAGTTTTCTTCCAAATCCATTAAATTATTAATCCATTCAACAAACACTCAACAACAGACTACTTCCCATTTGCTTTTTCATTTATTCATTAAATAAACATTTACTGAGCACAGAATGGATACCATGTACTGTCCTGCGTGTTATGGAGAATATAAGTAGTAAATGCTGACATTTGTTGAATGATTACAATATGCCAGCAATTGTCTAAGATAATGCAGCTGGTTAGTCGTAGACCCAGTTTGTATCTAGGAGCCTGACCTGGAAGCCATGTGGGCTTGACCTCATGCTCTATTGCCTCTCAAAGATATAAAATATCCATATGTTAAGATGCAAATCCTGACCTCAAGAAGTTTAGATTTTAGGAGAGCTGAGACACATAAGTGCTTTAAGAGAAGTTCAGGAAAAAGTGTCAGGGACATTTGGAGAAAAAAAATGATTTCTTCTTTGCTAGAAAAAGAGAGATGGCTCCTTAAAAGTGGTAAGACTCTTGATGAACAAGCAGGATTTGAACAAACATCACTGGGCAGAAAAGCTATTCCAAACTAATGAAACAGCATCAGCAAATTACAAGGAAGGAAACCACGAGGTGTAGGAGAATGCAAGTATCTTGGTTTGATCAGAGCACCAGTGCACGTGAACAGCCACAGTGGAGAAAAGCCTGCTGCTGGAGATTGAGGCAAGTGCGTGAGCCATATTGGCTTTTTCTTGGTACCTGCCCAGATAACATTCTTCTACTAAAATGTATCCTGCAAGCAGCTACTAACCCCTGATGAGGGTATCTGCTCCAAGAGAGTGAGTATTAAGGCACTCCTCTAAAAAGCGAGGAAGAGTTCCATCTTCAAAACTAACTACCACACTCAAGCAAGACAGTCATTCTGTAGTTTCTAAGGCATCCTGTCCGTCTTGGGAAACTGCTGATATGATAACAGCCTGGCAAGTTTGGACAAGGAATATGAGGAAAGGCTCCTCTTTCACTCATATATTTGTCTGTAGGGTCTGACCCAGGGGAAATTATCTGTTGGGTTCATTCACAGAGCAGAGAAGGGAAATAGTGCTGTTTGCAATGGGAACCCAGTCCATTTCGTTTTTACTTTGTGCTCATTGAGCAACATTCTGAGACCTATCTGATCCCTCCTAGAGCTGTTATGTGGGGCAACAGAGACATGCTTAGAGTATCTGGATTTTATTTATCAACATACATGAGAGAATTGGCCTTTGAGTTTGCTCAGCATGGGTCAGTCCCCACCTGGTGCCATGCTGTCCGATCTCTGCTCTTAATCTAAAAGGGGGGGGGAGGGGACTTTAGATGAGGAGGGAATGCACATCCAGTTATATGAGTATGAGAGAAGACTAGAGAGGGCCAAGAGGTATCTTCACATGCTTAAAAACATGATTATGGGGGTGCCTGGGTGGCTCAGTCGGTTGAGCATCTGACTTCAGCTCAGGTCATGATCTCACAGCTCGTGAGTTCGAGCCCCGCATCAGGCTCTGTGCTGACAGCTCGGAGCCTGGAGCCTGCTTCAGATTCTGTGCCTCCCTCTCTCTATGCCCCAACCCACTCACATTCTGTCTCAAAAATCAATAAGCATTAAGAAAAAACATGATTATGTATAAAGAAGGACAGAACTGAAACTAATAGGTGGGCTGAAAATCATATGTATTAGGTATTGGCATTGTGGTAAATACTTATGTACACAATGCTATCTAGCTCTCACAAAACCTCTATACTTTATGGGTATTGACATTCTCATTTTTCAGCTAAAAGTTCACATTATTTAAGAGTCTCAGAAAGATTGGGAAACTCATTTGAGGTCCCACAAATAACAAGTGGTAGTGTTGGAGCTCAAACCCATATCAGCCTAATTCTGTCTTCTAGCTCGCCAGGTTGTGTCCTCACTATAATATGCTTTACGGATCTTTTCTGTTAATTACCACAGGGGACAAACAGGCAGGAACTACAGGGAGGCAAATTTCAGGTCATTGTAAGTACCTCTGTCACAGTCAACAGAATCACTTTGGGCCAGAATATGTCCACTCTCTAGACCTAAGATTTCCCTCCTAAAAAATAAAGTGGTACCAATGGGTTCATTGCATTTTTTCTTGTAGTAGCTATCCATAATCTGAGATGCTATTGAACAGACAGACATCTACCTCCCTAGTAGTGCTCATATCTATAGGACTCTATTGGGATCAAGAGAAACTTCACAAGGCATTAAGGCACCTTCCTGACCCAGCCCCTTCCCGTCTCTCCTCCCTCACCTTCCACTCATCCTAAACTCACATCTTTCTCCCAACTACTGAATCACCTGTTAGTCTCCAAATGGAGGGCCACACCTCTTGGACTTCACACGTCTTATTCACTCCACTGGGATGAAACTAGGCAGTTGGCCATCCTACAAGTTAATATTCTTAACCATTTTTTCAATATTTACTTGGCATCAATGGGGAGAAAATACTTTTCTATTAATTAAAATAGCAAGTCCATTCTTCCTTAGGTCGGTAAATAATGTATTACTTAACCACTTCATCTTCTTCTTTAAGTTCCTTTAAAATAAGATGCCACGTGTATAAGCACATTAATGACTAAGGAGAATCTCCTCAACATTTCCTAAAGAAGATGAAAAGGGCATTTATATGACATAGAACCCAGCATGTCATGGGAAAGAACACTATCTCACAAGTCTTTCCTTTCAGGCATCTTCCTCTGCCATAGCAATTCTGGGTCTTATCCCAACTTTTCCCCTTAGTCCCCATTCCTGTGTCAACAGCAGGCTCTCTCTCTCTTACCAATGCAAAGCAATGAACACTGTCCACCTGCTACCCTCCAAATGCCCTCACCCCCTATTTCTTAATACTCTTTTCAAGAGTCAAAGCTACTATATTAAGGATGAAAATTGTGTATTTGACTGGCAAAGAGGAATTTTAATTTTTGTTATGTATAAAATCCAAAATAAGGGTTTTCTTATATGCATCAAATATAAGAGAGACCAAGTTACGTTCCCTTAAACCCCAGAGGAACTACATGTAGAAATCTAATCAACAGTCACCTTATTCCATGTTTTTCTAAAGCGATTTTGTGTCCCTCACAGAGTAGGGTCCCAGTTTGCTGCCCACCTGCCCTGTATCTTTGCGCCGGGCTGTGCCTGGTGAGTTCCTGTTCATCTTGCAAGATTTAGCTGAAGGCAGCACTGCCTCTCTGTAAAGTCTGTCCTCACTCCACTCACCTTCTTTCAATGTTCTTCAAATTTCTTAGACCTTAGGACTCCAGTTATTATACAGGATCTACCAATATTTAGCATTTATCAATTATCTGTCTCCCCCCCCCCCCACTAGACTGTGAGGTCCTCGGCATGAAGACTTTGCTTAATCACCTTCCAATTCTGCGTAGTCCCAGATTAGAGAGTACAATAGATCCTGTTTTTCAAAAAACGTTGCTCTTTTAAATTGGACAATCAAGTTTCTTCCAACTGCTTTTTTACATAGATGCATGCGTGCCTACCTTCACAAATAAATACACATACATAGGCATGTATATACGAGTACACACACATACAGTCTTGATTCCAGGCCAAGTCAACAGCCAATGGAAGGAAAAGCCTACCCAGTACTCCTCACTTTTAACCCAGGAAAAAAGAAGTTGGTCTTGACCTAGTCCCAAGCACAGAATTCTCTGTGGGTGGGAGGAATATGAAGGCAAAGAAACAGGAGGCGACTTGCAAAAAAAAATGAAACACACGGCAAGCTAGATTCCCCAAGGTTCTTAAACTGGTAGTTAATTGAATCCAGTGTTCCAAGACCTTAATTTCAAACCAGATCTTTGGGAGAACAGTCAGTCACTCTCCCTCAGGCAAAATGAAAATCTTTTCCTTAACTCTGAGGCCTAACAAAGCTCCCAGCTCCTGCCTTAATCCTCGTGCTCATGGGGTAAGGCTGTACTTTCCAAGCAGGCTCTGAGCCTCCCTTCTTCCTGTCTCTCCCGCACACCAGGTTCTCAGCAAAACCCTCTAGGCATTATTTAATCCACAGACCTCTGCACAAAAGCACCACACTTCCCAACATGAGTCCTTGCCAACCTGACCCAGGCTACACGCGGTCCCCAGGTCTTGATTCAGAGCCAGCATCCAGAATGAAATCTCTCCAACTCTTACAGCAGTTCGGTGTGCCCTTCCCATCATGTCCATGTTCCCTCTTGCATGACATCTACTCATTCACTCAAAGTTGACTTGTTGAATATTCAATATGTGTTAGGGCTGAAGATACACAGAATAATTAATAACGACAATCACAACAACAGTAGCTGTCATGTATTGAATTTAGTGTTCACTGTAACAAAAATTAGAAAGAGAAGACAAAATCTGGATCACTCTCTCTCACTTAATTCTCACAAAGATCCTTGGAGTAGGTACCGTTAGCAATGCCACTTCACAAAGAGAAACGAGCTTTGCAAGAGCAAAACTGATGTGCTCCATCTGTTTAGAATAATTTTATCTGTAAGCAACAGAAAATCAACTCAGTGTGGCTTAAACAATGAGAGAAATGTGTTATCTAGCACAACAGACAAAACAGAGGAGGCAGCCCGGGACTGGTGAACTCAGTGACTTCATACCTGCCAGCCCCTTGTCCTCAGGTGGGGTCTCCTCAGAACTGCAAAAAGGCTGGAATAGTTGCAAGAGAAACATCCAAACACAATAATCCAAAGCAAGAGAGCAAGGACACATATTTTCTTAGGGTGTATGTTAGTTTCTTAGGGCTACTGTACCTAAGTACACAAATTGGGTGACTTAAAACAATAGAAATGTAATTTCCTCATCGTTCTAAAGGCCAAAAGTCTGAACTAAGGGTGTTCACAGGGCCATGCGCTTTCTGAACGTTCTAGAAAAGGATACTCCCTGCATCTTCCCAGCTTCTGGGAATTCCAGCCATCCTTGGCATTCCTTGCCTTGTAGATGCCTCACTCCAATCTCTGCCTCTGAGACACTATTTTCCCTATGTATTCCCCCTGTGTCTTCTTACTTTTCTTATGAGGGCATTAGTCATCAGATTTAGGGACCACCCTAATCAGTGAGACCTCATCTTTAATTTTTTTTCTTTATGTCTACTTATTTTTGAGAGAGAGAGTCAGAGCATGAGAGATAGGAGGGCAGAGAAAGAGGGAGACACAGAATCCAAAGCAGGCTCCAGGCTCTGAGCTATCAGCACAGAGCCCAACACAGGGCTCGAACTCACAAGCTGTGAGATCAGGACCTGAGCTGAAGTTGGATGTTTAACCGACTGAGCCATCCAGGCATCCCTGTATGACCTCACCTTAACTTGATTACATCTGCAAAGATCCTATTTCCAAAATAAGGTCATACTCATAGGTAGTGGAGGTTAGGATTAAACATATCTTTTGGGGGCACAAATTCAGCTCATAACAATGTCTTATTGTAAGAGCTAGAAAACCTTCCCTGAAAGCCCCCTAGTCAGCTTCTTATATCTCATGGGCCAGGAGTACATCAAGTGTCCAAGCCTCATATTATTACTGCCTAGGAGAATTAAAGTCAACAGTGATCAACTTAGACCAATAGCAACCCACCCTAGGGCCTGGGACACAATCTCTCCCAAAGAAGTATGTGGCTGAAAGAGACCAGATACTTGAACATCATACTAAGGAAGAAGGAAGAGAAAATTGATGAAACTAACGTCTCCAGGAAAAGCAACCAACAGTGTCTTCTGTACTTGTCTATGGTCCCACATGGGTGTCTGATTCTAGTGCCTGAGTTATGTGAGTTCTCAAACCTCCATTTCAAAATCTGCTATGGTACCATTCCTTATATTCTCCAAGGCTCTGTTGCTATGGGATTTGTAGATGTCTTCTCCTTTAACTCATACTGCAATCCAATAAGATACATTCCATAATTACCCTTATTTTAGAGATGATAAACTGAGGCATTAAGCACAAGGTTGCACAGCTCTTGGAGGTGGATGTTTATGAAATGCAACAGCCTACCCCCAGACTGTGAGCAACTCATGGCCAAAAACTCTATCAAACTCATTTTTATGAACTCAGGACCCAGTACCATGCCTGGTATAGAAAAAAGCATTTGGTAATGGCACCTGAGTAGCTCAGTTGGTTAAGCGTCCACCCTTTGATTTCAGCTCAGGACATGATATCATGGTTCATGGGATCAAGTCCAGTGTGGGCTCTGTGTTGATGGCACAGAGCCTGCTTGGATTTCTCTCTCTCCTCTCTCTGCCCCTACCCCACTTGCATGCATTTTCTTTCTCTCTTTCTTTCTCTCTCAAAATAAATTTTACAAAAAAGAAAAAAATGGTAAATATGAAAATCCTATGTCTTCCTTCTCAGAAAGTCTTTTGTGAATTTTCAAGAGGGCATTTGAATCCAATTTCTGCAAACCATTCATTTCTCTTTTATCAGGTCCACAATCATGACTAAGAAATACTTCTTTGCACACCTAAACGGAAGTCGGTAATTTTGACCAGTGGGAGGTAACATAGAAGGCAAGGTCTCTTGTTCATCTTGGCTTAATTGAACCTAAAGAACAGATACCTGGCCAAAAAGACATACAGGAGTCAAATAAGTATAGAGAATTGCAAATTAAAATGCTAGAAGCCACTGTATAAAATACCTACATTCTAATTAGAAGGGCTACAATCTAAAATACTGACATTTGTGGCATGGGATGGACCTAGAGGGTGTTATACTAAATGACCTAAGTCAGATAGAGAAAGACAAATCCATATGATTTCCTTTATATATAAAATCTAAAAGGCAAAACAAATGAACAAACACCCAAAACACACAAACTCTTAGATACAGAGAACAAGCTGCTGGTTGCCAGAGAGGAGGTGGGCAGGGATATGGGCAAAATAGATAAAGGGGATTGAGAGGTACAAACGTCCAAATATAAAATAAATTGTGGAGATGAAAAGTACAATAGTCCATAGCCAATAATATTGTAATAATGTTGCACAGCGACAGATGGTGACTACACATGTGGTGAGCACTGAGTGATGCACAGAATTGTCAAATCACTATGCTGCACACCTGCAACTAATGTAACATTGTATGTCAACTGTGCGTCAATAACAAATTATAAAATAAATAAATGAATGAATAAGATACTAACAATACCAAATGTTGATGAGAATGCAGAGCAATGGGAATTCTCATTCATTGCTGGTGGGAATGCAGAGGGAACCTGCCGCTTTGGAAGACATTTGTGGCAGTTTTTAAATCTAATCATAGACTTATGATATAAGCCAGCCATTATGCTTCTAGGTATTTCCCCAGATGCATGAAAACTTACGTCTTCACATCCCTGCCCATGGATGTTTATAGCACTTAATTCATAATTGCCCCAAACCGGAAGCAACCAAGGTGTCTTGAATAGGTGAATGGATAAATAAACTGTGGTCTGTCCAGACTCCGGAATATTATTCAGCACTTAAAAGAAATGAGCTATCAAGTCAGGAAAAGATATGGAAGAAAGTCAAAGACATATTGCTAATTAAGAAGCCAATCGGAAAAGGCAACCTAGGGACGCCTGGGTGGCTCAGTCGATTGAGCGTCTGACTTTTGAATTTGGCTCAGGTTATGATCTCAGGGTTGTGAGATGGAGCCCCATGTTGGGCTCTGAACTGGGCGTGGAACCTACCTAAGATTCTCTCTCTTGGGGCGCCTGGGTGGCTCAGTCGGTTAAGTGTCCTCCTTCGGCTCAGCCCATGATCTCATGGCCCTGTGAGTTCGAGCCCCATGTTGGGCTCTGTGCTGACAGCCCAGAGCCTGTAGCCTGCTTTGGATTCCATGTCTCCCTTTCTCTCTCTGCCCTTTCCCCACTTGCGTTCTGTCTCTTTCTCTCAAAAATAAATAAACATTAAAATATTAAAAATATCCTCTCTCTCTCCCTCTACCCCTCTCCCCTTATTACATGCTTGTTCTCTCAGGAAGGAAGGAAGGAAGGAGGAAGGAAGGAAGGAAGGAAGGAAGGAAGGAAGGAAGGAAGGAAGG
>NW_024412376.1:158855025-159076400 GCF_014898765.1 Herpailurus yagouaroundi
AGGAAGGAAGGAAGGAAGGAAGGAAGGAAGGAAGGAAGGAAGGAAGGAAGGGCAACCTACTGTATGATTCCAACTCTAAGGTATTCTGGAGAATGCAAAACTGTAGAGACAGTAAAAAGATCTATAATTGCCAGGAGTTCAGAGAGAGAGGGAAAGGGATGAATATGTGGACCGCAGGGAACTTTTAGAGCAGTGAATCTATTCTATATGAGACTGTAATGGCAGATACATGATAATATGCATTTGTCAAAGTCCATAGACTATACAACGCCAAGAGTAAATCCTAACATAAAGAAAGGATGGACTTCAGTTAATAACAATGTACCAATACCGGTTCATCAATTTTAACAAAGGCACCACACGAATGCAAGATGTTAATTACAGGGGAAACTATATTGAGGCAGGAGGGGGAGAAGGTAGTTAATGTGCTCTGGGGTGTTCTAGCTGAAACTGCATGCATCCATGTTTTGAAATCTTGACAGCTACAAGTGTGCCCCTGACATTTGAAAGCTACCAGCAATTCTGCCTCCCCGGAGGTAGAGGCTTGAGTTTCTCCATGAGGGAAGACAGCACCTTTGTTAAGGAAAAAAACACTTACAGGACATTTTAATTAGACCAAGGTAAAGGAAGACCTCTTCCGAAATAGACCCAAAGCAATGAGAAGCCAGTCTCCTCTGTGAGACATGTTCTCACACCAAGGGTTTACAGGGAGCATTGGTGATTCTCCCTCAGTGTGTCCCGAGGGTTGGGGGCTGGATCTGGGTGCAGAGAAATTTCCCTCTCAGGACGGTAAACCGGGTCTTACATGTGGACACACAAAGGGCAAAGGAGGCGGCACAATGCAGGTCCCCACCAGGGAGGGGCTTGGATCAAGGAAGCTGGGGTGGGGGGCTGTCGGACCTGGGAACATTCACCTGCACTGCCATTCTTTTCTCATTTCACAGGGCTTCAGGGACATTTGAGAAAGAGCATTATGAGTAATTAAAGAACAAACCTAGTTTGTGCTTAAGGAAAGGCAGCATGGAGGGAGTCACAGCCCTGAGGAAAGGCAGACTTGAGGAAGCCAGAGGCAACCTGAAAATTCACAAGACCCCATAAAGGCAGCATCCTGTGTGTTTTAAATGGCACAGATGATGGGGCTATGGAGGTTCTGAAAAGGGGAACAATGGTCTGTGAGCTGGAGGGATGGGGAAGAGCTCCTAGCCACATGCTGAAATGTGGGGGGCAGAGAGGGCTTTCCTGGCAGAGCTCATGTGAGCAAATGTCACAGAAGCACCCACTTCATAAAAAGTAAGTTCCAACCAGAAACATCATTAGATACATTTTTCTGGTTATTTGGGTAGCAAAGAAGTTGACTCCTCGTGTGAAGTTTGGAACCAGTTTGTCAGCCAGAAGATGACACCCTGCACACACACACACACACACACACACACACACACACACGCTCACTCAACATATGCTGTGTAGCTGTTGAAGGAGTCACAAAGTATGTCTGGCTCAGTCTGAGGTTATTTTTCCTTCCCGAGCTTGAATGCAAAATTGTGTTTTCCTATTTCTTTCAACCCAAGTCCTGTGGATCCACTTAATAAGATTCAGACTTTCAGTCTTTCGATCTCAGGACCTGAGGAAAGAGAAGTCTCCAGGGGTCAGCCCTGCTTGAATTCTCAGCAGACTCGACAATGCAAAAGTTCAAACATTATGGTCTCCCGTCATTTTCTAAAACAAACAAAACCAAAGCAAGCCTCGTAGGCTCTTTCATGGTTTACATGACTAAAACGCTCTCTCTCTCGTTTTTTCCTCGGTTTAATTTTTTTTCCTCCCTCCTCCACATAGTCTTCAAAAACATGTGAGTCATGCATACACTTGGACCTTAACTGACAATTCCCCACGTATCAATGTGAAATGTCAGTAAGCAAATTAAGCAAAAGTTCTGGCTGGGGAGATAACTCGAGGTGGAGGGCTGCTGGAACCACTGTTTCAGTTCTAATTTCTCCAGAGGAGGGAGGGCGGGTGGGAGGCTGGGACCAGAGGAACGAGGCAGCTGTCAAGGACAAAGCTCATGGCCAAATCCAGAAGATGATCCAAAAATTCAGGAAGCTGGGGCAAAGCCAAAGCCATTGGCCCTCCCCAGCATGTTAAGACCGTGGTGGTGAAGGGAGGAGAGCACCAGAGATGAGGCAGGCAGCCATTATGGGGACTAATCTAGCTAAGGTCATGGTCTGGGCAATCTTTGCAGTGTGGTTAACCAACTCCCACACATCCACGACCTCTTCCCTGAGTAGCCCTCCACTTCCCTGCGTTAATTGAGGATTGGCTTTCCTCTGGTAATACCAATTCCTTTGCAGCCACCTCACGTGGAATCTGCCCCTTCTCAACACATCCTTCCACATTGCTCAGAGTTGTTATCATCATGCTGGTGCCCAGTGCCACTCCCAGCTGCCTGTGCTCTTGTGTTAAAAATCCCTTTCCTCCTGAGCCTCAGTTCCCCCAGCCATCACCCAGTCTCTACCTCCATTACCATGGTTTCCAACCGCCACTTGGCCTTTATTCATTCTGTCAATGGCCTAAATGATGGTTTGATGTTGATGGCTGTTGCATCTGGCCCACAGCTTCCCCTTCATCCCATATCACCCCACGGGACTGCAGCATTCACAATGGCCAGACTATACAATCGCCAGACTTCTCAGGTCCATGATCCTGCATGCCCAAGTCTCTCTTCTCTTCTGCATATAGCACTCGCTTCTACGCAACATTCAACAAACAGTAACCAGCATCTACCAGAGCCTACCATTCACTGTGCACTGGGAATGGTGCTGGGGATACTCAAGTGAACAAATTCCCTGCCCTTGAGTTTATAACCTAATGTGAGAGAGAGTCACAGAGAAGAAGAACATGGAGAAACCCAATCTTGTGAGAAGAGTGGGGCAACAGAGCCCCTTCTCAGTGAAAAGCGTGGCCTGCAGTGTTGAGATGGTAGGTAACCCATCCGGGCTAGAGAAGGACCCCATCAGTGGAGCCCATCAGAGGGATCCAACTCCAGTAGAAGACTAGGGGAAATTAGCATTAGCTACATAGTGTCTCACAAAACCCTGTTAAGGGTTCTGATTAAGTCTTCAGATGAAGAAAACAGATTACCAACCAGTAATCAAGCTAGAAGCCCAGTCCTAAGCATAGGATCTTATTCATCTCTGTAACCTGGCATCTAATATTATACGAGCTCACAGGAGGTGCTGGATAAATGTTTTCCACAAAGAATTCATCCATGATGAACATAATGAGCAGGATAAGAGATAGAAGGGAAAGCTACAGCACATTCATTCTACAGGGCAGCAAGCAGGGAGGCTAGATTCCTAAGTAAGACCAATTCTAGGTCCCACTTACCCTTGTTCATGGTGCTCCTAAAATACTCTACCTCTTGGTTTTCCAGGGACCAGGCCTGGCTGAGACTACAGGGGGGGGAAGTGATAAGCATCAGGAGCTAGATGGGCATGAGACAATCATGGCTCACTCCAGCTCAGCCTAGCTCAGAAGTAGTATGTGGCAGTAAGAGGAACCTGAAGCCAATCCACCTTCCAAATGAAGCCTCTTCTACATGTTTTGTTGTGATGAGAACTGACCTTATTGGAATATGGACCACCAGACTCTAAAGCAGCACCTGCCCAACCTGGATCCCTGGCAGAATCCCCAGACCCACATGAGTCTTCAGAGGTGACCAGGGAACTCATGGGGGTGTTTTTATCATCCTTAAGTTTCAACATAATTTAAGGCTGTGCAGGCTAACCAAGTGTCCTTGTTTTCAACTCAAATTAGAACCAACTCAGTGTGCTAACACCAGTCATGTAGATCAGAAACTTTGATTAGAGGTTATATGTGCATTTGATTAAATTTAAATGGAAAAATGAATCAAATATTTATCATTAGGTACAGTTTGCTTGACAAAATCTTTCAAAACATGTTGTACTTTGCAGGGAGTTAATAAATGAGGTCCTTTCGGTGCAGAAAAGTTGAAATCATTTGACAAGAAGCAAGAAAATGCTTAGATATTTCATCAGCTTTTTACATGAGGCCAGAAGCATCTCATTCCTTGCCTGAAGAGGTGCTGAAAATGTGTGTTAATCCCAGCCTCTTCTTCAGAGAACAGCGCAGCTTAGAGGAAGAGGCTGGTTTACAAATCAAGCATGTACCCTGCCTTTCCTATACAAAGCATGTCTGAAGGTAATCAAAGAGTTAATGAAGTGTCTTCTTCATAGAAATATTCAGCTGTAGCCCTTGCCCACCATTCTCCGTATCATTTAATAAGAGAACACAAGCTTCAGATGTTAACAAACCTGGAGTTGAGACCCAGGTCTCCTGTACGATGAGTACCTGACTTTGGACAAACGTAGCATGGAAAACATGCAGCTGCAAATATCAAAAATGGAACTTGAGAAACTCAACGGAAGACCATGGGAGGAAGGCCGGGGGGGGGGGGGAATAGATACAGACAGAGAGGGAGGAAGGCAAACCATAAGAGACTCTTAAATACAGAGAACAAACTGAGGGTTGATGAGGGGGTGGGGGAGAGGGGAAAATTGATGATGGGCATTGAGGAGAACACTTGTTGGGATGAGCACTGGGTGTTGTATGGAAGCGATGAATCACGGGAATCTGCCCCCAAAACCAAGAGCACATTGTACACACTTGTACGTTGGCCAATTTGACAATAAATTATATTTTTAAAAAATGCCAATCAATGGTGGCTTAAAAAACTGTTTTTTTTTCTCAAATAACAGGAAGTCAGCTACAGTAATCTCAAAATGGAACAATTCCATAAGAGCATCATCAAAAAACTAGGCGCCAATGCAATTTCTGCTCCTATCTGAGTATGCATAGAAGTGTTCATCTTCTTTTTGGTATGATCACTGTTACTCCTCTAGCCTTTGCCTCCACATCCCAGGCAGGGAAAACAGGGAAGGGAAAGGGGCAGAAAGGATGCACCAGCTGGATCTATTTTTATCAGGAAAACATTAGCTTATCTGGAAGCCTCGTTCAGCAGATTTCTGCTTATGTGTATGTATTGGCACATTGCAGGGAGAGTCTGGATAATAGCCAACTGGAAAAGAATTGACATTTACTGAAGGCATATAATCAAGTACATATACCTAAGGATTTTCTTCAGATAGAAATAAAGACCTAAAATTATAAATTAATGACTCCTATCGAAACCCATCACATGTGTTAAAAACTAGTTCGGATGTTTTAGTTCTAAATATAGTTGACAATACATTTAAATGGGTTAATAATGGGGGGGGGGGAGGAAGGCTTGAATGAAGGAAGGGAAAAGGAGTTGGAGAAGAAATAAGGAGATGAAAGGAGAAAGGTAAGGAGAAAATCTCCTTGATCTCTTGTGTTGCTTTGAAAATTGGTAAATAAAAGTAAAAGGAATCAAGCATTTTATCTGCCTTTTCTGTACAAAGCATATCTGAGCGTATTCAAAACCATAATGAGGGGATTCTCTCTATAGCAGTCTCCCAACTTCCAAGAGAAGTGAAGAGTGATAAAATTACGACCTCACATTTTGTGAACTCGAAAGATAATGGATCCAGGCAATGATGATGAAGTACTGCTCACATCACAGAAAGCCCATTAGATGCGAGGGAAAAATACACCACCATCTACAGACTGCGTTATTCTTGCCCAAAACTCCAACCTGAATCTATCAAGCTTCTAGATCTAACTACCAATTTACCAGAGATAGAGAGGCAGTGGAACATGTTAAATGATGCCACAGGGATTCAACCAGCAAAGTCCAGAACATGGGAAAGGCTACAGGCCAAACAGGTAGTTTTGCCACAAGTAAATTACAAGGGGAATAAAAGACTAGAGAAAGACATGGAAGAGGTTTCTTTTTAAAATTGAGGCATATCCAATAATTTAATGTATGACATTTATTTGACTGCCAATAGAAAGAACTATAAAAAGAATATAAACTGGGACGCCTGGGTGGTTCAGTGAGTTGTGCGGCTGACTTCAGCTCAGGTCATTATCTCATGGTTAGTGAGTTCAAGCCCTGCATCAGTCTCGCTGCTGTCAGCATGGAGCCCACTTCAGATCCTCTGTCCCCTTCTCTCTCTGCCCCTCCCCCAGTCATACTCCCTCTCTCTCTCTCTTAAAAATGCATAAACATTTTTTTTAAAGAACATATACTAATTGGAAGAATTTGAGCACTGACTCAGTATTTCATGGTTATAAGCAATTATTTTTAATTATGTAGATGTAAAAATAGTATTGTCATTATGTTTCCTTAAAGAGTACTTCCTTCTTAAAAACTTGCTGAAAATCTATATGGATTAAATTATGTAATGTCCAGGATTTGCTCTAAAATAATTCGGGGGACAGGGGGAGGATGGAGGAGGTGGTTGGAGGCACACGCGATATAACATTGGCCATGAGTTGATAACTTGAAATTGCCTCATGGGTACATGGAAGTCATTTATTATATTATGCTATCTACTTTTTATATGTCTGAAATTTTCCATAATAGTTTTTAAAATGCTAACCAACCTCAGAATGAATAGCATTAGGCAAAAAACACCACTGAACTTAGCCCAAAGTGAAGAAGCCGTTCCGAGCCAGTCATTTCCCTCAGAACTGGTGACAATTTCTCCCCAATGCCCTATTTGAGGATCCTACAGTTAACATCAGAACCAGAGAGCCCTTAAGCAGAAAGCAAAAGTATAACAAAACCTATGATTTCCATGCAAGAACTCTCCTTATATCTTTTCTGTGTATCATCTTCACAAAACCCTGAATTTCAAAAATCTCTTTAGATGTTATTATAAATACATAAACTGTATGATCCTACCTTACCGCAAAAATAAATGTATAATGTCCCTAAATGATCAAAGACAGGTAACTAGCTCCTGAGGGATGTTGACTTTACAGAGCTTCTTTTTTTCTCTCCAGGGAAGCTCCAGGTTTACACATTGACATATATTTTCATGTAATTATGAGAAGTTAAAGAAAAGAAAATGTGACCACAGAGAAGTAAGAGCATTTTCAATATATTCCAAATTAAATTTGTCCATTCACTTAGTCAACAAATATTCGAGTTGCCTACACTCCACTGAGCATTGTCCCAGGGTCTAAGAAATGGTGCTGAGGAAAAACAAAAGGTACATCTTTTGCCAGGTAGAATTCCCAGCATGGAGAGACCTCAGGAGACAGAGCATAACCAAAAACACCTATGAGTTAGTGTAAATGGCAAACGAAGTTCACAGTAGTATTGTTCTCAATGTCAAAGAGACGGAATGAGCCCAACTGTCTATCAACAGGTGAATGTAAAAAATAATGTGGTAAATACATATCATGGAATATTATTTGACCTTAAGAAGAAAGGACAAGGACACCCTGGCACCTGGTACAGATAGATGGATGAACCTTAAGAACATTATACTAAGTGAAATAAGCCAATGACAAAAGGACAAATACTGTATGAGTCCACATATATGAGGTATTTCAAATAGTCAAGTACATGGAGATGGAAACTAGAACAATGGTTGCCAAGCGCTCTTGGGACACTCATTCTAGGGGAAGCCAGACCTTATAAGTGGTCCAACAAGTCTGAGCCCACCAAACTGGGGAGGTCACTTATAGGTACTCTGGTTGTCAGATTTCACTGAGCTCCTGGTCAACAGTCAGTGCTAACGTGGCAGCCAGGTGCGGGAGCCATCTTGGAAATGCATCTTCGGGCTCCGTTCTGGTCACCAGCACTGTCACCATGAGGAGCAGAAATAAGTCATCCCCATCGAGTCCTGCCCCAAAGAAAATAATAGCTAATTGAGCAAAATAAATGATTACCGTTGCTCTCTTATGGCACTAAGTTTTGGTGGGGTTTATACGACTCTGCCCACCATCACATCAGTGGAGAAATGAAGACTGACAGAGATTAATGCAACTTGCCTAGGGTCACGGAGCTAGTGAGCACAGCAGCTGGAATTAAAACCAAATCTCTCTGGCCCAGAACCTGGGCTGATTCTTAAATCTCATTGCTGCCACACTTCTGGTCACATCCCAAAATTAAACTGCTGTTTCTATTTCAAATCTTGCACCTTATCCCAAAACATGTCTGCAAACCCAACCTCAAACACATGCAATTTGAAAGTAATCTATTTTGCTTAAAAGCAGCAATTTGCCAGTAAAACATGGAGATTTGCAAGCGCTTGCAAAGTTGTGTGTGTGTGTGTGTGTGTGTGTGTGTGTGTGTGTGTGTGTCCCATCCCTCTTCCCAAGTGGTAGGGAATTGATAGGAAATTAAAAGAGACAACTTCCATTTTCTTTCAAGAGAGATTTATGACCACTGTCTACGGAATCTCAAGCTGTGAAGTGAACTGTAAAACAAAATGTTTTAAAATAATATGTTTAAAGCAAAGCAGTGTTATGTGCAATTAATGTAAAAAATATCAGAAGTGATAGTTGCTGAGAAAAAGTAAAAGTAGAGAAATATGACTTACAAGGGTACTGGCATTTCGTGAAGCACTAATCCATCAGCAAGGAGCATGAATCAAGGAGATAATCAGGTATATTAAGGACTTCAGAGTAACTTCTTACTAATCAGACATCTAAAAGTGGAACTCAATCCCTTTGTCACTGCCTTCAGCCAGCCCTTAGGATTTTGCCCTTATCCCCCCGAACCCCTCCTTAGCTGGTCACTCTGTCCCCATCCTCACCACCAATTTTACACCAACATCCCACACTCCAACCCACACCCCATTCCCTCTGCTAGGAATGCCCATCATCTGCCCCTGGCCAGGATAAATCTTGCTCAAGCTACGGATTTCCACTTACATGCTAGCTCCTCACTGCATCCCCTGGGGTGTTTTCCAGTCAGAAACAGGGTACTTTTCTATGAACTCCCACAAAACAGCAAACTTAATTCAGGCAGCTCTCCGGCCAGCTTGTCAACCCGCATTTACCCAGCATACACTACATAAACACATCATTCTAGGCACTGGAGATATGATAGAGAACGAGGCAGGATATTTCTGCTTTGAGAGATAGACCTGAAATCAGTGCTTCTCACCTGGGGATGATTTTCCCCTGGGGGACACTTGGCATGTCTGGAGACATACTTTATTGTCATCCCTGGGAGGGGTGCTCCTGGCTTCTAGTGGGTACAGCCCAGGGATATTGCTAAACATCCTAGAGCCCACAACAGAATACGATTTGGCCCGAAATGTCAGTAGTGCTGAGGTTGAGAAGACCTATCCTAAACAACCAATCAATAAATATGATCATTTCTGTGCTGAGACACAGAAAAAATAAATAGGAAAATGTGGTAGAGAACTGGGGCAAGAGAGGAGGAAGCTGTCCTAGAGAGGGGGTGAGTGGAGATTGGAGAAGCTGAGATTCCAACTCAACCAGTCTGGCTTGAGCCCATGGTCTATCTACTGCCTCTCCTGATGTTACAATAACACCTGCTGGTACTGAGTGCCTGCTGAGTGCCAGGACTGGCTCAGAAACACACATTCTACTCACCATCTCATCTCATTTGATCAGCCTCCTGATGTGAATTCCTCATTTCCCTAAACTGAAAGTAACTTGGGAACATGCGTTTCTTATAAAATGCTCAGCACAGCCATGCACATGAAGGAAGGAAGGAAGGAAGGAAGGAAGGAAGGAAGGAAGGAAGGAAAGAAGGAAGGATAGAAGGAAGGAAGGAAAGAAGGAAGGAAGGAAGGAAAGAAGGGAGGAAAGAAGGAAGGAAGGAAAGAAGGAAGGAAGGAAGGAAGGAAGGAAGGAAGGAAGGAAGGAAGGGAGGGAGGGGTGATCTTTGCAGAGCATGGATGAGACACTCAGGAGCTGACCTCTGCCAGCCTGAAGGTGATGGAGGGTAACGTATGCAGTTCTTGTGGCTGCTGTAACAAAGTGCCACAAGCTGGGTGGCTTTACGCAGCAGAAATGTATTCTTTCCCAGTTCGAGACAGCAGAACTGCAAAATCAAGGTATCAGCAAGGCTATGCTCTCTCTCTAGGAAGCGCTGGGTAGAATTTTTCTTTGCCTCTTTTCTGGTTTCTGGCAGTGGCTGGTGACCCTTGCTGTCTCTGGCTTGCCGGTGCGTCACCCCCATCTCTGCCTGTGTTGTCACATGGCGTTCTCCCTGAATGTCTCTGTCTCTTCTTATAAGGACACCCATCATGTGGGAAAGAGCCTACACCAACTACCTCGTTTTTTTTGTTTTTTTTTTTAATTTTTTTTTAACGTTTATTTATTTTTGAGACAGAGAGAGGCAGAGCATGAACGGGGGAGGGTCAGAGAGAGAGGGAGACAGAGAATCGGAAGCAGGCTCCAGGCTCTGGGCCATCATCAGCCGAGAGCCCGACGCGGGGCTCGAACTCACGGACCGTGAGATCGTGACCTGAGCTGAAGTCGGACGCTTAACCGACTGAGCCACCCAGGCGCCCCCCAACTACCTCGTTTTAACCTCATCACATCTGCTAAGACCCTACATATCCAACTAGGGTCACATGCACAGAGACTGGGGGTTAGGGCTTCAATATATCGCTTGCGGGGATACCGATCAGTCCGTAACAAGTAGAAGGGGCACGAGGGAGGGAACACCAACTTTCATAGGCCTGAAGTGGTCCAGCTGCAAGTGAGAACCACAGCAGCCAAGGCCAATCTCATAAAAGTGGCCGTAAGGCACTTCATAAAATCAGAGCCAGCTGCAGTGGGGAAGAAGCACCAGCATTATGACATCAGTGACCCTGACACTGCAACTGGCCAGCCCAGGCAGACAGCGCACATCCCTCACCTCCTCTCTGCTTTGGTCCCTCATCCAGAAAGTAAAAACTGGCAATAAACCCTTGCATTTTCCCAGGGCTCGCATGACCAAGCACCCTCCACAGACATGAGCTGCCCGCTAACCTGTGAAGAGGCAGGACCAGGGTTGTTGCCCCAACTCTGAAAGCCTCAGCTTCCTCATCTGTCAGGCATTAACTACAATACCAATCCTTACCTGCTGGGCTAGGATCCTGTGAAACAATATATGGAAAAATCTGAATCATAGTGGGGACTCAATGAATCTTTTGTGACCAAATCAGTAAACGACCTGGCACAAATATAATTTAAGTCTCTCCTTCTGGACTCACAGGTTTCCTTAATTTTTTAAGTTTTTTTTTTTTAATGTTTATTTATTTTTGAAAGAGAGAGAGAGGGACAGAGCACAAGTGGGGGAGGGGCAGAGAGAGAGAGACAGAGACAGAGAGACAGAGAGAGACAGAATCTGAAGCAGGTTCCAGGCTCTGAACTGTCAGCACAGAGCCCGATGCAGCGCTCGAACTCACAAGCCGTGAGATCATGACCTGAGCGGAAGTCGGATGCTTAACTGACTGAGCCACCCAGGTGTCCCCTGAGTTTTAAATACAGCGACGCAAGTGCACATCCTACATGTTTCTGCATGAAAGGCAGGCCCCCTGTATACGTCTGTGGATTGGATTGGGGGAGAAGGAATTTCTGGTGCATGTAGGCTCCCATGTGTGGCCTCTCTCCTCCTGTTCCAAATGCCTCCTTCCAGGTTCCTCCAGCCTGTGTTGGCATCTTGCATATGCTCCTGTTGGCTGGCTTCTGTTCTCTCTACATCTCCTCACCCCATGGAAGATGGAGACAAAGCATCCAAACACAATGCTGTTCTGTGAGGCAGGTGGTCCTGAGAGCTTCACAAACATGCAAAGTCCTTGCAGTATGAGGTAGAAGAGAAATTCGCTCTAGGGCATCCATCACTGCTTCTAAAGCTCATCGGTCAAGCCTTCCCAGGCCCTCTCTCTCCCGGGTGTACGCCTCCTGCCATGTTGTCGGGACCTGGATTCTCCCAACAGATCACCTCGCCCATCACCTGTACCCCACCCACCCCAGTGGGCGGGTGCCAACTCTCGTCCTCACCCGGTTCGCTGACTCCCACCCCCCGAGTCTCTAAGATCCCTAGTAAGAACCTGAAAAATCCTATTGCTGTGTGATATGAAAAGGTTTTAGATCCCTCTGGTCAATCTCCCCACTCCAAAGTATCCTCAGGGTCCTTATCTTTTGTAGCTAAAGAGTTCATTGAATAACAATAAAGCAGAAATTCTGCTAGGAAATGTAACTGGAGAGGTGGGGCTGGGGCCGAGTGGCAGAGGGACAGGGCTGAGGGCAGTGTGGAACACACTCGGGTAGAGAAAACTGTGGCACTATCAGTGAGCATGTCCATCATGTAGATGGGCTACAGCTAAGGGGAGACATTGGAAACAGTACACAGGATGGGTAAGAGTGTACTGGTGTTCAAAGCCATTACATGAGTCTACCCAAAGAGCACTCATGGAGAATAAAAGCGGATCAATGCCAGAACTGGGGTGGCATGACATTTTCCAGGTTTTAATTTTTTGTTGTTTGTTTATTTTTGAGACAGAGAGAGACAGAGCATGAACGGGGGAGGGTCAGAGAGAGAGGGAGACACAGAATCGGAAGCAGGCTCCAGGCTCTGAGCCATCAGCCCAGAGCCCGACGCGGGGCTCGAACTCACGGACCGCGAGATCGTGACCTGAGCTGAAGTCGGACGCTTAACCGACTGAGCCACCCAGGCGCCCCCCAGGTTTTAGAACTAAACATCCCATGTTACAGAAAACACCTCGATCCCAGGCAGTTCAGAACCCACCGTGCAGGCAGCAGGAAATAAGAGGGAGATGATTTGCCCAAGGTCATCTAGCCAGTTGGCTGTGAAAGTGTGCCCAGAACCCAGACTTCCTAACTCCCAGGTACTTCCTTCACCATCTGCAGGACAAAAACTAAATTGAAGGAAACAAGTAGGAAAGTGAAGGCCTAGGGTCCAAATCCCAGACGTCTGCCTTACTAGGTATATGACTTCGGCAAACAGTGACTCTCTCTGAGCGTTACTTCCCCACCTAAGAACACAAAGGTAGTCCATGTCTATTCCCTAATCCCAGGAAGAAACGTAAGATCAAATAAAAACACAGAGGTGATGAAACGTGAAGACTCTGTAGGCAAGCTGATGAAAGAGGGAAAGAACCGTGGACGAATGTACCTTCCCCTGACTTGGGAATCTAAGCCCAGGGGAGCTGGACTCTCTTGGCCCAGACTTCACACTGGTTTGAAAAGTTGAACCCTCACTAGAGTGTCCTCGCCACTCCTTGGAAAAATATGGTCCCACTACTAAAACTGTCTGGAGTAAAATATGTTTCTCCCAGAAAATGCTAGTGGATTTATCACGACCGGGCCATTCATCTGTGAAAAAGCAGAATGGCATTTATTGCCAATCGCTCCCTTTATGGGAGAAAAGAAACAGGGAGCCTAATAAGCTTGGTTAATTTTTTTCTTTTATGGCTCCAGCAACTGCACTAAATATTCCATCTGCTTTCCTTATGCAGTTTGGAGGTGGCTCTGAACTTCGGAAGTGTTTCGAGGAAGATTCCAGCAGAGCCACATGCTGCAGCCTCAGGAGGAGACGTTGGGTAGAAAGGGGCTCTGAGAAGCAACCCCAGGAAACACGTATGCTGGCAGTTACAGGATCACTGATCAGTTTACAGCAAGATGCCACTTTCAAAGATCCGTCGGTCAATGGGCAAGCTATCTATAGTGATTTGGCGGAAATAATTCTGAAATACCTTGGGCTTTTTAGTGAAATAGAAAAGCAGTGTAGGTTTCTGAAGGAAAGGGCTCTGAAGGTACAAGGAGGTCTGAGCCCCAACACTAGTTAATTGTGTTCACTTGGTTGACATCAGGGGACCTCACAAGGCCTATTGCAAGCGTCCTGCCTTCAACATCCCACCGCACCCAAATATCCACCCTGATGCTTCTGCTAATTTCATTCACCGCCCCCCCCACTTAAGGAGTTAGAGAGCACTGCTATAGATGACTTTCTCTGGAGCACAGCACTGCACAAACAAACAAACAAAAAATCAAAGGTGTTGTTTTTAGATCCCAGCTCTACCATTTAAATGAACTTCCTGAGACGATGGGAATATTCTCATATGCACCGTCCAATATGGTAGCCGCGAGCCACGTGTAGCGAATGAGCACTTGAAATGTGGCTGGGGTGACTGGTGAATTGAATTTTTAAGTTTATTCCATTTTAATTAGCGCAAATGTAAATCTAAACAGCCATACGTGGCTAGTGGCTATCACATTGGGCAGTTCACATCTAGCTTGTTTGAGCCTCAGCAACTTCCTCTGTAAAGTATATCCTGTGCCAGGTCGCCTTGAGGATCATATGTTATAATGTATGGAAAGCCCCTAGACTTGTGCCCAGCATGGAGTGAAGGCTGGTAAGACAATAAAGTGGGACCCTTCATGTATCTGTCTTTATTTGGCCGTGGAATCGTACTTTGAGGTGTGATATTAACTGGGGGTGTCAGGCAGCATACAGATTCCGACCAGCAGTGTCCTGAGGCCACAAGAAAGCAATCCATCTTTTAGAGACCTTTTCCATCGGTGGCCAAGAATGTTCTGCATGAGGAAACCTACTAGCTGCTCCATGTGAGCGAATATTTACAGGAAGTTAGAAAATGCTGACTTTAGCTAAGGAAAATGCCCCTCTGTGGAGTTTCATGGCCAATTAATGCTCTGGGATTTCCTTGAGGGGATTTATAGATAAAGGCTACTAACTAACTATACAAGTGCATTCTTAATCACGTTCTCACAAACTGGAGGTTCTATTCGAGATATGGCCCTGGAGAGCTTCCAATGGGCAAAGGCGAGCTCTTTTACGTGTGAAATTGTTAGAAAGAACTTCCCCATGGTGCGCCAAAATCCAGAGGAGAAACATGGTATCTCAGAAGAGTTTTGAGCTCTGATGTTTCCAACTCCGAGCTTCAGACTCTTCAGACATAAAAGGGGGATGGTGAAAATGTAGTGTAGGGTTGTTGGAAAGACTAAGCTAGACAGAGATGCGGTGTCCGTTCCTCCCACTGGCTCTGCTTCTTCAGCTCTGGAAGCAAGCTAAAGGTGGCTAATTGCTCACAGTGTCTGTCCCCACAGTGGTAATAGCAGTGGTAGCAGAAGTAGTCACACAACTATCGTCGTAACTCGTGTTTTTACTAATATTATCACTCCTAATAACTCTTCCACGGATTTGTGAATACATAGACACGTGCCATCTTCCTTTGCCAGCCTCGGCGACCTTACCTCCATTGATACCTCTTGTGTGTTAGAGTTTCAGATGCCCCATGGTCTTAAAAATTCAATGAGCATGAATTGCTGTGCTGGAGACCAGATGACACTTGGAACTGCAATGTAGCTCACATCTGGAACCTGTCCTTCCCTCCAGCTTCACTTTCTATGCGGTTAGTGGTGGCGGTGGTCGTATTACAAGCAACATATAACATTGAGTTTTTAAGATGACCATGAATCAGGCACTATGATAAGTGCTGAGCATAGAAGTTTGATCTCCACCAATAGGTGTTTAGTCTCCAAAACCACGTTGGGAGGTAGGTATCACTATTGCCTACAGATGGGAAAACAGAACAAGACAAGTAACCTGTCCAAAAAGATATAAATGAAGTTGGGAATAAATCTCTTTCCTACTGCATAATAGAGGGCATTCAAAGTGTAAACTCTGAAGTCAGCCGTGAAGGGTTTCTATCTCAAAGGCAGAGACACTAGCAAGAGATTATTATATAGTAACAGTCCCAGCAAGAGACCAGGGGACCTCAACCCAAGAATGGAAAAAGAGAGGATCAGGTGAGTGGATTCACAGGACTCGGGTCTTGATGGGATGGGAGATGACAAGATCTTTTACTAACAGGAATGTGTTAAAGAAGGATAGGAAGAGATAAAGGAAGGATAGCAAAGCCAGTGCCCATCATGGGGAATAGGTCCCTGAAAATTTGCAAAATGCTGAAACGTCAAGACCCTGGAGGAGAGAACTCAAATGCTTTTAAAAAGAAAGGATACGAGGGGTGCCTGGGTGGCTCAGTCAGTTGAGTGTCCGACTTCGGCTCAGGTCATGATCTTGTGGTCCATGAGTTTGAGCCCTGTGTTGGGCTCTGTGCTGACAGCTCGGAACCTGGAGCCTGTTTCAGATTCTGTGTCTCCCTCTCTCTCTGCCCCTCTCCTGCTCGTACTCTGTCTCTCTCTCTCTCTCAAAAATAAATAAACATTAAATTTTTTTTTCAAAAAAAAGGATATGAAACTAAACATACTCTTACCATGCTATCCGGCAATCTTGCTCCCTAGCATTTACTCAAAGGAATTGAAAACTTATGTCCGTACAAAAACTTGCACATGGAAGTTTACAGCAGTTTAATGCCTAATTGCCAAAAACTCTGAAGCAACCAATATGTCCTCTAGTAGGTGAATGGGGTAAATTGTGGAACACTTAGACAATGGCTTAGTACTCAGTGCTAAAAAGAAATGAGCTATCAAGCCACAAAAAAGACACAGAGGAACCTTAAATGCATATTACTGAAAGGATGCATACTTTATAATTCCAACTATATGATATCCTAGAAAAGGCAGAACTATGGAGACACTAAAAAGATCAGAGGTAGGGGTTTGGGGGAGGGATGGGTAGGGGAGGAAGAGATGAATAGAGCAAAGAGAATTTTAGGGAAGTGAATATACTCTGTATGATATCACAATGATAAATATATGCCATTATACATGTGCCAAACTCATAAAATGTATAACATCAAGAGTAAACCCTGGACTTTGAGTGATTATGATGTGTCAGCGGAGGCTTATACTTGGTTTAAAAAATAAAAAGTACATTTCTGGTGAGTGATGTTGATAAGGTGGAAGGAGATGTATGTGTGGGGTCAGGAGATACACAGGAAATCTTCTCTCGACTGTGTTATAAACCTAAAACTGCTCTTAAAAATTAAGACTCTAAAAATTAAGAAAACAAAAACAAAGAAAGGACAATCATCTACAGAAAAATAACTTTGACGCTTGGGTCATCAGAATGAGCATTATTCCCAGAGACCTGGCTCTCAGGTCCCTACCTCATTAGCCATTTTTCATTTTGTAGCCTTCCCTCTGCCCTTTAAACATGCTTATCTCCAAGACAAAGTTGCAACCTCTTCTAGTGGTCCAGAGAACTCCATTTTGACCCCCACATCTGGTCCTGTCCTCTGCTCAGTTCCACTTTGGACCTCAGTACCTGAAGTGGATTTTATAAAAACCATGGGTAAACATCAGGGTTCTGCATTCGGCGTGAAAGTGTTTTCCATATTTCTTAACCAGTCAAGAGCCACTGGTATTCACTGAGCACCTACTATGAGCCAGGCACTGCTGTAGCACTTATATTTATTAGCTGCTTTACTCCTTGCTTGACCTGGTGAGATAGGTACTATTAACCACCCCAGTTTTATACATGGGGATACAGAGATCAAGTAACTTGTTAAATACTAACTAGTTAAGCCAGAATTTGAACCCAAGCAGCCTGATGTCAGAACCTATGATTTAAAGCATTTGGTAAATTTTTTATTCAGTTCATCAAGATTGTTGAGCACTTAGCATGTGTCTTTCAACGTGTGAGGGACTATAGCTTCCACTTTAAATAAGACAAAGTATCAAAGCATCATAGAAAAGCAGAGTTCAGATCCCACATCAGACAGGTAAAGTGACACCCAAGGAAAGACAGTGACTTATCTAAGGTCATTTTGCCATGATAAAACCTGATTCAAGCTTCAGTCTCTCATTTCACTGCACTTTCAATGATACAAAGCAGTACATGAAAATCCTTTGAAAAAAATCTACTCTACAAGTTCACGATATATTTATTACTGTTAACATTCCTCTCCCACAAGGCAAAATGTTTTTCACACAATAGGTGGCCGACAGATATGTTTAGACTATAAAAAAGTGGACCTAGGAACATAATTTAAAATTCAAGGTCTTAGGTAAGAAAGGCCTTTTTGGAAATATATAGAAAGGCATTTTTGCAGGGCCAACATTCCATTAGTACTCCAAATCATTAATCATATTTTGTGCTTCAAGTCAACCCAATGCCTTTGCCTGTAAACTTTTAACAGATTGGAAACAGGTGACCTGCTTCCTGGACTCTCCTTCAGCAGTGAAACACTTGGGAAAAACTGCAGGGGGTGGAAACTCAGGTCCAGGCTAATGAGGCCTGGACTGCCTATAAAATGACATTGTGGAATCAGCTGATGTGTCATAGGAGCTCACAGCTCAGACCAAAGAAGCCAATCAGGGAAACAAGATGATAGCTTAACAGAGTAGAAAACTAAAGTTCCCCCAGGGGCTTTGGGCACCGTGGCTGAACAAAGACTAATGCAAGTGGAAACCAAACTCATAATTTACAGCCCCAAAATCCTATGGCCTTAACCAAGTATCTTCATTCTAAAGAGATGATTCCATTATGAAGGGAAGATAATCCAGAGCTAATCAAAACACATCTATTGATCAACTGCCTCTTCTCCAGAACTAGACTGAGTATCTTGAGATTTCATAGTAAGTGTTGGACATGATTTCACCCACTCAGAGTGTCTATCTATGTCGACGATTAGCATTAGAACTATTTCGGAGAAATCTCTAAGGGCCCTTTCAATTCTTGCATGATTCTGCATTGATCCTAAAGCCACATAAAAGAATGGCTAAGAACATGGACTGGGGAACCAGATTCTGGTGCTTCGAATCCTATCTCTGACACTTACTAGCTTGATCTCAGGCGAATTGCTATCTTTCTAAGCCTCCATTGCCCCTTCTGTAAAATGGAGCAATATTAGTACCTCAAGGGTTGTTGCAAAGATTAAATGAGTTAGAATCTGTAAAGCCCTATGTGATGGTTGAGCATGCGCTAAGCATTTTGTCCATACTCATTATGTCTCTGTAGACTGGAAAAGCAAGGCTGACAAGTGTCTTACAGTGTCAGTGTAAGAGTGAGAAGCTCAAGGCCTGTTGCTGTGATCACATGCCAGAAAGGATGGTTCTTCCTTTGACCCCTTCAGGATTGCAGAAGGAATCCTCAAGCTACCCCACCAGCACTGGAAATGGGCAACTCTACTCAACCTGCTTGGGGTAGGTACTTGTTTGGATGTAATAATCTGTTTTTAATCTTGTGTGTAAATGAATACAGAGGTTAGTCACTGGGTGCATATTAATCTAAAATAAATGAATACATTTGAATTAATCAGATCTTCAGTCTATGTAAATTGATGATTTATAATGATATTAGCACAAATTGCAACGATAAATCATTTTAAAATTAGATCCACTGTTCCTTAAGGCAGCAAGGACTCTGGAAATTTGAGCATAACTTGTGACAACTTTAAAATGTAGATTGCTCTGGCTGTAGCTTGAGGGCAGAAGCAAGGGGCCAGAAGACCAGAGGGCAATGTTGAAGCACATCCTATGAAGGGGCAATGATAATGGGATCTACAAGGTCACAAAAATAAGAAAAGAGCAAGAGAAAGTCAAGGAAACAGACACATTCTTCATTTCACAGTTTATTTTCTGGCTTGGGACAGAAGACCTTGAGACTTTGATTCAATTCACTGCAACAAGGAGAAAGTAAATTGAGGCAGCCTAATGAAAAAGAAAGATTTCAGGGGGTTCCTCCACTTACTGATGAGTTAGGGCGAACTAACTTTGCCGAGGCTGGAAATTTCATCTGAAAAGTGGGCTTCATCATCTCAACTTTAAAGTACTGCCACAAGAATTAAATAGCACTGGATGCTAAGTGAAAATCCCAGTTTATAAAGAATTGAGTAGTAATTCAAAAAACGGAGTCAGACTGCCTAGGTACAAATCCTGGCATTGCCACTTGCTGGCTGTAAGACTTTCAGGTAACTCTACAGTCTTTCTGAGCCTTTATTTTCTCCATTATGGAATGGGAATAACATTAGAGCCAGTCTCTTAGAATTGGTAAGGGAATTAAATTGTTTTTCACACGTATTTATTTTTGAGAGAGAAAGAGAGACAGAGCACAAGTAGGGGAGGGGCAGAGAGAGAATGAGACACAGAATCCAAAGCGGGCTCCAGGCTCTGAGCTGTCAGCACAGAGCCCGACGCGGGGCTCGAGCCCACAAATCATGAGATCATGACCTGAACCAAAGTCAGATGCTTAACTGACTAAGCCACCCAGGTGCCCCAGGATTAGTAAGAGAATTAAGTGTAAACATGCAGGTCCTGTAACTAAGGAGATACTTGGTGAATGTTAGCTGTTAGTATAAATGATGTCATTGACATTACCATGAATTCTGCATGGTGATATCGTGGAAAACTGACCTAAGAAGAAAGGAACGACTATGATGAGCATTCCAATGGAAGAGAGAATAAGTGGCCAGAGAATCGAGAGGAGGAGGAAGCAAGTATCTGTACAGCAGGGAGGCAAATGTACAGCATCCAGACTCAATCCTCTCCTCGTGCAAGAAAGACACTGCTGACCACATAGGATATCTCCCCTGTCACCCCCTAGACTGTCACTCTTTTCACATGTACAAGGCTAGAGAACTGCCTAAAGACAGCATTACCTAAAGGTAAAAAACTGAGCAATATTTTGCACAACAAGGGGGTCAGAATCACTCCGGGCTTCCTCTCGTGGGAATGAGCCCTGAATAAAAGATAATTAAGGTCTGTGACGAACTGAAATTTGCCCTAGTGTCCAAAGCTGTGATTCTCATCTGTAACTGTTTCTAAATAAAGTACCAATGCCCTGGGATCCCTTCAGAATTTTTGAACCATCTGGCTGATGGAATCACTTCGGAGCCTTAAAAAGAAGATCCCAAGACGAGAGTAGAACACTGCTCCACAACCATCATAGGTGGGAAAGGAGAGTGAATAAGAAAGAAATTGTGGCAAGAAAGCATCATTAATTACAAGTTTGTGAACCTTGTGAACCACAAGAAAATCTTTGTACACATGTCACAGAAGGACTTACTGAGGCCATTCTTCTAAGGGCTTGGGATGAGGACATAACCACTTTTTTGTGAGCTGAGTATTTGTGTCCCCTCAAAATTCATATTTTGAACTCTTACCCTTCAGCAAAATGGTTTTTGCAGATAGGGTCTCTGGGAGATAATTAGGTTTAGATGATGTTATAAGTTTAGGGCCCTCATGATGCAATCAGTGCCCTCATAAGAAGACGAAGTTGTAAGGGGCGCATGGGTGGCTCAGTCGGTTGAGCTTCCGACTCTCGGTTTCGGCTCAGGTCATGGTCTCATGATCTCACAGTTCGTGGGTCTGAGCCCCACATCGGGCCTCACACTGACAGGGCGGAGCATGCTTGGGATTCTCTCTCTCCCTCTCTCTCTGCTCCTACCTCTCTCGCTCTGTCTCTAAATAAATAAATAAATAAATAAATAAATAAATAAATAAATAACTTTAAAAAATAAGAGGAAGTTGTAAGTGCCCTTATAAGGGAATCTTACCTTGTTCTTGGACTTCCCAGGCTCCAGAGGTAAGTAATAAATGCCTGTTGTTGAAGTCACCCAATCTAGCAGCCTGGGCAGACTCAACTGTTATTCTATAAACAGCACTTGCCAGAGTTAGGGTAGCAATTTAGGAACATCACACCCCATCTTTAAATTACAATCCTCTTGTGTGTATAATTGTGCCTGTATGCATGCAGACACACACACGCACACACACGCACACACACACACACACACACACACACACACATTCATGACATATGCAAACATATTTGACTGTAAGCTGCAAAATCATAACATTAACCATTTATCCTTTTTCCCCTTCAAAATCACACTTTCTCAATTATCTTACAATTTACAATACACAAAAATATAACGCTTTCCTCTAGCCAAAAATTTTCTCCCCCTGACAATCAATTTATAGCCAGCCTATCCACCACCAAATTGTTCCTCATAATGCATAACTACTATAACTTTGAGGCACTGATTCTAAATCATCAAATCATCACTAAATAAACTATTTCTAAAAGGGTCAAAGCAGATCATGGAAAGGACACCAGAATTTTCAAAGGCACACAGCACATTTGTTCAAAGATAACCTCTTAGGAAAACATTCAACATGGGTCCAAGGAATCATGCACAAGATGTTCATTACATCACCATTTGAAATGATATCTAAAGTTAGGAAACAATCTATACATCCCTCAACAGGGGAATGGGTGGGCAAAGGTGTTTTGCCTTGTTTTGCTTTTAATGTGGCAGCTTTATAAATATTAGGTGTCCGAAAAGTATTCTTGACTGAAAAGAAAACCTTGGTGGGTATACAAACATGACATTTTTTTATGTCAAATAAAACACAAATATGGGGCACTTGGGTGGCTCAGTCAGGGAAACATCTGACTTTGGCTCAGGTCATGATCTCCTGGTTCATGGGTTCGAGCCCTGTGTTGGGTTCTGTGCTGACAGCTCAGAGCCTGGAGCCCGCTTCACATTCTGTGTCTCCCTCTCTCTGCCCCTCTACCACTCGTGCTTTGTCTTTCTCTCTCAAAAGTAAATACACGTTTAAAACTAAATACATAAATAAACAAACCACAAACACAAAATAACACTCTGTGTCGTCTATGGAGACACGTCAGAAAATGCCTCAAAAGAACGGGAAAACTGGATAACAAAGTAACCAAAGTTGTTTACTTTGAGAAGAAGGGAAATTAGGCTAGAGAGGAGATGGAAAAAGGGCATTTCGACCTGTATAAAACTCCAGTTTTAATAAGGATGCATATATATACATATACATATATATGTGTGTATATGTGTATATATACACACATTATTATTACATAGTAAAAATACCAACTTTTTAAAGAAAGTACATAAAGTCACCCAGGCCACTTGCAATATTGCAGTGCAGTTCTCATGCTAACCGTGGGGAGGAAATGTAGATTCCGCGGGTTAGAGGCACAATCCCCAACTAGACTGCCCACACTTCAGACACCTGCCACAAATTTGGGAGTTCCCAGGCCACCTGCACTTCTGACCAATTCACTACACATCCAGAGCTTCCCATGACACCCCTCAGTTTTGATAATTTGCTGAAACAACTCACGAACTCTACCCTTATGACTACAGTTTTATTATAGAGGATATAAATCAGGACCAAGCGAATGAAAAAACACAGGGCAAATTCTAGGAGGGTCCTGAAGGCAGAGCTTCTTGCTCTCAACCTGTGGAATCAGGATATGTCACCCCTCTGGCACACTGATGTTTTCACCAACCAGAAAGCTGTCAAGTTCAAAAGTTTTACTGGGGACTCGTTACGAGGGCATGCTTGTTGGACTCATTGGCCACATGATTGAAGGCACTCTCCAGCCCCTCACTTCCCTCCCCCCTCACCGGTTACTGAGAGATCTGGCTCAAAGCCCCAACTCTCTAATTACCCGGTTTGCCTTTCCAATAGGACCAGCCCATGATCTGAGTCACCTCACTAGCATAAACTCAGGTATGTCTGAGCGGCTCATAAATAACAGGCTCTTATTACTGAAGAAATTCCAAGGATTTAGAGTCTCCTTCCCAGAACTAGAACAAAGGCTCGTCACATTCTTTATTATATAGTACCCTTCTTCTGGTGCCAAGCACAACTGCTCCTAACACATTTCGGGCTGCTGGATCTGTAAAGCGTCGAGGAGGCATAACCTATTAAATGTGAGCTCACATGTTACAGAAGAAGGAACATGTTAGATGTGACTAGAGAAACCGCTCTGTGTTATCTATGTACATGTTATAAAACTGATTTTGTTTTCATATGTATAAATTTTCTTCTCTATTCTCTTTATTACTCTATTTTATTATTATATTATTATCGTATTATTATATATTATTATTATATTATTATTATACTCTACTATTATATTCTCTGTATTACTCATCATTGTAGTCACATTTTGGTTAAACGTAAGTTTATTCTGTAATACGTCGTGGTATTCCAATCTAATGCAAAAACAAAACAAAAAAAAAAACAACAACCACAGAAATTTGTCTTCTATCTGCCCCTAAGTTTTCCGTGTAGCAGTGCTAATGCCACGAGCACCAGCCAAGTGGAGAAGAGCTTTAGTTATCAAGCCAGATCAACCTGGATTCAAATCCCAGGTCCGCCTCACACTCTGACTCAGTCCAGCTCCGCACCTCTCTTACTGGCACAGCATCTACATGTTCTCATTGTGATGATCAGGATACAAGAGATTCGGAACTGGCACACCATTATTCCCACCCCATACTATTGGTCAAAGAGCACCATATGGCTAAATCTGGACACCTAGTGGAAGACACCAAAAAGTTACATGGAAAAAGGTATCAATACAGAAAGGGAAAAGAATTGGGGCCAGTGTGGAATCTACCACAATTGCTAACTCTTTCTGCGTCTTTATGGGATCCTAGGATATTTTGCTAAGTATTTTGCATGCATTAATACACAACGGCGTTTTTAGGATTTTGCAGGTTGAGACCTTTGGGCTTACAAAGCTTAAGTAAATTAAAGGTCACACAACTGCTGAGAGGCAGAATTGGAGTTTCAGCCCACATTGTCTGACTCCAGACTCTTAAGTTCTCAACCCAAAATTATGTAGCCTTTATCAATGGCCCATACCTTGATGAAGCCAAGAAAAGTCAGCACAAACCACAGTCAAGTGGCATCAGAATGACCAGCTTCTATGTTGGGATATAACTCCCCTTGGGATCAAGTGTCACATTTCCCTCATTATTAGGTCCTCTTTATCCAGACTGCCTGGTTTTGAATTCCAGTTCTGTAACATCGAACACGGTTGGCTAGGATAAGTTACTTGACCATTCTGTCTTAATTTCCTCATATGTAAAAGGAGAATAAAAGTGAAATATCTCTCTTAGAGGAGTGTTACATAAATGAAATGATCGAATAATTAGTCATTATTTAAAACAAGGCTATCTAACATTTACATAGGGCCTCCTATATGCCACGCATTATTCAAACTCTTTTTTATAAATCGCCTCATTTAATTCTCACAGGGACCTATAGGGATGGCACCATTATTTTTCTCAGTTTATATTTAAGAAGGCTGAGACACGAATAATTTAGGCAACTTTTCTCAGGTCACAGAACTAATAAATAGCAGAAGTGGGATCCTAACTGGGCAATTTGCCTATCTATTTCAAACCAAGAATACTCTATTGCAAACAACATCAATGACTCTTTTCTTATGGTCAATGCTGTGTTATTTCAGAGAAAGTACTCAGGGATTACACCTACGCAAGGGTTCTACACTGGGCTCTTTAACCCCTGTCTGTGAAAAGACAACCTAATGGTCCAAAGGAACCAGAAAATGAACTTGGAGGACTCCCATTTCTTAAAGAGGACAGCTGAAATACTAGGGCTGCGGGACTCCCACCAGGCTGTTCCTCTCACAGCAGATTAAAAACAAATAACCCTCAAGAGATCCACTTGTGAGGCCTTAAACTGGATCTTCTGACAGAGAGCTGAGGAGGCACTTCACAAAGTCAGGACCCTGAAGTGTGACTGCTTCTATGAAGATTGATCTGAATGACTCCAAATAAATAAAAATGCGCTGAAGATGGTGACTTCAGCTTTGAGGGCTGAGACATTTAGTGTGAGCACCAGATACGTGCACGTGGGCGCGCGCGCGCACACACACACACACACACACACACACACACACACACCACCTACAGTTGCTTTATGGCTCAGATTCCTGTCTTTCCCAAAGCCAAGCCCCGTCTTTTCTGGTGATTTTTTTAAACTGGAGATTGGAGGGTCACAATAATATGGTTTCCATTTCATCCCATAATCAGAACTGGGTAATACAGCTGGGAACACAGACACACAGAAAGACTGACTAGCCAGCCCAAGGTCTAATTGCCGGATGAGGCAGAACCAATGTGAATCCCATATGTCTCTGCCTTTCTCACCTTTGCCTTTGTCCTCGCAGCTACACTGGTGTTTGGGAAGAGACAGCCTCAGTAAGCGTGATCATCTCTACCCAACTGTGCACCAGAGCCCCTCTGAACCCTTCACGTCATCTCACTTCTATCGATAAAACAAAACAAAGTAAGTCAGGGCAGGATGATAAGAGAACTGGGTTCACAAACACAAAACAAACGGTCATTCTTTCAGTCTGTGTCACTTAATACATTTGTAAGAAGTCATGAGTTCATTCTCTAAGCTAAAAAAAGAAAAAGACTCGGGGTTCCTGGGTGGTTCCCACGGTTAAGCATCCAACTTTGGCTCAGGTCATGATTTGACGGTTCGTGAGTTCGAGCCCCACGTCGGGCTCTGGGCTGACCACTCGGAGCCTGGAGCCTGCTTCGGATTCTGTGTCTTCCTAGCTCTCTTTGCCCCTCCCCCATTCGTGCTCGCTCTCTCTCTCTCTCTCTCTCTCTCTCTCTCTCTCTGTTTCAAAAATAAGCACTAAAAATCTTTTTGTAAAAAAAGACTCCAAAAGATTTTGGTCTATTGGTGGTTCTCATGAAGTGATATTTACAGATATTAAGTAAAGTGATATTATAGTGCATGGATTATAGAGGAAGAGTCTCAAGTTACAGAGACTGGTTAGGCAGTAGCTAGTTACAAAGGCAATTCCGCATTCGCCATGCCATTTACTCTTCCTGTACATACAAGAAGTCTACATTTCCCAGTCCACCCAGCGATTAGGTTGAAACTACAACTGAGTTCTAGCCAATAGAAGATGGGCAAAAGTGATATAAGACATTTCCAGCCATTCTCTGTGAGCAATTTATTCTAAAGAAATACTTGTAGGGGCGCCTGGGTGGCGCAGTCGGTTAAGCGTCCGACTTCAGCCAGGTCACGATCTCGCGGTCCGTGAGTTCGAGCCCCGCGTCGGGCTCTGGGCTGATGGCTCAGAACCTGGAGCCTGTTTCCAGTTCTGTGTCTCCCTCTCTCTCTGCCCCTCGCCCGTTCATGCTCTGTCTCTCTCTGTCCCAAAAATAAATAAACGTTGGAAAAAAAAAAAAAAAGAAATACTTGTAAAAGTTGCCTGAAATTATATCACAAGAATATCAGTGTAGCACTGTTCTTACTAGTGAAAACTCAGAAAGAGACCAGAAGTCCAAGAGGGGACTAAATAATTGGTGTATCCGCAACTTGAAATTGCGTGCAGCCTTCAAAATGAATAAAATAGTCCCCATAATTATGACCATTTTATGTCATACTAACCCTTCTAGTGAAAACAACCTAAAAACTGGTTAAAGTACATTTTAAAAAGATACTTTTTGAAACTATCAGAGAGCAACCAAGGCAGGTAAGAATTAAGGGGTCAGAATCCCAAAAGGAAAGAAAATGTACTAAGATGAGCCATACTCCATGGCCATTTCTGCCCGTTAGGGCTTTGCCAATCTGCAGCAAGGGGCACCGAGGATAAATAGAAAGCAAATAGAACTGCAGCAGTCTCGCTGAAACAGAAAGACAAAAATTAGAATTAAAGGTGATGAAGGCAGCCAGGAGTGGAGGGGTCCAGAGAAAAGGGCACCAGAGCAAAGTAAGCCCAAAATTACTCATGCAATTTTGCCCAATTACTCCCTGATTCTTAACTGTGGATTCATGGAGCTAGCTAACGGGGAAAAAAAAGTCAAACAAAAAGCAGCTACTAAGAAGTTTAAAATCAAAGCAAAGATTTAGGCATTCTTATGGTAGTAGGGCAAGATAAACTGGAGCCCAGAATCCATCATGGAAGAAGACCTCAGTAGAAAACCCAGGTTTTAGATTGAGAATGTTACATGGCTATGCCCCCAAAGTAAGGAAACAGCTAAAAAATAAGCCCTGATAAAGCCAGAAACGTAGCTTACTTGGATCTATTCTTATACATTATATAACTGCAAGAAGAAAAGTAAATCCTCTCTCCAGGAAAGTAGTGTCATTCAGAGCCTCTGAAATTTTCCATCCACGATATTGGGCATTTAATGAAAAAAATTATAATTCATGCCAGAACAAAATAACAAATGATCAAAACCCAAGAGAAAAAAATAGATGATAGAAACGTCTCCAAAGGTGATCACACAATTGGATTTTCATACAGACATTAAAGAAATTATAGTTAGTGAACTCAATAAGATACAGGATAAGATATAGAGTTTTACTATCTATAAACTGATATCTATAAAAAATACCCCAGTAGAAATTCTAAAAATAAAAAATATAATAACTAAAATTAGAATACAAAGCAGATTAAAGAAAACAAAGGAGAAAATCAGTGAACTGAAACAAATCATTAAAAAATGTTCATATTGATGCATAGAGTGGAGACATGAATATAGAGAACAAAATGGAAAAAGATGCATGAAATGTGGAGGAAGAACACAGAAGAGAGATAATTGATCAGAAAATATTTAAAGACTGATTGAGAACTTTCTAAAACATGAAAAACAACAAACCACAAATTCAAGAATATCTCAGAACCCAAACAAGATGAATACAAACACAAAAAATCACAAAAGGAACATCATAGAAAAAAAACTGTTGAAAAACATAGACAAAGTGAAAATCTTAAAAACAGAAAGAAGACCAAAAAAGTCTCTTCTGACTTCTCAGCAGGAATTATGGAAGCCAGACAATATAATGAATTTTAAGGTGCTGAACAAGGGGTGCCTGGGTGGCTCAGTCAGTTAAGCATCCAACTGTTGATTTCCGCTCAGGACGTGATCTCACAGCTTGTGGGGTTGAGCCTCATGTCCAGCTCTGTGCTGTCAGGGGACCATGCTTGGGATTCTCTCTCTCCCTGGCTCTCTCTGCACCACCCCTTTTCCCTCTCTCCCTCTCTCTCAAAATAGATACATAAACTTTAAAAATAATAATAATAGGGGCGCCTGGGTGGCGCAGTCGGTTAAGCGTCCGACTTCAGCCAGGTCACGATCTCGCGGTCCGTGAGTTCGAGCCCCGCGTCGGGCTCTGGGCTGATGGCTCGGAGCCTGGAGCCTGTTTCCGATTCTGTGTCTCCCTCTCTCTCTGCCCCTCCCCCGTTCATGCTCTGTCTCTCTCTGTCCCAAAAATAAATAAACGTTGAAAAAAAAATTTAAAAAAATAATAATAATAATAAAATAAAAAATAAAGTGCTGAAAAAAGAAAATTTACCAATCTAGAATACTTTGCTCAGTAAAATTTTAAAAAATTAAAATGAAAGCCAAATACATTTTTAGAAAAGCAGAAATGGCAAGAATATGTAATTAGTAGAAAGGAAATACTAAGGGGAATCCTTCAGGCAAAAAGAAGGTAATCCCAACTCACTGCTAACATCATCCTCCATGGTGAATAACTGAGAGCTTTTCCCCTTAAGGTCAGGAACAAGACAGGGATGTCCAGTCTCACACTGTTATTCAACATAGTACTGGTAGTCCTAGCCACAGCAATCATATAACAAAAGAAATAAAAGACATCCAAATCAGTAAGGAAGAAGTAAAACTTTCACTATTTGCACTTGACACGATACTCCATATAGAAAACCTGAAAGATTCCACCAATAACTGCTAGAACTGATAAACGAACTCGGTAAACTCCCAGGATACAAAATCAATGCACAGAAATTTGTTGCATTTCTATACGCCAATAACGAAGCAGCAGGAAGAGAAATCAAGGAATCGATCCCGTTTATAATTATACCAAAAATATTAAGATACCTCAGAATAAACCTAATCAAAGAGGTGAAAGACCTATACTCTGAAAACTATAAAACACTGATGAAAGAAATTGAAGAAGACGCAAAGAAATGGAAAGATGTCCATGCTCATAGATTGGAAGAACAAATACTATTAAAATGTCTGTCCTACCCAAAACAACCGACACATTTAATGTAATCCCTATGAAAATACCAACAGGATTTTCCACAAAACTATAACAAACAATTCTAACATTTGTATGGGACGCACAAGATCCCAAATAGCCAAAGAAATCTTGAAAAAGCAAAGCAAAGCCGGAGACATCGCAGTTCCAAACCTCAAGTTATATTACAAAACTGTGGTAATCAAAACAGTTTGATACTGGTACAAAAATGGATGCATAGATCAATGGAACAGAATAGAAAACCCAGAAATAAACCCACAACTATATGGTCAATTAATCCTTGACAAAATAGGAAAGAATATCCGATTGGAAAAGGACAGTCTCTTCAACAAATGGTGTTGGGAAAACTGGACAGCAACATACTAAAGAAAGAAACTGGACCACTTTATTACAACATATACAAAAATAAATTCAAACTGGATTAAAGACCTAAATGTGAGACCTGAAGCCATTAAAAATCCTAGAAGACAGGCAGTGACCTTTCTGAATAAAAATTTGGTTACTTTTAAAGATTAATAAAATCTATAAACTTCTTATAACGTTGAGAAAAAGTAATGACGAAAGGACACAGATTACTAATATCAAAGAAAAAAGAGCATCCTTACAATTTCTGAAGTCATTACAAAGATAGTAAGAAGACAACATCAACAACTTGTGTGAATAAGCTTGAAAGCTTGGAATAAATAGACAAATTCCTTAAAAGCATAGTTTACCAAAACTGGCACAGAATAAATAAAAGACCTGAGTATTTCTGCATCCATTAAAGAAATTTAATCCATAAGTGAAAGTCTTCCCACAAAGAAAATTTCAGTCCATAATAGCTTAACCAGCGAATCCTTTCAAATATTTCAACAAGAAATGACAAACATACATGAACTCTTCCCGGGAATAGGAAGAATGATATCTCTTCTTAGGATATTAGCATAACCCAATCCCAATATCTGCCAATGAAATTACAAAACAAAACAGTACAGACCAATCTCGGTAATGAACACACACACGAGACTCCAAAGCAAAGTAATAGCAAACCAAATGCAGTGACGCATACAAAGAATTTATTCTGCTGACAAAGATTCTTTCATTGGCCAGACATTAGGCAAGCCTCTGTGAGCCCTGTTCAAGAAGCCCTTGGGCTTCTGCCTCCATCCTGCTGAATCCAGTTTTAGCAAGAATCCTGCTAAGTCAGTTAGCCAGAATCCGCCACCCGCTCTCATTACCTAAACAAATTTCTCATCTTCCACCATCTCCCACATAATATCTGATCACCCTGGCCTGCCTTCACAGCAAGAATTCTATTAGGTCAGGTTGGCAAAGAACTGCCCTACACTCTTAGTAATTTTTCATCCACTGGCTCCCTCCCCCAAACCTTGCCCCATGGCTGGCTATAAATCCACACCTTTTGTTGTTGTATTCTGAGTTGAGCCTTACCTCTCTTCCTTAAGGCAAAATCCCATGGCAGTGGTCCCTGAACCTATCACAATAGTCCTGAATAAAGCCTGCCTTACTATTTTCAGGAGTCATGAAGAACTCTTTCATTAGCACTGCTTTCACCTCCTCTATTTATCATTACTCTAGAGGTTTTAACCTGGGCAATAAGACACAAAAAAGAAAAGAAAAGAAAAATTACAATTGAAATTAAATAGAGTGTGCCTGGGTGGCTCAGTTGGTTGAGCGTCCAACTCTTGGTTTCAGCTCAGGTCATAATCTCACAGTTCGTGAGATCGAGCCCATGTTGGGCTGTGTCCTGACAGCAGAGCGTCTCCTTGGGATTTTCTCTCTCCTTCTCTCTCTGCCCCTCCGCAACTCATGCTCGCTCGCTCTCTATCTCTTTCTCACTCAAAATAAATAAGCAAACATTTAAAAAATTAAATAAAAATGTTATTGGTCCCAAAAATACAACATGAATAGAAAATGCAAAAAAAAACTACAAATAAATTATGAAAGTAAATAAGTTACTTTTTTAAGATTTCTGGCTACAAAGTCAACATACAGATATTAATCATATTTCTACATCCCAGCAACAAATAATTAGAAATAAAATTTACAGGGGCATCTGGGTGGCTCAGTCGGTTAAGCGCCCATCTTCAGCATAGGTTATGATCTCGTGGTTTGTGAGTTCGAGCCCCACATGAGGCTCTGTGCTGACAGCTCAAAGCCTGGAACCTGCTTCGGATTCTGTGTCTCCCTCTCTCTCTGCCCCTCCCCACACCAAAAAAAATAAATAGATATTAATTTTTTTAAAAAAGAAATGAAATTTACAGAAATAAAAGTAACAATACCTATCATTCAAATATATCAATACTTAGGAATCAATCTAGTTATTTAAATAGCTAGACCTCTGCACCAAAAAATACAAACATTAATAAAAAAGGTTAAAGAAGAACTAAAAAATGAAGAGTTATACAACATTCATGGATTAGAGGACTCAATATCCTAAAGATATCAGTTCCCCCCAAGTTGATTTATAGATTCAATTCCAACAAAAATTTCATGGAAATTGATGAGATGATTCTAAATGAGATGAATATGGAAATGAAAAGGGTTCTGAATAATGAATATAATCCCGAAGAAGAACAAAGCTGAATGACTTACATTACCAGATACCAACTCTCATAAAACCATAATTCTAAGTGTGATGGTGGAGATAGTATAGACAACAGACAATAAAGGAATGGAATAAAGGCTCCAGAAACTGAAGTATCCACATACATACTTCTGATATAGCACAAAATTTGCCTATGAAATACAGTGGAAGAAGCTGTTATTTTCACTAAGTGATGCTAAATCAATTAACTTTACCTCTTTCCTCACACCATACACAAAAACTGCTTTCAGATGCATCATAGATCTCATTGTGATAAGTGAAACAATAATACTTAAAGGAGATAATATAAGATAATAGATTCTTTGGGATAGGCAAAATTTTCCCAAACAGAATGCAGAAAACACTACTCATAAAATAAAATACAGATCAATTGGACTTCATTAAAACATGCCTCAGAATGAAAAGGCAAAACAGAGAGTAAGAGAAGAAATTTGCAATAAATGCATCCAAGAACATACTTACATTGAGAATATACAAAGAACTCCAATAAATATGTGAGAAGGAGAAAAACAACCCAATAAAATAAAGGCAAATACCTGTTCAGACACTTATCAAAAGAAGTTCACCAAGTGTGGATTTAAACATAGGAAATGGTGTCCAGCATCCTAAGTCATAAGGAAAATGCAAGTAGAGCCACAGTGAATTACTATTTGACAGTCACAAAATTGGCTTAAATTTAAATTAAAAAAAATTCTACCAAGTGTTGGCAAAGACATAGAACAACTGGAACCTCAATTGGAACAGCCTGTGGAAATACAAATTCTTACAATTGCTTTCAAAAGCACCTATGTATAAAGGCATTATACGTAGTAGCCCAAACTACAGACAGTCTGAAAGTCCATCAAAAGTGGAATGAATAAATAAATTATAGCATGGTCATACAATAGAATACTTTGCAGCAACAAAGATGAACTAACTACTACTCCACACAACAGTGGAAGAATTTCACAGTCATAACAAGCAGAAGAACCCAGACACCAAAAAAGTTAATGTTAAATGATTCAATTTATATTAATCTCAAGAAAAGGCAAAACTTATCTATGGTAACAGAATTCAGGATAGTGGTTACACTCAGGGAGAATGGGTAAAATGATTTGGAGGGGTATAAGCGAGAATTCAGAGGTAGTGTTATCTATCTTAATTTAAATGGTGATTGTATGGCTATATTCACTTGGTAAAAATCATAAAGATCTACACTAAAGTTCTGCACAATTTACGGCATACTTTAAACAAAACAAAAAAAAGTTAAGTTTAGATCTGCATACATAGACATAGGAAGATGCCCAAGCTATAATGATAAGTGAAAACAGCAAGTTGTAAAATAGTCCCTATAGTATAGGCCCCTGTTGGAAAAATAAACTTGACAAGCATAATGTGTGTGGATCCAGAATTATATGCTACCTAGAGTGAACTGAGTATGGTAGTAAAAGACTTCCCCTCCAAGTTTATAGTTTTTACTATTTTTTTTTTCACAACAAGCATAATTACTTACTGATGGGGATTTTTTTTTTTTAAAGAAAGTTCTGAAAAGCAATTGGGAAAATGAAGTCTTGAAGTGAACTATAATTGAAATAAAGACATGGCATCGAGAGACATTTGGTATAAAACATAATTTGAATTTGATCTTTTTTTGCCCTGAAACATGCCTGTGCACAAGAAGCGGGAGAGGAGTCTAGATGTCTGTAATGTTTCAAGCAGAGCATAACCCCTGTATCAAAATCACGTATGTTAACACAATGCCAAAAATCAAAAGGTTTTCAGGTCTTCTGTCACCCTTCCACACTGCCCTCAAGCCTTTCATATATGCTGTATTTTAACCAACTTTATTTCCCTCCAAAGTCTTCTATATTTTCCCCCTCAGGAGTAGAATGTATTCTGCCATATTACTTTCAATTACCATTTAATAATTTATGAAATTACTCAGCATCATACCTGCAGTATTTCAGTCAGGCCCCATTTCATTGTAATGAGGTTTGATTTAACATGGTCATTATAAATGCTGCTAAAGGTTAACAGGGAAAAAAAGTTTCATTCCAATGCATTTGATTTCAATCATTTAAGAATAAAACAAGCATCTGTCACTGAGATAGAACTTCCTTTTCCTATAATCATCAGGGTATGATTATTTCTATCACAAAAGTTTAGCAGAATATAAAGGACTATGGTCTGGCAGAAAGCCAACCTGTGTGAAGCGTGGTGCAGAGCAGAAATGTCCAAGGATTGTGCCATAGATTTGGGAGTAGAGCCATTCTTTGTTGTGCAGCACTGTCTTTCACTTGGCAGAATATTCAGCATTCCTGACCTTTGCCCACTAAATGCCTATAGCATCACAGTTATCGCTACAGTCAAAACTAGCCCCACAAATCTCCAAATGCCCTCTGGGGGCAGCACTTCTCCCATTTCAGTACCACTGGTTTAAAGGGTTAAGCACTAGTTTGTAAATTTAGGGAGTCTTGTTTTGAAAGTCTAATTTGTGCTAGACATAATTTTTGATGTCATCGGAGGGAAAAAAGTAACTGTGATCTCAATCATCCTCTAAGGAGGGTGGATCCTTTGTTTGGTGAGCCCCTAGAGTGACCTGAAGGGCCAGTTTCTATCAGCTCTCAAGAGCTGATCCTGTGCATCTCTGCCCAACCCTATGTTGAGTGACCTCACGTCGGTACTTTGACATCAGCCATGGTGGGAATTTGGGGAGAGTCAGTTGTTAAACACTCCCCAGCATACCTTGTTCTTGATGCATATGACTAAGTTTTGGAAAGGAGGTAGGGACGGAGAAAAAACTTCAGAACATGGATTGAGAAAAGGAACAAAGAGCAGAAAAGTGCAGCCTTACTTTGTTGTGACCATTAATTTCCAATAAATTCTTCCCAACTTAAGAAATGCTTGAAGCAAAGGAGCAACCAGTGAGGATACTGGATTTTGCCTGGATGTTGGTCTATTCATTCATTCAACAAATATTTATTGGGCACAAATCAAGTGCTACATACACACTGTTCTCAGCATTAATTGGCATGGCCATTCAAAGACAACATGCACAATTACAGAAACATGAGACAGATGAGATCATAGTAAAGTAAATTCCAGAGACATTATATACAAATTTTAGGGGGAATTCTGAATATTTCCTTGCAATCAGTGAAACCCCAACAAAACATACCTGATTGTGAAAGGAATTAAGGAACTGAATTTCATATGGAAAAGCCTAATTTAACAGAGGTTTAGTTGGGGCAAAGTAACTGATTTCTTGGCATCCAAGACTGAATTGCTTTCTGTGCCTCAACCCTGAGAGCAATATCCTTCTCCAATCTCTGAACCATGGCACTTGGGAGATGCTAAACTGAAGGGAAACCAGATGGTGACAAGTCTAGAGGCCATGTAACATGAAGAGATTGCTCTTGGAGAAGCTCAGAGGGACATGAGATCTGTCTTCAAATGTCTGAGGGTCATCAGTTTAAAGAGAAGTTAAATGTCGTCTCACTAGCTCTAAGGGCAGCAATAAAAACAATGGACAGAAATAACAGGGTGGCAGATTTCATCTCAAAAAGGGAAAAAACTTTCTTGTAGTTCACAACTTCCTGGCATTGGAGCAACTAATGACCCTACTCCACCATGTCAACAGGATAAAATCCAAGTTCTTTTACAGCTCCTAGGGTTTTCTCTGGCTGGCCACACCAGCTCCAGCATCTTCCACTCCTGCTTTGCCCCCAATGTCCAATGAAGACCAAACTACTTGCAATTTTGGCACATGCAGAGTTGTTTATTCTCTAAGTTCTTGTTTTCTGCTGAAGTGTCTTGTCACCTCTTCTTGATTTGGCTATATGCTGTTTATGGGCGTGCCCCTCTTCTCTACTCCCATAGCTTTCTATATACATCTCCACCATTGGCCTTCTGCATGCATATGAATAAAATAAACCTCCGTGAGTGTATATGTTACTATAGCAGTTGAAAATAGCTAAATGGATTTTCATATAATTTGGGCACTTAATGGAATGGTCTGTATTAAAATACAGACTATTCAGCAAATATAAAATTCACTTAAGTGGGCCTTGGTGTCACTCCCAAACAGAAAGACAGCCATCATCCAGAGCAGTTAAAGCTGAGGTACAGGGAAGGAGAATAGGACTGACAACTGGGACAGCATGCCATATGGGTGGCAGGTCTACTGATGGCTAGAGAAAAAGAGTGATAGCTTTAAACAGGAATCCCAAATCAAAACTCAAAAAGATAGGTCCCTGAATTGCAAATATGATTTGAAACTGGGCTGCTTTTCACAAGGATAACTTTTACCCAGTGTTGAGAAATTGTTTTGATCATCACTCCATAGACTAGCTAGTCCTATTTAACGTGTCTGATGACTTCCTTTGTTCTCCTAAGTCAGTGACTTGGTCAAAGTCAGAGATGTTGTATGTTCTGTTCACCATTATGTTTCCCATACTCAGCTGGAGGGAAAGGAATTAAAGTACCTGGGCTATGATTCATTTGTCTTTCAATTACCAGAGAACTTTCTAGGGAAAGAAAAAAAGGAAGATAGCCCAATCTAATCTTCTTTAAACATGCTGATAACTGGACCTTCTGGAAAAGAGAGACATGATATTTCCTAGAAGGGGGTCATTATTTACAGAATAATCTTAGCAAGATGTCCCTGGTTTAGAATCTCTTGGGGTAAACAAACCTAGAATCCATGGATTTATGTGGCATAATTTCCCAGAGAATGTCACATAAGTAGTACAAATACCTGAGGGTATAAAATGGAACTGTTTCCTAACCCAAACCCTCTCCTCCGGGTGTAGCAAACCACAAACCTCACTTAGCAACTTCACCTATTAGATTGGGCCAGAAATTCCATGCGTGGTTCAGGAAGGAAGGACCTGGGAAGTCCTATAGAAGATCCCAGACTTCTCTCTACTTCACTTGTGCAACTACATTGCTTTCACCTCTGAAATTATTAGTAAATCTTGGTACTGTGTAAGATCTTTGATCCTTATAAGTCTGATTCGAGAATCCAATCCTCTATGTTAGCTAGGGTAGGCATTTATTGAGGTAGCTCAATAAACTGACTAAACCAAATACCTAGATAGAATGTGCCTTCTTATAAGTAAGTTAGTTCCCATTGCTGGAATTATTACAACTGGATATGAAAGACAATCTTTTCAAAGATACCATCCAATGGAATTCTGTGTTTGATGACTGCTTTTACTAGATTAAAGTTTAAAGGCCTCCAATGTTGATATTAGTATTCTATATGTTAATATTCTATAACATAACGATCAGTCTTTGAAAGCTTCAGGGTCTGTGCTCAAATCTCACCCCAGACCTCAGTGAAATGAGAAGCAATCTGCGAAAAGAGAATGCTCAACTTACATGGCTCCTGCTACCACAGGCTGACTTGAGAGACAGAGCCTAGAATTTTTCATTCTTAACAAAGCCATTAAAAAAAAAACTTAAGATAATTTTGATATATTGATTCTATGATCTTCATAATAACCCTGTGAGATGATAAAGGGACCAAAGCTATTTTTCTACCTAATTAGGAGACTCAGAGAGGAAAAGTGATTTTTCTAAACTCACACAGCTAATATTTACCAGAGATGGGCCTCAAATGTAAGTCCTTGGCCTCCAGAGACAATTTCTGTCCTTCATGTTCTCATACTACCTACCTCGTCCCTTCCACCTGTGGACAAAGAAGGAGCCACAAACCTGTCCAAAGCTCAATTTTCTCTTTGGCAAACATGGAAATTATAATAAGCCCTACCTCCCATAGAACATTGTGAATATTACGAGAGCAAATGTGTGGTTAGTACTTTGATAAAATTCAGAGCACCAAATAGTAGTATAATAATGATTCTATGTGTCTTCATCACATTTTATAATATCCTATCCCTTACACATTCATTGTTTCATATTTACTCCAATCATCATTCAAGGTGGACAGGGTGGCACAAAAAACAATTAAGATACCTAGGAATAAACCTCACCAATGAAGTAACAGATCTGTACTCTGAAAACTATACAACACGTATGAAATAAACTGAAGAGGACGCAAGGAAATGGAAAAGCATTCCATGCTCATGGATTGGAAAAACCAACATTGTTGAAAGGTCTATACTATCCAAAGCAATCTACATATTTAATGCATTCCCTATCAAAACACCGCCAGCATTTTTCGTAGCGCTAAAACAAAGAATCCTAAAATTTGTATGGAAGCAGAAAAGACCTTAAATAGCCAAAGAAATCCTGAAAAAGAAAAAGAAAACCACAGGTATCCCCATTCTGGATTTCAAGCTATATTACCAAGCTGCAATCATCAAGACAGTATGGGACTGGCACAAAAACAGACACACAGATCAATGGAACAGAATAGACAACTCAGAAATGGACCCACTATATGGTCGACTCATCTTTGACAAAGCAGGAAAGAATATCCAATGAAAAAAAGACAGTCTCTTCAGCAATGGATGATTCCAGGATCGTGCTAGTGCTATGGACGTGGCAGTGAGTGAACCTAACAGGAGCCTTACTTTCAAGGAGATAGCATTTCATTGGGGAAACTCAATACATACACACATACATACATAAAAACACACAAAGATCGGGGCACCTGAGTAGCTCAGGCAGTTAAGCATCCAATTTCAGCTCAGGTCATGATCTCATGGTTCATGGGTTCAAGCCCCACATCAGGCTCTGTGCTGACAGCTCACAGCTTGGAGCCTGCTTCCAATTCTGTGTCTCCGTCTCTCTCTGTCCCTCCCTGCTCATGCTCTGTCTCTCTCTGTCTCTCAAAAGTGAATAAATGTTAAATAATTTTTTTTAAAGAATGTAACCACAACTTAAAAGGTTAAATGAAATGATTAAAGGTGAGAAACTGAAAGTAGAATTCCTTGAATCACCTAGATGGTTCGGATGGTTCAGTGGGTTGAACGTCTGACTCTTGATTTCCACTCAGGTCATGACCCCAATTCTTTCTCTACCTCTGTCTCTTTCCCCTATTCATATGCTCCCTCTCTCTAAAATAAAAAAATAAAAAAAAAAAAAAGAACTCCTTATTGTCTGATTCTGAAACCCCATCCTAAATGCTACAAAGATTTTATAAAACATCCAGAAATGTCACTCCCTCTCCTCTTGACAAATTTACAGCTTTGTGAATATGTAGGGCTTTTTAAAATGTCATGTGTATTATACAAAAAATTTAACCCATCTAGGAAATAAGGTATGCGACTATGGGTTTCACAGTGTTTAAAGATCACAGGCAAAGAAGCTTCATTCTCCAGTCCGTATGTGCAGAAATCACTCTTCAGTGGGAAAGCCAAGAGAGGCTTTCACCACCAATGAATTCCAAGCACATAATGCAGATGCAGAGGTAGGCGCACTGTAGATGTTCTCTGAATCTTTGGTTTTATAAATAATTACATTTCTGGCAGAAGTTTAAACAGAAAGATGATAAAGTAATCTTGAATTTTTCCTGATCCACGTAGCTAATGTTTCCCCCAAAATTCACTTAGCCAGAATTTCACCGTCTTCATCAGTAAAATAGAGATCAGAGTACCTACCTGTTAGATCTACTGTGTGAAGAATTCCAGCTGTCTGCTAAGATCTATTCTTCCTTTCTGCCTAGGTGCGGAGCTAGATTGCATTTCCCAGCCTCCTGTGCAATTTGGCATGGTTGCACGACTGGGTCTGAACCAATGGGATGCACGTGGACGTGATGTGTACCATGTCAAGCTGGGCCATAAAAACCTCCAGATTCCTCCATGTGCTCTTTCCTGTGGCTACAGACCAATAATGATGACTGGGACAGCCTTGGAAGCCATGTGTTGAAGACGGCAGAGCCACTGTCAACCTAAGTCCCTGGAAGACTTCATGGGGCAGAAGCTGTCTCCCCACCACCAGTCACCTCTGCTGACCTGGGCAACCATTCCTGCTAGACTCAGGTAAGAAGCAAACAATTTTCCCTGTGTTTGAGCTACTACCTTTCTTAATTTCTTTCTGGCTGCAGTTTAGTCCACATAAACTAATACAAATGTTAATGTACTCCACACTTTTTAAGGATTATTTTTCCTCAGTATCATTATTCTAAGCTTGGCTCTTCCCCAGTTTAATTTTTATGACATATGTCAGCTTTAAAGTCAACCTGTTCATTTTAATTATATGTTGTTCACAATGAAAATATCTCTTTGCTGCCACTCTACCATCTCTCCCAACCATAACTTTTATCGTGGCAATTCTAAGTCAAGGGAATTCAATGGTTCCTAACACCAATCATTCCAAATTTGGAATGATCTGCTGCAGTAAACAAACTAGTCACACCGTGTGGAAAGAGGTAGTTTATGGAATTGGTTAATTCCCAGTCACAACTAAGTACACTGAAACCCAGAGAAGTGTGTAATACGGTGTGATTTGGGAGTTCCACGGAGGCTCTTCCCTCTGGCATGACTGCGATTTACAGAGCATTGCTGGAGAAAGCAATTTAAACTTGAAGCTGAATTTTTTATTTTTTATTAATTTATATTTTTAAAGAGAGAGGGAGGGAGGAAGGGAGCAGAGGAGAGGGGCAGAAAGAAAGAGAGAGAGACAGAGACAGAGACAGAGAGAATCTTAAGCAGCCTCCATGCTCCACACAGAGCCTGAAATGGGCTCAGTCTCACGACCCTGGGATCATGACCTGAGCCAAAATTGAGTTGGACACTCAACCTACTGAGCCACCCAGGCATCCCTACACTGAATTTTTTTTTCTATTTTTAACTTTTTTTTTAATATGAAATTTATTGTCAAATTGGTTTCCATACAACACCCAGGGCTCATCCCAACAGGTGCCCTCCTCGATACCCATCACCCACCCTCCCTCCCTCCCTCCAGCCCCCCATCGACCCTCAGATTGTTCTCAGTTTTTAAGAGTCTTTTATGATTTGGCTCACTCCCTCTCTAACTTTTTTTTTCTTCCCCTCCCCCATGGTCTTCTGTTAAGTTTCTCAGGATCCACATAAGAGTGAAAACATATGGTATCTGTCTTTCTCTGTATGACTTATTTCACTTAGCATAACTCTCTCCAGTTCCATCCACGTTGCTACAAAAGGCCATAGTTCATTCTTTCTCATTGCCACGTAGTATTCAAACAGCAACAACAACAACAAATATGGTGATTTGGACTGCTAATGGGTACAATAAGGGTTTCTAGTCTCTCCTACTTGAATCCATCTCAAACATCACTTTCAAATTATTGTTTGTAAAGCACCACTTTATCTCAGTGTTCAAGAACCTGCAATGGCTCCCTATTGTCATTTTTCCTTTCTTTCAAGACTCCCCTCCAGGCTCTGGCCCCACTACCTATAAATTCCCTCCCATGCTCTGCACTCACCAATCTTCTGTGGTCCTCGTACCTCTTCTAGTGACAGCCACCTGTCTCTGCCCCTTTGCCATCTAAGTCCTGCTCACCCTTTCGGGCTCAGTTCATTCTGCCTACACCACGATGAACGTGTTTATGCCAAACACTCCAGCTCACATCAATCTTGATTTCTGAAATCCATGGCCCTCCAGGCCAGTACTACATACACTGAGCACTTCATTCTTCACTACTTAGGTTCATACGTTTTCCTCCTCTTGTCCATGGTGGATTCTAAATTCTATAGGAAGAGAAAGTTCACAGTAAGAAACATCCTAGTGGAGGTATCAAGGGAGTGGGATTCTACTCAACGAACTTGGCAAAGTTACTTGAAATCCTCAGTTGTACATCATGAAAAATGAGTTTAATGAACTATTCAACTCCAGCAATGAGTAAATGCACTTTGCATCCCTGTATCACTAACTGAACAAAGACTCATTGAGCCTCTGCTAAATGCCACACATGGTTCTAGGAGCTGACGATTCAGGGATGATTTCTCTTCTCGAAAAGGTCTCACAGTTGTGGTGAATAAGCTTGCTTTGGAATGTAGTGAGTTCCCTGTTATTAATGGCGTGCAAGCAGAAGCTAATGAGGTGTTTGTTGGAAGTGTCTGAAGGACGCCTATAGCCAGCAGAAGCCTAAATAGACTGTCCTGTTGGGGGCTGGGGGCCACAGCAACTTCCCACCCTCTGGAATCCAACCAGGAAGATATGGTCTCAAGGGACAGTTTGCAAAAGTCAAACAGGAAGCAAACTATTGATTCATGTAGTGATTTGGTCAGCTTGTCACCAGCTAGACCCCAAGACCTGACATTTACTGCCCACCTGCTTGTACTCACTAACCTTTGTCTTACATTTTTCCTTAAGGTCTTCTTTCCAGGTTACCTGTTAACTCGGGCAAATGAAACCCCAAAACCACCCCTCAGGTGATGGAGACTTCCCTGACAAGACCTCCCACCATCCCAGACCACCCAGAACTTTTGATCTAAACCCCTGACTTGTGGCTGCACAGATGGACCACAGAGTGACCTCTGGAATGATCTATCATTGCCTTTATTCCATTATAATACTAAAATCACCCAAGTAGGGGCCTCAGCCTCATTTACATGTATGTTAATACAATGTATGCAGAGGCACTTTTCCTTATGGCACATGTGCGACCTTACGCCCGCCTCTACAAACCATGACAAGGTTTCCCCATCTAAATATTCACCCTAACCCTAAGCAAAAGGAACCCATTCATCCTCTCTAGGGGAGTCATGGCTTTGGAAGCCATTCCCTGTGGTCTCCTTATTTGCTGCAGATACTTTTTCTCTGTTCGGCACCTCTTCCTGGTGCGGTTTCTGACACACCAAGGAGTGAACTCACGTTGGCTGAGTTACAAGCTCACACTGCTATAACAAAATATCACAGACTGAGCAGCTTAAGCCATGACATTTCTCACAGCTCTGGAGCCTGGAATTCCAAGATCAAGGTGCTGGTTGGTTCAGTTCCTGGTGAGGACCCTGGGGAACAGCTTCTGGGCAGCCTTTCCTAAGCAGCTGCATGAATAAGCCAGGGATCCAACTCAGCCACTGAGTCGCACTTTCTCTCCGAGGAAAGAGGGACCCTGCAAATGTTCCTCGGGTTCCTTCTCCCCTGTGGTTGCCGCACACAGGAAGGGGGCTCACCTGCAACACGGTCAATATTTTTTCAAACATGCAATATTAAGATTCAATCTGTTGTAGCATCTAGCAGCACAGAGCCCTCGTGAGCCATCAGACCATCCCCATGCCAGAGTGCCAGCCCCACAAACCACTGCACCTCTTTACTGTCCACAGCTCACAGACCTGGCCCCGAATGACCTACACAAACCTCCCCTTGCACACCACACCCCCACCTTCCAGATCCCGTCACTGTCACTCATCCTACATTCAGTCTTGCCCTGCACCTTCTATGTTCCTGACTCCGGGTCGGGTGCCTCTTCCCGAACACAGCTCGGTCTCCCTCTAGCTCTGCCCCCACTGGCCACTCCAGAAAACGCTTCTCCCCCACTTCCAGCCCTCTCACCCTTTACAGATCTCACCCAGCATCCAGTCCCATGCCTGCAAGAGGTTCCCACTTCAGAAACCAGGGCGTGTGGGAGGAGCTTGGTACATGTCTGCTGACCTTATCCTTTTGAACAGTTAAGGGTTGAGATGTGTCCCTCTTTACCCCCCTGTTAACTCCTAACGGTAATAATATAATCACTTATTAACTGCTGGCTATGAGTGACATATATGCCAATGAATCTACAAGCATTACGTTCTTTGACTCCCAAAACAGCCTCTGCGGGAAATGCTTCTATTATCAGCCTCGTTTTATAAGGTTTTTTTAGAAGCTTATTTATTTATTGTTGAGAGAGAGAGAGAGAGAGAGAGAGAGAGAGAGAGCAAGCAGGGGATAGGCAGAGAAAGAGGGCAACAGAATCCCAGGCAGGCTTCGCACTGTCAGCACAGAGCCCGACGTGGGGCTTGAACTCACAGAACTGTGAGATCATGACCTGAGCTGAAATCAAGATCCAGACGCTTAGCCAACTGAGCCACCCAGGTGCCCCGTGTCAACCCCCTTTTATAATCCAGAAGCCAAGGCTCTGAGACGTTGGGACCTTGAGCAAGCTCCCGTGGCTGGTAAGGGGTGGTAGTCTCAGTGTTGCTGTTAGCCAAAGGGCTGTGGCTCTCAAATGCGCTTTGAACAATACCTGGAGGGTTATGGAAAACCTCTCTTTTTGTGTTCTGCTGTTGACTCTGGAGTTCTGCTCTGCCTCTAAGAGTCATCTTTGTCTTTGCACGCTGAGTTCGAGTGGCCTGGACCTGGACATGGGAGGACAGTTCCCGGCTCCAGCAGGTTGGGAAGCCCTCAGCCAGTCGTGTAACCTCTATAAGCTTTACTTCTCCATCTGCAGAGAGGGGATAACGCCACCAGATTGACCTTTCTTGCCAGCTTTCCAAAATGGTGGTGAAAACCCGGTGAGGTGCCGCATGTGAGGGCATCATGAAAAAATAAAACAGCCAAATCAAAATACGGTTGAGCAGCAGAATGACCCAGAGGCCTTGTGAAACGCAGATCGCTGGAGCCCATCTGTAGATTTTCAGACTCAGCAGTCAGGGGCGGGGCCTGAGAATCAGTGTTTCTACCAAGGTCCCAGGTGATGCTGCTGCCTTGAGGTCCCCATTTGCTAACTCCTGCCCTAAATCAAGTGGCCCAAGTGTACTCCCAAAGTCATCTTCCTTCTGTGTCAAGAAGGGTGACGGTGCAGGCTGGATTTCAGCCTCTATCAGCCATCCTAGGGACATCACAAACACAGACACAAAGGCAACGACACAGGAAACTGTCCTTACTTCCTCGGAGAAGTTATTTGCCAGGTCAGGCTCTTGATGGGTTCCTATGAGGGCAGGGGTGCCCAGCCAAGGATCCGTGGTGACCAGCACAAGACTTACAGGTAAAATTACAGCCGCCACCAAACAGGCGGGCCCGAGTCCCAGCAGCCATATCTGAGTCACGATATTAGGACAGCACGGATTGCAAGGCCACAGATAGCTGGCTTCCGGACGGCCGTCCTGCGCCCAGGAACAAAAGTTCACCGTGCGCCCCAGCAAACCTCCCGGGAATGCTTCAGCCCGGATCTCCTGACAGCCTCGTAGGAGTTTTCCCTTTTCCTCTCACGTGAGCTATTCTCTTCCGATGCCTTTCTGAGTGTGTCTGTGGTTGATAACAGCATAATTTCCCTCGGAAAATGTCCTTTCCTTCTGTCCCTCTCATTCCCCATTCAGTGCCCGCTGCAGGGGAGGGACAGCGGGGAGAGAATGCATAGCAGGCTTTCTCTGTGTTCCTCCGGCCGGCTGTGGCCCAAGGGTCCAGCACAGGCAGGTCCGGGCCAGGGTACGGACACCTGCCCCTGCCCTGTAGGCACGTACCGAGCTCCCTGGTGAAACGGGCAGCCGGGCAGCCCCAAACATCCCACCGTGGGCGCTGAGCTGCCACCATCACGGGGATCAAGCCTTCTCTCCTCTCCGTTTGGCCACGGGGAGCCAGTGGGGCTCCTGCTGGATGCCCCTAGGTCACCTGATAGCTGTCTCCTGGCGGGAGTCTCCCTGGGAACCAGGAAGGGGAGGGGCCGTCCTCGATTCCTGCCTTCAGAGTTCTCCAGGGTATCGCATCACCCCCTCGCCTGCAATAGTCTGGGCTCCACAGATATGCGAGTGACTCATTTTCCATCCATCAGATGAGACTTAAATAAATAAAAAGGTACTTCGTGGGGCGGCTGGGCCTAATGATAAGCAATTATAGGAAGCCAAATGAAGGCAGTGCTTTGTGCGGGGCCTGTGAAATTGGTTAAGCAAAAAGAATAATGGCCCGTTTCAGTGATTCATCCCTTTGCTCATTTCAGAGGGAGCATTATCTCAGTTAAGTGATGCAATTAATATGAAAATGAGGGAATCATTGTTTAAGGAGATGAGAGGAAATCGGGGAGGGGGCCGGATGCCACCGTGGGGAAGAATAAGGGCCACTGAGAGGGAAATTTGCATAGGTCAGGAGCAATGTGAAGCCTTTAGCATGTATTCAAAGCTTAGCTTGCATGGTAATACGTGGCCATTAAATTCCCATTATGGTGACCTGTGTCCAACACAACTCAATTTTTCAGAATCTTAATGATAAAAAGTTAATTACGTTAAGGTGAAAACCTTTTGTGCTGGGCCCTAAAATAAAACACCGAAAGGGGACCGTCAGTACCTGAGGATGCTGCAGGTAGAGCCAGGGGGGGCTTAAATTACTGTTTTATTAACCATAACATGATTTGCAGGTTGACTTTTTTGTGTGAGCGTTGCAGATCTTTTGTAACGAAGTCAAGAGTGATAAATAAGGTGTTTGCCTCTTCTCTTTGCTTTTTTTTTTTTTTTTTAAATCCCCTTCTTGGTTCTCTGGTGGTGTTTTTCCACTCAGCTGCTAGCAGACTGTTCCAAGGACTGGTCTGCATCCTTGGACATGGACAAGGAAGAGAACAGGGATCTAGGACCGGGCAGGTGGCAGACAGCACAGAGGATCAAGAGTCCCTGGACCAAGATCTGCTGCTAGGCTGTCACCAGCTCCCTTGGTGACTTGGGCTTGGCGTTTTATAGCCAAGGGCCTCCAAGCAGAGGGGAGGAAAGGAGCGTGATCTGGTGTTTACAGCGTGGAGCTTCTGCCCTTTATCTATCCGCTCTCTGTGCTTAAGCCAAGTACCTAACCTCTCGGAGTTTCAGCATCCTCTCGGGCAAGAAATCCTTCCTTGCAGGAATGTGAGGATTTGGAATCAAGCATCTAGCACATTTCCTGCCCGGGAGGGTGGGGGAGGGAGGAGCACTGCTATTGATGCGGTTTGGGAACTGTGGGGCTGACAGCCAAGAAAGAATTCTTGAGACATATTTGGTGCAAAAGGTGATTTTATCACAGCAGGGGGACAGGACCCAGAGGGCAGAAAGAGCTGCACTGGGGCTGTGATGATGAGTGACCATTGCTCACTACAGAGTTGGGGAGGTAGAGGCAAAAGGGTTTTCAAGAAGGATTTTCATATGCTAAAGAGGACTCCTAAGATCCTGGAGGCCTTGCTAAGCTAAAGTTGTTTTCCCTCTGGTAAGGTGTTAACATTAAGGCATGACAGTTGGGAGTTTATTGGAGGAGTGTTTTACCCCACCTATCTCAAATATTTGTCAACGGGCTGCAGATTATAAAGAAATGTAATTGTATTTATGTTTTCGTCTTGCCTTTGTTCCCCACATCACCCTGGAGGGGAGGGTGGTGTTAGGGCTCCAGGAAATTGAGTCTATGGGTTTCTGGAGGTTAAGCTGTTGATACGATTGCCTTTTTCTTGTAATTTACTAAGACATTTGTACACTGATGATGTAAAACTGCGGTGTTAGAACCTACGCTTCACCAGCAGCGGGAATGCAGTAAACATGAGTTCCCCTCCCAAGGTGAGCCTCCATTTCTTCCATTGTGAAGCCAGAGAGTGAATCATGATTTTAATAGCCTGACAATATAGAAAAGTACCAAAGACTGACTCTTCCCCCCCCAACCTCCCCACCCCCGACACAATGCAACACTGGCAACTCCCAAAATAGGGAAAGGAGGGTTGACACATCTCTAGAATTAGGGGAACATCTAGAAGAATCCAAGGAGCCAGAGGAGGTGAGTGGGCCCCCTGGAGATGGAGTGGAGGTGGACATCCCAGAGGAAAAGATGTCCAGGGCAGACCGCTGCAAGCCAACAGTAAAAGCCACCAGAAGTGGGAGCACTGAACTACACCTGCAGGGCTGACCAAAGCCTTCCTCCTCCCACACCTCCAAACCCAAAAGCCAGGTATTTGCAACTGAGAGAGAAGAAAAGCTCAGAGAATCAATGCCAGGGCAGAGGTAGGGGCTATAACTGAGATGTGACACTCTCTCTTCCACAGGAAACTCAGCGAAAGAAACAATGGCCAAAAACTTTAATGCTGACAAAAACAAAACAAAAACAAAACAAAAAATATCATCTCAGAGGTGAAAATAACACAATATCCAAGGAGTAAAATGACCCTGGTAATAGTAAAAACTTACCCATCACTGAGCATATGTAAGGCATGGTTCTACATGCTGCAAATATCAGCCTCTTAGAGCCTCACAACTACTCATTATCCCAATTTTAAATGTGAAAGAAGGAAAGCACAGAGAGGTCAAGTGATCTGTCCAAGATCACACAGAACCTGTGTCTGCTGACCTTGGGCAGAACTGGGCTTTGAAGGTAAGCAGTCTGGCTCCAAAGCCTGTGGTTTTTTTTTTGTTTGTTTGTTTGTTTTTAATTTTTTTTTTCCAACGTTTATCCATTTTTGGGACAGAGAGAGACAGAGCATGAACGGGGGAGGGGCAGAGAGAGAGGGAGACACAGAATCGGAAACAGGCTCCAGGCTCTGAGCCATCAGCCCAGAGCCTGACGCGGGGCTCGAACTCACGGACCGCAAGATTGTGACCTGGCTGAAGTCGGACGCTTAACCGACTGCGCCACCCAGGCGCCCCCAAAGCCTGTGTTTCACCACCACACTTTACTGCAATTCAGACAGAAATGCAACAAGCTGAATTATCTGTGCCAGATGAAGAAATTTAATATACCAGATAAAACTAAAATTAAAGAACAGTTTATTGAATATCCCCAAAGAGACGAGGAGGATATCCAAGACATAAGCCAGGAACACAAAATTCATTTTCAAAAAATAACACAATAAAGACACTATGCATGAAAAACATGATACTTGTAGCTGAAATAAAGAATTCAATAGATGAGTGGAATAACGGAATGAATATAGCTGCAAAATAAATCAATAAATTGAAAAGTTAAGTCAAAGATGCTACCAATAGCCTCAGGAAGAGATAAAGGGATAAAAGGTATGAAAAAAAGTCTGTCAGTCCTATCAGCATACACACAATAGGGCCCCTAGAAAAAAGGAAACATATGAGGGAGAAAGTACACAAATAAATGACTGATAATTTTTTTCAAATTAGAGAAACCTATGCGATTGGAACATTTATAGAATCCAAACTTACAACAGACCACCCATACTTTAACTCAACAGAGAAAAAGAACATCAATAAACACTTGAAAAATGACTTAAAAGCTTCCAAAGAAAAAGGTCACCTGCAATGGAACGAAGATCCAGTTGACATCTGATTTCTTAGAAGCAAGACAAATGCATGGAAAAACTCTGAAGCTAACATCTTACATCTATCTGAACTTCTGTTTGAATGCCAGAGTAGTTTCAGGTGCATGGGATGTCACTTGAATTACCACACAAAGACTCTCTTTGTTATTTGGGTTTTTTTTTTAATTTATTTATGCACCTACTTTATTTTTTTTTAATTTTTTAAAATTTTATTTAAATCCAGGTTAGTTAACATACAGTATAATAGTTTCAGAAAGAGAAGTTAGTGATTCATCACTTCCATATACTACCCAGGGCTCATCCCAATAAGTGTCCTCCTTAATGCCCATCACCCCCTTAGCCCATCCCTCCCACCCAGCACCCCTCCAGCCTCCCTCAGTTTGTTCTCTGTATTTAAGAGTCTCTTATGGTTTGCCTCCCTCTGTTTTTTATCTTATTTTGCCTTCCCTTCCCCATGTTCATCTGTTGTATTTCTTAAATTCCACATAAGGATGAAATCATGTATTTGTCTTTCTCTGACTGACTTAGTTTGCTTAGCATAAAACACTCTAGTTCCATCCACATCGTTGCAAATGGCAAGATTTCATTCTTTTTGATTGCTGAGTAGTATTCCATTGTATATGTATACCACATCTTCTTTATCCATTCATCCATCAATGGACATTTGGGCTCTTTCCATAATTGGGCTATTGTTGATAGTGCTGCTCTAAATGTAGGGGTGCATGTGCCCCCTTTGATTCAGCATTTTTGTATCCTTTAGGTAAATACCTAGTAGTGCAATTGCTGGGCCGTAGCGTAGCTCTATTTTTAATTTTTTGAGGAAACTCCATACCACTCTTCCAGAGTAGCTACACCAGTTTTGCATTCCCACCGACAGTGTGAGAAGGTTCCCTTTTCTCCACATCCTTGCCAACATCTGTTTCCTGAATTGTTAATGTTTGCCATTCTGACAGGTGTGAGGTGGTATCTCATCATGGTTTTGATTTGTATTTCCCTGATGATGAGTGATATTGAGCATCTTTTCATGTGTCTGTTAGCCATCTGGATGTTTTCTTTGGAGAAGTACAAAGACTGTCTTTGAAACATACTTGGAGAAGTTCTTCTATATGAAAGTTTTATTTCAAACTTTACAAGACATGAGATGTACAGTAAGCTAAAAAAAAAAAAAACAACCAGAAAATATGGCTGAAAGATGTTTGAAAAAGTGTAATAACTACATTAAATATTAAGAGACTAAACTCACTTCTGGAAAGACAGAGACACCTGGATTGGATTTAAAAACAAGATCTAGTCAGGGCGTCTGGGTGGCTTAGTCAGTTAAGCCTCCAACTCTTGACTTCAGCTCAGGTCATGATCTCATGGTTTGTGGGATCGATCCCCCGTGTGGAATCAAATGCTGGAAGCACAGAGCCTGCTTGGTATTCTCTTGCTCTCTTTCAAAATAAATGAATAAATTTAAACAAGATACAGGAATTTGTTGTGTACAACAGACCCACTTCAAGGACTGTTTCAAAAAGCTGAAAATAAATAAATGAATGAGCTGTAGCAGGCAAACATGAAATGGAATGATGATTTTGATACCAAAAACTAAATTCATTAATTAAGTAGGAGGTAAAAAGAAATCAGAAGGGGACAAAGCATAACACTATATGCTACTAAAAGAAACAGTAAGTCAAGAAGCTAGATAAGTCATGAATATCTGTACCCCAAAATATGGCATTTAAAACTGTTGATGTTCATGTTATATGTTTAGGTTCTTGCAGTCCTGGAGATAGTAATAAGGTCCCCAAGTGCCACCCCAATACCGCATGCTGTTTTGTTAATCCTGCCCACACCTCTGTTAAAGTCTCTTTAGTTGAACCATCTGAGTTGAATTCCGTTTCTTATCAGACCTTAACCGATTTCACTTTACAGTTTACAACCCTCTGGAAACAAAAGTCTATATTTGTATCCAGAACAGGGCAGAAAAAAAGGGGTAATATATAGGTTCTGGAGTCTGACAGACCAGGGATGAGGAATTCTACTGCTCCCACTTGTGTGACCCTAGGCAAAATGTGCCCAAATTCTCTGAGCCACAGTTTCCACAAATATAAATATTATGCAGTAATACCTGCTTCATAATGTTTTCTGAGAATTCCCAACATAGCAATCACTCAATAAATTTTGGGGATGATAGAAATACTAGAAATGGTAATATTAATACTACCACGGATGCAATGCTAACAATAACAAAAGTTGTGGTTCTTGATATTATTACTGGGCTTTTTTATAGTGCAAGTAGTCCTCCATGATCAATTATACTAAGTGCATAAAAGCAAGGGATATATTCTTTCTTCAATAGTAAGAAAACCCAATTTATAATTATGATATTTTGATAAGTGTTTAAAATACCCATAGTTACCTACCCTGAAGTATTGCTTAATCTGCCTTTGAGGTGAACTATTTAATATATGAAACAACACACCGGGTAGATCTTACTCGGAATACACTCAGATGAGGTTTCACAGAAATGGCCACACTGGATGACACCTGGATGTTGAGGAAAATGCCAAGACTGGGGTAACAATGGATCAAAGAGAGAAAGCAGGAGGAAGGAGATGTGTTCATCAAACAAGTGGGTTGATGGCATTTGGAGGATAAATAAGGGATATGCAAACATGACAGGCAGTAAAAAATCAACAAAACTCAGGAAATCAGAAGGATGAGGTGAGGAATCAGGAACTCGGGAGAAGTCAAAATAGTGAGGAGATTGAAACTGAAGCATCTTCCTGTCCCCATCCGGAAGCCACTTAGATTCTTCCTGGTGGGACACAACACTCCAGAATCTGTTTGTAAACTTCAGGGATTCATGACTAAGAAAAGTATCCAAAAATAGTAGTCCCAGTCTCATGAATGAATATAGCCTATCTTTAGCCAACTTGACTCATTTTGCAGATGAAGGCATTCTTAAAGACTCACACATTCAATACCAGTGGCTCCCAAGCATGGCTTAGCATATAGTCACCTGGGCAACCTGTCAGAGCATACATTTCCAGACAAGAGAGCTCTGGAATAAGAGCCCAGATCAGTATCCTCAACAAGTGGTCCCGATCATTATTCTGCAGCTAGACAGGAAGATGAGCGCAGGGCACAAGCAATGTGTGGAAACACTCTTCTGTAGAGCCCCAAGTAGTGCCCCTTCCTCACAAGGGCAATGCTCAATATGTTTGCTTGCTCGTTGACTTTCTTGGGATATTGGCGTGTCCTACTAATGAATTTCTTCATTAAATGTTTACTACATATCGACTATGGGCATGAATGAAGAATAAGGCGATTCCTGACCCCCCTGAAAGAATTCAAAACGTAGAAAGAAGATCAGGCCTGGGCACTATGAACCATAGCACAAAGTTGAGTTAAACAAGCACTGTAAGCAAGGAATTACAGCAACAGAAAAGAAAGGAGCTATTGATTTCGACTTGGGGTAATCAGGAAAGACTCCATAAAAGAGGTTCATTTGAACTGAACCTTAAAAAATGAGCAGAATGTAAATTATAGATGAAAGAAGGAAAAGTGCTCCGTGCTGAAGGAATAGCACAAGCAAATGCTTGGACAGGTAAGAAGACAGGAGGCATGTTTGGCTAATGATGACTAGACTAGTATTGCTACAATATCCAGGGCACATCTGCTGGGACCAGATGATCAAAGGCTCTGAGAATCTCTCACGGACGTTGCACCTTTGGTAACAGGCTGTGGGGGAGAGGGTAGATTTTTAAGGAAGACAGTAGACACGATATAAGCCTTGTTATAGGGCGATGACTCTACCAAAGTGTACATCAAATATCAAAGAGGTAAAGGACTAGAAGTGGGGTTGTAATGAGCCGAACGAGAAAGCGGGAGGCTCGAGCCAGGGCACTAGCACTGGATGTGGGGAGAGAGGGGGTGTAACGGCCCTAATCTCAGCAACATCACTTACTGAATGCTTGTCCTTGGGCCAAGCAGTTATTCTCTCTGAGTCTCAGTTTCCCCCTCTGTAAAAGGAGATTAATAATTACCTACTAGGGGCGCCTGGGTGGCGCAGTCGGTTAAGCGTCCGACTTCAGCCAGGTCACGATCTCGCGGTCCGTGAGTTCGAGCCCCGCGTCAGGCTCTGGGCTGACGGCTCGGAGCCTGGAGCCTGTTTCCGATTCTGTGTCTCCCTCTCTCTCTGCCCCTCGCCCGTTCATGCTCTGTCTCTCTCTGTCCCAAAAATAAATAAACGTTGAAAAAAAAAATTTTTTTTTAATAAAATAAAATAATTACCTACTAGGGCTCCTTCCCTGGATTTTTATGGGATGTGTGATCACCAAACTCTTGTCAAGTGCGTTCCCAGGATAGGAGTTGTTAACGTTAATGGTCATGATGAGGTTTCCATCGGTGGAAAAGCAGGCAGGCAGAGGGAAAGAAGAGATGGCAGCCCTGAGGACGGCAGGCTGGCCCTGCCCTTTTCTCCAGCACTTCCCGCTTTAAGCCGTTTGAAGCTCTTATGAAGCCCCTAACCCACAATTCCAACAAATTGTAAATCGACCACCACAGCTTTATCTTCCTCATTCAGGACTCTAACGTAGCCCTTCGTGGTGCATCTGAGCTCACATGTCTTCCCAGGAGTCACATTCGACAGCTGGCCATATTTAGAAAGGAACAGAAAAGCCCACCTCTCACCTGAAGCTTAATGTCTGTAGGCAAGTGAGACAATGGTACGAATTTCCTTATTGACCAGATGGGCCATCTTCCCCGACAGGAGGAAGGGAGGTAACACAAAATGTAGATCCTTGGGGACAGGACTGGGGCTACTATGCTGAATGTGTATTTCATTCTTTTCTGGCAGACAGAGGTGGCAATAGAAGGTGACACTATTCAGCCTTTTAAGTGATCTATGCGACTTCAACGTGAGACCATCAGGAGCCTTAAGCAGGAATCCCTGTGGCATTCTCCACTTGCCCTCCATTCATTTTTTTCTCCCTCATCTGTTCCCCAAAACCCCTTCCAGACCCCTCTCCCGAGGCCCAGTCCTGACCGACATTTGTTCATAAATATCAGGAAGAAATATCAGGTTCCAAATGCTCCATACTATGATTTTTGACCCCGAACCTGCTTCTCCTTTGTCACCTCTCCAAAAAGCCCATAGAAACCCACTCTCCCCAAGTCCACGTGGCCATCAGGTGCTGTCAGTCCCCAAGCTGACCCCCAAGCCCACGTGGATGTCCCAAGCAGGGACTTGGCCAAGACAAAAGTCATGACTCACACCCATTTGCTCTTTTTTAAAATGTTTCTATTGGAGTATAGTTACCATACAATGCTACATTAGTTTCAGGTGTACAATATAGTGATTTGACAAGTTTATATGTTATTCTGTGCTCACCTCAAGTGTTGTGTACCTACCTTCAGTGTACCTACCTTTGCTCTTTGCCACACCATACGATCCCTTGGGTGATATCAAGGTCAAAAAGGAGCCAAATGGCTCCAAGTAGCCCTGAATCAGACCTGATATTAAAACTATGAAGGCAAAAAGCTAGGTAATGGCCAACTGATTTATGGAGAGACCAGAAAGCCGGGATATTAATTAGGATCATTATATCCCTTAATAATGAGATTCAGTTGACTTATAACGAGTTATAGGCACACTGTCTTTCACTCTGCATTGTTAATTGTACTTACTCATTTTTACAGTTGCTAAATTACAAGACATGCTATGGTTGTGAAGGAGAAGGAGGGATTTATGTGTGTTCTGTGCTAGGCTGTGGGATAGAAAGTAAAATTGAAAGTGTTAAAGAGTCCATGAGAAGGCCAATGTTATTTTCCCCGACGCACAGTCCCCAGATCCCGAGATAAGAAATCCTCCACAAAGGAGAAGGCCAGGACAGCCATCTTCCTCTGCAACCATTGCAACCAGGCTTCAGCCTGAGGCTCAGGTCTCCTAAAGCAGTTTGCGATTCCAGGAATGGCTCCAAATCTGTCTCACAAACACCTCCCAGGAGACCCACGCCTTCTTCGCTGTCCAGACTCTGCTGGGAGAGAGCCATCTTCGAAGACCAAAATTATCACCATCATCATCATTAATTTTCTCCAACATTCTGTGTGACCTTGAGCAAGTCCCTACCAAACTTGAGACACCATTTCTGGTCTGTGGCATGTGAGTTGGAATAGCTTGAACCTCCATCACACAAGACCTCACATACAGGAAGTGCTCAGTTCATATCAGCTGGCTGGTGGAACCAATCACAGCAGCGTATGGGGAGCCCAAAATGTCCCAAACTCAAATCTTCTACCCGAGCAAACTATCTCCCACCTTAGTGCAATTTCTGCCTCCCAGGCAAGCTTCACCTACTTGATTTAGCAGGGAAGACGGAAACAAGCAATGATTTCACCCCTCAGACAGAAACCTCTCCCCTTCATACAGGAAAGGCACCTGCCTCACCAGCCCTTTGTATGTTGTAGACTGTGTCTCGTTAATCAGTCACACAAACATATACCCACAGCATTATATACAGAGACAATGACATTGGAGAAAGGGTATCTTAACGGCTTAACAAGACTCTGCCTTGTGAAAGATGTTGTGTTTTTGTTTTAGAAGAAACAGTGGACAAGGTATTTCAGCTAGGGGGTGAGGCCCCAGGGAGCATGCACGACTGAAAAAAGATTCTTGCTCTCCTGCCTTCTAAAAAAGATAGATTTTTCTGGTTGCAGGAACTTTGTTTTGTTGAACTCCTAGGTGTCTTGGCTCTATAAATCTAGGGACACAACCCGGGAGGAAGAATTTGCTCTGCTTAATAAAGACATGGAGAATCTGGAACTCCCCCAAAGAAAACCTAGGAAGGAAAATCCCTACGTGGTATGGAGGCTTCACCGTGGGTGCAGAAAGGAGAGGAGAGAGTCCCAGAAGTGATGGGGATTTGGGGAGTGATCTTGCCTCTGGTGTTGAGACAGACGGTGGGAGAGTCAGTGCCTCTGTCTGCTGACAGTATGAGGCAGGGTGAGAAAAACCTTTAGCGACCAACAGGAAATCTACAAAATGTGTAGCAGGGTCAAATTAAAATAGGTTTAGTGAGGTCTTTGCGCAGCCAAACTAATCAATAATAATTTATAAATTAATGCTATGACAGTTTATCCATTCTAAGACGCACATATTGTTTTTGCATACTTTAATATCTTTGCAGGTCAGGATTCACCTTACAACTGATGGGCGTATATAGTAATTGACAATCTCGGGGCTTTTCTTTCTTTTGGATAAGAATGGTGTGTCTTACAATCAACATATGTCACATTTTTTTGAAATATGGTGGTTTTTTCAATAGATTCACAGGGGCACCGGGGTGGCTCAGTCGGTTAAGCATCGACTCTTGATTTCAGCTCAGGTCATGATCTCACGGCTTTGTGGGTTCAAGCCCCACATCAGGCTCTGCGCTCACGGTGTGGAACCTGCTTGGAATTCTTGGTCTCCCCCTCTTTCTCTGCCTCTCCCGCACACATGCTGTCTCTCTCAAAATAAATAAATAAACTTAAAAAAAAAAAAAAAGAAGAAGAAGATGTACCAATGACTTCAACTCTCCAGACCACGATTCACAAATACTGGCATTATCACAGTCCTCAGGGTTACCAGGTTAGATCCTGGCCAGCTAAGACAAGCTCTGTTAATTTTTCATTTAAACTGACATCTCCCAGAGTTCAGAGAGTTCTTATCTGATCTCTAGCATGTGATAGAGCACCGAGCAGAGGCAAATTTAATTTTACCTGACACCTTTGCCACAAGCTGATTAGCCAGCTGACAATGTGCTTTGATTAACACAATGGGTCATAAATATTTTGAATCTTTCCATTTTTGGATCACCACAAGGAGAGGCAACTCAGAGCATTGCTCCTCCATAAACGAGTCCTTTTAAATCCATGTATGAGGTTCTCCCTCTGCAAAAGCTCTTCCCATTCAGTTAAGGAAACATACATGATTTTTATTTCACTCTTTTCTTCTCAACGAAGAGACGTGAGCTTCTGATTTCATCTTTGCTTCGTGGAGACTCTGGAGACAAAACCTCCAACACAAGGTCTTTTATAAGACCAAGGAGCACTGCAAGGGCCCTTTCCTCAACCATGCTACAGACCTTTAGTAAAACCCCCAGACACACAGCACACACACATCCACTCACGCACTCACTTATACACATGCTCACACACACACACACATTTCTTGTTAAGGATCACAATTTTTGTATCTAGATAGACGTAGGGGCAAAACACCCAATGTGTGTGGTTGAGGGAGCTGCTGGCATCTATAATGCACTAATAGTAAGTAGAATCACTCATGTACAAAGATTAAAAATATGTGCCAAGCAGAGAAAGGGGGTCCAAGAATTTTTGCTGAGGGGCACCTGGGTGGCTCAGTCTATTGAGTGTTCGACTTCAGCTCCCGTCATGATCTCATGGTTCATGGGTTCAAGCTTTGCACTGCTTCGAATTCTGTGTTTCCCTCTCTCTCTGCCCCTCTCTTGCGCTCTCCTTCTCTCTCTCAAAACTAAATAAATATTAAAAAAAAAAAATTTTTAAGGAATTTTTGCTGAACCTTGTTGTTCGGGTGACTGAGACCAGATCAGCAATAGTTAGACTCTACGATCACTCACTGTGTTCCAGACACTCACATACAGTATCACTAACACCCAAGACGATCCTGCAAGGGAGGTGCCATGGTCCCAGAGGCTATGCAATAAGCCTGAGGTCACAAGATCAGCAAAGACCCAGGCTGGGAGTCAGACCCAGGACCATCTAGTACCAAAGTGCTAGCTCTTTCCCATTGCCAAGTGGCTTGTCATATCATCCATCGCCTCCTTTTTCCAGCCCTTGAAAGAGTTTCCCTGCTCTCTCTGTTAGCCTGGCTTCTCAGAAGGAGACTCCAGCAGCATTGCCAACCTCCAGGTGGTGAGTAACCTTCTCACTAACCTTGTGTTCCTCATTCAGTCCTGACAGATAGGAACAGTCCTTCCTTTCTGAAAATGTCACTGAGCCATCTTCAAGGGAAAAAAAGGCGACGCTGACATTCTACTTTTCCTGTGACTCCCTGGAGAACGTTTAATCCCCGTGACCTTGTGGCTATTTAAAAAGAGCCAATCCCAAGACCCTGTCAGTTGGTGACAGCGAGCATTTTGTCTAATGGGCCCGAGGGTGGGCACAGTTTGCAATGGGGAAGGGTAACATCTGGCCGGTGTTTAAAAGGCAAATGGGGTTTCTCAATGATTATTATTCATCAACAGTGTTCTGCATTGTTGTTTATGGAGAAAAACAAATCCCAAGCACAGATATTCAAAATCTTCACTGTTTTTACATTGAGCCAGCAAGATATTGCTTTCTGCTGAAGAATCAGAGGAACTCCAATTTGATTTTTATGACACCAAAAACAGAATATTATGATATTATTAAGAAGCATTAAAGCATAACAGCCATGGACATTAATAACTACCACTTATTAAGCCAGACCAAATGGCCTTGGTGATTTGCATTATCCAATCATATCCTCATAATAACTCTCTATATGTAAAACTATTCCCCATTTTACAGATGAAAAACTAAGTCAGAGACCTAGGGCTGGACCCACCCTGTGAAACGTTTGCCCCTGCCTATGACACGCTTAGTATAGACACTATACTAACTTTAGTAACTTTTAGCAGCATTTAACACTGCCATGACAACCAAGCCTCCTTTCAGGTTTTATAGCATTTTCTTTTTACTTCTTTGTACTGTACAGAAGTATCCGTCGGCAATGGGTTGGAAATTACATAACAATTTGTCCTGCACGACAGATGGCTTTAGAAGCACTCTTCCAAAACAAACAAACAAACAAACAAACAAACAAAAATAAAAACAAAACAAAAACAAAACAAAACAAAACAAAACAAAAAACAAACAAAAAAACCCACACAAACTCTTGCTCTGGAAGAAGGGTCAAACTGATAGGAGAAAACAAATAGATTCAAATATTAACTTGCCATTTAATGATTAGCCATCCTTCGTCAACATGACTAGGCCTCCAGGGCATCCGATGGGGCCCCAGCATCCCTTTCATTTAAAGCCCTCCTAAAGATGTTAGCGCTGGGGAAGGAGCATCTGTAGTCTGTCTTGTTCACTGGTCTGCTACTAAGGAGATGCTTAATAAACATGGTTGAGTGTGTGAACAAGTGAATAGCTTCTGATGGGCTGACAGGCTTGAGAACCATTATCTTCCACATTCCCATCCACCCTCCAGATTTTACCCATGTCAACAGGCTAGATGATTCCCATGGGCTTTCATCCTAGTAGGTAAGAAAAGCAGATAAAGCCAGAGGGTAATAGGGACTGTAAAACTCTCGTGAAGAATGGAAGGTGGGTGTGGAAAGCAAAGATGTCCACACCTCAGCCCCAGAGCTGGGAATGTGTTGGGTTACCTGGTAAAGGAGGAATAAGGTTGAAGATGGAATTAAGGTTGCTAGTCAGCCGACCTTTAGATGGAGAGAGTATCCTGGATTGTCTGGCTGGGCCCTGTGTAATCATGGCGTCTTTCAAAATAGAGGAAGGAAGAATGTTGAAGGAAAAAGAGTCCAGGCAGAAGAACTGAGTGTTGGGTCCCCTAGGGAGGACATGGCTTGGCACGTTCCAGGAGCAGAAAGGAGACTTGAGCGGCTGAGCTGAGGGAGTGAGAGGAAGAAGGAGCTGGAGGGAGAGGTGGGCAGAGGTCCATGAGGGCCTGGGAGGCCACCGCAGGGGACTAGGGTTTATCCTAGGAGCAGTAGACTGCCATAAATGGTTAAGCAGGGGGAGAATACAATATAATAATGAGCTGGTGGCTTATCATCTCCTGGGTACTTCACAAGGAGCCCAAACTCAACCAAGTTCGAAACTGAAGTCATCATGTCATATATCCCGAGTCAGCAGTACTGAGATTCACCAAGTCACCTACCCAGAGGCTAAGAGTTAGCCCAGACTTCTCTTTCCGAACCATGCTCATCAGTCCCTTCTCCTGACCTGTCATCCATGCACGTTTCCTCTGCCACATCCACATATTAGGGATGAAGGTCTCATAACTACCCCCAGCTGGAGGCCCTGGCTGTGACATTGCCTGCCCTTAACCATCCCCCACAAAGCAGCAAAGCCACGTGCCCAGAAGGCACACCTGGCCATCCCCTGCTTGAAACCCTCCAATGGTCTCCTACAGTATACCCGATGAAGTCTTAACTCCCAGGGCCTGCTCTGGGGTGAGGCAAGGGAGGCCCTTTCCGAAGGCACAAATTTAAGAGGGTGCCAAAATAGTAATCAAGATGAATAATAAATATATCAACGACTTTATTGCAGTATCATTTACAAACCAAAAAAAGTTTACCTGTTTGGAGTATATAATTCAAGGGTTTGGTATATTTACAATATTATGCAGCCATTACCGCATTCTAATTTTAGAACAGCTTTACCATTTCAAAAAGTGGCCTTGTGCCTGTTAGCAGTAACACTCCAGCACCCTTGCCACTCACTCTAGGCCTAAACAATCAGTGATCTACATTATATCTCTGTATAATTGCATTTTCTAGATATTTCACAGAAATGAAATCATATCATAAGTGATCTTTTGTGGCTGGCCTCTTTCACGTAGCATTTTCTCAAGGGTCATCTGTTTTGCAGCATGAATCAGAAAGAAATTCATTCCTTTATTGGTGGCCAAATATTTTTCCATTGCATGGATGTGGCACATTTCATTGATCCATTCATCAGCTGATTGATAACTGGGAGTCGGGGGTACGGGTTCTATCCTGCTGTTTACACTCATGTACATGTTTTGTGTGGACATATGTTTTCATATCTCTTGGGAGGGTAGCTAGGAGTGTAATTTCTGGATTGGATAACATCTCTATGCCTGAGTTTCTGAGGACATGCCAAGATGTTTTCCAAAGTCCTACCATTTCACATTAGCGCCAGTGACACAAAAGGGTTGCCATTTTCCCACATCCCCACCAATATTTGTAATGTTCTCTTTTTGTTACAGTCGTTCTAGTGAGTGTGAAGTATGGCCTCTTTGTGGTTTTGATTTCCATTTCTCAAATGACTAAGGATGCTGAGCATTATTCACATGATTATTAGCCATTTGGGTATCCTCTTTGGAGAAATGTCTACTGAAATCATTTGCCTGGGTTTTTTATTATTACTATTTATTTTTCAGTTTATTTATTTATTCTGAGAGAGAGAGAAAGCATGAGCAGGGGAGGGGTGGAGAGAGAGAGGGAGAGAATGAGAATCCCAAGCAGGCTCCATGTTGTCAGTGCAGAGCCCGACGCGGGGCTCGAATCTACGAAACTGAAACCATAAGATCATGACCTGAGCCGAAATCAAAAGTCAGACACTTACGTGACTGAGACACCCAGGTGCCCTTTCCTGGTTTTTAATTAGGTTATTAATTGAATTTAATTTATTTAATTAGGCATTATTATTTAATTAGGTATTTATCATTAAATTGTAAGTGTTCATTATGTATTCTAGATATAAGTTCCTTATCAAATATATGATTTGCACATATTTTCTCCTGTATGTTATCCTTTTACTTTCTCGATGGCATCCTTAAAAGTACAAAAGTTTGAAGTCCCACGTATTAATCTTTTCTTGATTGCTTGTGGTTTTAGTGTCACATCTAAGAAATCGTTGCTTAGCCAAAGATCATGAGGACTTTTTCTAGTGTTTCCTTCTAGGAGTTTTAATTTAAATCCTTACATTTAGGACTATGATTTACTTGCACTTAATGTTTGTGTATGGTGTGAGGTAGGGGTCCAACTTCATTATTTTGCACGTGGATATACAGTTGTCCCACCACCATATGTTGAAGAGATAAGTTATAGTTTAATGCCATGAAGACAAGATCAGTAATGGTACCATGCTGAGCCATATGGGGACCTGAGGCAAAGAAAAAAAAATCAGTAATACTTATTCATTATTATTTAAAATTTTGATATTTTTTCTTGATTACTGAGCTTTTGGAGCCTCTTTAAATTTGGCATCTGAAGTAATTGCTTCACTACTCACCCTCATCACAGTCCTGATGACTCCTAAGCTTAGCATACCAAGCCTTCCCCATTTTCTCTTCTACCTGCTCTTTGAAACACCTGCATCTCAGCCCATCCTACCTTGACTTTTATTAGTAAAATAGAGTTTTGTTCATGTAGATTTGATCAAATACAGATTTGACCATGCTATGTCAGGCATCTGTCATTTTTATCATACTTTTCACTTAGTTTGGAACATATTTCTCATTCTCCATTGCTTAGCTCTTTCCCATCCTACAAGATCAGGTACGAACCCCTCCAGAACATCCTTGAACCTCTGGTTTGGGTTAAATGCTCCTCATCTGTGCTTCCATACTGTCTGCTTTTCTTGCAACATGGCACATATCACCCTAGTAATGACTACCTATTACCTGTCTTCTCTCCCTCAGGATTGCTGTTCTTTGTCCCTTGTGTCCAACTATGTATGTCGTATCCACCTGAACATTCCCAGGTCCTAACACAGTGCCTGGAACATGACAAATACAAAAACATAGATGTGTAATAGTTCATCTAATGGGAGTATAGCAGGGAGAAAGCAATTCCATCTGCCTAAAGTGAACAGAGTTGGTTTCCTCCAGGAACCCTGAAGAAGGACAAGAACTAAGCATCTGTCATAGAAGTCCTGTCTGGTGGAAAGTGAGGTATCCCAAAGAGCAGAGGCTGTACCCCACACAAGAGCTCCCTGATGACACTCCTATGATAGAAGCAAAGACTCCCAAGACCTCATCAGAAGCTCCATCTAGGTACAGGAGGGTACTACAGACATTCAGTAACAGGAACTGGTCCTAGGGCCCCACAAGTGAGGCGGGGAAGTGGTGGCTTCCAAAGAGGACAGCAGTGAGCAAAACGTAAGGACAAATTCCCGCTGAGCTCACTTCATTCTTTCATTCATCCATTCACTCACCAGGCATCCCATAAGCATGTATGAAACATCTTTTAGGTACTGGGCTGGGCCCTGAAATACAGGAGTCAAAGATGAGGCTCTGACTGAGAGAAGCTCATAGTCAAGTAAACTGCTACAAACCTACTACATGCAGGTGGGACCCCAAGAAGAGAAGGATTTTTACCACAAATTCCATCCTTCAGTGGGTTTATTGGATCCTTCTAGTTGCCCCCCCCCCCATCCACCCTCTGCCTTTATCCACTCTACCAAACCCTGGGAGACTGAACTCCTTGGACCACACCATTGGGCTCCCTTGCCTACTGATTTACAAGTGGCCAACGTTTCACACCAACAAGAGTTAAGGAGAGAAGCAACCAGGAGGATAGCATTTATTACCAATGCTGTGGGACTGCCATGGTCTGGTTTCATTCAAGGTCAAGGGTTCTGCTTTGAGCTTCATTCCACACAGCATCCCCATATCCTGATTCTCTTTCCCTTCTCTTCACACCTTCAGACCTACAATGGCAACTAGATCTCATAGCATTGGACTATTCATTATGCTTTCCCTAAGTAAGCCCTGTTCCCAGCCTTGTAAATAGCCCTTTATTAAATTCTTCTCAAATTACCCTAATGTGAGCGTGCCATCTGTTTCTCACTGAGATCTCGACTGATACAATGAGCTCCTAGGGGATATATGACAAGAACATCAATAAATAGAGGAATCCCTTTGGACACGTGAATGAATACATATGGCCACCCACTGGGGAAGGAGGCCATGGGGAAGAGGCAAAGCCAATGCCTTGGGATTGTTTGCCTTTGTACCCAGGAGGCTGGAAAAGGGCAGGGCACTGATTAAGTGTAGCTGGTAGTCTACCCTTAAAGGATAGCATATTTGGAGAGCTGGGAAAGTTCCTTTCCTCCAGAGAAATGCCTGGGGGATAGTAACTTTGACTTGTCTGGGAGTAGACAGCAATGAAGCATTAATGAGCTTAACCCTTAGGGGTCACTCCGTCTTCCCATGCCACCCCGGAGCCTCAGAACAAAGGAAGGGGCAAGCTGATACACTCCAGCTCTAGAGGAAGAACAAAATAAGGTTGTTTCCTAAGAGCTGTAGAAAATATCAGTAAATAAAAGAAAAAAGCACAACTCTGCCAAATCATCTCAAAGAGACAAAATGATTTCCAAGGCCTATAAAAGTTGCTTGCAACCTGACATATCTAGAGGTTAGCTGGATGTGTCCAGTGTGGGAATGTCCACATCAGAGAAAGAAGCATCATCAGGCTCTTCCAACGCAACACCACTGAGTATTCAAATCACACCTCTCACAACCCTCTTCCTGTTCCATCCCCCTCAAAACACCACAGGAGAATTATTTGGTTCCCCGTGTTGTTTTCTTGAAAGAAAAAGGATACTTGATGTTGAAAATCAATACATTTGGCATCAGTTTTTATTATTCCTTAGTCTTCTAGAAGCACTGTTAGCACGAGTTGTTTTCCTCAAGTCAGGTAGGCTTTGGAACAGTTAGAGCATAAGACCGCACCCCTCCCTCCAAAAAAAGCAAAGGTCAAGCCCTGGAGTTGGGGAGAAGTCATGAAGGTCAGTCCTGGGCAGAGGCCCCTGGACACACGCGCACGCGCACACACACACACACACACACACACACACACACACACACACACATACACACACCCTGGTACATTGGCGAGCCCTGTCTCTCTCATCCCCTTCTTGACCAATTGATTGATTGACTAAAATTCAAGACTTTACCTTAATCCATTTTCAATTTCATAGGTTGACTTTGCCCCATTGTTCTTCTTGACTGATTCTATCAGTCACTGTATTTGCTGCCTCTGTCAGACTAGAGTAATCCAGATATTTGATAAGCAGGCATGACCTGGGTGATTGATAAAAATGTTAAGCAGACAGGCTTCGGTCTTCAATCCCATCCTGGTCACTCTTCTTTTAAAACTCTGGTCTACCTTTTTTCTTTGAAGTGTAGAGCCCAGAACAGAAAGCAACATTATACATGTGGTCTAATCCATGCACCACAGAGTGTGGCTGTCCCCTCCCTCTCTTCAGTTCTGTGCTCCTACTGATACAGGCTACAAACAAAGTATCTCCCTACTTGAGCCTGGCTCATATGGCTACCAAAGAAAGTACCTCAATCATTCTTTGCCCTGTTGATATTAAGTCACACCAGTCTATCTTATTGGTTTTCATTTGGACTCAAGTGTAGTCCATTTGATTCCTGTTCAATTCGGCCTCATTATGCACCAACTGTTGCTTGAGCATGTTGAGATCTATTGGGATCCTGGAACAATGGATCAGATACATTCCTTGACCTCTTGAGCACCATCTCATCCCTAGTTCTATCTCTGTATTTTAATTCCAGCAGTATAAACCACTTCTGGGTCTCCACAGTATCCTTTAGACTGTGAATTACACTGTGGCCTCGGTGACACTCATGGTTGTAAATTAACACAAAGGTCCACAGGCCAGGCTCTGACCCACGCCCTGAAGCACTGGTCCACACTACAGAAGGCCCAGTAGCCAAGGGATCTGGGAAGTCTCTGGGTCAGGTGGGCAGGAGAGTGGGGGGCAGGGGGGCAGCCTGGTCTCCACACTTAGGAGGCTCTGTGAATAGCACACGGTACAGAAGACTGAGGGCACACTGGAAATCTGTCTGTCTCTCTCTAGCTAAGGCAGAAGCTGTTCATTGCTCCCCTACATCATTCTCTTCTCTTGAGAACAGACCCCCATTTTAGTAAAGCACATATGACCATGTGCAATCAAGACAGTATTTCTCACTCCTTTACTGGAAATGGTCCTGAGACAAAGTTCTGACCTATGAGATACAAGAGGTCGTGTTATAAGGGGCTTTCGGGAAGGTTTCCTAGAGGGAGGGGGTGAGCAATCTCTTGTCGTCACCTGCTCTGCCTGCTGCCTGTCTGGAATCTGGACACGACGACCTGGACCTTCCATTCACTGGCTCTTCCAACAGCCATCTTACCACCATGCAGTGCACTTGAAGTTAGAAGGGACTCTGGAGGCTTGTGGAGGAGACAGATTGAAGCCTGGCCTCAAAGCCGCAATCCCAGTAGGTAGACCAGTAGTCCTGTAGACCGCCTCTACCAGGTTTCTTTGATGCAGGGGCAAGCGGGTTTCATTAACATAAGCCCCCTTCCAGAAGCCGCTTTCTGCTTTGACTCTGCAAAAGACTCCTGCTCTTTGATATTGTTTTCCCAACTGCAAGATGAAACTGCCAACATGACGTGGACGGAAAAGCACACTGGACACCCCACTCCTCCCCCCATTTACTCAGCATGTTCTTACTTTGAGCCTGTCAGAGGTCAAGTGCTGACAAGATGCTGGGAATACAAAGGCAAAAGATTCAAGGAATTCCGTCTGCAGGATTTGTTTTATGACTACTTTTCTTACTCTTTCTTTCTTCTTTATTTCTTCTAACAAAAACTTAGTAAGCAGCAATGAAGGTGCCCTTCCTGGGACAGGCCTTGGGAACGAGGCTAGCATATTGAGCAAGTAATAACACAAAGGCGACAAATTTTTTTTTCAGTATAAGTATGTCGCATGCAGTCATTGTTTTATTTTTTTAAGGTTATTTATTTATTTTGAGAGAGAGAGAGAGCAGTGCAGGGGATAAGGTGGGGAGGGGCAGAGAGAAAGATGGAGAGAGAGAATCCCAAGGAGGTATGGGGCTCTGTGCTGTCAGCACAGAGCCTGCTTGGGATTCTCTCTCTTCCTCTTTCTCTGCCCCTCCCCATCTCTCTCTCTCTCTCTCTCTCTCTCTCAAAATAAATAAATACAAAAGAATAATGGGACACCATCAGAGGGTTATTAGCAGGGGAGTGATAAGATCTAATTTATTTATTTTTAATTAGCTTTTTTAATTTTCAGAAGAACACTTAACATGAGATCTACTCCCTTAATACATTCTTTTTTTTTTTTTTTTCAACGTTTATTTATTTTTGGGACAGAGAGAGACAGAGCATGAACGGGGGAGGGGCAGAGAGAGAGGGAGACACAGAATCGGAAACAGGCTCCAGGCTCTGAGCCATCAGCCCAGAGCCTGACGCGGGGCTCGAACTCAGGGACTGCAAGATCGTGACCTGGCTGAAGTCGGACGCTTAACCGACTGCGCCACCCAGGCGCCCCCCTTAATACATTCTTAAGTGCACACTGCAATATTGCTGTCAACACACACAATGTTGTACAGCAGACTCCTCTTTCACAAGTCAAACTTTCTATCTGTTCCGGAGCAATTCCCAGTTCCCCCTTTCCAGCCCCTGGCAGCCACCTCTCTACTCTTCTCTTGTGTGAGTTTGTTGCAGGCACCTGGGAGTAATCATGGAGTGCTTGTCCTTCTGTGGCTGGCTGGCGTTACTTCACTAATGATCTTGCGGTTCATGCATGTCGTCACAAACGGTGGGATGTCCTCCTTTCAGTTCTGGAAGACCTTCCTGCCTGCTAGGCGGAGGTGACACGGGGCCCGGAGGAGTGGCCGAAGCAGCAGGGACAAGAGTGAGGAGGCTTTTCAGTACCTACCCGAACTGATGGAGGCTTCAACGGGAGATGCAGCAAGGCCAGTGACAATGACCTGACCGTTCGCATTCTGGATGCAGAACAGACAGGACTAGTAAATGGATGAACGACAGGGCTGCAGGAGAAAGGTGAATCGAATATGACCGCAAGGACTTACTTCCGAGTAACTGACAAGGGAGGGTCTCATGTCCCAAGTTGGGAGCCCTTCTCCAGTGAGTGCGGTGGATAGAACAGTAAGGAAGTCTGGCTTGGCTGGGTGACTTCCACTAAATATTCGAATGGGGGGATTGCCCACTCACACTTGCGTTTATTATCTCCAATTGACGGGATGGAAAACTGCAGGGCACACACTCAAGTCTGTCCGCACACAGCTTATTTCACTCCACCACATTATTTTAAACCGCTGCACCTGCAGAGGTGAGGCATGCACCGAGTGAGATCACAGATTTTGAACTGTAATGGTTATGAATGTGGGGCACGGTCTGAAGATGGGCCAGGGTGAGGAACCCACACGTGTCAGGGAATGGATAAAACGTGCCCAGCTGTGCCTGGGAGCCGTGTCCCCTGCCTGCCGGGGTCTGCCACATTTCCCAAGACAGGCTGCTCCAAAGCCAGCCTTCACACCATCGCCTCTGAATCATTCACACCACCATTGCTAAATAATTCACCTCCGTGTAGACAAAATGGGTCCACAGGCTCCCCAAACATCGTGGGGCTGGTGCATAATTTACAGAGCAATGCGCAGCCTCCCTGTGTGGGGAGAACAACGAGGCTTGGACACCTGCCAAAGTTGAGAAGGGCATCAGCTGGAATAGATAGAAAAAGCAGCTCATGGAAGAGTGTGTCAGAGAAGCAAAGGTGCCTACCGAATCCTGGATTCCCAAGGCAAAAGCAAGGCAGCAAAATATGGGGGTCAGGCTGCCTCCATGCAGGGGTTGGAGTCCGGGCGGGAGAGCCCGCAGTTAGCATGTGTTTTGGAATATTACCGATGCCACACTTTTCCTGACCGCTGAGAACCTGAGACCCAATCAATCAGTGTTGTCCTTTGCAAATCAGCATTGCCTCTGGCGAGAAGGATATTTAGCAAATATCCAAGCATTTTGAGGTGGATGGGAGATAACAGCGTGTGTTTGGGAAAAGAGTAATAGGACGTGCAATTTTCTTTCCCTGGAATTCTCTCCTGTCCACCCCTTAGGCACTTGAAAAATTCCTCCTCCTTTTTCAAGAACCATCTCCATGGTCACCTCCTCCAGGAAGTCTGCTTTTCCTCAGGCAGACCCAGTCTCCATTCTCATAAAGAACCACATTTTGTAAATGTTGGTCTCCTACGCTGGACTGTGAGCTCCTCAGCGACACAGACTCTGTTTAAAACTGTAATCCTAGTGCACAGCTGGGTCCCAGCCACATAGGTGAAATGTTTGTAGAATGAATGAAAGAAATAAACAAGACAAATGCCGTGACTTACAAAATCTTTTCCCCAGACGTTGCATGGAGTATTGCTGCTTTGAAGATCAGCATTAGATCAGAAGAGGATGTCAAAGTGTGTATGAACAAACACAGACGATTCACAGAGGTTACGCTGCATCTTCAAGAACCATTCTGCACCTTGCTCTCTGTGAATCGATACTTCCGTTTCTGACCACCTTTCAGCTTCAGCTCCTTGAGTTTGGCGTCTGGTTCGTGCTGTAATGACCTGACCCTGTTTTGTGTGGGTTGGTTCCTAAATCAGGCAGGCATATTTTCAATGTGAGTTTCTAGCCCTGTCACTTAGAAGCTGTGTGACCTTGGTTTTGTAAGTTTACCTCTCTGGGCTTTAGCTTCCGTACTTCTAAAACAGGCAGATTAGTGGTGTAGGAATATTAATAGTACCTACCTCATTACGCTGTGAATATTAAATGAGATAACGCAAGTAAAGATCTTAGCACAGAAGCTGGCACATAGTAAGCATTGAATAAACGTTGGCTATTACTATTGTTTTCACTCTGTTCCAAGATATGTGATTTACACTGTCTCTAACAAGCCTTCTATCACGTCTATCCACCCTACCGTCATCAGCTTGGCTCTGAGATTTGCTGTCTGAATACCTAAATCCCAGAATGTGTTTGCCAACCGCAGGCTCCACCCTTCTGGGTCATGACCTCTCGCCTGCCTCTGGAAACTTCTAAAGATCAGGATTAAAGATTTGAATTACCTTGAATTATTTTTAGGTTTTCAATCTTTGCGATTTTGAATACAACTCCTCACAAAGACTGGACTATAGAAAGCCCCAGCTTCTGTTTGGGTTGTTTCTACTTGATCCCAAAGACACAATGACACTTAGAATTTAAATAGCATTTACTATATGCTTGGCATTTTCCAAAGTGTTTTACATTTTGTCCTCAAAACAACCTACACGGTACCAGTTATGGTCCCACTTTGCGAATGAGATATTGAATGAGATATTGAGGCACAGAAATGTATTCTTTGTAGGCAGATTGGGCTCGTCATACTGTATTCAAGAGAGCTTGCAAATTGGAGCTAGGTGACAAGTTCACATCCATGGGAAAAGAAAAACATGATCACCCCCAAAAGGTTTAATCTTTCCCAATTTTAGACATCAAAGAGGGGGCAGGTTCTGGTATACAAAACCAAGCAAAGCTTAGATGGGCAGGAAAAAAAAAGGGAATCTCCTTTTCTTCTGAGCTCACTTTTTAGCTAAGATTTTGACGTAGCTAAATACACTTGAAAGAAGGTACGAGAAATTGGCCCTGGCCTCAAAGAAAGGTGTGGACGAGGGCAAAGCAGGTAGATTGCCTGAGGGGGACCCAAGGCTGCATCAGGGAGCAGGTATCTTCTTTTTTTTTTTTTTTTTAAACATTTTATTTATTTTTGAGACAGGGAGAGACAGAGCATGAACAGGGGAGGGTCAGAGAGAGGGAGACACAGAATCTGAAACAGGCTCCAGGCTCTGAGCTGTCAGCACAGAGCCCGATGCGGGACTCGAACTCATGGACCGCGAGATCATGACCTGAGCCGAAGTTGGATGCTTAACCGACTGAGCCACCCAGGCGCCCAGGGAGCAGGTATCTTCTAAAGCAAAGTGCCAAGTAGTACACTGGCTGGGGTTAATTCCATTCTGTGTCCTGGGAGCCCTGCTACCCATTTGTGCCTGCTTCGGTTGTACCGCGGGGAATGAGGGGTGGATTTAGGTACACCTTGGGCACATATGAAAGTAATATGGACTGTGTCTGAAGACAGCCTTGTTGGCAGCAGCAGTCATGAGAGTCCAAGGGGGTGGGTGTGTCTCAGGGATGAGGAAGAACCCTCCCCCACCCAAGGGAGCTCCCCCATCCACTGCCATCTGACACAGATGAGGATTCGATTGCATCCAAGGCTCCCGCATATTTCTTTACCTGCCCAAAGGTGAGAGAGGCCCACAGGACAATGAAAATGGAGGCCCCACTCAGCTAAACCTGGAGGCTGCTCTAGGTCAGCCAGCTGGGGTCCCAAGGGAAGAAAGAAAATAAATTAAACTCCTTCATCTGGAAAATAAATACCAAATGGCAAGTGATTGTGTGCACTGCACGACTGAGAAAGGGAGGTTTAATTCTCTAATTATTGCCTCTAGTGTCCCCATGGAGATAAATAGCAAGTTGGTGGGGAGAGATAATCAGGGCATAAATACTGTATCTCCTTGTCTTCTCTTACTTAATGATATAATAAAAATATTTCCCCTTAGGTATTCAGTTCCAGTGAAAAAAAAATTCTTGAGATAATATTTTCATCTTAAGCTCGGTTCAAAACAAATCCACAGAGATTAACTGAGCAACTACTATGATAAGGTGTTCAATGCTGGGGCTGCAGAGCTCAATATGGCAGGTTCTGCTGGGGAAGCAGTAAGTCTAACCTCCCTGCACACTCCCCACAGCACACATTCACATATTTCTAAGAAACTTTAGGTCTCAAATGGGTTTTCTAAAAAAGGCACCTTTGTTTATAACATTTGCCACGAAGAGTCTATGATTTCACCAATATTCACCTACGTCCTGTTTGAAAGATTGTATCTATTAAGCAAACTGGCAAACTATTATTAAGTAATAATTAATTTCCACATTTTATATTTAAAACTTCCAATAAGAGTTTCTTTCCAGAAATAAAGTCATCATGAGTCAATAGAATCCAAGCCAAAATTTATATATTCATTTAACAATCATATATAGAGTGAGTGCCTGCTTTGTGACAGGCATTGTTTGGGGTACGTGGAACAAGACAAAGAACAAAATGTTAAGAAAAAAAAAATTCCAGGTAGCATCAATTCTACTGGCAAAGGGAAGTCAAAACTAATTTACAAGTAAATAATAAGTGAATCCTGTTATGAAATGTGTATTATATGGTGCATTATAAAATGATATTATAAAATACATTATATTGTGTATTATATTGTATTGTGCATTATATATTGTGTATTATAAAATGGTAAGAGTTATTAGAAAAAGAAAAGCAACGTAAGAGCCGTGTCCATGGAGATATGTGGAGGGGAGTGGTGAACGTAAGGAGTGTTAGCTGTAACTTCGGCACAGGATTTGTGGAGAAAGTGCCAGTCAGAGGAGCTAAGAGTGAGCCACGTGGGTATGTGGGGAGTGAGCAGTCTAAGCAAAGGTGGGAACAGCAAAGTACGCCTGGAGTGTCAGGGGGACAACAGGCTCAGTGCAGCCGGACAGAATCGAAGGATAGTGCTGTAGATGACCAGAGACGGTGCTGAGAAAGAGGTGGCGGAGGGCTGTGTTGGACGTTGTGAAGACGCTGCTCTACTCCAAGGGAAACGCAGAGCCTTGGAAGATTTTTTAAACCAAGGAATGACAGCATAAGACATGCGTCCCACTTCCTAGCTTGTGTACTTTTCTTTAGCCTACCCGGAAAATAGCCAGCGGGCTTCCTGAAATATTGGAAATTCCTGAAGCAGCTTCTGGGATCACGTCTGAGCTACAAGAAAGGTACAGAAACCCAGGTGTGGTGCCCCTATTGGTTTTATAAAGAAGAACACGGAAACCCTGAACGGGCAGTGGACTAGCCTACGGCCCACGTCTGACCCACGGCCGGACCCAGGACTCCGGAAGCCCGAAAAGTGCTCTCCCCTCCCCATCATGCAGTAACCAAACTGAATAGGCAAGAAGCAGCCAGTCTTGGTGCATTTATTTAACTTTTTTCAGCTCACCTTTGCTGGCCAGGTGCCATGCTAAGTGCTTTACAAGCGTTCTCCCTCTGAAGACGTGCAGACTCCATAATGGAGGAGTTGTTCTTCCCAACTCATGGCGAGAACTGAGACCCAGAGGGTTTCCTGCACTTACGCGTGGCACAAACTACACTTAGGGGAGTCAGGATTCGAACCTAGGCTCCGCACCTGACTTCAGAGTACCTCTGTGCCACTGCAGAGGAAGATTTATAAAAGTACTGAACCCAGTTTCATATTTATTTGCATTTCTGCACCCGATTATTTAGCTTCTTTTCCACTTCGTGACTCTCACTGGGACTTTCTGTATATGTTGATTTAAACTCACAAGCTTGGGGATAAATTCTAATGAGGAAGTGAGGTCATTACATAAAACACTTAGGCTACAACCAAGCACCTTCTAACATATGGGAAAAATAGTTTCTCAAGAATAGGAATGAGTCTCACTGCCCAGATCAAGTCAACACTCACTCCCAGGAGCTCCTCTGCTCCCTTCCTCAAGGGGAAAGAGACCCCTCCCAGTTCCAGACACGCACAGTCCTGACAGCTGTCCTGTGTGCAGCCCAGACTATGGGCCAGGCATTTAATCTCCATAATCTCCAAACTTCTCAGCAACCTCTGAAGCAGGTGCAATCATCGAGACTCAAGTAAGTTCAGGAAGTTTCCCAGAATCTCACAGCCGGTGAGGGGCAAACTCCACCCCACACTGCCTTGGAAATCCACCTGTCGCACTGAGCAGAAGACCTGAGTTCAAGCCCATTTTCAGGTGTGAATAAATGCCAGGAAGGCAGGAAGCTCATCTCTTTTGGTCACACTGGATCCCCAGCACCCACATCTTAGTACTGGGACGCTTGATGGCTATTTGCTGAATGAATGAATGAACGAATCTCCTCTGAGGCTCAGGTTCCTAATGTGTAAAACTCTGATTTCACAAAGAGATGGAACTAGGAAGAGGAGAAAGGGCTTTGTGAGGCACAAAGGCCTAAATAATAGTTGTTCTGAATCATGATGCTATGATTTGACCTTGTGTTGCTGTTATGTCTGTGACTTCTTTTCTCCTAATGGCCTGTAAGCAAGCTGTGGTATCTGATGGGACATTATGCCACCATGAGTTTGGATGAATAACTAACCAGGAAAAGGGTTTCATTTTGGAGGGGGGTGCGGGGGTGACAGAAAAGAATAAAAGGCTTAAATCAGAATATCTGTGCACCCCTTCAAAGAGCACCTATGTACTGTAGGCTGTGGGACCTGGCCCTTTAAAAACAGAAACAATAAAAATTTGTCTTTCTCAGGAGTGACAGGGCTCTCTCAAGGTCGACTTCAGACTTGTGGGTCATTCTCCTTTAGCACCTGTATCAACTAGCAAAAATAACTACAAAAATCAATGGATGCTACATGCTGGATGGGGAGAGACTACAAAACAGAGGATTATCCTTCCTCAGGAAGACATGAGATAAAGGGGAATTGATTGAGGCTGTCAGGTCCCTCCTTTCATCGGGGCCTTGGGAGGGAGGGCTCAGAGCCCGCAGAAGGGCGGGTTGCCTTTCTAACAGCACAGGGTCCCCTGGGAATGCTTTCTTTTTATGCCAAGCTGCTTCTAAGGTCCAAACTGGCTTCCTGTTCTTCTCCAGGGACCTGGCCTGTTTTCTCACCAAAGTCACCCTGTCAGCCTCCACATCCTCTCTGAGTTATCTCCCTGAAGCCTGCTCATGGAGGGAGACCCTGGCTCCTCGGCCCCAACCCACACACCCTTTATTCCTGCCACCAGAGATGTGCATGAGGGCCCTTTCTGCCCACCCACCCCCCTGCCCCTGGGGAGAGGCAGGGGCTCACAGCAGGCATCCAAACCAGCCTGTGGTTCCACACTCCAGGTTGTGCCTGAGGAATGCCCGGTGCCCTGATGGCCTCTGGCTGTCTTCTCTCATCCCTGCCCTGTCCTCTAGAGCCTGATCCCTGTCATTCCCATCCACCCTCCACTCACTACACCCCCTCCCCTCTGGCCCCACTCTCTCTGGATTCCTAGCAGTTTCCCAAACCATTCGTTTTAATGGGTACCTGGGAGTTTTCTCATCAGACATGGTAAAGCGTGCAGAGAAATGACTGTCATGAAGGAGGACGTTTCCTCATTCTCACACCATGCCCTGTGGAGCCACGGGAAGAATCACCATTCAGTCAGGAGGAAAGGTGGGGGGTGCCGGGGACAAGAGCCTTGACTCTTTACTGTGGTGTCTACAGGACAGACCAGGGAGGGAGTACAGAGTAAGCAGGTGTGGGATTGGCTGGTGTGAATCATTTAAGTGGGATCTGGGGCCTAGGGTCTGTCCCCACAGTCTGGCACATGCCCCAGAGATGACCAGGGCAGGGAAGGGCGGCCTGGAGTGTAGAGCTGAGAAGGGAGATGGTTGAGGACTGAGCAGTGGGTAGATTGGTTTACACATGAAAGATGGCACCCAGAGGCCAACTGCCTCTAGGAATCAGCTGGCCCCAGGTAGGGCAGTCCCACCAGGGTTAGCAAAGCCCCCAAGATGTCAAAGCATCAAAAAGACAGAATAAATGTATACAATTACATTTGTCGATTATTCCTCAATAAAGCTGGAAAAAATACAGAATAAGAAGACATGATGAACACACTCCACATTCCTTCAGACATCCCAAAGGGACTGGTCTCGGATGTGTGGGTGCCCCAAGACAGGAGGCTAATCATTTCACACCTCTTGACTCTCAGTTCCCAGCTCCCCTCAACCAGCAATCAATAGAAACTTCGCACGACTGAACCAGTTCCCCGAGCCGAGTACTCCCCTGGGCTCTGCGAGTGGGATTTGAGAGCTAGAAAGAGAAATCCTTGCCCCCAAAGAATGGTCGCCAAATTTCACTTTCCAGTCCATGTCTCCAGAGGCCCATGAGCTGGGTATCGTGCAGGTTTCCCAAGGTTTGCCTTAACCACGCACCGCAAACGAGAGGGGCTTAAAATAAGAGAAATGTATTCTCACAGTTCTGGAAGCTAGAAGCCTGAAGTCAAGGCGTCAGCAAGGCCGTGCTCCCTCTGAAGGCTCTGGAGAAGAGTCCTCCCTGCCTCTTGCAGCTTCAGGGGTCTCTAGTGATCCTTGATGCTCCTTGGCTTGTAGCTGCGTAACTTCAGTCTCTGCCTCCGTCTTCACGTGGCCATTTCTTTGCGACCGAGTCTCTGTCTTCACGTGGTGTTCTCCTCTCTGTGTGTCTGTGTTCACATCTCCCTCTTCCTATAAGGACACCAGTCATTGGAGTAGGGCCAATGCTACTCTAGCATGACTTGACTGTAACTCAGTTGCATCCACAGAGACCCTGTTTCCAAGTAAATTCGTAGGCACAGGTATTAGGGGTTAGCGGGGACACAATTCAACCCGCAACCTATCTAGCCAGAAGAGAAAGACACATCCAGAAATAGCCTGTGATAATTGGGGGGGGGGGGGGCGTGGATATATTTTGTAGAGATTCCAGCACCCTTAGCTTGATAAACTGTAAGACTCTTCATTCATTCCATCCATCTTCTTTCTTCCTTCCCATCACCCCCTCTCTTGTTTTAGGGTGCTTTCCACCATGACTAGGCCGCAGCTCCCATGTCCCCAGAGAATGCCAACCAAGGTCTCTATGGACCAAAGCAAAGCACAGCTGATCACGTCTCATTTCTTAACCGCGCTGCCCTGGAAAGAAAGCACCAGTGAATTCCATCTCAAGAAAGCATCTGTCTTCGTCTGTTCAGACTGGACTACTACAAAATACCGGACGGGGAGATTACATACAGCAGACATTTATTTTTCACGGTTCTTGAGGCTGGAAGTCCGGGATCATGGTGTCAGCAGATTCAGTGTCTAGAGAAAGACCTCTGGCAGGTTGCAGACTTTGTCTTGTGTCCTCACGTGGTGGAAGGGGCTAGGAGGCTCTGAGGGGGTTATGTTAAAAGGGCACCAATCCCATTCACAAGGCCCCACCCTCATGACCTGATGACCTCCCAAAGATGCCAACTTCTCAACACCATCGTACTGGGCATTAGGATTTCAACATACGAGTTTGTGGCAGCAAAACACATTCAGACCATAGCTGCATCCCAAATAACTACGGGCTAAGGGAACAAAGGTCCATTTGCAAAGGAACTGGAAATGTCAACTGTCACGCCATGCTGTAGTGACTGCAGCAGAGATAATGCTGCATGTTTGTGTATCAGTTTCCTGTGCTACCTGCACGCAAAGGCAGACTACACGCTCCTGCCTCCGTCACAATTAGATCGGCCCCTCCCACGGAGTTTAAATAAACGTCGGTGAGCTTGGTGCGTGTGTCATTTACGCCCAGCCCCTAAGCGATCTTCTGTGTGTCCTTTCCCCTCTGATCAGTACGGAGCATCCAGGGGAGGACACAGAGGCCCTGGGAAGTGGACACAGGGGCCCTAAGGAAGAAGCTGGGCCCTCAGGTAAGAAGCTGGGGCATAGGGACCCAGCACTCAAGGATGGAGACCCACACCGGGTTGCGGCAGCTGTGAGAAAAGAACCATCGAGGGCTAAACCACTGAGGTCGGGGGCTTGCTTTGTTCACAGATTAGCATACCCTAAGCAAAATGTGGGGCTCCCCAAAGAGTCAGCAGTGCAGGCTGAAGTCAAAGCACGAAGTTAACGGGAAGGTACAAGGCCATCATGGCAGAGTTCAGATTTACGTGACCACAGAGGAGACAACAAAGGTCCTGGGCTCATGGGGTCGCTCCAGCAAAGGCGGTGAGGGGGAAAGTCTAAAGCACGTGGCAGGGATGACAAAGGGGAAATGGCTGAATCAGACGGAAGGGTGGTGCAGGTGGAAGGATGCGAGTGAACAGTGACGCGTGTCGTTACCCAGCTCTGCCTGGGCGGCTCTCAGTCTTAGGAGACTGGAAAGGAGGGCAGAGGAATCAGGGCTAGCAAGAGCCTCTGGAGATGACTGGACAGGTGAAAAACTTGATCAAAATAATGCATCCAGAAGGCAGCAGGGTAGGCCCCGTGCCAGATGGATTTGAAGTGGGTGGGGGCAAGGAAGAGGCCATTGGAGCAGGACAGGTGAGGGAAGAGGTGGCCTCACCTAAGCCGGGGTTGGGGGGCGATGAGGAAGGCACAGGGAGAGGGCGGTAGTAACAGCTTTGCGTTGGGGCGCCTACTTTAATCCTCAAGATCCTATGTGGCAGGGCTATGGCCCTATGTGGCAGCTCAGGTAACACCCCAGAAGGGGCTCCCTTCCCCCTGTGCCTATGCTGTCTTACCTCCCCCAGTTCGCATACATGCACCCCTGTCCCACCAAGCTGTCTCCCTCCACCTGTGGAGATTTTTCTATCACGTCGCAGATTGAGCTCCCGGGTGTTCCAAGTGTTCTGACCTCAATACAGCTGTGTTGGAGGGATGAGGGAAATCCGGATTCCCCCGCTCCTCCGCCATCTTAATTCCTCCCCCTCTTGACAGTTGAGGAAACTGAGGCACAAAAAGTTTCAGGACTACAGACTACTAAATGCCTGAGCTGGGGCTTAAATTCAGGCATTTGACTCCAGAGTCTTCTCTATCTCTCTGTCCCTCTCTCTCTCTCTCTCTTTTTTTAAGTTTATTTATTTATTTTGAAAGAGAGAGAGAACACGAGCAGGGGAGGGGCAGAGAGAGAGGGAGACACAGAATCCGAAGCAGAATCCAGGCACAGATTCCGATACGGGGCTCAAACCCAAGAACCGTGAGATCATGACCTGAGGTGAAACTAAGAGTCAGAGGCTTAACCGACTGAGCCACCCAGGTGCCCCTGGAGTCTTCCCTCTTAACCACCATGTGGAGATAAAGTGGTTGGACAGGAAAAAATTCAGACACCCTGACAGGGTACCGTCTCACTCAGAGCCTTCACAACACCCCACCCGCCTACACCCTCCTTCCCGCTCCCAAAGAACAAATGTGAGCTATGTGAGCTATAATGATGAATTCTGGATCATTCTAGTAGCTTTGAAGCATCTGTCCATGAACATATACTACATCCTTTTCAATGAAAGGTTGAAATGCAGTAAAAATACCAATTCCTCCCTGGCCAGGCTTCCCAAGGCCAGAAACACAGGTTAACTTTGAGTAGCACCTGGGACAGGAGCAAGGATTTGGGGCACAAAACTGCTCTTGATTTAGAGAGAAAAAGGCAGCCCTGCTCCTCTCACCAGATATAGAGCAAATAAACTAGAAACTTCGAGAAAAGTTACACATAGGGCTGTGTTTCTCCCCTCTGGCTACACAGCAAAATTACCTAAAGAGCTTCTAAGAAAAATACCAACACTCAAGCTTCACAGTGGATGAGCTTAATCAGAAAGCCTGGGTTGAAGCCCAGGCATTGTCTATTTTTTATGTTTTTTTTTTTTTACTTATTCATTTTGAGAGAGAAAGAGAGAAGCAGGGGGAGAGAGGGGGGCGGGGAGAGAGAGAGAGAGAAGGATAGAGAGAGAGGGAATCCCAAGCAGGCTCTGTGCTGTCAGTGTAGAACCTGACATGGGGCTCGATCTCACGAACCATGAGATCATGACCTGAGCCAAGATCAAGAGTCTGCTGCTTAACCCACTGAACCACCCAGGCTCTCTCAGGCATTGTATTTTTGAAACTCTCTTGGGGAGACTGTCAGGCAGGAAGAAGGTTGAGAGGCACTGCTCTTGAATGTTGCTGAGCAAAGCAGCCGCTCAGGCACCGTTTGGGAAACTCCATTCAACAGAATTCATCTGGCCCCAGTTTATTTATCGGGCATCTCTGCATGCCAGAAGCCGCGCTGTGTTCTGGTGGGGCTCAGATGAACCACATGACCTCGTCCTCAAGGGTCTGATGGTGGAGTGAGTGAGGAGACCATCGGTGTGGAGCAGTGAGGTTGGCTGAGCATTACAACAGAGCTGACTTTGGAACACAGAGGAAGGAAAAAAAAAAAAAAGAAGGACCAGGAAGGACCTTGAACAGAAGTCAACGCCTGAACTGAGTGCTGAGGATGAATAAATAAGCCGGGTGAGGACAAAGTTGGGGGAAGTATTCACGGCGGAGTGAGCATCTCATGCAAAGGAAGAGAGTACGGGGGTGCAGCCCAGAGCACCGAGGGATGGGTATGAAGAGATCTCAGCGAGGGCGGAGCACGGATGCTTTCGAGAGATGCTCAGGTAGGCTGGAGAGGGCGGCAGGAGGGGTCCGGCATGCCGAGAAAGGAGAACTGACTAGATTTCTGCTGGAGGGCAGACGGCACCTTTGAAAAGCTGTCTGGGATCGAAAGAGGAAAATGTGAAAAAAATGCTGAGGCCCATATATGCAAAGTATTTACACTGGTATTGTGTGCACATTTATGATACCAGTAGCTTGCACTGATCCCACACTTCCCATGTGCCAAGCCCTGTTCTAAGCACTTCTTCATTCATTCAGTTGTTCAACAAGTATTGATTGGCCAAGCACCACTGCGGGTGCAGAGAACGCAACGGTGAAATCAAAAACCTCTCTCCTCGTGGGTCTACCTTTCAGCGGGGGAGACACACAACTGACAAGATAAGTAAAATAGTGAATTAGATGCTGAGATGTGCCATAGCAAAAAACAAAACAGAGAAAGAGAATAGGGAGCATTGGAGATGAGACTGTTCAAATCTGACATGTCAACATGTGTGGGCCATGGTCCCTGTGATTCCAGTAAACACACATCTAGGTGCTCCTGGGAAGGTCTCCTGTGATGTGATTAAGTCCATAACCAGTTGTCTTGAAGTAAGGGAGATGATCCTTGGTAGTCTGTGTGGGCCTGACTTAATCAGTTGAAATGTCTTGAGAGTAAAGCTGAGGCTTCCCAGAGGAAGAGGCAATTCTGCCTGTGGACTTCAGTGTCAGTTCCTGCCTGAGAGCTCCAGCCTGGCCCACGTGCTGGCCTGCCATGTCACACATGCCCAGCCAGCTCTCACAATTCCATAAAAGACACAATTCCTTAAAATAAATTTTTGCTACAAATCTCCTGCTACTTCCATTTCTCTGGTTGAACCCTGACTGATGTAGTAGGAAGCTGATGCGTTAAATAGGGGAGTCCAGATAGACCTCACTGAGAAGGTACTAACTGAGGAAAAACATAAAGGAGGTGAGTGAATGAGTGAACAAAGTTCTGGGTGGGGGAAAGAACATTCCAGACAAAATAACAGCAAATACAAGGGCACTCTTCCTTTTAATCCTCATCACAACATCAGAAATTAGAAATTAACATTATTGTCAACAACTAGATAGAATCTGAGATTTTTCCCGGCTGTCAACATGCCACACGTAGATGCTGTCAGAAGCTTTGAGATACCTGGATCAGAGGCAAAAGATACTGTCACTCACAGCACTGCAGGCATCATGAGCTTTATATGGGCATTGATCACCCCTGCTGTCCCCAAGTCCCATTGCACGACATAGGTGGGACCATATGGATGCTGTGTGCACTGTGGACCCCAATCACTTTGGAGGAACCTGAGCATATGAAGCCTCCAATCTTACAATGAGGCCACTGTCAAACCTGCCCAAATTTTGCCTCATAGGAAACATGATGTTTGCTAAACTGTCAGGGAGCAATTCCGCCCTGACACCAGAGAGAGACCTTCCTAGACTATTCGAAACACAAAATATACTTGAAAAGTTGGTCTAAAACACAGCTGTTAGCAAGAGGTAGAAAATAGGAGAGACCCATGGAGAATTATCTCTCATTTTGCAGATGAGGAAATTAAGGCACAAACAGGTTGAATAACTTGCCTGAAATCACACAGCTAGTAAATGGAGAAGCAGGGATATATGATCATCTGTCTTCCCTCCCTGGAATGAAGCACCATAAGCCAGAGCCCTTTTTTTTTTTTTTTTTTTTTTTTTTTGAGACGAAAGAGGGATGGAGAGAGAGTTTGAGTGAGTGAGGAGCAGAGAGGGAAGGAGAGAGAATCCCACAAGGCACAAAGAAAGGGAGAGAGAGAAAAATCACGTGCAGGCTCCACACTGTCAGCTCAGAGCGGATGTGGGGCTCAAACTCACAGAAAGCTGGGCTCTAGCTCACCTGATGTGGGGCTTGAATTCACAAACTGTGAGATCATGACCTGAGCTAACATGGGATGCTTAACCGACTGAGCAACCAAGGCGCCCCAAGATTTTTTTTTAAATGGCCGGACATCCAGAGTCTAGAAAAGTGTTTGGCACTTAACTCAACACCAAAAATTAAATGTAAATTTAATAGACAAATATTTGTAGGTGAACTATTGGGACCTCATCAAGATAAAAAGCTTCTGCAAAGCAAAGGAAGCAATCAACAAAAAACTAAAAGGCAACCGACAGATGGGAGAAGGTATTTGCAAACAACATATAGGGTTAGTATCCAAAATCTATAAAGAACTTACCAAAGTCAACACCTTAAAAACAAATAATCCAGTGAAGAAATGGGCACAAGACATGAATAGACACTTTTCCAAAGAAGACATCCACATGGCTAACAGACACATGAAAAAATGCTCAATATCACTCATCATCAGGGAAATACAAATCAAAAACACATTGAGATACCACCTCACACCAGTCAGAGGGGGCTAAAATCAACAACTCAATAAGCTTCTGACTTTGGCTCAGGTCATGATCTCACGGTCCGTGATTTCGAGCCCCGCATCAGGCTCTGTGTTGACAGCTCAGAGCCTGGACCCTGCTTCTGATTCTGTGTCTCCCTCTCTCTCTGCCCCTGCCCCGCTTGCACTCTGTGTGTGTCTCTCTCTCAAAAATAAATAAACTTTAAAAAAGTTGTAATAATAAAAAAATAAAATAAACACCTCAGGAAACAACAGATGTTTGTGAGGATGTAGAGAAAGGGGAACCCTCTTGCACTGTTGGTGGGAATGCAAACTGGTGCAGCCACTTTAGAAAACAGCGTGAAGGTTCCTCAAAAAATTAAAAATAGAATTACCCTATTGCCCAGCAATAGCACTACTAGGAATTTACCCAAAGGATACTGGAGTGCTGATTCATAGGGGCACGTGTACCCCAATGTTTATAGCAGTGCTTTCAACAATAGCCAAATTATGGAAAGAGCCCAAACATCCATCAACTCAGGAATGGATAAAGAAGATGTGGTTTATACATACAATGGAATACTACTCAGCAATGAAAAAATGAAATCTTGGGGCGCCTGGGTGGTGCAGTCGGTTAAGCGTCCGACTTCAGCCAGGTCGCGATCTCGCGGTCCGGGAGTTCGAGCCCCGCGTTGGACTCTGGGCTGATGGCTCAGAGCCTGGAGCCTGTTTCCGATTCTGTGTCTCCCTCTCTCTCTGCCCCTCGCCCGTTCATGCTCTGTCTCTCTCTGTCCCAAAAATAAATAAACGTTGAAAAAAAAATTAAAAAAAAAAAAAGAAAAAAAAAGAAATCTTGCCATTTGCAACACATGGACGGAATTGGAGGGTATTATGCCAAGTGAAGTAAGTCAGTCAGAGAAAGACTGATATCATATGTTCTCACTCATATGTGGAATTTGAGAAACTTAACAGAAGACCATGGGGGAAGGGAAGAAAAAAAACAGTTACAGACTGTGAGGGAGCCAAACCATAAGAGACTTAAATACAGAGAACAAACTCGGGGTTGATGCAGGGCGGGGGGGGGGGTGGTAGGGGTGGGCAGGAGGGGAGGAGAAAATGGGTGATGGGCATTGAGGAGGGCACTTGTTGGGATGAGTACTGGGTGCTGTATGTAAGTGATGAATCATGGGAATCTACTCCCGAAGCCAAGAGCACACTGTATACTCTGTATGTTAGCTAACTTGACAATAAATTATATGTAAAAAAATTTAAAAGTACATATTTGTAGGTGCTCACATTCAACAGAGAATGGAACAAGAATGACTCTTGCTTACCTAACGCTTAGAATCCAGATAGAGTCCCACATGAGACATGTATTTAAATGAATCGCTACATAATTACAACTGTGGTAAGTACTACAAAGGAGAACATCTAAGTGCATGTATGATATAGACTGAATGTTTACCTCCCTCCAAAATTCATATGTTGAAATCTAACCAAGGTGCTGGTATTAGGAGGTGGGGTTTTAGGGAGGGGATTAGGTCATGATGGTGGAACCCCAATGAATGGTATTAGTGCTCTAATAAAAGGGACCCTAGAGACCTCCCTTGCTCCTTCCACCACGTGGGGACACAGTGAGAAGACAGCCATCTATGAGCAAACAGGCCCTCATCAGACACTGAATCCTCCAGTGCCTTGACCTTGGACTTCCAGTCCCCAGAATCGTGAGCAATAAATGTCTGTTGTTTATAAGCCACCCAATCACTGGCATTTTGTGATAGCAGCTAAATAGACTAAGATAACATATATGTTTACATGCTTATGTGTATACACAATACATATATACATACATATCCCCCAACCCCTTTAGTTACAGGGAAGAAATACAATTGACTATATAATTTGACTAAAGAAGCAAACAAAACAGGAAAAGTGTATTTTCTTATTTATCACCACAATTTTGTGACATAAACACACTGATAGATGGACATTATTTCTGTTCCACATATGGGGAAACTGAGGCATTGACAAAGCTGCCCTGGTTCTTTGCAGTCACAACCAGTTTGATGCTTGGGTGTCCTCTGAATGGTAGGATTTTAGGTACAAGAGTGAAAGGCTTCTGGACGCCTTCAACTTGAAAAGTTCTGCCTTCACTGTGCCTGAAGTATCTAAAGGGAAAGGAAGAGTCCTTTATTGCCACTAAAGAATGAGATTTACGCTATGAGTGGCATTTTTACAACACCTTTCCTTAAATGTATTCATAGGAACACACAGATGACAAGGTTTTTATCCCTGATAACAGTGGTGAACCATCTGAAGACCAAAAGATGGCTTTCGTCTAAGAAAGGTGAACATGGTCTGCTCATAGCTGTACCTGGCCAAGAGTGTTTTTCATCACATAAGAACTAGCAAGGTCTATGAACTCAAGAGTCGTTTCACCTCTCTGAACCTCTGTCTCCTCTTCTTCAAAGGAAGAGTAGAAATAGATGACCTCCAAGCTCCTTCTGATGTTATTATTTTATCATAAGTGAAAGGAAGCCCTTGTAAAACATATTTGCCAATATGTGCTAAATGTTCTCCTTTCTCCCAACATTCCTTCAGGATGCACATAAGATAATAAATTCTATGATAAGCATAAGCAAAAGGACTTCTGTCTTTGTGGCATCTCGACTCTCAGTTTTTTGTGATGGCTTGCCCTTTAAAACACACACAAAAAATGTTAAACTGCAAGCTGCCTTGCCAAAAACGATCAGCAGTGGGTAAGAGGGTCGGTGATGAGTGAGAGGATATTGTAAAGAGGCAAAGGTGAGACCACGAAGGGTCTTGCAGATTGCGATAAAAATGTTGGATATTATAGTAAGTATCACTGAAACCCAAATGAAGGTTTTTAAGCTGGGGAACAGCATAACCACGTTGCATTTCTTGAAGATCACACACTGCTGTGTGGAGAGCAGGATCAAGGACCACAGAAGGAGATGTAGGAAAAGCAGCCTGGAAGTCAGTCCCACAGTCTGGGTGAGTGACATCAGTGGATCTCAACGAAAGAGAGCTAACACAGAATTATTGGGGGACATGAGTTAACAGGACTGGGTGTTACATTTAATGTGATCTGTGAGGAAGAGTAGGTTTCCAGAATAGCTCCCAGGTTTCAGACACGAGCAACAGGTCGCTCACTGAGCTGGCGAAGCCTGGGAGAGAGGCATAGCTAGGAGAGAAACACGGCTTCAGTCTTGAACATGTTCAGCCTAGGATGCCTGGGAGATACTCAAATAGAACTGCTGAGATGGCACTGAAATGTGAGACTGGACAAGAGAGAGGCTGGGAGAGGGGTAAACTGGAGAGTCTTGGGTACATAGGAGATTTCAGGTGCCTAGCCGGGAGAGTGGACATGGAAGAGAAAGGGCCCGGGGATGTTCCAACGTGCAGAGATTGGGAGGAAGAGAATAGGCCATCAGAAAGGACTCAGAAGGAGCTTCTAGAGAGGTGGCAAGAACATCCAGGTTTGTAGTCACAGAAGCCCCAACAAAACTGTCTATTGGATTCTGCACTATGGCGACCATTTGGTGAACTTGGAAAAGGCAGTTTCCAGGGAGTAGTAGAAGGGCAGGTGGTGGAAGCCATATGGGAATGGATTGAGAAGCTCTCCAGAGGGGAAGAAGGGAAGGCGGCTTCTGCATATACGCCTTCTAAGAATCCTGAATATGGAAATGGAGAAGAGAGTTCAGTGGCAACACAAGGGCAACTTGAAGGTCAAGAGATGTGTGAAGGCTCCCTACAAGGATCCAAAAACAAATGACGAATGGAAGGAATCATGAGAAGCAGAAAAAAACAGTAGCGTGAAAACGAACGGAAGGAGATGAACTTAGGCACAAGGTCTAGAGCAGATTGGGAAGACTTGCCTGTGACCAGAGAGAAGCAACACAACTCGGTTAAGGGAGAAGATGGGGACAGATGGAGAGGAGGACTGCCAGGAGAGAGTGGAGGAATAACAGTCTCCCCACTTCTATCACCCCCCCCCAATCAGTCCCACACTGTCAAGTCTGGACCCTTGTTCCCATTATGCATATTAAAAAAAAAAAAAAAACAAAACCTGAGGCTCAGATTGGTTCAAGACATCTGCTTGAAATCCTGTATGTCAATGGTAGAACCAGAGTTCAAACCCAAGTTGTTGGTCTCTCAACACTCCCTCCTTCCCCTCCTTCACTCTCTTTCTCTCTGTCTCTCTCTAAACCTCCTTTCTTTCTTCCTGCTCCCTTTCTTGCTACTTCTTTTTTTGAATGCCGGTCAGGTCCTTGAGCAAAATCAATCTTGGAGTCAGTGTACTGAAACCCTTAGGCAAACTCTCTTCAGCCTGGATTTTACATGCTATCAAAGGATAGATTCGCCAGCAGATTAAAGCTATTTGAAGCCTTCTCGAGTTTTATGCCTCAGTTGTTTGGAGTTAGGGACCTCTCAAGTTCCGGGATTTTAAAATATGCTTTCTTTTTTTCTTTTCAATTTTGTTGACAATTTCCATTAGAGCCCTGTTATCCCTCTGGATTGCTCCAATATAACTGCTTCGGAGGTTAAAGAATGCATTTGCCAAGGTTGGAAGCAGACTGGGGCCTCTGGAGTTCAATGCGTCACCTTAAATTCCAAACTTGTTCATGGTTCAAATTCATTTACACTTGGCATCAAAATCAACACATTCTGTTTCTTTAAAAAAGGCTCTTCAAATGGCCTTTAAGAAAAGAACATAAACAGGGGACATTAAATAATTCATCCAAATAGCTTTCACGAAGTAAACGTGTAAATGGATAAGAATCATATAGGTTACGTTTTGCTTGTAATCCACCAGAAAATAAATAAAAGGCTTAAAAGCTAGTCTGAAATTTCATAAACCCTAAACACACCGGGTTCCAACTACCTCATTAGTATAAAATAATACATTAGTCCAATTCACTTTGGGTGCTCAAGTGGAAACCTTTGGTGCAAATAAATTATTTGTATGAAAAGATGTCTGCTTCATTGCACTAAACGGTACTCTTGTGGCCCCAAGTGTTAATGATGCTCCCAGCCGCTTCTAATGACATGTGGTAAAATCACACTGTTGTTTAAATAAAGATAGAGGGCTAATCGCAGACCTGGGACTGACTGCACAGCCGAGGGGAGGGAGCGTGTGGGATTCTGAAGTCACATGTGAGTTCCAGTTCTGGATCTGCCCTAGTCCAGCTACGTGACTTTGTGCACATTATTTGACCTCAATACATTCCCGTTTGCTCGTATTCTAAATAAGTAGATAAAAACAATAACAGGCTGTCTCTCTGGGACTTGTTGTAAGGGTAGCTTACAGCAAGTCCTAGATGTTACTGCACTTGAACCCTTAGCTTCTCTGCACCCGTCCCTATGTTGCTGCTCAATCAGCAGGGGACTCCTGGGTGGTTTGCAGGGTGAAGCAGCTGGCTCAATAAGGCAACACATCCCATTGTCTACCCTTAGCCTGTGCCCTATGCCCTCCTCCAACTGCCTCGTTTTGAAGGAAGAGATTTACACAACATGGAGAGAACTCAGATCACGCTGTCCTCCCTCTTGTTTTTATAGATGAGCAAACTTGGTTTCAAACAAAGGAAGTAACTAGCTGAAGGTCCTTTAGCATTATTCCTTAACTCTGTATTTCTGTCACCAGATGTGAGGTGCAGCGAGCGCATTGTGAAATGTGTGGTATCCTCTATCATTTAGGCAAGTTCACAGGGACAGACTAGGGAATGGTTAGGAGCTCATCTGGTAACAAATAAACAAACAAACAAAAAACAAAACAAAGCAAACAACAACAAAAACATCCAATATCCTATCATCATTCAGTGCTTATTGAATTTCTCTCCAGTACAAACAAGTCCTGGAGTTGTTGAGCAGAGGGTCTTAAAATAAACATGGCCGTAAGTCTAAGAGATATGACAAATATCTAATCATTAAAATACATATGATATATGATGCAGCAAAGTTGGCAGGACCTACCTGAAGGACCAAATTAGAAGGCTACTGTAAATTGCATGTACTTAAGAAAAAAATTGCATGTACTTATTTTCTTCAAAAGAAGAGAAATCACGCTAATCTTCAATTAAACAAATATTTATGTATACCTAGTTGTGTAGAGGGTATTATAGAAGAATCAAAGAAAAATTAAGTTCTATACCATTGTCGGTGCCAACAAGGACTTTATGATTCATTGAAAGGATAAAACACAGCCTTGCAAGCAAGTTAACAGTGTAGTAGAAACTAAACAGATGGTCATTGAAGTGAATGGAAGGGGAAGTTGCACGGGTTATTCTATCAACAATCTACTTTTTTTAGCAGCTACAGTATGCAAGGTACTATATGAAGCCCTGGAAATATAAGTAATTAAAAATTATTACCTTGGGGGGTATCTGGGTGGCTCAGTCAGTGAAGCATCTGACTCTGTTTCAGCTCATGTCATGATCTCATGGTCCATGAGTTCAAGCCACATTGGGCTCGGTGCTGTCATTGCGGAGCCTGCTTAGGATTCTCTCTCTCTCTCTCTCTCTCTCTCTCTCTCTCTCTCTCTCTGGCCTTCCCTCTATTGTACTGTCTCTCTCTCTCAAAACAAAAATAAGTTTAAAAATATCATTACCTTTTGTCTTCAAGATAATAATATGTCCTTGCTAGATGGCAAGTAAATGAACTATTAGGATAAAATAGGGCCATACGATGATAGGAGTAGGCATAAAGTATCGTGGGAGCACAGAAGGGTGCCTTTCACTGACTAGAGACATAAGGGAAAGCTTCATGGAAGTGGTGGCAGATTGAATACAGAGCATTAATATTTTGAGAGATCTCAGCCAGGAGCAAGAGCCTTGTATATGCACGAGCATCACAGGGAGGAGACAGAGTTGCAAACAGAGTCAAATTCTTAGATTTGAAAAGCGCCCTCCCAGAGAGAAAACTTTGAGGATTTGGTTAGCTGGTTGTGTCTGAGGGATTTCAAGAACTTGTCTTTTCACCTGTAGAGAAAAACTGAGTCATGCAGAGCACCGACTTTACACCATAAGCTAGAGAGTAGGAAAGAACGAGTAACAACGGAAGCACTTTCCGGCCCTACTGAAAACAGAAGTCCATTCAGCTGGTGAGAGGAGAAAGATGTGTTACATAGAGACCTCAGACCCAGAATCCAGAGCAAGGTCACAGATATCAGCAGCAGATGCAGCCTCCCAGAGAAGAAGGTAGCCACCAGAGACAAATAAGACATGGGGACCAACACATGTGCCTCACACAACGGCAAAGAGACACGTCATCTCCTGGCAACATCCATCACCCCGAAGGACAGGATGAGAGAAAGAGTCTTAGGTTAGCCACACTGACATTCTGAATGGACCATGTTTAAATCCAGAAGTGACTGAGTTGCCATGAAATTACAGGAGAAACTTTTTCACCATGAGCAGAAATAGGGGTCCTGAGAAAATAAAAAAATAAGGAAATGGGCTCACAAGAAGTGTAGAAAAAGAAGGAGAGTTGCATCCTTGTACGTCTGAGGGGTGCGAGCTGAAATCACGCCCCACTCAGAGTTATCCAGGTGAAGAAGGACCCATGGCACAAATATGGTGTGTACTAAAAGCACTTAATCATCACCAGAGCATCAGGTCCAAAAGTTGAGGAGCACTGGGGAGGTAGTGTGAGCTTACAGGGCTTTCTCGGTTGGGTAAGGAGGTCAGACTTTACCCCACAGGTAATGGGAAGCTGCTGTAGGTTCAGAACTCTACATTTTGGACCTGCCCCTTAGTTGTCATGTGATCTTGGAAAAGTGTCCTAACCAACTCTCTAAGCCCAAGATTCCTAAGCTGTAAAAGCCACAGTGTTATCGTGGGGACTTGATGATGATGGGGTCTTTCTTGGTGATTCAAGGCATGCTATGTACGCATGCCAGCCGGCTGCCCGGGCTTTCCCGGGTCTAAGTGCAGGCAGGTCAGATGCAAAGGCTAAGACCTTTCCTTCTAAAGGTCCTCCCTCCGGGGTACAAGGAGACACTGGACTAGGGAACACTGTTCTCTCAGCAGCGCCACACCCACCCCAGCAGGCCCCATGCCCCTTGAGTTGTCTGAACTGATAAACAGGGCAGACCCCCTCTCAAGGGTGCAAGCTGGGGAGAAAATCCACCTCTCTGTGCTAGAGACACCTGGCTGCATGGCAAAACACTGCGGTGCTGTGATTCCCACATTCACCCTGGGTCCTGCACATGAACTTGGTCCGGCACCTCACACCTGATTCCTGGTGTCTTGCGCTCAGAGAGAGTGTGGTGTGCTCTCCCAGCCCTGGAAGGAAGGGTGTGCAGTGGGGAGAGGCTTGGACTCTAAAGCCAAATTCCCCCACGAGTCTAGGTGACAGAAGTCCATTGTGCCTCCGTCCCTCACATTTCTGGAGGCTAGAAGCCCATGACCAAGGTGTGGCCAGGGCTGTCTTCCCAAAAGCTCTAAGGAGTGACCCCTACCCCACCTCTTCTAGTTTCTAGAAGATTCTGGAATTCCTTGGCTTGTGGCAGCATAAGTGTAATTTTTTCCTGTATATTTTCACTTTTTCCGGTGTGCCTCACTGTGTCCTCTCTTCTTCTTATAAAAATATCAGTCTTTGTATTTAATATCCACCTGACACTCAGAATGATTTCATCTCCAAATCCTTAACTAAACGCATTTGCAGAGACCTCATTTCCTTTTTTTTAATCGAAGTTAGTTAACACGTAGGGTAATAGCAGTTTCAGGAGTATAATTTAGTGATTCGTCACTAAATATAACACCCAGTGCTCATGCCAACAAGTGCCCTCCTTAATGCCCATCACCCATTTGGCCCATCCCCCACACAACACCCTTCCAGCAACCCTCATTTTGTTCTCTGTATTTAAGATTCTCTCATGGTTTGCCTCCCTCTCTGTTTCTACCTCATTTTTCCTTCCCTTCCCCTACGTCCACATGTTTTGTGTGAATGAAATCATATATTTGTCTTTCTCTGAGTGACTTATTTTGCTTAGCATGATACATTCTAGTTCCATCCACGTTGTTGCGAATGGCCAGATTTCATTCTTTTTGATCACCAAGTTATATTTCATCGTGTATATATACCACATCTTCTTTATCCATTCATCAGTTGATGGACCTTATTTCCAAATAAGGTCACATTCTAAGATTCTGGATGGACATGAGTTTTGAGGGGACACTGTTCAGCCCACCACAGCTCCCTCATCTGAATGAGAATAACTCTAGGCACCTACTTCACTAGATGTTGTGAGTAGTAAATGAGACAGTGCACATAGCAGAGTGCTTAGCGTAACGTCCAACATACAAAAAACACTCAGTCAATGTTAACTGTTAATAACAGTGGGCCTAGACCTACCAGCCTCTCATCCTCTGCCCTTAGGGAAGTCATGTAACCTCTTGTTTCTCCATTCTCCCATTTGGTAGAAGGAATACTAATGTTCAACACTCCTGGGGCCCAGGGTTTAGTCCAGGGGTCAGAAGACCTTTTCTGTTGAGAGCCAGGTCCTAAACATCTTTGGCTTCAAAGGCTACTTAGTCTCTGTTGGAACTACATAACTCTGCTATTGTAGTGAGAAAGAGGCTATAGATGATTCATAATCAAAAGGGTATGGCTCTTCTCCAAAGCATTTTATTTACAGAAATGGACAGTGGGCTGGATTTGGCCCATGGACTGAGGTCACCGGCCCCTCTTCTGGTCTCTCCCCTCCAACGTGGCCTTCAGCCAGTCCTCCCAGACCTTACTTTTTGCCCTTCAGAAAAGAAAAGAAAAGAAAAGAAAAGAAAAGAAAAGAAAAGAAAAGAAAAACTCATTTATGTTGGAATCCTAATGGGTCAATACCCAGAAAGTTAAACTTATCCTAAAGAAATTCAGAGTTTCTTTGGTTACCAAGTGACCGTATCTCCAGTAATAAATGTTTCTTAAAAGTCACTGTTTTATCTCCCACAAAGATCAAAACGTCTTGGAGAGGCAGTAAGTCAAGTGGTTTGGGCTCTGGTTTGAGTCTTTCCTCTATATAGCACTCACCAGCTATTCGACTATGTCAAAATTATTTGATGTCCCCGAGACTAAGTTTTCTTACCTACAAAATGAGTATAATAAAAACACCTCCCTCACAGGCTCCTGTGGGAATTGAAATGCAGCACACAAAGCCCTTGATACCAAGACTGACCAAGAGAAAACACTCGGTCCACATCAGGTAGTAGCATAATTAGCATTACCACTTCTGTTACTATTAATAGCACCAAGAACCAGGCTTTCTACAGAGTCTTTACAGTTTAATTGGCATCTTTACCTTTTTTCCCCAATTTCCTGCCTGCAAGATTCTCCCAGGAATCACCGTGGGTGCGTCATCACCTCTGCTAATTATATTGAATTTACACATCCTTCCCAGTCTCCTACTACACTGAGGTCAGCTGTGGAATTTAGTAATGTCTCAGACAGACGTTTTCCCCTTAGCCCTTAGCAACTTTTTAAATGCAAATATGAATAAGCCTGAGATCTTCTGGAGCAAAGTCGATGGCCACTGCCCCCTTTTTAGAACCCATTTTCTTCGGGTCATTTCTGCATAGTTACTGCTTTTTGATCAAATTACTAGCACAGGGATAATAACACTTACCCAGCACTTTTTATCTCCAAAGCGATGTAAAGGCCTTCAAGTCCATTTGTCTCTTCAGTGAATTTTCCATCCTTAATAAAAACAAGTTTCAGGCACTGACTTCAAATGCCGATGCAGGTGAACCCACCTCCTGCAGAGCAGGTGCACCACATGTATATTAATGTACAAAACCCGGAACCGGGAGGCAGTCAGGAGGCTTCAAAGGCTCAGGATGTAGAACCAGAAGATAAAGGCTCTCTTTAGATCTTTCTGACTTTGGGCAAGTCATTTAACCTCAGCATCTCAGTTGCCTGGTACGTAAAAATGGGGATCATAAATACGCCTCCCCTGTGTACAGTCTGTTGCAAGAAATAAGGGAGAAACTGGCTGCAGAAATGACTTATAATATGATGTGGGTGGTATAAGTTCACCATTACTTCCCAAAGTGGTCATTTTATCCAAGTTTGGGTCCCCTAGGAATAAACCTAGTGTTTTGCCTTCTTCCACTTCTTGAACAAAATGTCTCAAAGGTCCCTTCTGTCCCAAAGAAAAAGAAGAGAAACTGTTTGTTGTGCATTTCATGAAGAGTCATGCTAACTGATGGAGCATTTACTCAACTTCACACACTATCCCAAGAGAACTTACGTAAGCCTCAGAGCATCTTGTGAAATAGGTAGTATTAGGAGTTCCATTTTACAGAGTTGAAAACTAAGGCACAGATGTGTTTTAGGTCTTGCCCATGTTTACTAAGAAGAAGAGGTTATTTTCTTAACCAACAGGTTTCGATATCACTTCAGGAACCCCCAGAGACACTGGAGAGGAGTCTGTGAGATCAAAACTGTTTTCAAAACAATACCAAAGCACTGTGGGACCTTTCCACTCACCTTCTGCCACAAGTATATGCTGGAATTTTCTGGACCCTATGTGTCATATGATTTCACAAAAGACTGAATGCAGAAACACCTAGGAAAATCCTGCTGTCTTCTACTAAACCGGGAGAGATTTGCAAAGATGTAAAATAATGTAACGCTTCTCATTATTTTTTGTTTTGGAAGATATAGTTATTTTTCATTTAAAATGTGATTTCTTTCTGACATATCAGATAAAGTGTTAATATCCAAAATCTATAAAGAACTTATCAAAATCAACACCTAAAAAACAAAGAATCCAGTGAAGAAATGGGCATAAGACATGAACAGACACTTTTCCAAAGAAGACAAATAGATGGCTGACAGACACATGAAAAGATGCTCTGGGGTGCCTGGGTGTCTCAGTCAGTTAAGCGGCCGACTTCGGCTCAGGTCATGATCTCACGGTCCGTGAGTTCGAGCCCCGCGTCGGGCTCTGTGCTGACAGCTCAGAGCCTGGAGCCCGTTTCAGATTCTGTGTCTCCCTCTCTCTCTGACCCTCCCCTGCTCATGCTCTGTCTCTCTCTGTCTCAAAAATAAATAAACATTAAAAAAAAAATTAAAAAAAAAAAAGATGCTCAACATCATTCATCCTCAGAGAAATACAAATCAAAATCACAATGAGATACCACCTCACACCTGTAAGAATGGCTAAAATTAACAACTCGGGAAACAACAGATGTTGGTGAGGATGTGGAGAAAGGGGAGCCCTTTTGCACTGTTGGTGGGAATACAAAGTGGTTCAGCCACTCTGGAAAACAGTGTGGAGTTTCCTCAAAAAATTAAAAATAGATCTACCCTATGACCCAGCAATAGCACTGCTAGGAATTTACCCAAGGGATACAGGAGTGCTGATACATAAGGGCACTTGTACCCCAATGTTTATAGCAGCACTTTCAGCAATAGCCACATTATGGAAAAAGCCCAAATGTCCAGCAAATAATGAATGGATAAAGACGATGTGCTACACACACACACACACACACACACACACACACACGCGCGCGCATGCGTGCACACAGGAGTATTATTCAGTGGTCAAAAAGAATGAAATCATGCCATTTGCAACAACATGGATGGAACGAGAGGGTATTATGCTAAGTGAAATAAGTCAGTCAGAGAAAGACGAGTATCATACAATTTCACCCATGTGTGGAATTTAAGAAATAAAACAGATGAGCATAGGAGAAGAGAAGGAAAAATAAGATAAAAACAGAGAGGGAGGCAAACCATAAAAGACTCTTAAACACAGAGAACAAACTGAGGGTTGCTGGAGGGGAGGTGGGTAGGGGTATAGGCTAAATGGGTGATGGGCATTAAGGAGGGCACTTGTTAGGAAGTGATGAGTCACTGGGTTCTACTCCTGAAACCAATATTACACAGTATGTTAACTAACTTGAATTTAAATAAATAAATCCAAAAAGATAAAGAATAAATATATTTTTGTGTAAAAGTGTGAAAATAAATATTCAGAACAATGAAAAAATGTGTGATTTGTTTCAACAGGCAATGCATTTTTATTTCATTTTTAGTGAATTAATAAATGCATATCACTATGCATATTAATACACAGTGCATATTTTTTAATTCTCAGTTTTAATATGGTAAATATCAGTAGCTATAACAAATGTGAACAAAAGCCCTTGGGAGCCCTCAGTACTTTTTGAAGGGTGTAAAGTGGCCCTGACGTCTAAACCTTTGAGAGCTGGTGCTCTCAGCTAGACACGGTGTCTCTCTTAATCCCTCACACAAGCTATATTGCTATTTCTAGTTTTTGATGAGTAAATTGAAGTTTGGAGAAGTTAGGTAAGTTTTTCAAGGTCACATGACTCACAATAAAATTTTTCAAGAAACTAGAGCTCAACAGCTTTACAGTGACTCAAATTTGTACCTTTTCCAATTTACTGTGACTCTCCCTTCCTTCTATGCTACCAGATACTCCAGCTGGCATAAAACTCTGCAGCTCACCTACCTCTATGTGCATAAAAGATCACAAAACTTAAACGGTTCAAAAAAGCCTTGTAATTGGCTCCCCATTCTTAACTTGTTTAGGGTCTAGATAACGTTAGAGATGGCAAGCGCTGCTCTTGACTCTACTTCCTCCCTCCCACCAAGTTTCCTATAACAGGATCAAATGCCATTCTGATAGTGAACCTGACATTTTGTCATGGCAGAGCACTGACAACACTGTCTGTCTCTTCCCCGGCTATCAGCCCCCTGCTAGCAGAGTCCCAAATAGTTTAGCAGTCCAAAGAGAATTGTCATTGGCCTAATCTAGTCATGGTAATTTTGTTCAAGTTGACAAGCGGTTAGTCTAGAAGAGGTAATGTGACCCCATGCTGGCCAATAACATGGGAAACTACTGGGTTTTCCAGGAAACCACCACTTTCAGGAAAAAAATTGATTTGAGGTATGGTATTTTTCCTACTTAGAATACACCTGTAATCCCTAGAGGTTTTTAGCTTTCTTGAAACAATAAGGTTACCAACCATGAGAAAAACAACTAAAAGAATCACAATAATCTTCACATCATTGAGCTGTTGAATGAGAACCAGCAATGACTTACCTTCATATATTTTATGAGATAAATAAGCCTTTATTTACTTTTTTATGTAGTTAATTTACCCTTAGTTGATTATCCTGTTATTTGAAGACAAACACACAACCAACTGATAGATACAGAGAGGTTTTCGTCAAATTTCAGAAATAATTCCCTACACAATACTCTGTTTGCTAATAAAAGTAGATCCAGAAATGACATAGATAATGTGATATATAGGGAAGCACTTTAAAATAGTACATCTGTATGTATATTTTTTAAAAGTTTACCAAAAAATATGAAAAAAAGATAGGAGAAGCAAAAGAGAACCAAGGGGGCTTTTTAGCCCTGAAAAATACAATATCTGAAATGAAAACTTCACTGCATGGGATTAATAGATTAGATAGCAACAGTTTAAAAATTATCAGGATGATCTGGAAACAGCAATAAAAACTCCCAAACTTAAACACAAAGAGAGAAAAGACAGTAAATAATTAATAGAGCCATAGTGAATGAGAGACAATATCAAGTAGTCTAATATAAATGCAACTGAGTAAATGCCTGAGTAAAGGAGGAAGGCAGAAAAGAATGTTTATCAAAACAATGGCTGAAAATTTATTCAAATATGATGAACACTATATACACACACAGTCAAAAAGTTCAACAACCACCAAGCAAAATAAAAACAAAGAAATCCATACCAAAGCCCATCACAATCAAATTGCAACAACCCACTGATAAAAAGAAAAATCATAAAAGAAACCATAGGTAAAAATGACACATTATATTCAGACAGACAAAGATAAGAGTGACGGCAGATTTCATATCACAAACAATGCAAGACAGAGGACAATAAAACATCTTTAAAGTGCTGAAAGGGAAATAAAATGCCATTCTATATCCAGTGAAAACATCCTTCAAAAGTGAAGAGTAATTTAAAATGTTTTCAGATAAGCAAAAACTAAAAGAATTTATTGTGAGGATATCTCTGCTACAAAAAATGTTAAAGGGAGTTATTTAGACAAAAAGAAAATGCTACCATATGGAAACTTGGATCTACTGAAAATAATTCAGAAAAGTCTAAACGATAACTATCTGTGTAAAGGAAGAAAGTTTTTCCTCATGTGTTAACTCTTTAAAAGGAAATCATTTCAAGAAAAAGTAAGCACAATGCAACAGAGAGTTGGTAACATGCAGAAGTAAATTGTATTATAACCAAATTATAAGGCTTGAGGGAGAACAGAAGTAGACTGTTTTTAAAAGTAGTACATCATAAAAGTAAAAGGTACAAAATGATACACAGTGCAAACACTAATAATAAAACTGGCTCAGTAGAGCATGTGAGTCTTGACTTTGATGTCATGAGTTTGAGCCCCATGTTGGGTGTGGAGCCTACTTTATTCTTTTTCTTTAATGTTCATTCATTTTTGAGAGAGAGAAAGAGAGCAGGGGTGGGGGGAGGGACAAAAAGAGAAGGAGACAGAGAATCAGAAGCAGGCTCCAGGCTCCAAGCTGTCAGCACAGAGTCCAACACAAGACTTGAACCCACAAACTATGAGGTCATGACTTGAGCCAAAGGTGGACACTTAACCGACTGAGCCATCCAGGCACCCCAGAGCCAACTTTAAAAAAAATAAATATTTTTTAAAAAGAAAATTGAGCGACTCTATTAACAGACAAAGTAGACTTTAAGATGAGGAATATTGCTAGTGAGTGATAAAGAGGAACATCTCATAATAACAAAAGGTTCAATATATCAGGAAGGCCTAACAATCCTAAATGTGTAGACAGATAGAACTAAAAGGCAAGTAGACAGATTCTCAGTTATAGGGGAGATTTCAACACTTTTCTAGTAATTAATATATAAATTAGACAGAATAGGGTCTACTAGAAGATGTAAGCAACATTTACCTCCAACTTAATCTGACATTTATAGACAAGTTACCAAACAACAAAGAATGTAGATACTTTTCAAGTGTATATGGAAAATTCACTAAGATCTGCCATATGTTGGGCCATAAAACAAGTCTTAATAAATTGCAAAGGATGAGAATCATACATGCTATTTTCTCTGACTACAACAGAATTAAAATTCAAACACAGAAAAATATTAGGAAAATCCCAAAGATCTGGAAAAACAATCCCTTCAAAAGAATCCATTTTTCAAATAAAATTTGAAAAAGGAAATCAGGAAAATACTTCAAAATGAGTGAAACTTTGTGAGATGCAAATAAAGCAGTACTTAGAAGAAATTTTGTAGCATTAAATGCATATGTTGAAAATGTTTAACACATCTAAGATCAGTTATCTTAGATTTCACTTTAACAAGCTAGGGAAAAAAACTGAAATCCAAAGTACAAGGAAACAAGTAATAAAAAGTTTAAATCAATGGAATGAAAAAGCAAACAATAAAGAAAAATAAATGAAACCATCAACTGCTAGTTTAAAAAGATCCATACAAATAATAAACCTCTAGCTAGACTTACCAAAAAATACAAAAATTTCTAATATCAAAAATAAAATAGAATGTCACTGAACATTCTATGGACATTAAACAGACAATAATAGAATGTCATGAACACCTCTATGACAACAAATTTGATGACCTAGGTGAAATGTTCAAATTTATCAAAAGACACAAACTTGGTAACCTGATACAAGAAGAAAGAGAAAATTAAAATAGCTGTGTATTTCTTAAAGACATTGAATTTTGCATTAAAATACTCAAAAAACCAGTCCCTCCCCAAAAAAAGCATTCCAAACTCAGGTGACTATTTTACTGGTGAATTTATCAAATCTTTAGAAAAAAAATAATGCCAATCTTACATAAACACTTTCAGAAAATAGAGAAGTAAGGAATACTTCTGAATTCATTTTATAAGGCGGATATTACTCTGACACCGGAAAACTACCGTTTTGTGAATACAGATGCAACAAGCTCCTATAAAATATAACCATATTGAATGTAACAATAATCTGAAAGCATAATTCATCATGAACAAGTAGGATTTACCTTATGAATGCAAGGTTGGTATAACACTCAAAAATCTATAAATGTAATTCACCATATAGACAGAATAAAGAAGGAGAAACCATATGATCAACTCCACAGTTGTAGAAAAGATATGAGTAGGTTGAATGTTTAAAAATTGTGGAGGGGTGGAGGGGAAGATATACCACGCAAGGAGTAACCAAAAGAGAGTAAGAGTCGCTGTATGGAGATCAGACAAAATAGACCATAACAAAAAAAATTGTTATTAGAGGTAAGAAGAACATTTTATAATAATAAATATGGTCAACTCATAAAGAAGTCATAACAATTGCTATCATATATGCACCTACCAAGAGAACTCCAAAATGTATGAAGAAAAAAAACTGATAAAACTAAAGAGAGAAATAGATCATTCAACAATACCCCATTTTCAATAATGGATAGAGCAAATAGGCAGAAGATCAGTAAGGACATAGAGGACTTAAACAACTCTAACCATATCTAACAGACATTTACAGAATGCTACCCAACAGAAGCAGAATACACATTCTTCTCAACTGTACAATAAAACATTCTTCTGACTAGACCATATTCAACCCAGAAAACAAACCTCAATAAATCTAAAAGAACTGAAATTATAAAGTATTACTCCCCCAGCACGATGGAATGAAACTGAAAATCAATCACAAAAAAAACTTGAGAAATTGAAAAATTTGTGAATTTAATGTTTATTTATTTTGGAGGAGAGAGACAGAGCATGAGTGGGGGAGGGGCAGAGAGAGAGAGAGAGAGAGAGAGAGACAGAATCTGAAGGGGGCTCCAGGTTCTATTTAAGCTGTCAGCACAGAGCCCGATGCAAGGCTTGAACTCAGGAGCTGTGAGATCATAACCTGAGCCAAAGTCGGATGCTTAACTGACTGAGCCATCCAGGTGCCCCTAAAAATTTGTGACATTAATCAACACACTCCTAAATAACCAATGGATCAAAGAAGAAATTGGAAGGAATATTAGAAAATACTTTGAGATGGATGTAAACAAAAACACAACATGTAAAAATCTTTGGGATTCAGCTGAAGTAGTGCTTTGAGAAAAATTATAGCTATAAATGACTGTTTTTTTAAAAAAAAGAAATATTTCAACTAAATAAACCAACTTCCCATTTTAAGAAACTAAAAAAGAAGAACAAACTGAAACCAAAGCAAAAAGGGAAAGAAAATAGAGAGAGGGGAAATTCAAATTCCAAAAATCAGGAATGAAAGATGGGGCATCACTACCTACTTTACAGAAATGAAAAAGATCATAAGGGAATACTATAAACAACTTTACCGATGAAGTATACAACCAAGATGAAATGGACAAAATCCTACTGACAAACTACTGAGACTGATTCAAGAAGAACTAAAAAATATTAATAGATTGATAACCAAGTGAGAGATTAAATTACTTGTTTAAAAACTTATTAAAAAAAATCAAAAAACAAAAACCAAAACACAAAAATCAAGGAGGTAAGATGGCGGGCTCGAAGTGAGAGGCTGTCAAGGATGAACATAAGTATGCCTGGAAGCAGATTTTAAACTCAGTTTCTATTCAGATCATCTTCTTTCACACCCCTGATAAACATCTTGATTTACCATGGCATTAACAGCAGTAAAGTGGCCATATCAAACAGAACTATCTGAAAACATTCATTTCCAATTCAAAATGGAGCTTTATATTGTGTTTGTCATAAATTTATGTACTTTCTCTTCCAGATGACTATCATTGCAAAGTAGAGCTTGCTATGACATCTGATGGCAGGATGAAAGTGTGCCACCACCCTCTGTGGACATTCTGTATAAACATACAAAACCTATCCCTCAGCCAGATCTTGTGCGTAATAATGAAGAAAACATGATCGAGTGCTGAACACCAGATGAGAAGAAAAAAAATGAACATTTTGAGTAAGGACCTATGACAGAACTACTTAGCAAAATGTTCTTTACTACTAAGCACTGTTGGTATCCTCGTGGACAGTATCATAGATGTCGTAGGAACCTGGATCCTCCAAAAGACAGATGATACTGAGGTTTTCAGGAATCAAAAAGATGTTATCTTTTGTCTCATTTGCCATTTGAGAAAAGGCAATTGAGTATATTCACTACTATGTTATGTAGCAAAATGATAACAAAATGTCTTTTCATATAAAAACAACCCATGGCCCAGCTGACTTTATTAATGAATTTTACAAATGTTTAAAGATGAGTTAACATCAATCCTTAATCTTTCAGAAACCTTCCAAAAAGTAGAAGGAAAAAAACATTTCCCAGCTTATTCTATGAGGCCATTTTTATCTTACTACCAAAACTAGACAACAATATCACAAGAATATAAAACAATGGACCAATGTTCCTCATGAATATGGATGAAAAATACTAAAAAAAAAAAAAATACTAGCAAACTGAATCTGGCAACCTATAAAAATGATTATACATCATGAATTATCCTAGAAATACAAAGCTGGTTCAGTATATGAAAATAAGTCAACGTAACCCACTATATTAATCAAACAAAGACATAAGCCACATGACCATCTCAACAGATAGAGGGGAAAAAAAACATTTGACAGAATCCAAAATTCTTTCCTGATTTAAAAAATAAATAAATAAAAATCTCAACAAAGTAGAAATTGAAGGAAAGGTCCTCAACCTGATAAGGGTGTATTTCAAAATCCTGCAATGAACATGATACTTATTGGTGAAAGACAAAGCTTTTCTCCTAAAAGTAAGAACCACACAAAGATGTCCACCCCTGCCACTTCCATTTCAGTATTGTACTTGAGGTTGTAGGCAGAGCAGTTAGATACAAAGAAAAAAATAAAGGCATCCAGATTAGAAAAGGAGAAGTAAAATTATGTTAATTCACAGACGATTTGATTGTATATACATAAAATCCTAAGGAATCACCTAAAAAACTATGTGAACTAACAAGTGGGTTCAGCAAGTTTGCCTGACACAAAGGGCATGGTGTCTTATGGTGCCTTTTCATCCTTCATCAGTAAAATGAAAATAATCTTACCTGCTTCCCTAGCTTAGTTGGGTTCAACAAGACTATATAGGGAGGAGTCCAAATTCAGTGCCGGACACAAAATACGTGCTCAATAATGTGAGTTCCTTCTTTTCTTCATCATTCTTCTCACTAATTTGCTATTTAAAGATGGTGGTTAGTAACAATAATTTGATGAAATACAAACATCCTAGCACAGCTGGATCACCTGACATTCATACATCAGCATAAAATAAGTGAATCTAAAACAGTTTGTCTCCTACTATCTGAGCAAAGCTCAGTCAGAATGGGAGTGGATATTTGATTAGCAGTCCTGGCTTCTTTCCCCTGCTCCTTCTTCCATGTTCCTGTTCCATTTCTAGAATCAATCCTACCTAAGGATTAAATACCCTCAGTCCCTCTGGTTGAGGAAAATGGGGTCAAGGCAAAGGGATAAACATTAAACTATGGAGAAAGATTTAGACTTCTTGCCCACTCCTCATCAAATTACTCGCTACACTCGATTCCCCAAGACAGGAATATGGCTTCTTCCTTCTACTCTACCTTCTCTTCCCCCATCAAAGGAGGAGGGGGAGGAAGTGATGGGGGGGAGGAGGAGGAGAAGCAGGAGGAGAAGGAAAAGGAGAAAGAGAGAAAACCTAACTTTTGAAGACGAAGTTCTAGGGCATGGATGAAAAAGAATATGGAGTTTCAAGCTCACAAAAAAGGGGTCAGGAAACTGGAAGATGGCATTGATGAGGAAAGACAGAATTACGCATAAAACTATCACTGACCTCTTTCCTCTGTTTCCTCCCAGTACTGCCAGACCCTAGGTGCTCTCATGCTTTCTTCACTCATTAATGCCCAAAGCGTCATGCAGGACAGGAGGTGGGGTAGGGACAGGAAGAATCAAAGGAAACTGTTTGTGCTGGTCTCCAGGCAAAGACTTACACTCAAGGGATACACAACCCCAATGTATCCATATGGTCCAGCCCAGCTTATAGAGGGGTTTGGGACAAAAGCCTCAGCTAATAACGATTATGTCTTTTACTGGACCACTCCCTGTTATGGGTTCAAGTGTGTCCTTTTGAAAATACTAATGCCCTAACTCCCAGTATTTATGAATGTAACCTTATTTGGAAATAGGGTTTTACAGATGATAAAGTTAAGATGAGGTCATTAAGTTGTGTCTTAATCCAATATGACTGGTGTCCTTACAAGAAGGAGAAATGTGAACACGGAGACACACACACGTTGAGAATTCCTTTGTGATGATGAAGCCGGAGATCATGGTATGTGTCTACAAACCAAAGAACACCAAAGATTGCTGGCAAAGAGCCAGTAGCTTGGAACAGAGAGGTGTGGAACAGATTCTCACAGCCCTCAGAAAGTACCAACTCTGATCCACCTTGATCTTGGCCTTGTAGCCTCTAAAGCTGTGAGACAGTCAATTTCTCTTGTCTAAGCCATCGGTATGTGGCACTTTGTTGCAGCCATAGCAAACTAATACAACGCTTCCAGCAAGCAATGGGACAAGGATTCAGGGGTTCAGGACCTTCACTATGTCTTCCTTGGGAGGTATATAAACCAGCAAATCCCTTGCTTAGCCTGAGCAGCTGTGGCCAGGGATCTCTTCCTCTCCTTCTTGGCTCTACCCCAGGAGAATATAACCCCAGGATAAAATAATTTTCTAATCTACCTTATCCTGACCCTTTAAATGAGTCCAGCCTTCTCAGGTCCTAAGAGGCATACCCTGCTCCTAGAGCAGAACAGACCTCAGTGGCTCATGTCCTGAGCTTGGGGGTCAGACAGACCAAATTCCCACCCTGGCCCTTCCAAATTCCATCTGTGTGACCTGGAATGAACACCTCAACACCCCCTCTGCTTCCACTTCCAGGATAGTGGAGCCTGCTTCATGGGGTTGTTTTGATGGCACACAAGCACAGTGTCTGTTACGTAGCTAGTGCCCATTAACTTCTAACATATGCCTCATAGGAGAGCTACTGTTATACACAATGGCCCCAGAGCCCTCCCTCTTGTTCTCACGTCCCGTATCTAAGAGTGTGGCCCCATATCTATGTTTTGGAAGAACCCATGGCTTCCCTTTCGGATTTTGATTTTTGGTCCTCCACGCTGTTGCTTCCTGCTGCTCCTTCTGAGGTTTGGGCTTCACCCACAGTCAAGTCCCAGCCTCCAAACTCCTCCTCTTGGGCCTACCCAGGGTCTCTCTTCAATAGGTCTCAAGGAGAGATACTGATAATGCAGCCATGCCACCCAAACCTACTCTGGAAAGCCCTCGTCATCATGGAAAATGCCTTGAGGAAGGTTACATAAGTGTTGTCTGTAGAGGTGGATCCAGAAAATGAAAAGATGAATAGGTGCCCAAGCTGGTAGGCTTGTAGCAAATTGAATACATAATCAATTTCACTACTCAATCTCAGGTTCAGAACTTCTGATGCTGGTCAGAACAAAACAAGCTCGGGATCAAGGTGTTCCAACTGTCATGCTTTGGCAAGCACAATGCAGAGAGATAATTGCACTTCTAGCACGCTTTGATGAGTCTCATGCCGCCCCTCCTTCAAATGCACAAGGGGCCTTGTCAGAACAGATAACCAAGTGACTCCCACAGACAGGGGTTGTGTGAGTCACCTCATAGAAATCAAGACCCCAGCTGCTGAGATGAACAATGTCAAAACTGAGAATTTGCTGGAAATAATTCTATGCACAGCAGAGTGAATTTCAGCTGGCTTCTGCTCTGCTTATTCCGAGTGGCAAACCCAATGCCTTGAGTGAGACTGCTTCCAGCAGCAGTTTCCAGCTAGGGGAGACTTTGCCTCCCAGGGGACATTTAGAATGTCTGGAAACATTTTGGGTGGTCACAACTGGAGAGGCAGTGCTACTGGTATCTAGTGGGGAGAAGCCAGGGAAGAGCCCTACCCAACTAAGAATTATCCTGCCTAAAATGTCAACAGTGCCTCAGTTGAGATGCCCTGTCCTAGCAGGAAGGACCAGCACAGCATTATCTCCATAACTTTTATATATGGCTCCTGACAGCCCACAATCTCGCCCCAATCTGGTTGACCAGCCTGATTGTCCATGTTCACCGTAGGTTAAGAGGATGAACGTCTGAGTTCAAATCCAAGCTACCTCACCAGCTTGAGCAAGATACTTCACTCTGGATGCTTCTGTTGCCTCTTCTATAAAATGGGGATATTAATAAAATTTGCCACCTAGGATTGTTTAAGGACTAAATGAACTACATGAAATGATCCATGCAAAGTGCTTCATTAAGCATCAAGCACTTAAGGAATGATAACTGTGACTTTTCTTAACCCCTGCTTTACTTTATTTATTGCTATTTTTGAGGACACTCTTTGCCATGGCACTGGATGAGAAGCCCTCTCCCTTCCACTGTCCCACCTGTGATCATTCTTGTCCTCTCAAATTTCAAATGTTCATTCCTCTAGGAAACGTTCCCAGCCCTGCATGTAGGGATCAATCAGTCCCTGTTCTGAGCTCCTCGGCATGTTGTTAACTCCTGTGTCCACCCTAAGATTACCCACCAGTCTGCTTTTATAACCTCTGTCAGCATTTGCCATGGGCTTACCAGCCTGAGAGCACTTCCTCACTCATTGGTTTGATGCATCAATAATGAACCCTATAACCCACTAAGACCATCGCTGGTGGTGAATGCCTCTTGGGCATGAGCATGAGTCTGAGGTTAATAAGACTTTCTAGGGGTGGGGCTGGGAGGGGACAGGGTGGGGTTCCAATGTAGATTCTCTGATAAGGAGGAATGAAGACCCTTCCCCAATTCATATCCGGGTGACAAAAATCGTGGTCATTGCTCTGGTCGCTAAGATTTCTACTGGTCAGGCATTGCACAGACCTTTTCCATGAATGGTCTCCCTGACATTTCCCATGAGGGAGGTATCAAAATGACCCCTATTGTTACAATTACTTGACCAATGTCATATCACAGGCATGACTCCCCAGGTAAGTCTAGCTGCCTCAATGTCTATGTTTCTAATGACCCCGATTTATTGTCCTCAAACACCAGTCAGTTGGCATCATTCAAGGACAATGGAAAAATCTGGCTTCAAATTAATAACCCTCTTCAGACCCCCGGTGGCAGCTATAAATGCCAGTTGGAGGGTTTTCTGAGCTTTTTGTCTCCCTAATAACAGTAACCGTTCTTCAAAAGAAAACTTAAAAACAAGTCTGATTTGTAGAATACATAACACAGAACTGTCCTAGGTTGGAGGAGCTGGGGCAGAGGGTCTCCAGAGCCACACCTACCTGCCACCCCCTCCCTGCTCTGGATGCCCTTAAAGGAGTTCTGGGGAAGCAGCTAGTCCCACCTTACATTTTGCAGATGTAGAAACAGAGACTCGGGAAGAGGAAATTATTTGCTAAAAGTTACACTGCTCAAAAGCAGCGGGACCAGGAATTAATTCCATGTCCCCAAGCCCTGAATTCAAAGCTCTTTTGAATTCTTTTGTGAATATATTTTGATGCTTCATTTATGACAACTAGGCTTTCTTGCTGACAAGTGCAGAAATATAAAATAAAGCTCAAAAACTCACAAAGGAATACTATGTCTCACCCAATATGATGCCTTCAGTTACAAGATGCGTCCAAATTTGAGATGTTAAAAGTTCTGGAGCTCAGAGGTGTGGATCATAGGAATCTGGCATGTCCACCTTGCTGGTCTAATCTTGTTTGTACTGCAGATCCATTTCCTATGACTGCCAGTGCAATTGCACATCAGATGTCTGTGGGGTAACATCTACTGATGAACAACAGAGAGAGAGAGAGAGAGAGAGAGAGAGACAGAGAGAAATAGGATGTGGGCCACTGAGGCAGAGAAGAGGAGCAAGAGGAGGGAAGGCTGGCTTATGCCCCCTCCCCAGTGCAGAGGAATTTACATGGAGCAAAGTTTCCCTGGCAACAGTTTCCAACTGGACTCCATCTGCCCACCAGGTGATTTGAGTCCTGACCAGTCTGTTCTCAGCCCCTCTACCAGGCAGAGACATGTAGAAGAGCCTGGGAGATCCAGCCCCTCTAAAGCCCAGAGCTGGAGCTGCAAAACACTGAAGATGGTGATGCTTCATCCACTCCCCCAGCCCATCTCTATGCATTTTTCAGGATGAAACTAAACCTACATTAATGCTGAAAAAAGACAATTCTGGATTGCAGAATCAATGAAATGTGGTATATGTGCCAAGAGAATGTTTATTCTGCTGAATTTTAGTGGAAGACACTTCTATTGGTTTCTCTCTATTCTTCAGCACTCTACATTCTAAGACACAAGTTCTAATTTTTTTAAATTAATTCCTATTTTTTGGCGCACAAATCTTTTCCACTTACTCTGTCCCTATGGAAAGGAAGAAGGAATCTACTATTCATCCTTACATGAAGTAGCTTCTAGGCCAAAGAATGGAACTTGTTTTTCAAATGCCTTTACTGAGGCATAATTGATAAGCAAAAAGATTGTGCATCACCAATGTATACAATTTGATGAGTTGGGACCTACATATACACCCATGAAATCATCACCACACTCAAAGTAATGGACATATCCATCACTTCCAAAGGTTTGCTTGTATCCCTTTGTATTTTTGTTTTTGCATTTGATTTCGTGGTAAGAACACTTAATATGAGATCTACCTTCTTAATACATTTTAAGGTTATTTATTTGAAGGAGAGAGAGAGAGAAAGTGCACGTGCACATGGAAGGAGGGGCAGAGAGAGGGGAGACGGAATCCCAAGCAGGCTCCACACAGTCAACACAAGCCCGACGTGGGGCTCAAACTCAGCATCCGTGAGATCACGACCTGAGTCAAAATCAAGAGTCAGTTGCTTAACCAACTGACCTACCCAGGTACCCCTACCCTTTTAATAGATTTTTAAGTGCACAAGACAATAATCCCATCTATAAGCACAATGTTGTACAGCAGACCTCTAACACTTATACATCTTGCATAATTGAATATTGGCACCTGTTAGTTAGCAAATTGCCATTTCCTTCTACCCCCAGTCCCTGGCAACCATCATTCTATTCTTGATTTCTCTTAGTCGGACGATTTTAGATACTTCACATAAGTAGAATAATGGAATGTTCGTTCTTCTGTGACTGGTTTATTTCACTTAACCTATGTCCTTAAGGTTTATCCATCTTGTCACAAATGGTAGAAATTCCTTCTTTTTTAAGGCTGAATAATATTCCATTATATGTATATACCATATATGTATTATACCACATATATATAATTCCATAAATGTATATTTCCTTTATCCATTCATCTTTGGATAGATATTGGGTTGTTTCCATATCTTGGCTACAATGAACAATAGTAAACATGGGAGTAGGAATATCAAGATCCTGATTTCAATTATTTTTGGCTATATATGTATGTATGTATACGTACATCCAGAAGTGGGATTGCTGGACCTTAAGATATTTCTATTTTTAATTTTTTGAGGAATCTTCATACTGTTTTCCATAGTGGCTGTACTCTTTTACATTCCTACTAAAGGAAGGGGCTTTGGATGGAAGGAAAAAGGAGTCAAAATTCCTTTCTGGCCAAGCTAACAGTTTCCCAAATACCACTATCATAAGTAAAAGTCCTTAAATTTTAAAAATGAGAAATCCTAAAAATCAAAAGCAAAATGAAGGAAGCAAAGCTAATTGTGTTTGGAGTTAGTGGCTTAACAATTCAGAGAAAAGAATTATTTTAAGTGACTTTTAGAATACAGTAATTTGATTATATATCCCTCTAAAGATGAAAACAACAACCAAGAATCTTAAAGTCTTTTCAGTAATTATGTTGTTAGTAATAACATTGATATTCTTGTTTTCACACTGTAAGACCTGAGCCAAGTATTATTAGAGATGTTCTTTGCCTAGATTTCTGCAGTTTTAAAGTAGAAAACCATGACGGTGGTCTCATAAGTTGGGGAAAGACAGTGGGTGTTCTGAATCTAGGCCAATCCCCCACCACCTTTGGCTGTGGCTAATCACTAAAAAGGAAGCACATATTATCACAATAATTATTCATTTTCTCCTGAAGAAAATAGACTTATCTCCAATTATAAAAGAACTTACTTACCCACATGACTCAGCCTTTAAGAAATGTAACCTTCTAAGAAAAGTAAACTTGATCTTACTATCAGGTAAGACACTCCTGGTTTACTTGTGCTGGTTTGTCTGGTACTTTCTTGTTTTAAGCTGAAAATACCAAGTCCCCAGTCCTGGGCAAACTGGGACATCTGGTCACCCTACTAGGCAAACAATTCTTTCACCTTTTCCCTGGTCTGGCTTTTTTTTTTTTTTTTTTTTTTTTTTTTTTTAAGCCTATATATCAGCTCGGAATGGTTCTGGCCATGTCTTCTAGAAAAAATGACACCATGACAAAATGCCTCTTCTCCTACCCCCATACTTCTCTTTTCATAAAAGAGGGGGCAGAGAGTTGAGATGGGTAGGATGAGGACTTCAGGCCATCCCACTGCAGCCCTCTTCCCTCACGCAATGTTGTTCACTGCTCTTAAAAGTCCTACTTACCTTCCTGAGAGTGCCATACCTCAACAGCACCATTTTACTGGCTATATGGAAGGGAAGACAAGAGAATGGACAATCCCCAAACCAACTGGGGTGGAGATCCAAGGCAAAGGAAGAGAATGGTGTCATAAATTCTTAGAAGCTTAGAGTCTAGGTATGTGTGGGACTGTTTTAAAGTGGGGTAATTTCTGGAATAAGGGTTGAATGTGGCTTCTGAAAAACAAAAGAAGAGAAACATCATGGATAGATAAATAGATAATAGATAGATAGATAGATAGATAGATCAATCCATCTACACATTTCCTGTCTTGGACCTGTAGTTATCCATTTCTAATTTATTTTATATTTATTTTTGAGACAGAGAGAGACAGCATGAGTAGGGGAGGGGCAGAGAGACACACAGAATACGATGCAGGCTCCAGGCTCCGTGCCGTCAGCACAGAGCCCGATGCGGGGCTTGAACCCACAAACTGCGAGATCATGACCTGAGCCTAAGTCAGATGCTCAACCGACTGAGCCACCCAGGCACCCTGTAGTCATCCATTTCTAAGCAACCCCAGTCCTTCAGTGAAAAATATTACTTGGAGATCAAATATATATATATATACACACACACACACATATATATATATACACACACACATATATATGTACATATATATATATATATATACACACACACATACATGCACACACACACACATATATATACATATATATATACATAGGAATATTTTCTCAGCCACCGAAAAGGATGAAATCTTGTCGTTTGCAGTGACGTGAATGGAGCTAGAACACATTATGTTAAGCGAAATAAGTCTATCAGACAAAGACAAATACCATATGATTTCACTCTTATGTGGAATTTAAGAAACAAAACAGATGAACATATGGGAAGTGGGGGTAAGAAGTGGGAGAAATGAACCATAGGAGATTCTTAAAGCTAGAGAATAAACTATGGGTTGACAGAAGGAGGTGGGTGGGGGATGGGCTAGATGGGTGATTGGGACTCAGGAGGGCATGTGTTGCGATGAGCACAGGGTGTTGTATGTAAGTGATGAATCACTGAATTCTACTCCTGAAACCAATATTGCATGGTATGTTAACTAAAATTTAAATATTTTTTTTTAAAAAGGAAGCCTTCAAAAAAAAAAAGAAAAGAATAAAGAAGTATGTGATAGCTCTTGGAAATGAAGTTTTGCTGAGATCAAAATAAGGAACAGCTTATTTTTCACACACACACAAAAAGACCTGAGCCAAGTTCAAGAGTCAGATGCTCAACCCACTGAGCCACCCAGGTGCCCCAGCTCATGGGTTTCTTCTATATTTGATGGATTCAATTATATTACAGCTATTATTCCTTTAGGTATTAAAATTTTTCATCTTCAGCTGTTGGAAGCAATCTCACATTTCTCCTAAGGCATTTTAACCTGGCTCCAGAGGCCTTTGACACCTTCCTTGCTTTCTGGCATGACAAGGTGTCCTCCTCTCATCTACACATTTCCTGTCTTAGACCTGTAGTAATCCATTTCTCCAAGAAACCCCAGCCCTTTAGTGAAAAATATTATTTGGGGACCAAAATGAGGATATGAAGATCCTCATTGCTACTGGATTGATCATTCTTTCTTCTTAGGTTTTTACAGTGAACAGAGCTAACATTCGTTCTTTCTAAGAGAAAATTTATCAGTAGTCCATTTTACTTGTATCTTCCCTTTCTGATAAGGAGAACTTTAGTTCCTGATGACATTGAAATTATTACTTATGTTACATATGTAAGTCTATATTTCTGTGTGTGTGTGTGTGTGTGTGTATGCATGTGTACATAGATCAATATCTTTATATGACAGAAGGGACATGAGCAGGGTCTCCATTCTCATGACAGAGGGCAGTGGGATGACATGAACAGTGTTGCTTAAAGCAAAGTAGGTGGAAGAGGGCAAGGGAAGAAGGGGAACACAAAGAGCATTAAGCAGTGAGGGAGACTTTACATGGAATATTCTCTGATGGCAAAGTTGTAGGGTCTGGTGTATAAGGTAAGATGTTTATACACCAGCAGACAACTCCTTAAGACTAAGACTCTCTAATATCACATTCTTTGGCCATCCTCCATATAAATAAACTCTTTTTTTAATATGCAATTTATTGTCAAATTGGTTTCTGTACAACACCCAGTGTTCATCCCAGCAGGTGCCTCCCCAATGCCCATCACCCACTTTCCCCTCCCTCCCCGCCGCCTCCATCAACCCTCAGTTTGTTCTCAGTATTTAAGAGTCTCTAATGGTTTGGCTCCCTCCCTCTCTAACTTTTTTTCCCCTTCCCCTCCCCCATGGTCTTCTGTTAAGTTTCTCAGGATCCACATAAGAGTGAAAACGCATGTTAACTGTCTTTCTCTGTATGACTTAAGAAATAAACTCTTATAAAGCACACCATGCCTCAAGCATCATTGTAAGTAATGTTATGTAAACTCATCGAATCCCACCACACCACCAAGAGTTATGCATTATTATTATTATTATTATCTTCATCTTAGGAAAGAAAACTGCAGTACAGAAAGGTTAAACCACTTATCCAATGTGAAATTGGTAGGGAGTAGCAGAGCCCAGATCCAACCTGGGTTATTTCGACCTTAGAGTATCATCATGATGCCATATGCCTCTCGAGACAGAGTTTCAAGGACCAACACACAATCACATGCAAATACTCACACACACCTAACACAGAGACATGAGTTGCAAGAGTAACACTAGCAAACCCAAAATTACAGACATCTCATTATATAATGGGACTTGGAAGCCTAATAGATTTTTACACAAATCAGCACCACTCATAGAGATACAAGACCATTAGGGGATGGAATTAAAACTCTCTTTTTCTAGATAGGTAAATGATCAACAGATGATTAGATGGATGGATGGATAGATAGATAGATAGATAGATAGATAGATAGATTCATCCATTTATTCATTTATTCATTCATTCATCCATCCATTCATTCATTCACTCTTCATTCTGTAAATGAAGATACTGAGATTTAGGAAGGTTAAATAATAACTTCCCAAAGTCACTCACCTAGTAAAGTTATGAATCAGAATTATGTATCCAAAGAGCTTGTAATACCTCTACTTTGAGGAACCCAGTATGACAGAGGTGATGGATGGATAGTCCTAAATATGGGATCCAGGCTGTCTCCTCTCAAGGTACAGCACTAGCATTATCCAAGAAGCTTCCCTTCTGAGCAGAGAATTCAATCCAATTTTCCCCTAAAATGGGCTAGAAATAGTCCATTTGTACCAAGCTGTCTCAACCTAATGGGTGAGAAGGGGAAGTCCCTAATGCAAGCCAGAGCAGGTGCAGGAAGCCATCCACCTCCTCCCTGCATCCCAGAGGGCCACTCATCACAGCCCCACGACCGGCAGGACCAGGAAGCAGGGCCTACAGCTGGGCAGCCCTCATGCCAAGAATGCATAAACCCAGATTGGAAGCTGGAGGGAGAAAGAAGGCGGGCTTAGCACATCAGCTCTCCGACCCACTCCCCGATGTAGTTGGAGCTAGCTAGGGAAAGCAGACGTAAAAACATCACCAGCTGGTGTGTTTCCTGGCAGGGACACCAGCCGCAGGCTTGCCTGCCCCCAGACACTTGCGTGCAGCAAACTTCCATCTGTAGCTCCATTCCCTTTGTTTACTGGGGCTACAAGGCAGGAGAAGAGACCAAACGAACGTTTCAGAGGCCCAACAGGACCCGGGCGCTGCCTCCAGTGGAACGGGGTTGATGGAGGGTAGGCTGGCAGTCAAGAGCGGAAGCTTCGTTACACTTGTAAACGCAGGTGTGAAATAAAAGAGCTCTCCTGGCACCTTTGCCGTGGTGCCTGCCCTCAGCAGCTGCCCTCGCCTGCACCTTCTGTCTCCCAGCAGCCCCAGAAGCTCCATGGGGCTGGGCCTGGGAAGTCCAGGACAAGCCCACGCCCGCCTGGCAGGCCTGAGGGCAGAGCCGGAAGAGCCCAGCCCCGCGTCCTGGCCTGGCCAGCGGACGTGCTGGCCCCTCGTCTCTCACTGTAGGAACTGCAGCCTCTTACCTATTCTCCCCAGGATGTCCCTGCAAAGGGCAACAAGGAAGAGAGACGAGAGAGCGGAGCTCCATGCCTGACTTGCAACAGGGTTTCCTTCCTCTCACGCCTGTTCTCTTGGCTTCTCACCTTCGTACGGCCACACGCTGCCGGGCGCACTGACTGCCCAGGCGACGTGAGGGACGTCGGAGGAATCCAAAGAGCAAGGGGAAAGCTGAATCCCAAGGCTCTCTTTCCACAGTTCCAATCAGCGAGGCTTCCTCGAGCACAGATCCACACGCCAGGCGCGGGGCGGGGAGGCCGGAGCGCCCAGTCCTCAGGAGATCAACTTCAACCCAGCACAGGCCCCAACGAAAAGAACACAACGGGCTCAGCCTCTGTTCATTCCACACACGCTGAGCCCCTCTTCTGGACAAGAAACGCTTTCTGAAGTAAAGTGGACTCTCTCTCTCTCTCTCTCATGACACCAGTGAAGTCAGGCAGAGTGTTTGGCTAACATGGAGCCTTGAATTACAACTATTTCAGCCTAAAATGTATCACTGTTTCATCCCACATTCGTCATGGACCTATTGTATGTGTGGGAGGTGCTGCCTTAGGACGGGAGGGGGATATAAAGGTAATTGAGTCACGGATTCGGGTCTGAAGTGGACCCAGGTCTCGAAGTGTACAAAATCAAGCGGGGAGACAGAAACAAGTAACACTAACTCCAGCTCAGGATATGCTAAGGTACAATTAAGGAAGAGAAAACTATAATTTATTGAGTAGCCACTTACCATGTGCCTTGTGGTTCACATAGAAAATTAGCAAAGGGTCTTTGGGCAATATTTGGGGCTCATCTGTTCTGTGCTCCAGGCCTGGGGATAGGGCCTTGAGAGAGAAACAAACAAGCAAATACATAACTACAATGTAACAGGAAGCAGCGACAGGGGAAGTGGAGGCCACTTAATACCAATTTGGAGAATCAAAGAGGGCTTCCAGGAAGAAGTGACTTCTAAGCTGAACCTGAAGGATGAGTCAGCCAAACAAATCAGAGGAAGAGATTGTACTTGGCAGAGAAAATAACATCTGCAAAGTCCCAAAGGCATGACAGACGTGTAGTTTCTTCATTTAATGAGAGAAAGTGAGGTGAATCTGGGGGTATTATGGAATTTTCTCGAAATCACACAGCTGATAAATGACACAAGTAGAAGCTGGATCTGGATCTCAGTTCCCACCTCCTATAAAAGCTAATAATAGAAGGAGAGAGATAGGTCCCCACTGAAAAGATCAGGGGGTGCTTTGATAAAGGGAGTTTTGAAGAATGGGTTAGAAATGAAAGGAGGTAGACCCAAGCGGAAGGAACATGTGAGGCAAAGGGATGCTAAGAGACAGAGAATCATGAGGGTGCCTGGGTGGCTCAGTTGGTTGAGTGTCCGACTCTTGATTTCAGCTCAGGTCGTGATTCTAGGGTCATGAGATCAAGCCCCGCATCAGATTCCGTGCTGAGCATGGAGCCTGCATGGGATTCTCTCTCTCTGTCTCTCTGTCTCTCTCTCTCTCTGAAATTAAAAAACAATAATTAATTAAAAAAGAGAGAAAGAGGGGTGCCTGGGTGGCTCAGTCGGTTAAGCGTCCGACTTCAGCTCAGGTCACGATCTCGCGGTCCGTGAGTTCGAGCCCCGCGTCGGGCTCTGGGCTGATGGCTCAGAGCCTGGAGCTTGCTTCTGATTCTGTGTCTCCCTCTCTCTCTGCCCCTCCCCCGTTCATGCTCTGTCTCTCTCTGTCTCAAAAATAAATAAATGTTGGGGCGCCTGGGTGGCTCAGTCGGTTGGGCATCCTACTTCAGCCCGGATCACGATCTCGCGGTCTGTGAGTTCAAGCCCCACGTCAGGCTCTGGGCTGATGGCTCAGAGCCTGGAGCCTGCTTCCGATTCTGTGTCTCCCTCTCTCTCTGCCCCTCCCCCGTTCATGCTCTGTCTCTCTCTGTCTCAAGAATCAATAAACGTTAAAAAAAATTTATAATAAAAAAATAAATAAACGTTAAAAAAATTTTTTTAAATAAAAAAATAAAAGAGAAATAGACAGAGAATCATGTATTGGGTGGAATGAAAGGTGATGCTGCAGGTGGGAGGAGGTTTTTTGGAAGATAAAGTTGGAAAGAATGATTATAAATAGGAAGATCCATCCATCAAGTGAAAGATACCTCATTCCCACCAGCAGGATTATTGAGTCCAAATGGCATTGGACATTTTAAGGGACAGAGAAAAGGAGAAGACAAAATGTTGGGTATGCTAATATGGAGACAGAGGAGGCCTCGGTATGGACTGATTGCTTGTGTACCCACAAATCCATATTTTGAAACCATGATTCCCCATGTAACGGTATTTGGAGGTGAGGACTTTGGGAAGGAATTGGGTTTGTATAAGATCATCGGGGTGAAGCTTTCGTGATGGGCTTTGGGCTCTTAGAAGGGAAGGAAGAGACCCAGGAACCCTCTCCCTCCCATGTGAGGATAGAGCAAGGGGGCGTCCATTTCTTCCAGGAAGCAGGCCTTCCTCAGGAACCAAGTCAGCCAGCAACTTGATCCTGGCCTTCCTGACCTTCAGAACTGTGAGGAGGAAATGTCTGTCCTTTGAGTCTCCCGGTCTATGAGAGCCCAAGCTGACTAAGACAGCCCTGCAGTGGGAGACACTCCTCTGACCTGAGGGGGTGGACACAGAATCTCCAACACACCCAAGGAAAGCGCGCAGGCACTCTGATCCAGAGCTCCTGTCAGACCACTACTCCCAGAATGCCTTGCAGGGCTCTCCCATCTTGGCCCCCATTCCATCCTTTCTTCTCTTCTTTCCTTCCTTCATTGCCTCTACCCTCCTTCCCTATGAAAAGCACAGTTGCACCTTTTATTTCTTGAGATAAACAGACCCAGCCGAAAACACAAAGGTTTTATAGAAGACTCATCCAAAAAACATATCGCCTTATGTTAGAGTTAGATTTGATGGAATATTTTAACACGTGCTGGATTTTTAATGTTGGTGTCTGGCTACCGAACAAATTATAAACTAATAAAAAATGTAAAACTCTTTCCTTCAAACTCAGGTTTCAACAACAAATTGATAACTCGAGTCTTTATCGCACTCCAAAAATGAAGAGTTTTCGTTTGCTACTATTATTTGTTTGTCGTCTTACTTTGGCAGTCTCCAGTAAAATCAGTGCTCCTGTGAGAGAAAAGAAAAGGTACAGATAGCCCAAAAATTACTGAAAAGAGGCAAGAGTTTGGGTCAAAGGTAGAGCAGGACTTGCAATCAACCTTCCCGGAGGGCAGAGTAATGGAAAAGTGCATGGGCTTTGGAGCCAATAGACCCATGGACTCCCCCAAATTCTCCGAACATGGCAAGTCACTTCTGTCTTGGTCTCATTAGGAAGGTGAGGACACTGCTCCACACAGGATGGTTGTAAGTATTAAATAAGATGGGGGCACCATGCTGGCTCAGTTGGTAGTGTGCAACTCTTGATCTCAGGGTCGTGAGCTCAAGCCCCATATTGGGCAAGGAGCTTACTTAAAGTTAAAAAGTAAAATAAAATAAAAAATTAAATAAGATGGTGCATACGCATCCCTCGTGCAGAGCTCAGAGCATGACAGGTGCTCAACAATGGGCCCTTCTCCACAGTCAGCCCATCCCCCTAAGGGCTTTGTACAGATCTCTACGATAACACTCGTAACAGTGCATTTTAATTTTCTGGGGTTTGTTCTATCTCTCCTATTAGATATGAGCCACTTAAGAATACAAACCAGGTATTGTACCCTAATTTACCAGAGACAAATACTAAGTGAATAGTAAGTAGTTCCTCAGTTAACCACTTCTCACTGCTTGAGTTTAAAATCTCTCACCTCAGGGGCTCCTGGGTGGCCCCCTCGGTTGAGTGGCCGACTCTTGGTTTCAACCCAGGTCATGATCCCACAGTTCGTGAGATTGAGCTCTGCGTCGGGCTCTGCTCTGGCAATGCAGAGCATGCTTAGGATTCTCTCTCTCTCTCTCCCTCTCTGTCTACCCCTCCCCTGCTCACATGCACTCTCCCTCTCTCCCTGTAAATAAATAAATGAACTCTAAAAAATATTTTTTAAAAAGATAAAAGCTCTCACCTCAGTTAAGGATCTAAAACAGACACTTTAACAAAACTCAAAACCGTACCGGTGATTCAGGTCTGTCAGGGGTGCTGAAGCTCAGGGGAGAAGGAGCCAGGATGAGGCAGGGGCCATCAGGAAGAGTTTGTGGAGGGACACGGGACTTGAGAGGGATCTTGAAGACTGGGCAGCCCTGAGTGGAATCAGGGAAGCCGCGTCAGAAAGGAGGAAACCGTGCAGAAGAATGGTAGCAAAAAGGGCATGTCACCTGCAAAGGACAGGAAGAGGATAAATGCGCTTGGGTTTTTGCAGACAACGTGGTGGGGTAGGGAACCACCTTGGTGCCCAAGGAGGGGAGCCACCTGATGCTACCGCCAGACGCAGCGTCCCCAAATCTCCCAATATCTGGAAGAGGAACACGCCTGGAAAATATCTGTGCTTTGTCTGGGGTTGTTGGAGAAGGAAGGTCACAGAAAGGGAGCAAGAGCCCCAGGGCATCCTACATGAGTCATGAGTACCCGTGGGTCCGTTCCCATCATGCTGGTGCCACGTCAGCAGCAGGAGACCGACCTGGGGGTCATCATGCACCAGCTCCCAGCCCAGTATCCTGACGGATCAGCAGCTTACAGGCCCTGGTGAGGGTCCATGGCCCCAGCTCAGTGGCAACCTCAGCAGGGTGCTATCACAAACCGGCCTGTATTAGTCAGTGCTGGCCAGGGAAACAGAACTAATAGCATATGAATATATCCAGAATGAGATTATTTTAAGGAACCGGATCACGTGATTTTGGGGTTGGTAAGTCCAAAATCTGCGGTGTGGGACAGCAGGCCAAAGTCCCAGGAAAATCCAGTACTACAGTTTGAGTCTGAAAGCCATCTCCTGCAGAATTCCCTCTTGCTCCGAGGAGGTTGATCTTCTGTTCAAGACTTCAACTGATTAGATGAGGCCCACCCATGCTGTGAAGGGCAATATGCTTTACTTAAAGTCCACGGATCTAAATGTTAATTGCATCCTCAACACTGTCACAGAAACATCCAGAATATTGTTTGGCCAAATATCTGGGCACCAGGGCTCAGTTGACACCTAAAATTAACCATTGCAGAGCCCCGGGCCTTTCAAAAAATAATGACAAAGGACAAGTTGAAAGGAATTTGAGGAAGGCACATTTTGCTGGAAATGGAGGGTAATGTTCGAAAGAAGAGAGAGAGCCATAAATGTGAAAGGACACGATAATTCAGAGAGTAACGATCAATTTTCTGTGCAAAGTATTTTTTCACTGTGTTATATTTTATCCACTAAGCCCTCAGAGACTGGTCTTCTTCCCATTTCACAGATGAAGAGAGTGAGGCTTATGAAATCACAAAGACTCAAATTGGTGGAGCTGGCAACCAACCACAGATACTATGTTCCCTAAATCCACAATGTGCTCCTTTGAAACCAAAATTGCCTGTCTCCAGAGGAACTAGGGTGCTCTGAGCACAGAATAGCACTCAGAGAAGGAAAGAGGACAGAAAAACAAACACCAAAACTGAAACCCACAGAAGCAGCAGCATGTAACTGTTGGTGAATGGTCGGTCAGCTCAGAGGTGAACTGTGTCTTATCTCCTGAAAAAAAAGGGTAAGATGTGCCTTGTGGTGCCTTCCCTGCTGCCTGCAATTTTAGGTGGATACATTAGAAAATCAACAAAGAAGTTCTTGGGGGAGGTGCTCCTTTTAGAACAGGTGAAAGTATCATAATTGCTCAGGTCTCTTGCAAATTGCCTGACTCAAAGTCTTGTTTATTACCATTTCCAAATGACTGAAAAGCTTTTCCCTCCTTTGTGACGGTCTGGAAATTGAACCAACCGAGAGGACCCCATTATCTGCTCCTGACTGCAACCCACAACTGGGTTTTCTGACCAAGCACAAAGGAAGAAAGAAGAAAGGGCATCCTTCCTTTCCAACAGAAAAAAATAAATGGTGAGCTGTTATGAAATGATGTCGTTACTATTTTAAGCCTAGCTATAAATCTGTGTATCTGCTAGGTTAGCTTGCTGTTGGTGTATGCATGGTCTCTCCGAACTGAGAGTGTCTTTCATGATTCTACGTATCACTGGACTCAGCCAAGCCACAAACCAGCAGGGCAAGCTCGGGGGAGGGACCTAAGCTTGCTGACCCCTGCCTTGCCTAGTTCCCAGGAGTGTGGACATGTGGCTAAGTGTTTTGCAACCCATAAAGCATCATGTCAGTGTAAGTCCTTATTATCACCATGGTTAAAAACAGCAACAGCACTTATCTTCTCTCCAATTTGTAATTTCGTGCCATCATCCATCTGGGGTCTATTTTGGTCTACAGCCTTTGGGACCTCTGTGGTCAGTGACAGTGAAGCTGGAGAAAGCCTGACACCAGGCCGGCAGGACCTGGAGACCCCAAATTATCATGGAGCTTCTACTTCTGTAATATCACTGTCAGGGGGCTTTTGCATCTGATTATAACAGTAATTCCTGCAATGGTAGAAAACACGTAGAAATAGAACAAGTATAATCTTTGGAGTCAGACAGCCCATGATTTAAATCGGGTCTCTGCTACAGAATAGCTAAGTGACATAAAGTAGTTACGTGTCATTTCTGGATCTCAGGTCTCTCATTAAAAAAAAAAAAAAAAAAAAAAAAGCAGACAATTAAAAAGAATCATATTAACAGATGTATTTAAAGTGCCACAAAATTACATAACAAATGTTACATAATAAATGCTAAACAAGTGTTAATTCCCTACCACTTACACTCTTCCCTCCATACTGCACGAAAACAGAAATTACGTTACCCAGACGACACCTTCCCAAATTGGATTTTCTTTCCGATATTATGGCACGCCCTGTGTGTGCCAGGAATTATGCTGGATACCACACATACCATTTGAACGAAATAATCTTCTAAGTACATGATAGTTGATGAATACAATTAAGCTGAGTCCAAAACATTAGGTGAAATATCAAAACACACTCTACTGGGTAATGAAGCTTCTTCTGGGGCTATTGTGGTTAAAAAAACACAACAGGCCTAGATCTATCTGGGTGATTATCAGACTTTTAGCACCTAGCAGAGAGGACCTCCAATAAATGTTTTCTTAAGCAACCCTGTTGGTAAACAGGAAAGAACAATGAGTAATCAACATAGCACATGCCTAGCTATTTCTGATGCATCGGGGGGGACAGCCTCCTGTCAACCAAACCTTCCATACACCTACAAGGGGCAAGAGTCATCTCCATCTCTCAGGCACGAATGGCTTAGTGAGGTTCTAGCACTAGATGAGAATCATCAGTTGTTCAGACCAAATGCTTTTGCAGATGCTGACTGAGTCACAGTTAAATGGTGAAGGAACCCCAGGATCAACCCTACATTTGGATCCCCATAAGAATCCTTTTAGAAGCTGTCTTCAGAACTATCTTTGACTAAAGGGGGAGGAACCAAGATGGCGGAACAGCATGGAAGCTTTTTGTGTGTCTCGCGTCCATGAAATAGAGCCAGACCAACACTAAACCATCCTACACGCCTAGAAAACTGATTGGAGGATTAACACAACAAGCTGCACAACCTGAACCACAGAATTCAGCAGGTACGCGGCGCGGAGAGCTGAACTTGGGGAGCAAGAAGCCGAGAAAGGTAAGGAACCGTTTTTGAAGGTGGAGAGAGGACGGAGACTGGGGAGGAGGGGAGAATACAGGAAAAGCACCCCTCCCCAAAAGCAGCTGGAGAAAAAGTGGAAAATTGGAAACAGCCGCAGGGACTAAACTAAAAAGGGAGAAAGGAGAAAGGAGAGGGTTTAAATTCCATTAAGACTGTAAACAAGGGGAGCGCAAAGGCTGCAACTCTGCAGCTCCATACCTGGCGGTGCTCTGGTGGGAAAGGCGAATCCCCAGGAGCAGAGTGGGGTCCGGGTGGGTCTCGGGCCACACGGGGAGAAGCGGTTCCACTGCTGGAAGGACATTTGGTAGAGACTGTTGAAGCCACCTGGTCCCAGCAGACCCCAGAAAACGGCCACTTTCTCTGATTCTGGAACAAGGTCATTAAGGGTGAAGCTTGGTGCCAGATGTGAGTTGTGATTTTCCATAACCCCTGAAATGCTGCTGCTACACTGTCTCGCGAACATTTTCTGGGACGGGCCGGCACCTGGCCGCAGTCTAGGGGCACCGGCAGCAGCAGGGTCCAGCGGGCATTCCTGGGTGCAGCCAATATTCGGCCACTGCTCATTCGGCCACTGCTCGGTGAGACCCTCCCGCAGAGGGGCGGAGCGGGTCAAAGCCGCAGTCCTTCGGAAGTAAGGGGCTGGGGAAAACAGCCACATCTGAGACAAAACTCGGGAGAGAGGTACTGCCTGGGGCCTGTTCACGGAGAATGGAAAAGCAGGGAGTGGACGAGAGCTGAGGACAGAGGACTGGTGCTGGATTGGTGATCTGGGAGAACAAACTGGGTGGCTGGGTGGCGCCATTTTTACCGCGCATGCGCATACAAGCGCAGCAACGCTGCACCCCCAGTAGGCTAGCAGCGCCATCTAGTGGAGAGCGGAGGTGTTACACCGAGCCCCACCCAAATGGACCAACTTCTCCTCCTCAAGAACACAAGCCTCACCACCGGCTTAATTGATGGACTATAAAGAGCTACATACACTGACCTCTAGGGGAAAACGAAGCAATTGCAGTCCTATTTCAATCCATTAGCAGGTTCATCTGTTCAATTTTTTTTTTTCCTTTTTCTCTTTTACAATTCTTTTCTTTTTCTTGAATACAGAAAGAGAAAAAGTTCATTTTTATTTTCAGTTTTTATTAAAAATATCTCTTTAATTTTTATTACTATATTTTTTACTTTTGTGTAAAATTTTTCAAATTCTATTTTACTTCCATCATTTTATTTTAGTCTACTTCAGTGTACTCACCTTTTCAAATTTTCAAACAATTTCCTTTTTTTCTTTCTTTTTCTTTTTTTCTCTTTTTCATTTTTTACTTGAATGCAGAAAGAGAAAAAGTTCATTTTTACTTTCAATTTCTTTCAAAAATATTTTTATTTAATTTTTATTACCATATTTTTTGCTTTTAGGTAAATTTTTTCAAATTCTATCTTACTCCCATCATTTTATTTTAGTTTACTACAGTGTAGTCACTTTTTCAAATTTTCAAACGATGTCTTTTTTCTTTTCCTTTTTTCTTCTTTTTTTCCTTTTTTATCTTTTTTCTCTTTTTAATTTCTTTTTTCTTAAATACAGAAAATGAAAAAAATCATATTTATTTTTAATTTTTATTAAAAATATTTTTCTTTAACTTTTTTCTACTATATTTACTTTTGTGTATATTTTTTCAAATTCTATTTTACCCCCATCATCTCATTTTAGTCTACTTCAGTGTATTCATTTTTTCAAATTATCAAGCGATTTCCTTTTTTTTTCTTTTTCTCCCCCCTCCCCTTTTTTTTTCTCTAATCGGTCAAACCACTTTCCACACCCAGACCAAAACACACCTAGGATCTAGTATCATCTATTCAATTTCTGTGTGTGTGTGTGTGTGTGTGTGTGTGTGTGTAATTTTTAATGTTAATATTTTTTTTATTTTAGTTTTTTTAATTTCAATTTTTCTACCTCATTAATACCTTTTCTCCCTTCAAAATGACAAAATGAAGGAATTCACCCCAAAAGAAAGAGCACGAAGAAATGACAGCCAGGGATTTAACCAACACAGATACAAGTAAGATGTGTGAAGCAGAATTTAGAATCACGATAATAAGAATACTAACTGGAGTCGAAAATAGATTAGAATCCCTTTCTGCAGAGATAAAAGAAGTAATAAACAGCCAGAGTGAAAGTAAAAACGTTATAACTGAGCTGCAATCACGGATGGATGCTGCGGTGGCAAGGATGGGCGAGGCAGGACAGAGAATCAGCGATTTAGAGGACAAACTTATAGAGAATAACAAAGCAGAAAAAAAGAGGGAGATTAAGGCAAAAGAGCACGATTTAAGAATTAGAGAAATCAGTGACTCATTAAAAAGGAACAACATCAGAATCATTGGGTCCCAGAGGAGGAAGAGAGAGAAATAGGGGTAGAAGGGTTATGTGAGCAAATCATAGCAGAAAACTTTCCTAATCTGGAGAAAGACACAGACATCAAAATCCAGGAAGCACACAAGACCCCCACGAGATTCAACAAAACCCGACCATCAACATGGCATATCATAGTCAAATTCACAAAATACTCAGGCAAGGAGAGACTCGTGAAAGCAGCAAGGGAAAAAAAGTCCCTAACCTACAAGGGAAGACAGATCAGGTTTGCAGCAGACCTATCCACAGAAACTTGGCAGGCCAGAAAGGAGTGGCAGGATATATTCAATGTGCTGAATCAGAAAAATATGTACCCAAGAATTCCTTATCCAGCAAGGCTGTCATTCAAAATAGAAGGAGAGATGAAAAGTTTCCCAGACAAACAAAAATTAAAGGAGTTTATGACCACTGCACCAGCCCTACAAGAAATTTTAATGGGGACTCTCTGAGGGGAGAAAAGATGAAAAAAAAAAACTATATATACATATATATACATATATATACATATACATGTATATATATACTATATATACACGTGTATATATACGTATATATATGTGTGTGTGTGTGTGTGTGTGTGTGTATAAATACCAAAAGCAACAAAGATTAGAAAGGACCAGAGAACACCACTAGAAACTCCAACTCTACAAGCATCATAATGGCAATAAATTCATATCTTTCAGTACTCACTCTAAACATCAATGGACCCAATGCTCCAATCAAAAGACATAAGGTAACAGAATGGATAAGAAAACAAGATCAATCTATATGCTGTTTACAAGAGACCCACTTTAGAACTAAAGACGCTTTCAGATTGAAAATAAGGGGATGGAGAACCATCTATCATCCTAAGGGTCAACAAAAGCAAGCTGGAGTAGCCATACTTGTATCAGACAATCTAGACTTTAAATTTTTTTTTTCAACGTTTATTTATTTTTGGGACAGAGAGAGACAGAGCATGAACGGGGGAGGGGCAGAGAGAGAGGGAGACACAGAATCGGAAACAGGCTCCAGGCTCTGAGCCATCAGGCCAGAGCCCAACGCGGGGCTTGAACTCGCGGACCGCGAGATCGTGACCTGGCTGAAGACGGACGCTTAACCGACTGCGCCACCCAGGCGCCCAAGACTTTAAAATAAAGACTGTATCAAGAGATGCAGAAGGGTATTATATCATAATCAAGGGGTCTATAGGCCAAGAAGACCTAACAATTGTAAACATTTATGCGCCAAATGTGGCAGCACCCAAATATATAAATCAATTAATCACAAACATAAAAAAATTTATCGATAGTAATACCATAATAGTAGGAGACTTGAACACCCCACTCACAGCAATGGACAGATCATCTAATCAAAAAATCAACAAGGAAACAATGTCTTTGAATGACACACTGGACCCAGGCGGACTTAACAGATATATTCAGAACATTTCATCTTAAAGCAGCAGAATTCACATTCTTCTCCAGTGCACATGGAACATTCTCCAGAATAGACCATATACTGGGACACAAATCAGCCCTAAGTAAGTACAAAAAGATCGAGATCATACTATGCACATTTTCAGACCACAATGCTATGAAAGTCGAAATCAACCACAAGAAAAAATTTGGAAAGGTAACAAATACTTGGAGACTGAAGAACATCCTACTAAAGAATGAATGGGCTAACCAAGCAGTTAAAGAGGAAATCAACAAGTATATGGAAGTCAATGAAAATGATAACACCACAACCCAAAACCTCTGGGATGAGGCAAAAGTGGTCATAAGAGGAAAGTATATAGAAATCCAGGCCTTCCTAAAGAAGGAAGAAAGATCTCAGAGGCACAACCTAACCTTACGCCTTAAGGAGCTGTAAAAAGAACTTCAAATAAACCCCAAAACCAGCAGAATACAGGAAATAATAAAGATTAGAGCAGAAATTAATGCTATCGAAACCAAAAGAACAGTAGAACAGATCAATGAAACCAGAAGCTGGTTCTTTGAAAGAATTAACAAAATTGATAAACCACTAGCCAGTTTGATCAAGAAGAAAAAGGAAAGGACCCAAATAAATAAAATCAAGACAGAAAGAAGAGAGATCACACAACCAACACAACAGAAATAAAAACAATAATAAGAGAGTATTATGAGCAATTATATGCCAATAAAATGGGTAATCTGGAAGAAATGGACAAATTCCTAGAAACATATACACTACCACAACTGAAACGGGAAGAATTAGAAAAATTGAACAGACCCATAACCAGTAAGGAAATCGAATTAGTAATCAAAACTCTACCAAAAAACAAGAGTCTAGGGCCAGATGGCTTCCAGGAGAATTCTACCAAACATTTAAGGAAGAGTTAACACCTATTCTCTTGAAACTGTTCAAAAAATTGGAAATGGAAGGAAAACTTCCAAACTCTTTCTATGAAGCCAGCATTACTTTGATTCCAAAACCAGAGACCCCACTAAAAAGGAGAACTATAGACCAATTTCCCTGATGAACATGGATGCAAAAATCATCAACAAGATATTAGCCAACTGGATCCAACAATACATTAAAAAAAATTATTTACCACGACCAAGTGGGATTTATACCTGGGATGCAGGGCTGGTTCAATATCCACAAAACAATTAACATGATTCATCACATCAATAAAAGAAAGGACAAGAACCATATGATCCTCTCTATAGATGCAGAGAAAGCATTTGACAAAGTACAGCATCTTTTCTTGATAAAAACCCTCAAGAAAGTAGGGATAGAAGGATCATACCTTGAGGTCATAAAAGCCATATAAGAATGACCCAGCGCTAATATCATCCTCAATGGGGAAAAACTGAGAGCTTTCCCCCTAAGGCCAGGAACAAGACAGGGATGTCCACTCTTGCCATTTTTATTCAACATAGTATTGGAAGTCTTAGCCTCTGCAATCAGACAACACAAAGAAATAAAAGGTATCGAAACCGGCCAGGAGGAGGTCAAACTTTCACTCTTCGCAGATGACATGATACTCTGTATGGAAAACCCAAAAGATTCCACAAAAAAACTGCTAGAACTGATTCATGAATTCAGAAAAGTTGCAGGATATAAAATTAATGCACAGAAATCAGTCGCATTCCTCTACACCAACAATAAAGTGACAGAAAGAGAAATCAAGGAATCGACCCCATTTACAGTTGCACAAAAAGCCATAAAATACCGAGGAATAAATCTAACCAAAGAGCTTAAAAATGTATATACTGAAAACTATAGAAAGCTTATGAAAGAAATTGAAGAAGACACAAAAAAATGGGAAAAGATTCCATGCTCCTGGATAGGAAGAACAAATATTGTTAAAATGTTGATACTACCCAAAGCAATCTACATATTCAGTGCAATCCCTATCAAAGTAACACCAGCATTCTTCACAGAGCTAGAACCAATAATCCTAAAATTTGTATGGAACCAGAAAGGACCCCAAATAGCCAAAGCAATCCTGAAAAGGAAAACCAAAGCAGGAGGCATCACAATCCCAGACTTCCAGCTGTATTACAAAGGTGTAATCATCAAGACAGTATGGTACTAGCACAAGAACAGACACTCAGATCAGTGGAACAGAATAGAGAACCCGGAAATGGACCCACAAATGTATGGCCAACTAATCTTTGACAAAGCAGGAAAGAATATCCAATGGAATAAAGACAGTCTCTTCAGCAAGTGGTGCTGGGAAAACTGGACAGCGACATGCAGAAGAATGAACCTGGACCACTTTCTTACACCAGACACAAAAATAAACTCAAATTGGATGAAAGACCTCAATGTAAGACAGGAAGCCATCAAAATCCTCGAGGAGAAAGCAGGAAAAAACCTCTTTGATCTTGCCCGCAGCAACTTCTTCCTCAACACATCTCCAGAGGCAAGGGAAACAAAAGCAAAAATGAACTCCTGGGACCTCATCAAAATAAAAACTTCTGCACAGTGAAGGAAACAATCAGCAAAACTAAAAGGCAACCGACAGAATGGGAGGAGATATTTGCAAATGACATATCAGATAAAAGGTTAGTATCCAAAAGCTATAAAGAACTTATTAAACTCAACACCCAAAAAACAAATAATCCAGTAAATAAATGGGCAAAAGACATGAATAGACACTTCTCCAAGGAAGACATTCAGATGGCCAACCGACACATGAAAAAAGCTCAACATCACTCATCATCAGGGAAATACAAATCAAAACCACAATGAGATACCACCTTACACCTGTCAGAATGGCTAACATTATCAACTCAGGCAACAGACGTTGGAGAGGATGAGGAGAAAGAGGATCTCTTTTGCATTGTTGGTGGGAATGCAAGCTGGTGCAGCCACTCTGGAAAACAGTATGGAGGTTCCTCAAAAAACTAAAAATAGGACTACCCTACGACCCAGCAATTGCACTACTAGGTATTTATCCAAGAGATACAGGTGTGCTGTTTCGAAGGGACACATGCACCCCCATGTCCAGTCCAGTCTCCCTCACTTGTATCACCCAGGAACGAACAGTCTGAACTCTGGCCCTTCATTTTCATATTAGACCAGCTTCCCCTGCTATAGCAATGCCAGCAGAAGGAGGGCGGTGCGGGCGGCCATTCCCTGTCCGTCATTCGGAACAGCTCTTGCAAACAGATGGGCTTTGTGACCCAGCCCCATACCACCTCACTGAGCCATGGGGAGACTCGGTGTGAATACCCTTGACTTCCCACCTATAGAAGCACACCTATATTCATTAATACAGTATGGCCTCATGTTTACTGAGCTGTGTGCTAACCGCTCTACGTATCTCATCTGGTCCTTGTAACAGTCCTACACGTGAGTGATAGTATCATCATCCCCATGTTCCAGTGAAGAAAATAAGATTGAAAGGGTTCTGTCGCTTGTAAACAGCAGAGCCTACCGCAAACCTACCCCACCCGGCTGGACATCCCGTTACAGTGTCGCCTCTCTCTGCCATTTTCAGGGAATGGTACGCTGCTTCTCTGCCCTCCCAGCAAAGGCCATCCCCCTCCACCCCGTCTCCTCACCCCCACTGTCTCCTTGGTCAGGTTCAGTTTCCCCTCTCCCTTTATTTTTGCCTGCTACTTCTGTATTCGTTCCTTGCACACAGTATCAAACGTCTCTTTTATTTAAAAAAAAGGTGCCCCGCCCTCTATACACCTCCAATTTTGTTGCTTCTGCTTTTGATGTCCTTTCCTTCACAACTGAGCTTCTTGAACGATTCATCTGCATTCACACTCTCCAGTGTCACCTCCCGCTGGCTTTCCAGCTCACCAAAATCGGGAGTCCTTATAATATCACTCCTGTGTAAATCACCCAGCCAAAGTCACCAGCCAAGCCAAATGTACGTCTAGAGACCAGACTCCCCCTCCACCCCAGCTCCAAACTTGTATATCAGGTGTGCCTGCTGACGTCTCTGTTTACGTGCCTCATAGACATCACACATCGATGTGTCCCCTTGACTCCCCTCGCGACACCCTAGGCTTCCAGAACTATCTCAACCGGCACGACCAACAGTCAGGTGCTCACTCGACATGTCTTCCTTGATTCTTCCCCTTCTCTCTGCCTCCAATTAAATCCAGTTGAACAGAAGGTTCTGATGGGTTCTACTCCAAAATGTGTTTCAAAACCATTCACTTATGTCCTCTCCACTGACTTCCTGGAGGTCCAAGTGATGCCACCTCACACCTGGACCACCATGAGAGCCATCTAACTGGTGTCGAGGTCTCCCCCCAACCATGTTTGCCTCCTCACAACCTACTTTTTACCCAACAGCTAAAGAATCATTAAAATGTCAAACAAAGCATGTCAGCCCCCTCCCCTGCCGAAAGCGTTTTGATGCCTTCTAATTTTTGGCGGCCCTAAATCCTGGTTTCCCCAAATCCCTGCATGATTGGACTTTCCCGCCTCCCCAAGTGATAGGAGTATGGACATTGCTGACAAAAGGATTTGTATCCTTTTCCACGCAACTTTGGTCAAGTTATATATAAAGTAAAGATGCTAATGTGTACTTCACAGGGGTTTCATAAAGATTTTTAGATTAATTTTTCATTAATTAAAATAATAATGTAACTTCAGAAACGTGTTATACATCAGAGTTGTCTTTCAGATCACACAAGACAATATGGACCATTCAATAAATGGTACTGTGAGAATCAGTCACCTGTTTTGAAAAATAAAATACAGTAGATGCCTGAATCACATAAGTAAACACATATATAAACATTGATTCTAAGTAGTTTACATATTTAAATAGTAAAGACAAAACTTTAAAACTATTTATAGATACATAAAAAAACATATTCTTATGACGCAAGGTGGAGAATATTTCTTTAAAAAGAGAGATCAATACATAACATAAAATGTGAAAAGATGAGCCTTAAGAGATGTATTTGGGGGCGCCTGGGTGGCGCAGTCGGTTAAGCGTCCGACTTCAGCCAGGTCACGATCTCGCGGTCCGTGAGTTCGAGCCCCGCGTCAGGCTCTGGGCTGATGGCTCAGAGCCTGGAGCCTGTTTCCGATTCTGTGTCTCCCTCTCTCTCTGCCCCTCCCCCGTTCATGCTCTGTCTCTCTCTGTCCCAAAAATAAATAAAAACGTTGAAAAAAAAAAAAAAAAGAGATGTATTTGTAATATGTATATATATAGTATATATAACAATATATAGAAGTCTATATACATATTATATATGTATTTAAAATGGGACTGATTTGGGGTACCTGGATGGCTGGGTCAGTTTAGCATCTGGTTCTTGGTTTCAACTCAGGTCATGATCTCACGGTTTGTGGGTTTGAGCCCCAAATTGAGCTCCGGGCTGACAGTGCAGAGCCTGCTTGGGATTCTCTCTTTCCCTCTCTCTGCTTGTCCCCTCCTTGTGTGCTCTCTCTCTCTCTCTCTCTCTCAAAATAAATAAATAACTTAAAAAATAAATAAACAAAATAAAATGAGACTAATTTAATATAATATATATGTAAATTATATATAATTATTTATTGTATGCTATAAAATAGATATATAAATACATATAAATAGATAAGTATATATAATTCACATAAATGATTATATATAATACATAGGATATCTATGATACATATATGTATATAAGAATAAATACACATAGAATATATTTGCAAAACAAAACCAATAAAGGATTAACATTCCGAAGATATGAAGATTCCCATATGTCTATAAGAAAAATACAAACAACCCAAATAGAAAAATGGGCGTGAATCATAAACAGGTATTGCACAGAAAACGTAAATTGTCCGTAAACATATGTGAAGATGCTGAATCGCATTAGTTATTAAGGGAATGCAACCTAAGGCCATGATGAGATATTACACAGCCAGCAGTTTGGCAAAAACCACGAGGATAACACCAAGTGCTGGTAATCGGTCCACTGTCCAGGAAACCAATTTGGGTTAAGCTGAACATGGACATAATTATAGGTCTTTAGATACAGTATGGCCTCTGCTTAGAATGCACCTCCTCAAATTATCTGTCCGGAAAACTCTTACTCATACTTTCAAATTCTGCTTAGGTGGCATCTGCTTACTAAAACCTCAGGTTCCCAGATGCAAAATGCATCGTTTCTTCTGTGCTACTTGTACAAAATCGTATCATCCCATTTCGCATTGTAATAGAAGTGTGTGCTTACATTTCTCCCCCACCAGCCTAGGAGCTGGGAGAAAGCAAGGGCGATTTCAACTTGCTGACCCAGGGCTCAGCACGGGGCATTCAAGAGATGAACTTACATGAACAGGACCTCAAATCTCCCAGGTCTCATTTCACAACCACCAGCACCCCACCCCCACCAGCCCACCCCCACCTTCATTCTGTGGCAGCCGCAAGTTGTGGCTGTGCTTCCTTTTCTGATAAGCACTGGGCTCCTGCACCACTTCCTGTTTCTCCCTCAGCATCGCGGTCTCAGGTCTCAGAGTTCTGATGCATTTGCACAGAACCCGACCCTAAAGCCAAATGCAACAAGCAAGATAATCCACCCATATTTGGAACATAATATCAATCAAAAACATCTCACTCTTGAGTGATTTCGAACTCCAAAGCCAGTTTTGATGTTAAAAGGACATCGAATTCCTAATTCTATGGATCCCTGTGGGAGCCATTTTCCCATCAAGGATTTGGATGGAGGCGACCGCCTGTAAACAATTAAGATGTATGTTTGGTGTTTGGCGGTTCCCTGACCCATGCCTTCTGTCCCTCGATCACCAGGGACCTTGCATTGAGTGGCAGATGCGGGCAAAGTGGCAGTGGCTTGGATTAGGCTGCAGCCTGGCTCATTTGGCTGTGTTTACAGTCAGCTCAGCTGCAGCCAGTCAGTTGCTACGACACTTGGGGAACAAACAGTTGCTTTTGCAAGAGTCAAGATATGATGCCTTGTGGCATAATAGAAAGAACTTTATAGAAGAAGCACTGAGATAGACTTCCAGTTCCACTGCTGTGCAGTTCTGTGGCTTTCACCCCGCCGCCCCAAATAAAATAAAATAAAATAAAATAAAATAAAATAAAATAAAATAAAATAACCTCACTGGACCTCACTCTCTCTTTTGGGAAAGCAATAACTACCCTACCTACTTTTCTAGGGCAAGGAGGGATTTTAAGGATTAAATGCAATGATGAATTTAAACTATAAGTTAATATACAAATATTAATATCAGCCAACACTTTTAATGCCTTTTATATGCTAGACACGATTCTATTTGCTTTATATATGTTGAATCATTTCATCCTACTAGTAATTTTATGAGCTAAGTACTACTAGTCCATTGGAAATTAAAAAAAAAAAAAAAGGCACAAAAAAGTTTAAGGACCTTGGTGACAGAGCCAGTAATGGCAAGGTCCAGGATCTAAGACTAGGCTCTTCACCACCTGGTTATGGTGCTACACTGAACATCCTAGGAATTATTTTTCTGTTCCTTTAGATTTGCTTTTAGATTTCCAGTTTGTTTGGTTTTTTTTTTCCCCCACTCTCTCAAGATTGGTCTCCCCATGCTTCCCCAGAAACACAAGGTGTTTCATGTTTCATATCCCCTTCTGGAGGCCTGGATCCCAAGCTCCTCCTCCCAGCTTCCGCGGTCCCATAACCCCAACTTCATTCCCAGGTTACTATGTCTGTGCTGCCTCAGTCGGGATTTTTGGCCTTTGTTCATTTGTTTTGTTTTTTTCCTGTTTGGTCCTCCAATCCCTGTTTAATCAATCCCCTACATTAAATTCTGTTCTGTTGAAATGTCGGAATTTCCGCTTTCTTCTTCTTCTTCTTCTTAGTTTATTTATGTATTTTTAAAGTGAGGGAAAAAATAAACATTTAAAACAGTTTTTAAAAAATGAATAGATGGACAGACGGATGGATGGATGACTAGATGAGTCCAAATTGTCAGTTTTCTACAATGGTATCTGATCATCTTGAGAATACAAAATGATGTATTTTGGTAGCACAGAGCCTGACACAGGGCTTGATCTCACGAACTGTGAGCTCATGACCTGAGCCAAAATCGAGAGTCAGATGCTTAACCACCTGAGCCACCCAGGTGCCCCGAATTTCTGAATGAACACTGACTGATTCAACTTACTATGTGCCAGACACTATGTGCCTTTTACATATATAATTGCATTTGCCCTTTACAAAACCCTATAAGGGCATTATCCTTCTTTTTGTGGATGAGCAAACTGAGACACAAAGCTATCACATGCTTGCCCAAGCTTGTACAGGCTTGTTTGTGGAGGTAGAAGCTTCTAACTCCAATGAGGTTTTGTCTAAAAATCCCTGTCTAAAAATCTGAGAGTGAATCCACACACTTAGTGCCAGGGTCCTTCTTAGAACTAAAACTATATGTTGGGGCACCTGGGTGGCTCAGTCAGTTAAGCATCTGACTTCAGCTCAGGTCATGATCTCATCGTTCGTGAGTTCGTGCCCCACGTCGGGCTCTGTGCTGACAGCACGGAGCCTGGAGCCTGCTTCGGATTCTGTGTCTCCCTCTCTCTCTCTCTGCCCCTCGCCTGCTCATGCTCTGTCTCTCTCTCAAAAATAAATAAACATGAAAAAAAAATTAAAAAAAAAGAACTAAAACTATACGCAAAGTTCCCTGAATAAAGAAGCATGTCACTCTCTGTCCCCGCCCACAGATGGCAACCACACAGAGATTTATTACCAACAGATGGCTGCAATACAGGAGTGAGGCATGAGTGTACCTGGAACACGGAAGACCGGCACAGCAATCCAGAGTTATTTCCCACCTACACAGCTACCAAGGAATCAAGTTCCAATTGAAAAATGATTATGTCTTTCCCCAGAGTTTCTGATGAAAAAAAGCCAACAAAGTTCGTAGACTTGGCCGGAAGCCACCCCAGACCATGCTGTTTTCTTTTTCCTTGTAATAGGTAACATCTATGTCGCCATTGGCATAGATCTCTTTCCTCCTTTTGTGCATCTCTCCATCTGATGCTCTCCTTCAGCCATTTTCATTCTCTTGTTCCATTACTTTGTCACCCCACCTGTCTCTACGGTAAGTACAACAAATTCTTGGAAGACAGCTTAATCCTTTGATGGAGAGATTTGGTCAACTTTTTGAACTTTTACACAGAAAAATATTTCCAATACCAACTTTCTCATCCGGAAGTTACTTGTGGCCCAGAACCTTTCGAAGCCTTAGTAATTCCCCCTGTATGTTTTGTCGGCGATTGAAGGGGCCATGCCAGGTGTGTGATGACAGTTTCTCGTACTCAGATCAGTGAGCCTCAGGAGATTGGTGGTTTTCCCTCCACACAAGGAACCACATCTTTATCTTTGTCTTTATAAGTTCTATTTCATTTCCAATTGTTAAAAGGCAAAGTTGTGTCTCACACATCTCTCACATTTTTTTTTTTTTTTACTATTTTACTGCTTTTTAGTTTTTACAGTCATTTCTAATCAGGCTGAGATTCTTGGATTGGGTATTCCACACAGTATGGCTTTTTCTAATTGTTGTTTGGAAAATAGCCATTGCTATTTGTGGCCTACTGGTATCTCAGAAAGGAGGAAAGTGGCATAATTTCTTTGTAAAAACTTTATCACCGAAAGTCACGACTGCTCGTGAGAAGAGCCTGGAGTGGGTACCCATTCCACGGTATCTTAACAGGCACCTTCCTGCTGTCCAACAGGGGCATTCTGGGAGTACTCTATGGACAACACCAGCCCAACCTCAGTTACTACTCCATCCTCACAGGTGACATGAAGGGCCCTCTGAGAGGGGACTAAACATGTAATGTAATGGGAGTATGACCAGCCTGGGTGTGAATCCCAGCTCTGCAGTTTACCTACCCACTCAGAGTCTCCGCTGTCTCATTTTATAAACCGGAGGTAACTGCTACCCTTAAAGTTAATAAGAAGGAGCCAATAGCCTAGCTAATATACCTACTTGTGCAGACACAGCACTACATACACATGGTGAGAACATTTAATCCACACAGCAATGCCTCAAGTCGGGCACTAGTTGTCCTCTTTGATTTTACATGTGAGGAAACGAAGTCTCAGGCAGCTAATTAAGTTCCCCAAGGTTCCAAACCAAGTAAATGGTACCCCCAAGTTAAAATCAAATTGTCTATCCCAAAGCGCTGTCTTTCCCGTGAGCCCCACGGCCTTCCAACAAAGAATAGATGAGTGCATAGCAGACAGGCTGAATGGTGACAAGGTGGGAAGCCTTTGACCAGAGCTGTTTAAATCACACCAGATATCCCCTTCAACGACATGACCATCATGGTGGGAGAAGGGTCTGAAAGAGGAGCAGAGGAGGGCATGGGCCCATGGCATGGAAAAACTCTCAAACAGTGGAGGGTAGACAAGCATCTGATGAAGTTGGTGGACAAGTCAGCCTTCACTTGCATCCATGAAGTGCATCACCCAAGTGCATCTTGGCCTGGTGTTATATATCACTGAGGTTTGAGGATACCAATATGTCACTTTCTTCTCTCCTAAAGATTCTGATCCAGTTGGAATGTAGACACGGGAGCTAGTCAGGAATTAAAATATAATGTCTGCTTTATTACTGGTGGAGCTTGATTATTGGATGATGCTTGAACTCGAGGCCAAAATAGGCTATGGCAATGACTTACCCCATCCCTCCCCCTATATTTCTCAGTAAATACTATTTCTAGGGGAAATTAAGATGTTGGCCAAATGCAAGAATCATTTTCAACACTTCACACTGGACCCCAATTTTTCCTTAAAAGGAAAGAGATATTGGTGCAATTATGTATTGGCTAAGCTAGATCCAAAGGAAAAGAGAGGCTATCTTCCCTTCAATTATATTAACCCTGTATCATAAAATGTTACAGCCCTCTTTATTAAGACAGAACACAATAATACTCTTTATTTTGTGTTCATTATGATTAAAAAGACGTGCCTAGGAACCTGACTTCCATATGTAAAATTACTTCCATGGGGAAATACTTTTCACCTACCAAATAAGCCAACCCCTAAAGGTTGGGAACTCCAACCATTTATCAGTATAAATATAGAAACATGTTCTCACAGTACTCACTATTTCTAAGGGAAGGTCAGCCTCAAAGCTCTCACTTTTTAAAAAAATTTTTTAATGTTTATTTATTTTTGAGAGAGAGAGAGAGAGAGAGAGAGAGAGAGAGACAAAGTGCGAGCTGGGGACGGGCAGAGAGAGAGGGAGACACGGAATCCGAAACAGGCTCCAGGCTCTGAACTGTCAGCACAGAGCCCGACACGAGGCTCGAACTCACAAACTGTGAGATCATGACCTGAGCTGAAGTCAGATGCTTAACCCACTGAGCCACCCAGGCTCACACTTTCCCACAAAGCTCTCACTTTTAATTGGAACCAAAAAGAAAAAAATTCTAGGCTCTAGGGACCATCATAATGATGAGGAAAAATCCAAATTCCATTGACTCTTTCCCCTTTCATCACCTTCTCTGTACACAAAACCCTCTGCTTACGTTTGTCTCCTTTCCTAAGACCTAATTATATAGAAACAGAAACATTTTTAAAGATATGAATGCTTGTTGGTATTATATGAATTCATTATGTTAGTGCTCTGGGAAGCTAAGTGTTCACAGGGTCCAGGGAAAGAGAATTGGCCAAGTAATTCCCCCAAAGAGCTAATTTGCTATACTCTATTTTTAGAGATTAGTATCCTCACTTTGGCTCACTGTGAAATAGATCTATTTATTTCTACCTTACCTGTGCACATGAGAAACTAGCTGCAACTTGTTTGTCATTGTGGAACAACCTTTCACTCAACAAATCTTCCCTAAGAATTGAGTGTTTAGGGAATCACCCTAGTAAGTGTCAATATAGAGAGTTTCAGGTTGGTACTTTCAATATCAACACAGGTGACCCATCCAACATTCTAGCTTCTCAATTCTTTGACTTCCTTTCACACAAAAATTGTGTCCTTCATCCCCTCTCCCAACCCTATTACATGTCAGATCCCAGATCACCACACTCTACTGCTATCCCTCTAAAATATTGACTATAAGAATCCCACACTTACTGACAACTCTACCTCCACCTTTGTCCTGTTCTGCTCACATTCCAACAATCCTTCAACCCCAACCAGAGTGAAATTCACTGGATTTATTGTTCCTCACTCCACACCCTTTTGTTTTTGTTCACATAAAACTCCACAGCCTATCACTGTCATCAGTCCTCTACATAGACTGTCAACTTTTCTCCTCCCGACTCTTGCATGGGGAAAAACAAAACACAAACCAACAAACAAGCAAACAAAAGTCCATGCTGAAAACCAATTCTCAACCTTTTTGGGGGCTGCAAACATGGCTGGAGGAAAACACACAAGCACATGGGTGGTTCCACTTTGAATTCCCAAGTATTAACCTCTAAAAGTCTGCACTGCTGTTCATGAAATGTATCACATGCCCCTATTCAAACATTTCTCTCACCTTCTTGGCTGCCTGTTTCTTACCTTCTTATCTCTGCTCAAAGTTCTTTCATCTTTTCCTACTTCCTATTCTTAGCCAATGGCCTTGCATCTTATTTAATTGAGATAGTAGAGCAATCAGAAGATAATTTCCACATGTTCCCACACGAATCAGGCACTGAATGCACCTGAACCATACATACGACATCTCCTCCCATATGATAATGGCAGGCTCCCATCTACGGCCAATCCTTCCGCATGCCCACTAGCTCCTATCCCATTTTGCCAACTCAAGGAACCTGTCCAGCAAATCTCCCCCATATCTTCTATCATTGATCATTTCTCCTTCTGGGTCATCATCAGTGGCAAACAAATACGATATAATGTCCCCCATCAACCTCTTCCAGCTGTTGTCCATTTATTTCACAGAAAAACTCTTCCTGAGAGTGGTCCATGTTGTCTCCACGTTCTCTTTCCATTTTCTCTCAAACATCCTCCAGGAGGCTCTCAATGTCATGTCCTAACCAAATCAATTCTCAGTTCTTGCCAGACTCAACCTATAAGCTTCATTTGACATGACTGACCACTTCCTCCTCCTTGATATTCCTTCACTTACCTTCAGCACATCACTTGGTTCTCCTCCTAGCATACTGGCCACTCCTTCTTCGGCTCATTTACTGGCACCTCCTCTTTTTCCCAACTTACGAATGTTGGAGTGCTCAAAGACCTATTCCTTGGATCTCTGTTCTTATTTTTCTACACTGACTTTTTTGGTTATGTCAACTTATCCAATCCATGGCTTTCAATTTATATGCTGATTCTATGCAAATACTCATCACTAACCTGGACATGTCTCCTGAACTCTAAACTCCCACATTCAACTTCTAATTTAAAATATTCTGTTACATATCTCATAGGCATCTCAGACTTCACATTTTTAAAACTGGGCTCCTTCTCTTTTTCTCCATAACTGCTGTTCCCATAGTCTTTCCCATCTGCATAAATGGCAGCTCCATCCCTGCGGTTTTTCAGGTTAAAGTTGGAGTCATTCTTCACTCCCATCCCACACTTTGTTTTCAACAAATCCCTGTTGACCTTAATTTTGAAGAATACTTATAATCAGACCACTTCTTACAACTTTCCATTACCACCTGAATCCAAGCTGCCATAATTCCTTTTATGAATTATTGTTGCAACAGTCTTTGAACTAGTCAACCACCCTCCCTATTTCTGTTCTTGCCTCCTTATATTCTGTTTCCCATATATGAACCAGATAACCTTTAAAATTATAAGTCAAATTATTTCTCCTCTGTTCAAAACTCTCCAACAGATTTTCATATCACTCAGAATAAAATTAGGAGTCATTACCCGGTCCTGAAAGGCCCTTGGTGTTCCAGGCTGGCTCCCTCCCTGTCTGACCTCATCTCCTACCAGTGTCTCCTCTCTTACTCTGCTCCTGCCACATGAACCTTCTGGTTGTTCCTGACCCATCCAAGCACATGTCTACCTCCAGGAACTTGTCCTGACTACTCTCCATGCCTGGGGATCTCTTCCTCCTGACATCTTAGCTGCCTCCTCCATTTCACAGACAGTTATACTCCACTGTTAGTATAGTAGAGGCAATTCCCCTAAATAACCTGTCCAAAATAGCTTTGCACTATCACTCTGTGTCCTCTTCTTTGGTTTTATTTTTCTTCTGAGCATCTATCCCTATCTGAAATAGTATATAAGTCAGGACCCCATCCCTTCAACTAGAATATAAGTTCCATTAGACTAGTAACTCCATATCCTTTTGTTTATTACTATATCCCCAGTGTTTAGAACAACATAGCTAGAGGCTTCCGAAAATATCAGCTGAGTGAGTGAATGAATGAGTGGATGAATAAACTCTTAGGCTACAGGGCTATCGAAGCTTTTCCAGAAAGACCTTCCACACATCCAGGCCACAATACAGGTGGAAGAAAAATCAGAATCAGCTTCCACACTGTGATGTTAGGGGGATTCTGTATGCCTTAAACAGAACCTTGTGAGAATTGCTGAGTTAAGGATCATCTCAAACTGATATGGTTTACAAAAAGACTACTATGGTTTTTGAATCAAGTCAAATAACAAACACCAACTGTGACTTGAGTCTTACACCCCTGGAAACATTAACTTTGTCTAATGAGGAACAAAGATCAAAAGGATCAGGGATGCTTTCTATTGTTCCATCCGTGCATGGAAATTATGCCTCGCCATGAACAGTTCCTAGCAGTTCTGTCCCACCAGGAAACACGTGTCTCATCCATCATTCTGGCACTGTCCTCCAGGTTACTAGGAATCATCTTCTGCGCATGACTGATATGGCCATCTTTCAATCGACTGGCACTCCGAAACCACACATTTTTTGTACAGGTGCATACCTGAACATCTTACAGGCACTGAAACACACAGGCTTGCAACATTACAGTGCCTTTTTAACCCACTATGTGGGAATGAGTGCATAGGCCAACACTTGGACTTATCTCCCATCCCCATCAACTAAAAAACATCAAGTGAACAGCTGTGGTCCTCTGCTAACTATCAGGGGATCAAAAATCTTTTGTACCCAGTCCCTGGATCCATCCAAATACAAATATTCAAGCCAACCCCATGACTGTCTTCAGAAGGCATATTTCTCTCTTCTCTAAGTAACTGCTGCATGAAGCACAGACAAGACCACTGGTTTTGGAGTCAGACCGAGCTGGGTCTGAACCCCGTCTCAGATCCTTATTGACTGTGAGACCATAGTTGTTTTACCTCTCTGAATGTCAGTTCTCTTATCTGTAAAGTAGAGATAATAATAATGTCTACCTCGTGGGGTTGCTCAAAGATGTACTTAGCATGTACACATAAAGCCTTAGTACAGGGCCAGGCATATAGGAAGAATTCAATAAATAGATGAATTCTTTTTACTTTTAGTTCTCAGGGCTCTTCTTCTGAGGTATGTTGTTTCCACAAATGGCAACAATAATCTTTTATCCCACATGCCCATTTGCAACATGACTTTTCCACTCCTCCTGTAAAGAAGGAGTCTATTTCCCACCCACCCACTCCTTGAATAGTTTAGGCTGGCCCTGTGCCTTGCTTTGATGGAAAGAACACAGCAGAAGTGATGCTGTGTGACTGCAAAGCCTAGAGTTTGAAAGTCTTGATGCTTCTGTTTCACCATCTTGGAAGCCAGCTGCCATGTGTAAGGTTGGCTAAACCACAAAATGGTGAGATAAGGCATGGAGAGAAAAGCCACGCGGAGGAACACAGGTGCCCAGCAACAGCCAGCACCGAGGCCCCAGATGTGTCCACGAGGAGTTTGGGGGTACAAATCATGTGATCCGTTCACGATCTCTCTCCTGTAGTCATATCTGAGCATTCACATGCTAAAATATGATACATATTACTTTATCTTAAGTTCCTTTTACTTGTTCCTTGGTTATGTTGAGGCATCACATTGATTTGTTTTGAAAATCATGTTGTGGATGGGTTGTGTTATATTTCTGGTAAAGTGAAGAACATGTTATGAAATATTAGTTACTAAAAGGAGGCATAAGGCAGTAAGGCATTTGGGCAGCCTGGTCTACATCCAGGAGCCCCCCGATGAATATTTGGTTACCCACACGTTGTCTATATAAAAGCTAGTTGTGACTGCTCACCAACTCCCTGATTCATTTCTTCTTTCATGGATCTTTCTGTCTAGGCCAGAGTTTTTCAACATTATTTAATCCAAGACATTTTATTTTAAGTTTGTTTGTTTGTTTGTTTGTTTGTTTATTGACCACGTGCATGGAAGGGGTAGAGTGAGAAGGAGAGAGAGATAACCCCAAGCAAGCTCCACGCTGTCAGCACAGAGCCCATCATGAGGCTCAATCCCACCAACTGTGAGCTCATGACCTGAGCCAAAATAAAAAGTCAGATGCTTAACCAACTGAGACACCCAGGCGCCCACAAGACCTTTTTTTAAATTATTTTTTAATGTTAATTTATTTTTGAGACAGAGACAGAGACAGAGATAGAGAGAGACAGAGGGCAAGCAGGGGAGGGGCAGAGAGAGAAGGAGACACAGAATCTGAAGCAGGCTCCAGGCTCTGAGCTGTCAGCACAGAGCTCAATCCGGGGCTGGAACCCACGAACCACAAGATCATGACCTGAGCTGAAGTTGGATGTTTAACTGAACCCAGACACCTCAAAGCAGAAGTCAACAAGAGGCCCCAGTGAGGATTGAACTCACAATCCCTGGTTTACAAGACCAGTGCTCTAACCACTGAGCTATGGAGCCTACCCCAAGACCTTTTGATTAACATGATTAACCTGAAAATAATTCTCTGTATCCTTTTCTCTCTCTCTCTCTCTCTCATACACACACACACACACACACACACACACACACACACCAGATTTTGCTGTGAGAGCAGCCTCTGCCTCCAGCAGAAACCCATCCCATCTAGGCAGCGTAGTAGATGGTAGACAGCAGGCTCCTTGAGAAAATCAACAGTGTGGCTCATCTCTGGACCCCACCTCTTCTCCCAAAGGACTTAGAACATGGCCAAGCACTTAATAAATATTTGATTTATTTCTTCCATGTTGGCTTCATACAACAGAAGAAAATATTGCCTGAAATTAATATCAACTTGTTCAAATTCCTGACTCACTGTTTTCTAATCTCCAGAGGAAATATTTACCTCAACACCTCCCTCCACACTCATACAGAAATCCAAGAACTGTAGGAATTCTCTCATGCTACAAATATCTTCACATTAAATATGATTTTTGTACAAAAGCAAGTTAATTGCCTAGAAATAGGGAGGTCACATTCAATCTTTGGATAACAGCAAGCAGTCTACAAAACATCTTTATGTGTGGGGAGCACCCATGTTTATTGTACCAGATTCCTTACACAACGTGTCTCGATGCTCACACAGCTCGCTGAGGTGCTATAATTATCCCCATTCCACAGATGAGGAAATCAAGCAAGAACAACTATCAAGTGACTTGAAAGTCAAGGGCATACCTTGTCCAACGGCAGAGCCCAATCCCTGAAGGCTGGGTCCAGTGTGTTTTCTGCTGAGACTGTAGAAAGGCTATGGTGGCCTCAAGCAAGTACTTACCTTTTTGGTCCTCACTTTTCCCATGTGTAAAATAAGGAGGAAAATATGACCAACTTGTGCAGCTCACAGGAGCTTGCCGCAAATGAACTGCTTGGATCCGCGTCGGGCACAGAGTACGATTGTTCTCAAACAGCCTTTTAAAACAGAAACACAGATCAGTGATCATTATTATATGGTGGCCTCTGCTGTTTTCTACAGAAGGGCTTTCTGGGTGTTCAGGACAGTAAGGAGACGGCTACTTCACTCATGAGAAATTTGGCTCTGACAAGAATGGGGAAACAGGAAGTAAATAGCCTGGGCCAGGTGTCTCCTGTAACAATTTGTTTTGTATAGCCCATTAAAAGGGGCTTTCAACGCTTGGTGATATCCAATGTCTATTTCCATTTTCCACTTATTATTCTGACTTCTAAAAGCATGTTCCCAGCACCTAAGCCATAAGCACCCACATGGTGAAGCCCCAGCATTGCTGATGCCACAGAAACAAGACTCTTCAATCAGGTTTCACCTCCTGGGTTGCAGGAGAATCACAGAACGGAAAGTGTCTCAGCGATTGCCTTGTGACACCACTCTCCATTTTACTGAGAAGGAAACAGGCACAGAGAGGGGAAGTGGCTTGTTTTCTCAAGCTATCCCTGCATCAGCTCTATGAAATAGAGATCATCCTCCTTATTTTACATTTCTTCCTGCTACGCATTGTGCACCCAATACTGCAGCCATTGCAAACCACATGTGAACCCCAGTATACCCTGTCCTCGCCCCCCTGCCTCTCCGCCTTGCACATGCTATTCTTCAGCAGGGAATCCCTCCATATTGCCCACCAGGCTATTTCCCACTCGTCCATCCTGCTCAGCTCAAGTCCCCATTAGGTCTCAGCTAGATTCTGGCAACAGGCTCCACTCGTCTCCCTGCTTCCACTTGCCTTCCTGCAGATCAACTTCATTACTTTTCATTTAAATTTTAGTTAGTTAACATACAGTGCAATATTGGTTTCAGGAGGAGAATTCAGTGATTCATCACTGAGGTCCAACACCCAGTGCTTATCACAACGAGTACCCTCTTTAATGCCCGTCACCCATCTAGCCCATCTCCCACTGACCTCCCTCTATTAACCCTCAGTTTGTTAAGAGTCTCTTGTGGTTTGCTTCCCTCTCTCCTCTTCCCCCCACCCTTCCTATATGTTCATCTGTTTTGTTTCTTAAATTCCACATATGAGTGAAATCATATGGTATGTGTCTTTCTCTGATGGGCTCATTTCACTTAGCATAATAATTTCTAGTTCCATTCGCATCATTGCAAATGGCAAGATTTCATTCTTTGTGATGGCTGAGTAATATTCTTGTGTGTGTGTGTGTGCGTGTGTGTATAAGAATATATATATATGAATAATATATATGAATATATATATATATATATATATGCCACATCTTCTTTATCAACTTATCCAACAATGGATATTTGGGCTCTATCCATAGTTTGACTATTGTCAATAACGCTGTTATAAACATTAGGGTGAATGTACCCCCTTTGAATCTGTATCTTTGTATCCTTTGGGGAAATACCTGATAGTACAATTGCTGGGTCATAGGGTAGTTCTATTTTTAGTTTTTTGAGAAACCTCCGGACTGTTCTCCAGAGCGGCTGCACCAGTTTGCATTCCCACCAGCGATACAAGAGGGTTCCCCTTTCTCTGCATTCTCACCAACACCTGTTGTTTCTTGTGTTGTTGATTTTAGCCCTTCTGACACGTATGAAGTGGTATCTCACTGTGGTTTTGATTTCTATTTCCTGAGAGATTTTGAGCATCTTTTCATGTGTCTTTTAGCCATCTGGATGTCTTCTTTGGAAAAGTGTCTATTCATGTCTTCTGCCTATTTCTTCTTTGGATTATTTGTTTTGTGGGTGTTGAGTTTGATAACTTCTTTATAGATTTGGGATACTAACCCATTATCAGATATGTCATTTGTAAATATCTTCTCCCATTCTGTAGAATGCCTTTTAACTTTGTTGATTGTTTCATTTGCTGTGCAGAAGCTTTTTGTCTTGATGAAGTCCCAATAGTTCACATTTGTTTTTTGTTTCCCTGGCCTCCGGAGACATGTCTAGTAAGAAGTTGTTCCAGCTGAGGTCAAAGAGGTTGCCGCCTGTGTTCTCCTCTAGGATGTTAATGGTTTCCTATCTCACATTTAGATACTTCACCCATTTGGCATTTATTTTTGTGTATGGTGTAAGAAAATGGTCCAGTTTCATTCTTCTGTGGGTCCCCATCCAGTTTTCCTAATACCATTTGTTGAGAGACTTTTTTCCATTGGATATTCTTTCCTGCTCTGTCAAAGATTAGCTGACCATATAGTTTTGGATCCATTTCTGAGTTTTCTATTCTGTTCCATTGATCTATGTGTCTGTGTTAATGCCAGTCCCATACTGCTTTGATGACTAAAGGTTTGTAATATAGCTTGAAATCTGGAATTGTGATGCCTCCAGTTTTGTTTTTCTTTTTCAGGATTGCTTTGGCTGTTGGGGCTCTTTTGTGAACAATTTTAGGATTGTTTGTTCTAGTTCCATGAAGAATGCTGGTGGTATTTTGCTAGGGATTGCATTTAATGTGCGGATTGCTTTGAGGATAGTATAGAGATTTCAACAATATTTTTCTTCCAATCTGTGAACAGGGAATATTTTTTTCCATTTATTTGTGTCCTCATCAGTTTCTTTCATAAGTATCCTATAGTTTTCAGAATACAGATCTTTTATCTCTTTAGTTAAATTTATTCCTAGGTATCTTATTGCTTTTGGTGCAATTGCAAATGGGATCAATTCCTTGATTTCTTTTACTGCTGTTTCATTATTGGTGTGTAGAAATGCAACAGATTCCTGCACATTGATTTCATATCCTGAGACTTTGCTGAATTCATATATCAGTTCTAGCAGTTTTGGGGGGAGTCTTTTGGGTTTCTAACAAGCCATCTGTAAATAGTGAAAGTTTGACTTCTTCCTTGCTGATTCGAATGCCTTTTATTTCTTTTTGTTGTCTGATTGATGAAGTTAAGACTTCCAGTACTATGTTAAATAATAATGGTGAGAGTGGACATCCTTGTCTTGTTCCTGACCATAGGGGAAAGGCTCTCAGTTTTTCCCCATTAAGGGTGATATTAGCTGTGGATCTATTGTATATGACTTTTATGATGTTGAGGTATATTCCATCTATCCCCACTTTGCTGAAGGTTTTTATCAAGAATGGATTCTGTCTTTTGTCAAATGCTTTTTCTGCATCTACTGACAGGATCATGTGGTTATTATCCTTTATTTTATTAATGTGGTGTATCACATTGATTGATTTGTGAATATTGAACCAGACTTGCAGCTCAGGAATAAATCCCACTTGATCATGGTGAATAACCCTTTTAATGTACTGTTGAGTTACATTTGCTAGTATTGTATTGAGAATTTTTGCATCTAGTTTCACCAGGGAAATTGGTATGTAATTCTATTTTTTAGTGGGGTCTTTGGTTTTGCAATCAAGGTAATGTTGGCTTCATACAATGGGTTTAGAAGCTTTCCATTTCTATTTTTGGAACAGTTTGAAAAGAATAGATATGAACTCTTCTTTAAATGTCTGGTAGAATTCCCCTGGGAAGCTATCTGTCCCAGGACTCTTGTTTGTTGGAAGACTTTTGATTAGTGATTCAATTTCTTTGCTGGTTATGCATCTTTTTAAATTTTCCATTGCTTCCTATTTCAGCATTGGTAGTTTGTGAGTTTCTAGGAATTTGTATATTTCTTCCAGATTGCCCAGTTTGCTGGCATAATTTTTCATAGTACTCTCTTATACTTGTTTGTGTTTCTGTGGCGTTTGGTTGTGATCTCTCCTCTTTTTTGTGTGTGATTTTATCCATTTGGGTCCTTTCTCTTTTCTTTTTGAGAAGTTTAGCTAGGGGGTTATCAATTTTTTTTATCCTTTCAAAGACCTAGTGCTTAGTTTTGTTGATCTGTTTGCTCTTTTTGCTTGTTTGTTTCTATATTGTTTATTTCTGCTTTAATCTTTATTATTTCTCTTCTTCACATGGCTTTAGGCTTTATTTGCTGTTAGTTTTCTAGCTCCTGTGGGTGTAAGGTTAGGCTGTGTATTTGGTACCTTTCTTGCTTCTTGAGATAGGCTTGGATTGCAATATACTTCCCTCTTAGGGCTGCCTTTGCTACATCCCAAAGGTTTTGAACTGCTGTGTTTTCATTTTCATTGACCTCCATGTATTTGTTTTTATTTCTTCTTTAATACTTGGCTAAACCATTCATTCTTTACTAGGATGTTCTTTAACCTCCAGGTATTTTAGTTCTTTCCAAATTTTTTCTTGTGGTTGACTTCAAGTTTCATAGCATTGTGATCTGAAACTATGCATGATACGATCTCCAAATTTTTGTACTTGTTGAAGGCTGATTTGTGACCCATTATGTGATCTATTCTGAAGAATATTCCATGTATACTCAAAAAGAAAGTGTATTCTGCTGACTTAGGATAAAATGTTCTGAATATGTCTGTTAAGTCCATCCAGTCCAGTATGTCATTCAAAACCATTGTCTTCTTCTTGGTTTTCTGCTTATATTATCTGCCCATAGTTGCAAGTGGGTTGTTAAATTTTCCTACCATTATGGTATTATTATCGATGAGTTTCTTTATGTTAGTTATTAACCAATTTATATATTTGGGCTTATCACGTTGGGGGCATAAATACTTACAATTGTTAGATCTTTTTGATGGATAGACCCCTTAACTGTGATATAATGCCCTTCTTCATTTCTTGTTACAGTCTTTGTTTTAAAATCTAATTTGTCTAAGTATGGCTACTCAGACTTTCTTTTGATATCCATTAGTATGATAGATGGTTCTCCATCCCCTCACCTTCAAGCTGCAGGTGACTTTAGGTCCAAAAAGAGTCTCTTGTAAGAAGCATATAGATGGATCTTGGTTTTTTATCCATTCTGATACCCTATGTCTTTTGATTGGAGCACTTAATCCCTTTACATTCAGAATTTATTATTACCACTTATTATTATTGATTAGTATGATTTTTGAAATATAAGAATTTAGTGCCATTGTGTTACCTGTAGAGTTGGTGTTTCTGGAAATGCTCTCTGGCACTTTCTAGTCTTTGTTGCTTTGGTCTTTTTTTTTTTTTTTTTCCTCAGATCAAGTTCATTTTTCAACGTAAATCAGGCCATGACACTCTCCTGCTTAAAAGCCTGCAGTGACTTCCTAACACACTTAAGATAAAACCCCAAATTTCTTGCTCTGCCTGCAAGGTCCTGCAGGATCAGGCCCCACTTACTTCTCATTTCACTTCCTGCCACCCACCTTGCTCTGTGTTCCAGCCACACTGGCCTTTCTGCTGCTCCTTAAACACTCTTATTTTTGCCGGGGGCCCGAGAGCTTTTACACCTGTTCTTCCTCCTTCTGAACTTCTTGCACTCAGATCTTCACAGAGGTAACTACTTATGATTCAGATCTCAAGCCACTTTCACTGACTCAGAGTCTGCCCATTATCACGTAATTATTCTGCTTCCCATACCCTGAGGATTTCTCTGATAACATTTCCAACTCTCTGGAATTATTGTGTGTGCATTCGCTGTCTGTCTCTTCCACGAGATGCTCTACTCTATTATGGAAGGAATAGGGTCTTGTTTGCCAACAATCTTTACAGCCTATCATAGTGCCCGGCACAGAGTTGGTACTTGGTAAATACTTCCTATGTGAATAAGTGAATTAATATCCGGCAGAGCAACCCCTCAAGGCCAGAGTTTTCAAAAGTTACATAATGGTTTAATAAGTATGTCTGGTCTCCTCCACTTTTCTGCTATCTGCTGTCTGTCAGCTGGGGTTTCCCATAATGGTCCCAAAATATTGATCTCTTCATGTAGGTTTCATACATTGCTTTTCTCCAAATGACTCATTCTACCCATTCATTCTTGCTGAGAATTTGGTCTTAATCTATTCGCCACATTGAGATTGCAGTTCAAAACATGGACAGATGAAGTCTTCCTTTTGGTCAAATATGCTAGAGATTTCAATATCAATGTGTCAATTTTCTTTGGGGTTGACAGAGCAGAACCCTCATCCCAGCGTAGCTCCAGATGGGAGGGGGACAGACCACTGCACAGGGAGACAGAAATTTTGGGATCTCGTTCCCTCTGAGACGTGATTTAACCATTATTCACTATCTCATTATCTTTATCTTCTGAAGTACCTTGGATGTTTTCTGAGACCCCTTCCAAGACTAAAGTTACATTCATTCATTCAACAAAGACAAGTATTTATTCCATGCCTTTTTACCAAGCACTGTCAAGATTCTGGATATCCAGCCTTGAAAAAAATAGACAAGAAGGCCTCTACTTTCCAGAAGCTTATGTGATTCTCTAGAACATGATCTGCTATTTAACGATCAAAAGATTTGATTTTACGTATGGCGTATTTTAATTAGAGAGAGTGAATGTCTTACATACTCTCCCCCACCAAAATGAGATTTTCTGTCTTCGCCTTCCAGCCTTATACTCTGCTTTTTACCAGAAGTGTAAGAAATCGCACTCCTTGCTTCTTCTTATGTCCTTGAGAAGTGTTTTGCCCACCCAGTGTTTTGGCTCCCTGTGCTTTGCCCTCTCCACCAAATCAGATGGGGCACAGAGTCAGCAGTAGAAATAGATCCATTGTTCTGTCCATAAAGAAAACACATGGGCTAGGTTTCAAGAGCCAGGTATTAACCCTTACCTTGCCATTCACTTGGCGTGACACCTTAAGAATGCCTCTTCATCTCTCAGGATCTCAGTTTCCTTATCTGTAAAATAGAATGTGGTCACCATGAGAATTCTCCTCTCCAATCTCCCACTGCATAGAGTAGTCATGCTGTCTAAAATCCATCACCACACTGGCACCACCAGCCAAAGTCTGAGTGCACCAAGGCCACTTCTGGGAAAAGCAGGCACATTTCTGGAGGATGTGGGACTCCACAGACCAATGAGTTTGGCCCTAAGACTCTCCATCAGCTTTACTGAAACTTTCTTGAATGGCACTTCTGTCAGGTACTTATGCTACTCAATCCTTCCTTCTCTCTCCGTGGTAGTAAGACTTGCATCACGGTATGATGGCTACCCACCCCCCCCCCCCGCCCCGTTCTCCACTGCTCCTTCTCCATTTTCCCTCAAGGGCAGTTTCCATAATCAGTCTCTTTCACATGTAATCCAACTTTAGCATCTTCCTCTTGAAGGACCTGAACTAACACATAGAGGCAATACCTCATCTTCCTGCCTCTTATATTGTTTTAAGGATGGTGTCAGTGAGAATGTTTTCCAAAGTACATAATGTTTTTTAAGATATAAATCATCATATGAAAGGCATAGCATCATTCATCCTTTCATTCATTCATTCAGCAGTTAGGTACTGAACACCACCCCGAGCCGGGCTCCAGGCAAAGGATCTGGAGACAGAGGGATAAGGTTCCTTCCGGAGCAGATCACAGGCTAGAGGAGCTGTCCAGGTCCTTCATGACCTTGCACTTAGGTAACAACACATTTTTAGTAGGGAAATGGAAAAGAAAGTAGAGTAAGAAGGAACGGTGAGAGAATGAGGCAAAAAACAAGTAGCCATTATTTCAAGTCACTGCAAGTGTTAGATTGTGCCTTTTCTAGTATAGGCAAGCGTTTTTTTAACTGTGCTCTACTAAACGCAGTCCGCTGCTCCCCTCCTGCCAGAACCTTGCAGCACGGGCGGCTTGTTGGCATGCAACGGTTGTAACGCTTTTGCAGGGAAACTCTTCAACTGTTGTCACCATTTCGTGGCCCAGAATATTCAGCTCGACAACAGACCTCCAAGAGAATATGCTCTGTGTTGTAATTTTCCAAAGGCGACACAATGATAAAACCCAAGCAGATGGAAAGATGATTGCAGTGGACGGGTAAAGCTGTTAGCAGTTTCCATTTGTAGACAAAACCATTATTTTTTTAACAGATCGCTGCCAGAATTTGATGAATCTGGTACGCTTTGCACCCTCTGCCTTGCCGAAAGCCCTGTGACTGTCAGACTTTGAAAACAGTTGCAGGATGCTATTTTTGTACAATTTGTTTATGTTGAAGGCATTAGCTCACAGGGTTTCACATTTAGTTTGCTGTTAATCTCTAAACTTCCATTAATGTATAGTTCCCAATCCTGAAAATTGGACTTCAAAATAAATGGCTGTGTGATCATCCTTTATTTAAAATATTACGGCACGCCATCACTCTATGTCAAGGCCAGGCTTGTTTATGGCAGTGCTTGATTACATAATTACATATTAGAAATCATTTGTAAGGAAAATTGATTGGTGTACTTTACAGCAAAGACTTCACCAGAAATAACCCTGTTTCTTGTTGGAGCGGGGCACCGGGTTTGAAATGACACAACCTCAAAAGCCTGTCACCATCTTGTTTATTTCTCCTAACAGGAAGGAGCCATTGCCCAGGGAGAAATGAGGGACAGAACTGGTGGCTGTGAAAAACTGTGGTCCACAAATCAAGCTTTAGGCAGCGTGGTGGGGTACGGGAAAGAGTGCTCAATAGGGATTTATGAAGTTCAAGTGGTAGCTTCACCCCTGCTGGCGAGTTCTATGCAAATCACTCAGCTTCCTCAAACCTCCACTCCTCCATCAATAAAATGGGAATGCAGCAGGGAGTTGCCCAGGCTCAGAAGTGGGCAATGTCCATGCAGATGCATGGGAGTTGAGCAGAATCTCAAGCCTCAGATGAGTTTCACTGCAGATGGGAAAACTGATGGATGATAGGTGGATGGTGGTTCCTCCTCGACAGTGACAGGATCCCTAAGACCTTGCCCACTCAGCTCCCAGGCAGCCCCAGGGCTCCCGGACTGAGGATCTCCATTCCTTTCTATCATGCTTTCCTGTCCATGTGTCTCTTCCCCAGCCAGTGATCACTTTTTCTTCAAGATCTCTGCCAGTAAGATATTTTGTTCTGCAAAACAGGCAACCAAATCTGTCCGTGGCAAGTGTTTGCAGCCTATGTTTCTAGCTCTGCGGAAGATGATCTGTTTCTCGTGTGATTTGGGAGTGAGGAGAGCATACCAATTAAAACCTCAAATATCATCAGACCATGGATATAAAATAATAACAGCAATAATAGTAATGATGCTATCCCTCCAATAGAATGGATTATTCTGAGGAACAAATACCATAACCATAAGGACTGTCTTAACTCTAGAAGTGCATATTTAATTTAAAGGATTTTTTTTAATTTATGTATTTAAATTCAAGTTAGTTAACATACAGTGTAGTATTGGTTTCAGGAGTAGAATTAGTGATTCCTCACTTAGATACGACACCCAGTGCTCATCCCAACAAGTGCCCTCCTTAATGCCCATCACCCATTTAGCCCATCCCCCCACCCACCTCCCCTCCAGCAACCTCAGTTTGTTCTGTATTGAAGAGTCTCTTACGGTTTGCCTCCCTCTCTGTTTTTATCTTATTTTTCTTTCCCTTCCCCTATGTTCATCAGTTGGGTTTCTTAAATTCCACATATGCGGGAAATCATATAATATTTGTCTTTCTCTGACTGACTTCTTTCACTTAGCATCATACACTCTAGCTACAATTAACTTTTTGTTCGCTTGTTTTTTCATTTCTGGAGTAACTCAGATTTGTTGAAGAACAAGAAAGGAAATGCTCATGAGCAAAATAGAAGAGAAAGAAGAAGAAAGGGAAAGAGGAAGAAAGAGAAGACAGAACTATTCATAATTTCTGTTCATGATCCCTCCATCCAAGTAGAACCACCATGAACAGTTTGTAGACCGTGGTCTTACATCACTCCCTGCGAATGTACACCAAAAATTTACAAGAGTGAAATCACACCGCATACACTATATTTCTTGCATTTGTAACTCAACTATATATTATAAATCACTTCCCATGTGTATCTCTGTGCCCCATTTTGAACAGTCGCATTGTCTTCCATTGCAAATATGCACCATAATCCCAAATACACCAGAAACTTCTTTGTTACCGTAACTTTGGACATGTACTTACTCATTTCCAGCTTCCAGGCATTTTTCTGAGGGTGGTTTTGCCATTATGAGGGCAAAACATAACAACTGTACCCAGACCAAAGATTATCTTGGACAGCGGATATGTTGAACAAGATTGCAAATGAGACCTTTCCCTGTGCATTCACTTGTCTCTTTATCAGCTAGGCAAGCTTCTTCAGAGTGTTGCCTCCACCTGCTGTGTGACATGTGTGAGCTTCCTGAGGGCAGCTGTGATGCTCTACTTACCTCCTCAATGCCCAGGCTCCAGCACATAATATACCTTGATAAATAACTGTCAAACTAAACTAAACTTTTCCCCATTCATGAGTAAATGCTTACTCATCACATAAGCCCCAACTCAAAATCACCTTTTCCCCATGAACACGTAGCTTGGGTTTCCTTCCACAGTTAACTCCATGGTATTTTATCCATGTCTTTCAGTAGTTATCCCAATAGATTTTCTGTGTGTCTGCATATCTTTCTCTCCCTACATGCTTATTTCTTATCTCTGCACCTAACAGAGTCTGGCATGAAATAAAATGAATGAACATCCAGAGATCGGGGATTTGGGGGCAGCTGGCATAAAGTCAAACAAAATGCTGGCACTAAATAAATGTTTGTTGAATTAAATAAAATTGAATGGAGTTGATTTGAACTGAATTGAACTGTATTTGATGCTAGGGTTTCCAACAGCAGAACTGAATGTTTCTACCTCTTTATCTCTAGTTTGAAGCCTAATGATCTTACTGAAGCCCAATGATGGATGAGTATGGCATACATTCTTTCCCCTTTCTCACCCCTCAAAACTCAAAATGCTGACACTTTTCATGCCCTGTTGATTCTTTTCCTTCTTACAAAGGATGAGGTCGGACACGGTTTACTTGCGGTGATTGTATCGATCTTCATTCTAGAGGTGCAATTGGATCTTTCCCTTGCAGGTGAATTGTCATTGACCTTTACTTGGAGAGACAGATTCTGACCATGGGATGCATTAGGGAAAGCCAAGACTCAGTATTTAAATGTGACCAGCCCAGTGAGATAAAATTTTTACCCAGGCAAAACTAACCCTCATCAGCGATTTGAATAAGCTCCATCATGTCACTTCCAAAAGAGTTTCATACCAAAATGGGCTTGAAGGCCGGGCAAGGGAATGTGAAATTGTATAACCATTCAAATCAAATAAAATCTGTATCCTTTTCAAGTTCATCACTGCCATTATAATTCACATATGTAGTACTCCAGAGAATAGTGAGGACAAGAGCTAATTGAGTGAGAAAATCTGAGTTGAGTATGAGAACAGCTTGGGACAGGGTTGCCCAAAGTATAAAATACTTTAGTAAGTATTGACTCAGCTGTCCTTGAAAGCACTCTTGCAAGAAAAAATATACTCATCCCCATTTTACAGAAGGTAAAACCAGGGCTCAGAGAGAATGAGGAATAAACTGAAAAGAGCAAAGCTGGGAAGAGCTCTGGTATCAAACCACTGGTTCTTTCTACTGTATTTTGCTACTATGTGATTTTGTTTTTTGTGAAATAAAGCTGTTCATAAACGCTTTCCTGCGCATTATCTCATCTGATACTCTCAGCTCCCTGCTGCTGGGGGCAGTGGCTGCTTTTGGCTGCCCCCTGAGCCCTTCCCCCAGACTTTCAGCAGAGATGAGCTACTGCCCCCACTTATTACACTGCTTTCTCGGGAACAGCCCACACCCAGCAACTGGGAGATGTGGGGGACACAAAATCCAGCTTCCACCTAGACTCGGACAATTCTGAAGGGCCATCCGCATTCCAAAATGGCCCCACGAAATCAACTGAGACCTGTATTGTAAGTGCAATACCTTCTCCCTCCCACCTCACTCCCCGTCTGCTGTTGCTCCCCAAAGTACTCCCCCATAAGCTCCCTATCCATAAATCTTTACTTCAGAGTATTTCTCACGGAACAGAAACAGAGAGCTAGTGCTAGGAGTGGTCAAAAGGACAGACTTTTAAATGGGATTTTGGAGCCGGGTCACTTGCCAGCTGGTGGACACGGGGGAATCCGTCACAGGGAGGAGAGGAAGTACTAACAGCCCGAAGCATAACGAGGCAGGAGTTGTTACAGTTTTGCTGGTGGAGAACTGAGGTGCGATGCCGGTGGGTGGGAATGAACCAGCAGGGCATTATCTCAAATATTGCTGAGATTTAGGAAAACCAGTGGTTGCAAGGACCATGGAATAGGATGGTTTTTACTGGAGGATGCGTCAGACAAATGCAATGAAAGGTTGAACGTGCTCAATCACAGATTTAAGAACAAGTGCAAACCCCAGAGGATCTCCTTGGCAGCATATAGGCTCCTCGTCTCCTGCGGCCAGAGGACAGAAAAACCTAAGGATCAGACCCAAGACGTAAGTATAGAGGTCGTGGGGTTCAGAGGAGATTAAATTCTCACCCCTGGGAAGCTTGTTCTGTTGTGGGGCAGAAAGGAGTGGGACCCCAAGATGCAGGATGGAGACCTTGGGGTCAGTGCCTCAGAAGGACTCTGTAGGTTCTCCTGACCCCTATGGCCCTAGAGAAGTGACCATCCTTCCACCTTAAAGCCTAGTTCTCCTATTTCTTGTTTGAAATATTGCCCAAGTTTCAAGATAACACGAGCCACCTGCCCCTTCTGGGTTTGTCTCCATCTCCAAGCGTGGCCACCAGACCAATAGCTAGGGTCAAAACGCAAAATTACCAGGGCGCCTGAGTGGCTCAGTTAAGCATCCAACTGCGGCTCAGGTCATGATCTCGAGGTTCATGCCTTCGAGCTCCACATCAGGCTCTGCACTGACAGTGCACAGCCTGCTTGTAGCAGGATTCTCACACAGAGGGTCATGACACCGACACACGCACACTCTCAACAAAATCTTAGAATGTCCTTAAATTCCATAAAACCTGTATGCACAGACTCTGGATGAAAATCTTACGGAGAATGCAATGTCAATGCTTGCTCAGAACAACATATTAACCCCCTCCCCCCATGTAACAAACAAATAAGAAACAAACTCTTATTTCTCTCTCCAAAGGATCAACAATCATCTCGTTTTAGATACCCCTGTAACAGCTAGTGATACTGGCAGCTTCCATTTTTGAGGGCTTACTTATAATTTTCGCAAACTCTCTTCCCTACATACATGGCAGGTAAAGGTAGAGCCTGGATTCAAAACCAAGCAGGTCCAGCTAAAAAGCCCGTTGCTTTTCACTGCACCACTTGGACAGGTGGATATCTGAAAACTGGTCAATTTTTTAGGACCTCTCAGGTGTTTGCACACAACCTCTAAAAATCCGAATCACACACTTACTAACATTTTAATATGTTGCTTCCCTTTAGAATCAAACTGTTGAAAAGAGAAGATCCCAAAGAAGGCTACCCAAGGATTATACAGGAATGCGTGCTTTTTCAACATTTTGGGACTTCGCTTAAATACCTATATTATAGGATCCATATTCTTCTATCTGTCTTTTACTCAGTATTCCCATCTGCCACAGGACAATTGCTAATGAATACATTTCTTCTTATTTTCTTATGCATTTCTTTCAGGTGAAATTAAGCTTTGCAGACCAACATCTCTGATTACATTCATACTGTCTTTTCACATGTCATACTTGATTTTTTTTTCCCCTGAGTCTTACTAAGTGATATTTATGCCCAATTTCAGTTTCAAAGAAAAAAAAATTCGTGATGCCTCTTCTAATCTTTAACATATCAGAGTGCCACACTCGTCTTCATGCCATGCCCTCTGCTTCTAGTACCCTCTTTCCATCTCACCATCCATACACTCTGCTAACTGGCAAACTCCTATCCAATTAAAATGAGCCTCAGGGAAAAATCCCATGAGGTCGCCTCTCTTTGGACTCCCCTGCCTACCGCAAAAATAGCTCCCCCCTTTTTTCATTGAACAGAGGAAATTATTTTGACTAAGCATAAAAGATGCTCTTGGAGACTCGTAAATACATAGAGAAAACTAAGGGTGGATGGGGAGTGGGGGAGAGGGGAAAATGGGTGAGGGGCATTGAGGAGGGCACTTGTTGGGATGAGCACTGGGTGTTGTATGTAAACCAACTTGATAATAAATCATATTCATAAGAAAAAAAGACTTGATAGTTTGGGGGTTAGGGTTAGGGACATTGGGCATAAGAACCTTTAGGGCATTCGAGTCCTAGAGCAAGAGGGAGGACCAGGCTGACTGAGATAAGTAACTCTGGGATGGTTCATCCTGCCATCTCAAGGCAGAAAGAGGTGAGAAAGCCATGGGAGCTGCAGGTGAGGGGAGGAAGGGGTGTTTGCAGAGTCCTGGGGACCCTACCTCCCTCATGCCAGTGGAGGTGGAGACCACAGGGAGGGGAGGTTTTACCTGCCACATATGGATTCCTAGAGCTCTTTGTTACTTGTGGCCAGGGTGATTCTAGATGACTGAAGTTTTCTTCTTTTTGGTCATCTGATTCTAAAATTTCTATCATAAAAGCATATCCCATCTGTAATAAGAACTTTTTTCCTAAGCCCAGGACTCCTCAGTTCTTTCACTACTATGTGACTTTGAATTAGTTGTTTTGAGGATGTTGAGAATGTCTCCATTTGTTTATTAAAAATGAGAATGGAAGACTTAAGGATTCCCTACCTATACAAATACAGGAGAGTGTTCTATCATGCCCAGAGAAAGGGCTTTCACACATTTGTGAATCTACTGGCCTGAACTAGTTTGGCCTAAAATCGAGTCTTACCCTGCTGTCACTAAAATATTTAATGCCTAGGAATAACACTTCTCTACCCACTTTTTTGGGGTTTTATTCTTTGTATTCACCCATGAAAGTCAAGATAATTGATGCAGAATAAGATAAAATAATAACAATGATAATGACAAGATGCTCTTAGGCAGAGAAAGAGAGATCAGGAGTTGGTTTTGCTTCATGCTTTCCAAAGGCACCTATGGCATTTGAGTCCTTATCACCACTGGGACTGCTGGTCTACCCTGGGATGACAAGGGTAGGATAGCCTTCTCTTCCCCCGCAGGGGACCATCCAGCCACGGCATAACCCACCCCAGCTCACCGTGAGGAAGGAGATAAAGCCTGCTCCACAAGGGCCACCTTTATTTATTCTGTCAAGAATAAGAGAGAGATTAAGGAGACGCTTCCCTAGGAGCCCCATTTCCACCCTCTGGCTCATACCTTCCATCTGTCCTTCCATCAGGAGGAAAGCTTTTGCTGGCTGAGCCCTCTTCCAGTTTTTTCTTCTGCCCGTGAGAAAGGGGCAAGGTGCCTGGGGTGCCAATGCTCTAAACAGGAAACCAGTCCATCCAAAAGCAACCAAAAACACTCATGTCCAAAACATTCACTTTGGGGTAATTGCCTCTCACCCTAATGAAGCAGCACGTGTCAGGTAAAGTCCACGAGGCCCCTGCTCCACACATCATTGATCCACCATCCCCGTCTATGGCCTCATGGCACCATGTTTCTGACCCATCCTTTAGAACTCAGCTCAAGTACCTGTCCTCCCAGAAGCATTTTCTCAGGCCCCTGCCCCCCACCCCCCCGGGGGGGGGGGTGGTTTTTTTTTTTTTTTTCTGGGCTCCCCTCTGTGTTCCCTTTGCGTCCTCTTCACACCATGATTACAATCCCCATCATATTACATTACAATCTTGCCATTTCGCCCCAGTGGACTTTTAGTTTAGTTCTGAATCCCAGTTAAGAAAATAGGTCAATTTAGCTGAATACTCACTGTGTGCAAGGCATCGTGCAAAGCACTTTATATAGACTAGTTCATTGATCCTCCTACCAATTACCCTATTATCCCCAATTTTATAAACAAGAAAACTCAGGCTAGGAAAAATTAAATAATTTGCACAAGGTCACACAACTAGAGTCAGGATTTAAACCCAAGTACTCATTGCCTGAGTCACACTTTTAACTATAATCCATCTCATCCCTTCAAGACACAGAATCTCAAACGATGAAGAGCAGTCTACTGGACAGGCAACAGTGAATGGGCTTTCTGGACTTAACAACCTATAGACTTAAAGGCTCAAAATACAAAATAATATGGTGTCTAAGAAGTGGAAGAGCGTGTAGTGGCTGGTGATTCAGAGAACTGGGTGAGAACAAAACCTTGAAAGACTCATTTTGTCAAAATAAAGGATTTAGAATTTGGACTTTATCCTCTAGCCAGTTGGGAGTCATTGAAGGATTTTAAGTAGAAGTGAGGCAAGATTATATTTGTAGACTAGAAAGATACTTCTGTTGGTAGTGTGGATGATTTAAAAGAGTATAATTAAAAAATTTAAACTCAGCAATAAAACAATGACTATTGTCTGTAAGGCATTATACCAGGTTCTGGAGTGGGAGGCACAAGATGAGGGACAATATGAGAAGGAAGAGGGGTGCATGGGTGGCTCAGTCGGTGGAGCATCTGACTTCAGCTCAGGTCATGGTCTCATGGTTCATGGGTTCAAGCCCCACATCAAGCTTGCTCCTGTAAGCATGGGGCCTGCTTTGGATCCTCTCTCTCCCCCCCTTTATGCCCCTCCCCCACTCACACCCTCTTTCTCTCTCTTTCAAAAATCAATAAAACATTTTTTTCAATCTTTAAAAAATGTGAGAATGAAGAATAACCATCCCTAATTTCAAGACATGCACAAAGTGGCAATGGAAAGAGATATATACAACAACCACAGACAAATCATGACTCTACATTAAGTAAAGACACTAGTTAAAATTTGACACACAAGGATGGGAAGGGTCAATATATGTCATCCTTTCCTGCATTTCCTTCTTGTGTCCTACCAATATCCTAGAAGAGAGTCAAAGGTGGAGAGAAGAAGTAGACATTATGATTGATAGACAGATGAAGCACAGATAAGGGAAATGGGTGAGCCCACTCCTCCATCCATGCCCACAGAAGGTATCATAAATTAATCTGGGCTCTCTTTCTATGGAGGGCAGATGTGAGCTCAGATACCTTCTCAACAAAGCATCATAGGTACCCACTACCAGTTGACCAAATTGGCTTCCAAGTTAAAACTGTTTGCCTGCCCTGAGGGCTGAGACTTCCATAATGGAATGAATGGGAGTCTGTACTGAAGGGTGGCTATACCAACAGGCGAAAGAAGACAGATTTCCCATCTTCAGTGTATCCTGGCATTATCATATGTAACCACAAACTGGAAAGTGGTTGAGAGATGCCATTTCAATCAAGAGTTAGAAAAATTAAAATCATTTTTCTGTCCCAGACAGGACAGCTAGGCAGATGTGCACATGCAGCTCTATGGTCACCAAGAGTAACCTTGCTGTTAGGAATTGAGCCCAATACCTAAGAGCCTGTAAATCTCTCCAATCATCTGAGGATGACTGTGTTGGAGAAAAGATAGGAAACCGATCTTGTGTTTAAAGAATTCTCAAAGCCACTGTAAAATACTTTTTTCCCCTTATGTAACTTCTATGAGTGTGATACATAGGGTGCATTGGTATCATATTTCCTCTAACTACTGCTTCCTCTAGGAACTTCTGGGAATGTTCTCCCATTGTGAATGGCCAAGTAGGATAGGAGCTCCATTTTTAACACTTCCAGAATTTGCATTCGTAACCCACCCAGTAACTTTATGAAGTTGGCAAGAACATCCCCATTTAACAGATGAGAGGAACCAACTAGCAAATTAGTTTGGTGACATCCTCAATGATGTCTAGCTCTGTAGCAAGCCCAGGATGTGAACTCAGATCCATGCTCTCTAAAGAGTGACCAGCCATGCACCTGACACTCCTTCTGTGGCTGCAGCCATACTTAGATGGGCTCTGTCACAGAGGCAGTTCTGGAACACTGGGCCCACCCACCTTCAGTTACACCACCCTCCAGGAGTGGAAATGGGGTTGGCAGGGAAATTTCGCACATTGGCCACTTTGTAAGGGCAATAAGCAGGGACATCCAGACCTAGCCCTTGGGAACAAACAGTTGGCAGAGAAGGCCAGAAAGTTCTTTATCAATAACCCCATTCACTTTTACCCCAAAAGACTCACGTTCTGGTTTGTTGTGTTTTTAGCAGTTGAGTCTAACATTGGCTTTTTGTTAAATATACATTCTTCCCAAATGACACTTATGGCAGAACTGAAGCTTCAGCCAATATAATCCTATTTGGTTAATGCCCTTATCTAGGTGCTCATGGTTTGCAAGGCCTGCCTGGAAAGACTGAGGAGACGCCTGCCTTTGGAAGCTGGTGCCATCACATCCGTTCATTTGTAATCGGGTTGAACAGACATGAAATGAAATTTTCAAAAGAGACATGTGGTTATTTACCTTTCCATCCTTCCCTCTGTCAGAAACAGGCTTTGGTCCAGGTCAAGGATGGACTCAGTTGGAAAAGCAAGACAAGTAACAGTTTATTCTATGGTGTTGAATTTTAATGGGCCCAAGTCAGGTGTTTTAAGCAAAATTTAAGGACTTTCTTCCCCATGTCCTGCTCCCAAGAGTAATAATGTTATCCACAACTGATTTTTCACTTTATATGCCAATTCTAGACTCTTTAACTTCTCACCCCTACCCCATTCCCATGGGGACTAGACTCCACTCTTGCCCAGGCAAAAAGATGAAGAGACGTGGATGCATTGGAGAGCTCTGCAGAGGTAGATTTCAGGACTCGGTGGCTGAGGAGGCGTTGGAAGAGAGAGGAAAGAATCTACAATGACTCCCAGGCTTCTCCACAGGGCCCTTCATCGTTTCAATGTTCACCATATCAAGACAGAGTAGTGGCTCTGGTTCTGCACAGGAAAATGGCTTCAAAAAACTCCATCTCCCCTTGATGATCAGAGGCTAAAATTGCACACATCATCATGGGATTGACTAAAAGAAGAATAGGGTAAACATGAACATAGGTTTGGTGCACAAAATTACATAGGCAGACCCTGACTTGCCACAAGAGGGGCTCTCGAAAACACAGTTCATGGCCCCAAGTCTTTCTCAGTTAGAAAGCCTTGTGTAGATAAAGGCAGAAGTTGTGGGTTCGCACTTGGTTTACTTTCTTCTCACTTTGATGTACCAAGTGGGTTTGCAAGTCTGAGAATCATCAAGCATTCCTTACCATGCGTACCTCTCCTAAAAATATCCTTCCTGTATATGCGTCCCTCTTTTGTTTATAAAAGCGTGTGCCAACGCATGGTCCAAAATTCTTGCGAGAAATGCGTCATCGGTTTTTAACTTTGACTATCATACAAGAGTCAAAAAATGGTTAACGTGTGCCTACTATATGAAGACACATTGCACGGGCTATGTATCAGAAATGACGAAAATTGTTAGCCAGTCCTTTCTGGGTCTTTTATATCAGTGCTTCTCAAGCTTTCCAGCTGTGGAGGTGCCGACATCAGCAAACAATAGTGGTTGTGTACAGCTGGAGAGCTCTAAAGATAGCCCGAAGTGAACAACACAAAAGGAAGACTTTCCAAATCGTATATTTTAGACTATGCATATCATGGAAATTTTGCATTATATTCCTAAACATATGTCTGCTTTTGTGTCGTGACGATAGGAGATGCTCTGCATGTGTCCTGTAGATTTACATGACTCCAATCACGTCCCCGTGTGTTCAGATGCAGCCACATCACATGGGAAGAAACACTGACACCAACTGTTTTTCCTAAAGACCGTAGCTCTGCCACACGCTGGGCTCAATAGAGAAATGGGGCTCTTGCTCCTCTCATACTGATGACAGCCTTGTTCCCCATTCCCCATCTGACCCTCTGCTTGCCAGTCTGACTGCAATTGAGTCCGATTTTGCTCCATTTCTCTTCACGTGACACCAATCCTTGGCACTGTTTTCTGGCATTGACCTTTAGCCTGCTTCTCATTTTGGAAACTCCCAGTGACTACATTGTTTTAACACTCTTTGGTCCCTCCCAGAACCTGTCTCTACCTTATCCGAGAACATCAGTGTGATACACAGCTATCAGATTCTCCCTGGACCCAGGAGTGAGTCCCCACTGCTACCCCCCCCCAAAAAAAAAACATTAATATTTGTGTTAAGAAGACCAAGTCTGGTTCAAGGAACATCCAATATATTTGTTTCCTAGGGCAGTCCTAACAAACTACCACAAACAAGGAGGGTTGTCACAACAGAAATTTATTCTCTCACAGCTCTGGAGGAGAGAAGTCTGAAATCAGGTGTGAGGAGGGCCATGCTCCCTCCAAAGGCTCTAGGAGCAAAACCTTCCTTATCTTTCCTAGTTTCTGGTGGCTGTCAGTAATCTTTGGCATTCTTTGGTTTGTAGCTACGTGACTCCAGTCTCTACCTCCATCTTCACGTATATTCTCCCTGTGTGTCTGTGTCTCTGTTTTCTCTTCATACAAGGACCCCAATCATTAGATTAGAGCCCACCCAAATCCAATATGACCTCATGCTAATGTATGACATTTGCCAAGACCTATTTCCAAGTAAGGCTGTACTCTAAGGCTCCAGTTGGACATGAATTTGAGGTCCCACCACCCCAAGGAGCATTGATTCCTTCTCTGTAACGTTGGGGAAGGGAGAGGTGATAGCTACATGATTTGTATCAAAATTGGATTTTCCAAAATAGTTTTATATGTCTGGAAAGTTCTTCAACTCTGAGATCCTCCCTGAGATACCTTCTTGTCACTAGACAGTGCACATGCTTCGGGGCACCCAGGGCAATCGCCACAATTTGCAACGTACCAGGAATGATGTGGCAGCATCTCATCTTGTGTTTGTTGTAAAAATGTGGACAATGCCAGGCACGCCCCGGAGTTCTAGAGTGAATGAAGTCCCACACACTCCTGGTGACTTTGTTTGCCTTCACTAGACTCTAAGCACTTTGACCAATGATTGATGTTTACATCCCTCACAGCAAATGTTCACCAGCTGCTTTTGAATTAAATACATAAAACAATACCAATAATACACTGAACAGTTACTGAGAGTTTACTATGTTCTAGGCCAAGGCTGTCCAATAGAACTACAATACAGGGGCACCTGGATGGCTCAGTTGGTCAAACGTCTGACTCTTGACTTCAGCTCAGGTCATGATCTCACAGCCATTAGATCAAGCCCCAGGTCAGGCTCCACCACTGGGCAAGGAGCCTGCTTAATATTCTCTCTCTCCCTCTGTGCCTCTCCCCTGCTCATGCTCTCACGAAAGAAAGAAAGAAAGAAAGAAAGAAAGAAAGAAAGGAGGAAAGGAAGAAAAAGGAAGGAAGGAAAGTGCAACCAACATGTTACTTTTAAATATTTTGGTAGCCACACTTTAAAAAGTAATAATAAATAGGTAATTTTTTTTTAATTTTTCAAATATATTGTATTTAACCCAATGTACCTAAATATTATCATCCCAACCCAATACATCCAAAATATTACCATTTCAACATTTTAAAATTCTTAAAATTACATTTTCCTTTTTTTTTTTTCATCCTAAATCTTCAAAATCCAGTGTGTATTTTCTATCTACAGCACATCTCAATTTGGACCAGCCACATTTAAGGGCTCTGCAGCCACATGTGGCTGGTGGCTCCCATATCAAGGCAGTGCAGTTTTGGAAACTATACTAAATACTTTACAAATATTAATTATTTATGTGTCACGGCAACCCGCAAGAAGGTATTATATGTGTCCCTATTTTTGAGATGAAGAAAGTGAGAGTGACAGAGGTTGCATGATTTGCCCAGAGTGACAGAGGTAATGATTGCACAGCCAGGATTCAGCTGTGTTTTTGATAGGATCCTATGCTCTGAAGTGTCGTGTTACATGGCCATCGAACCTGGATAGATGGATGGGTGGGTGAATATAAATTCTTTGGAAGTTATTCCTTGGATTCTGGGTTCTTAATCCTTCTTTTTTCCTTTTTTCTTCCCTCCAATAAACTAGTACATGCAAGCACATACACTCATGTGCTGGACCAATGCTTTTCAACTCCCCTCAAACTAGTTACACCCGCATCAAAACCATCTGGACTCTTCAGATTCCCAGGATCCACCCCTACATGGGTCTCACCCAGGAGATCAATGAAAGCTCATGAGTTTTTGCTGTTAATTTTCCAGATTAGTGATTTGGACGCCCAAATAAAATGGCGTTCACAACACTGGCTGGTAATAGAATCACCTGGAGCTTTAAAAATACCTTGCCTGGGGAGGGGAGGCACCTGGGTGGCTCAGTCGGTTGAGCATCTGACTCTTGGTTTCAGCTCGGGTTATGATCTCATGGTTTGTGGGTTTGGGACCCCAAGTCGGACTTTCTGCTGATGGTGCGGAGCCTGCTAGAGATTCTCTCTCTCTCTCTCTCTCTCAAAATAAATAAACTTTAAAATAATAATAATAATAACAATACCATGTTTGGGCTCCATCCACAAGCACACTCATAAAGCTAGTCTGGGATAGGACCTGAGCATCAGAACTTTTAAATGGACCGCGGGAGTTGAAAATGCTACACTGAAGTGTGAGACTCACCGTCCTCATGCTTCTCTCTTCCAAGCCAGTCTGGATAACTATGCATGATACTGTTTAGAAGGATCCAGAGAAATGAATTTAAAGCCATTAAGCTTCCAGGTGTCCAGGTGGTCAATTAGGACAACGAGCCAAACTGAAAGTGACAGTCGAGCCTGGGCTCCCCCACTGCAACAATGCGAGCAAGAGGCAAAAAAGAGGGGCTGACTCCCTAGTGCTCCACTCTTCCCCACAGAGTGGCCCCAGGTGAGGGTCCTTTGGATGCAGCACAGATCGGGGGTGCCCTGATCAAAGTCTCCAGCCTCTTTACAAGCATGTAAGCAAGGTGACAAAGGGGAAGGGCTAGAGAGAGAAAGGTACTCAAAGTGGAGCAAAGTGGTTCAGCCAAGGCCCCCCAGTAAAGAGGCCTCTGAATGGAAGTGCCTGACTAGGGTGGCAGACGAACATTTTTGAGTACGGCTGGCCAAGGGAGGGGGATCCTGAGTCCTTGCATCTCCTTCCAGAAAATGGCAATGCAAGTCTGATACGAGGAGGGTGGCTTTCTTCCCATGAGGCCTGCCAGGTAAAGCCTTATAATTGCCTTTGGTAGATCACATAGGATTTTGGCCAACTCCTCAAGACATCTGTAATTCTTATAGCTGTGTTGGAAATTATGAGTCCATCTGTACACAGAGAATTTTCTGTGCAAGTCTGTGCTGAAGAGCAACCCAGCTCCTGACCGTTGCAAATTAGCCAAAGCTTGTCATTAATGATCCACTTCAATACCTTGACTGGCATCCGTAGGGACCCATTACTATATGCCTCCTTAGACACCCAGGACGCTTGGTCCCTCCATGAATTGCAAGTACTCCTTAGAGCTCCCGTCAGTTAGAAAGGATAGAAAACCACTTGAAATTAGCTTAAACCATAAAGAGAGTTTTTGTTCTAAGGAACTGAACAGACCAGATGCAGAGATGACTTTAAACATGGTGAAATGCAGAGGTTTAAGTATTCCATCAGGAATCTTTCTCTCCAACGTTCTTTTCTCCTGCTTTCTATCATGAGGGCGTCATCTTCAGCAAGCTCACAAAACACCCTCACAAAGCATGAGAGATGGCCACCAGCAGCTCCAGGCTTAACCTTGCTCACAGCCAGCATCCTGACAGAAGAGAGTTGCTTCTTATCTACAGCAATCACAGCAAACTCAAGCAAAGACTAGGATTGGTTCCTCTCAGGTCACATGTCCATTCTTGAGCCAATCACCGTGGCAAGGGCATCAGAGCCACATGATTGTCAACCCACCCCACCAAAAAAAAAAAAAAAAAAAAAAAAAAAAATACAAGAAGGGAGGGAGAAGAGTTCCCAGAAGGAAGAGATCATCTTTGGGCGGAGTATATTACAAAGGAAGGACTGAACAAAATTCTGTCAAGCTTGATGTGAGAAAGCAGCTTTGAAAACTTAGTTAAAAAAGAAACAACAAAAAACGCTATGCTTGCAGATCCTGTGTTCCTGAAAAGCATAAACCACTTCCCCCCAAAAATGTTTCCTTTCCCAGAATACTTAACAGGAATGAAGTTCATTAAGCCAAAAGAGAAGAAAGGGGAGCTTCTTAGTGGGGACTGTTTGTGGAAAAGACCAGGAAATGGGCCTGGCAATTTTTCTTATTTTTAATCATTTCATTTTTTTATTTCAATATGATAAAGGTACTCTATAATCTCCATCTGGTATTTCACCCATCCCCTTACCCACCCCCCCTCTGGTACTCAGTTTGTTCTCTATAGTTAAGAGTCTGTTTCTTGGTTTGCCTTTCTCTCTCTCTCTCTCTCCCTCTCTCTTTCTTTTAGCTCATTTGCTTTGTTTCTTAAATGCCACATATGAGTGAGATCATATGGTGTTTTTCTTTCTCTGACTGGCTTATTTCACTTAGCATTATACTCTCTAGCTACATTCATGTTGTTGCAAATGGTAAGATTTCATTCTTTTTATGGCTGAATAATATTCCTTTATATATATATATACCACATCTTCCATATCCGTTCATCGATCAATGGATAGATGCATGATCCAGAATTTGGCTATTGTAAATACTGCTGCGATAAACATAGGGGTGGGAGTATCTCTTTGAATCTGTTGTTTTATTTGTTTGTTTGTATTTGTGGCATAAATACTGAGTGGCGCAATTACTGGATGACTGGGTGCTTCTATTTTTAATTTTTTCCACAGCGGCTGCACCAGTTTGCATTCCCACCAACGGTGCACCGCGTTCCTTTTTGTGCACATCCTCACCAACACTTGCTGTTTCTTGTGTTTCTGATTTTAGCCATTCTAACAGGTGTGATGGGCCTGGCAATTTAAAGAGACCAACTCACTGAGGCCTCAGGATCACCATCAGGCAATATGAGAAAACGGGGGCCCAACTAGATAAGGCATCTGCCCAAGTGGCAGAGCAGCCCTTACACACCCTGCTCATTCTCTAATGAAAATGCTGTTTGGGGGGTCCTGAGTGGCTGAGTCAGTTAAGCCTCTGACTCTTGGTTTTGGCTCAGGTCACAGTCTCATGGTTCATGAGTTTGAGCCCTGCGACGGGCTCCATGCTGACAGGGCAGAGGCTGCTTGGGATTCTCTCTCTCCCCCTCTGTCTCTGCCATTCCCCTGCCCATTCTCTCTCTCTCTCTCTCAAAATAAATAAATAAACTTTTTTTCAAAGTTACATTTTCTTACTATGATCAGCTGGCTGCTTTTGCACAACACAAGTACATATGTTATCTCATTTGACCTTCACAGCAGACAAGAAGGAAAATAAGGCAGGCATTATTATAGTTATTTGGCATTACTTCCTTGAGGTCAGTCCCTAGAGATAAAGTTGCGGGTCCAGCCATCAACAGAGGAAGACATAAGAGTGGATACAAGGAATCCCTGCTACCCTTGAACATCAATCACATCATCCATTCAGGTGGGAGGACAGTGATGTTCCTGGCTCCTCCCATTTTGTAGTAGAATCTCCCAGAGAGAAACAATGCATTCCCAGTACAGCTTCTCTGTGCCCCCACTCCTTTCCCACAGACCCTCTCTGGAAGACACCAAGGGGACTGACCCAGCCCAGGGCTCATTGTGCCCCTAAGCACAACAGCCCATTGCAACTGGGGGTGCCCAAATGCTTATAAAGCCAAACTAATTTGATCTCCTTGATACAATGGCACTTGGTGCTTAAACTTAGTTTCCAGTCATCAAGGAAGAAATATTACATAATGACAGGAATTTAGTCTGTGGAATCAAATAGGTGATGGTTTGAATCTGTCTAGGACAGTCTCCAGCACATAGTAGGTGTGTATGTGGTTGGGTTGGTTGATTGGTTGGTTGGTTTTCCTTTCCACATCTGTATGTATCAACCCAAATGTAATGGAGCGGAAAAAACTTGAACTAGAAGGCAGAAAAGGTGTATTCCAGCCCTCCTTCTGCCACTGATTTCCTCTGTGACCTTGGTAAGGTGATGCAGGCTCAATGTTCCTTGGTTTCCTCAATCTTCAAATGAGAATAACAACGCCAGTCTAGCTTACCTCAGACTGTTATAGGGATTGAATAAATGAATGTTCATGAATCCACTGTGAAAAGTGTGAAGAGCTACCAAATATTAGGGATCGCTTTGGGCCACAGCCTTCATCAATAATCTTTGGGACAGCCTATTGGGAAACAGGAACACGGGCAGAAAAAATACAAAGCGGCTGTTACCTTCGCAAGGTCACTGCTATGCTACAGGCATTGACAAGCCCGAAGAACAGGCAGGTCGAATACCAGGAAAATCTTTCATGCAACAGAAGATTTTTGTCAGCAGCCCTGACTAGACTGCCAAGTCACAGACGGTTCTCTCTAAAAGCATGGTTAACTTCCTGATCAACATTTTGAAGCAATTTAGAAAAGCCATCGCAAACCAGACTCCTGGAAGCTCAGACTCGAAAGAGAACCTCGTAAGTTATTGCAAATGCTTCATTTCCCAGTTGAGGAAACGGAGGCCCAGATTCCCACTGCGCATTTCAGATCCGTGTTCCTTTCTACTATGCCGAGGATTTCCTTCTGATACCGATTAGGAATAAGAATTCTCAAAATCCTAAAGATCACTTAATTCGAGGCATTACTGCACAGAGTCCTTCAACCTGGACCTCAGAGAGGGCTGCACTTCCAAAGGTTCTGGAAATGGAGAAGAAATGCGGGCAGAATATAGAATCCCCATAGACGGCGTAATTTGTAAAATTAGCGTGACATTTGAGGCACTTCGGATGAAAGTCACCACAGAAATGCCCAGCTTTTCATGAAATAACTAAAAGGAATCGAGGGTTTCACATTATATTACAGCTCTCGGGTTTCCATTAAATTTCAAAGTTGCCCATTTAGTTAAAAGAATTCAGCCTTTCCTGAAATGACAAACTCCAGAGTTTTAGCTTTTCTTTGGTAATTTAATATGACCCTGTAAATTTTTTCCTCCGGGCTGGAAACCGGGTTTTGTCACAGAAGAGGGGGCTGCAAAAATGAGGTAGCTTCCGGCAAATGGGTCTTGTGACTCAGTAAAGAGGTGGGAGCCCTCTTTTTCTTCATTCATTGGAACACCATGATCTTGTTAGGATAATGAGAGAGCTGTGTTCACCCAAACAAACAAACGTAGCTCACAGAGTGAAAAAAACACATGCGTGCACGCTAGGGTAAGCCCGGAGCTGAGCCACACTCTCTACCTGCAAAGCAAACACAAAAAGCATCTCTTAACAGTCTTCGGCTTGACAGATCATTAGGTATTCCATCGTTATGCCCCCAACTTTCATAAACGAGATACCTTTAGATACTTTCTGCTCTAGTTTTAATTGTGGCCCCCCCCAAATATATTGAAACACTAGCCCCCAGTACCTTATAACGTGACCTTAACTTGGAAATAGGGTCTTTGAAGAGGAAATTAGGGAAGATGAGGTTAGACTGTAGTAGGGTAGGCCCTTCATCCAACATGACTGGTGTCCTTATTAGAAGCGTAGAGACACAGGGGCCCCGGGGTGGCTCAGTAGGTTAAGCGCCCAACTTTGGTTCAGGTCATGATCTCACATTTCGCGTGTTCGAGCCCCACGTCAGGTTCTGTGCTGAGAGCTCAGAGCCTAGAGCCTGCTTTGGATTCTGTGTCTCCCTCTCTCTCTGCCCCTCCCCCGCTCACGCTCAGTCTCTCTCTGTCTCTCAAACATAAATAAATGTTAAAAACAAAAATTTTAAATGAAAAAAAGACACAGACACGGAGACATGCACAGAAAATGCTATGTGACAATCGAGACAGAGGCTGGAGTGATAAGGTTGTAAGCCACAGCCCTTCGAGGATCGCCAGCAACACCAGAAGCCAAGAGAATGGAATGGAACAGGTTCTTCCCTGGAGCCTTCAGAGCAAGCACCGCCCTGCTGACACAGTTCTGGAACTTCCCACCTCCAGAACCATGAGGGAATAAATTTTCTGTTTTTTAATGTTTATTTATTTTTGAGAGAGAGACAGAGCATGAGTAGGGTCAAAGTAGAGAGAGGGGGAGACACAGAATCCGAAGGAGGCTCCAGGCTCTGAGTTGTAAGTACAAGTCTGACATGGAGCTTGAACTCATGAACCACGAGATCATGACCTGAGCCAAAGTCAGACACTTAACCGACTGAGCCACCCAGGCGCCCCAAATTTTCTGGTTTTTTTTCAGCCACTCAGTTTGTGGTATTTATTGTGGAAGCCCTGAGAAACAAAAACACCTTCCAACTCCAAGAAGGACAAAGAAATCAGGCCTGGGACAAGGAAAGGGAAAGGGAACTGAGTGCAAACCAAATCGGCCAGTGTTCGGGGCCTCCCCCACCAGGCAGGCTGAGCCTGAAACTCAGGTTTGAAAAATGGTCCCTCCCGTCACGCGGCTGTGGAGAAAGAGTGAAGCAGGAAAGCCACCTTTATTGCTGACCTGGCATCATAAAAATAATTAGCAAATTGCCACAAGGTGCTTCTGGAAGGTGATTCAGATGTCACTGCCGTTCGGCCTGGGAGAGCAGCCGCCAGCCTGCTAATGCATCACTTTCCGAGCAAATGGCCGTGTTTATGAGCAGATTTTCCTCTGAATTGTTCTCCACAGCACAGAACTTCTTTTCTGCACCCAGGACATCCAGACTCAGCTCACAGAGAACACTCTCAGGTGAGCAGTGAAAGTCACGTCTGTCTAAGTGGATGCGACAGCTCCAGTCAGGTTCCAAAGTCAAAGGGCAGCAGGTGGGGTCACCTGGGGTCATCTTTCTGGGGACCAGTAAGATCGGTGGGGCAGCTTCCCAGAAACGGGCCGTTGTCCAGGAAGTTCAGAGGGCAGGCTGCGGTCTCTCAAAGTCAGTATCTGCAGAGTTTCACAGGCCTAGAAGCATCTAGAAAAGGAAAAGTTCAGTGCCTTGCTCTAAACATGTTTGGTTAGGGCGCCTGGGTGGCTCAGTCGGTCCAACTTCGGCTCAGGTCATGATCTCACAGTTTGTGAGTTCGAGCCCCGCGTCGGGCTCTGGGCTGATGGCTCAGGGCCTGGAGCCTGCTTCCGATTCTGTGTCTCCCTCTCTCTCTGCCCCTCCCCCGTTCATGCTGTCTCTCTCTGTCTCAAAAATAAATAAACATAAAAAAATAATTTAAAAAAAAATGAGATTGGAGGCAAGGGGAGGAGACACAGAATAAAATGGATTCTCTGCCCAGTATGGGAACAGAAGAGAAGGCAAAGCAAGTCTTTAGACAAAGATACTAATCAAGTCAACCCAGTCAAGTTACAGAACCATTCTTGTTTCTCTCTTCCGAGTCTCTGATCCACAGGAGGGAAATCCATTGAAAGCTTTCAACAAAAAGCAACTCATTTAGGATTACTGGAGAGCTTCTTTCTCCCGTTTGGGATATATAAAATGACTCACTCCCCTGCTTTTAAGTCAAAAACAGGGAGCTTAATTCAATAAGCTCCACAAATGGTTAAATAAATTATGGTATGACCATAAATTAGAATAGTATGCTCTTATTAAAAGTGATATTTTCATGAATATTTAATGCCATGAGACAATGCTAATAAGAGAAGCTTAAGCATAAAAGATAGTATCCCAGGGGCGCCTGGGTGGCTCAGTCGGTCCAACTTCGGCTCAGGTCATGATCTCACAGTTTGTGAGTTCAAGCCCTGAGTCGGGCTCTGTGCTGACAGCTTGGAGCCTAGAGCCTGCTTCAGATTCTGTGTCTCCCTCTCTCTGCCCCTTTCCCGCTCATGCTCTGTCTCTCTCTCAGAAAATGAATAAACGTTAAAAAAAAAAAGTTAAAAGATAGGATTCTAACGTGTCTGTATAAGAGAATACTATTTCTTTAAAATATACATAATGTCGGGGCACCTGGATGGCTCAGTCAGTTAAATGTCAGACTCTTGGTTTCAGCTCAGGTCATGATCTCGTGCCTTCATGGGTTTGATCTCCGTTTCACAGAGCCTGCTTGGGATTCTCTCTCTCCCTCTCTCTCTGTCCCTCCCCCACTTGTGCTGTCTCTGTCTCTCTCAAAATAAATAAATAAAAACAAATAAAATAAAATAAAATAAAGTAAAATAAATAAATAAATAAAAAATATATATAAAGTCTGTCGATATGAATGGAAAAGAGAGTGAAATGAAACATAGCAAAATCATTAATAGGGTTATCTCTGGGTGAAGTCATAGTTGATTTTCATTTTTTATTTACAGTTTTATCTTTTTTAAAAAAATTTAAAGATGTTTACATATTTTTGAGAGAGAAACAGAGCACAAGTGTGGGAGGGGCAGAGAGAGAAAGGGAGACAAAGAATCCGAAGCAGGCTCCAGGCTCTGAGCTGTCAGCACAGAGCCTGATGCGGGGCTCGAACCCACGAACTGTGAGATCATGACCTGAGCCGAAGTCGGACGCTCAACTGACTGAGCCACCCAGGCACCCCTACAATTTTCCGTATCTTTAAACACATTTTACAAAAGCCAAATAATATTTCATAGCAAGAAAAAAAATTAATCAATGTGTTTTAATTCTTCTGGTAAATACTAAATAAGAATATTGAGCAGTGAACCACGAGAGCCACGCTCCCACGCCAGCTCTGTATCAAAGCCCTTCCCTGGGCCATTCTTCAGTTTCCTCACCGACAAAACGCGGAGACTATTGTTCATATCTAGGGTTCTGTGCTTCCATTATACCCCATGCCCCTTAGTGAACATAGGCCAACAGGAGACACGAGGAAGAAATTGAAAGGAACAGGAGATACACAGGGGTCAGATGGGGAAGAAAAATAGAGAGAGAAGTAAGGGAGCTAAGGAGAGAGGGATATAGACAAAGCAGGTGTGAGCACAGAAGATTTTTCAGATGAATACTGATTTTAAGCAGTTCACTGGGCCCTGTGTTCAAGTCACAGTCCTGAGAAACTGATTCTTCACAGATCTTCATCTGCTTTAATTATTAAAACTCTAACCATCTTGCCTAATGAGTTCACCACCCAAGCCCACCAGGATGGAAATGAATCCCTGTGCTAAAGCAGGGGTAACTAGAGAAATAGGATGAATTCGAACTGAAATCTGGATCTAGTGCCTCGGGCTGGAAATGAGTCACCCTCGAAAGAAAGCAATTATTTGTGTTATCTGCCCACGTCACCTTTGGCCTTCTGTTTATGTGGAAAACAATTCAGTTACAGATGGAACCGATCAACGCCATTCCAGCAAAACACTCGCCGGTCCTTTCTCTCCAGGCCCCCCCACGGTAGGTAGGGGCTTGGGGACAGAGCTCCCTGCTCGGGAGCACCATGTGGGAGATAGTCCTTTTCACTCTGCTAACAAAACTGAGATCTCCCTGTTCTGTCTCTGTTATGTCCTTGAAAGCATCCAGCTATTTGAAACAGAACACTATAAATACCTGTATTCTCGGATGATCATAATTTTTCAAGCCTAGAGAATTTCATGGAAAATCAGAGGCCATCAAAATCAAGGAACAGAGTATGGTAGAGCTTCAGTCAGAAGCCAGAGAATGGCTGGACCATTATATTATCAGATGAAATTTCTTAATTCCATACAAGTACACACCCCTTCCGAGTCTATACTCATTCATACCCTTGGGGTAGGGAGGAAAGCATTGACTTTCTGAATTTACAGAGGCCACTCAGATTTCAGTATTCTCTTTGGGGAGACTTAAAGCGGAATCTCCGCCTGACAAGTTTTTACTCATTTCTGCAAGAAGCACTGAATGAAGTGGTTGAGAAAGCAGGTTCCGGGGCCAGATGTCTAGGTTCAAATTCTGTCTCTGGCACACACTAGTTACTTAGCCTCTCTATGCCTCAATGTCCCCATTTTTTTAAGAGAGAGAGAGAGAGAGAGAGAGAGAGAGAGAATGTGTGCATGTGCATGTGAGTGGGGAGGGGCAGAGGAAGAGAGCATCTGAAGCAGGCTCCACGCTCAGCACCGAGCCCGACACAGGGCTTGATCTCACGACTATGTGATCATGACCTGAGCTGAAATCAAGAGGCAGACGCTTAACTGACTGAGCCACCCAGGCGCCCCTCAATTTTCTCAATTATTCAATGGCACCATATAGGAGCGTCATAAAAATCAAATAATTAAGCTCTTTATCTGGTCCCTGACACAGTACCTGAAATTGATTTAAGGAAATGGAGTAATCACCATCCCCTATTTGATTATAGATGTGCTTAAAATGTGTCCCTCCATCTAATTTCTAACTTTGAAAGTTAGTCAATTTGTTTATTATTCACATCAGGAAGTATTTGAGCCCTAATAGGAACGGGAGAGCCCCACAGGAGAAGAGGCAACCTTCAGTGTATTCATACAATGGAATACTACTCAGCAATAAGATTTAAAAAAAACAAAACAAAACAAACCCTGCTTCATGCAATAATATAATTCAACTCACACAGATGTGCTATGAAAGAAGCCAGATGCAGAGAAGTACCTGCATCTGACTCCACCAAATGAAGTTCAAAACCAGGCAAACTTAGTCAATGATGGCTAAGGCCAGAATTGTGGGGACCGACCATCACGATTTGCCTGGGACGTTCCCAATTTCCGCACAGAAAGTTTCTCATGCCAGGAAACCCCTTAGTTCCAGGTAAATTGTGACCATTGGTCACCCTATTACTAACCCATAAGAGGAGGTTACAGACTAGAAAGAGTCACAGAAGAAACCCATTGGGACTGGGAATGACGAACTTGATTTTCACTGGTTACAGACTGCGTAGACCTGTGAAAATCATCATGCTGATGATTAGCATACTCCATTCACTGTAATGTACGTATATCCTGCCCTTAAAAAAAAAAATAGACCTGAATCTAGAAAGGATGATAAGCAGTTGGAGAAATGAGATGGTCAACAGTGCAGGAGATGGTACCCAAAGTGGGTATTTCCCCTCCAGACCCCTATGGATCTCTTCATCCACCCCCTTCTCTGTCCTTCCCTTACATCTGACTCCTGGACCCCAGGTCCTGGCACCACATCTGTCCTCAAGGAAGGAAGAGATGGCTAAAGGAGTCAGAGTTCAGCAATCCCTGGGCTTTTTATTCATGGTCCAAACCACTTGTGGAAGGCAAGTCAGTTACAGATAGTACTGATTAACTCCATTCTTAAAATACTCGCAGGCCTTTCCAGACCTGCAGGCACTGGTGACTTGGGGACAAAACTCCCTCCTGTCTGAGGGCCTCAATTCGCTCAAGAATACAATGTGGGAAACAGTCATCTCTCCCACAAAGCCCCTGGGGTGATACCCCCACCCAATCCAGAGCCACTTCCCAAACTAGTCAACACTCACTCATTCTGCCCCAATTCTCTATGGCTTCAGTCACCTTTCCGTGGACCTGGTTTCCGCCCCAACCCAGCCCCTTCAGACTGGTGCTTCGGTCATGCTGTTTGGCTCTCTCAAGCCAGTTTCACCTCTGAAAACTTCTGGAAGGGATAGAATTTAATCTCCAGACCCGACGTGCTTGAACCTCCTCTCCATCACCATAGTCACTACTCCTACCACTGGAGAAATCTCCTGGTGGCCTTAAAAATCCGGCCCCCATCCTCTGTATCCCTTGAAAGAACTAGGTCAGGGGTGGTTAGTAAGTATTTGGCGTATACACCTTCAACCCACCCTACCACACCCTCAACGGACATCACTCATCAATGCTGACTCTCCTCTTTGGATACGGATGAGGTCTTGGAGTCCTCATTAGCCTAGAGCTCTGTGTGTGATTCATGGATGAGAGAAAATGAAACCTACCCGTTATCCTCATACTGGCTTCCAAGTTCACAGAGGGACCTAATTAGCTTTGTGCATGGCCATGGAAGCAAAGGCAAATAGTGCCTGCAGTCTGGCCAGTGTATGTGCGACTTATAGATGCCCTAAGCCCCATAGTTTCATGAAATGAACTTGGCCACTCATCCAAGCAACTGGTCTGGTTGGGGTAGGCTTCCCATCCTAAGGTCCTGACCGTTCCAAGTCTGACCTGCCCCACTGGCCAGTGCACGTTATTTGCCACTGACACCGTGGCAGAATAGCTCCTCTCCTTCTTTACCTCATTTTATCACTTGTATTATTTTTTATTGGTGTACCGATATCAATAAAATGCACCCGTCTGAAATGCTTAGCTCAGAGTTTTGCCAGCTGTACCGCCACCCCTTGTAATCACCACCCACAACAAGGCAGAACACTTTCTAGCCCCTCCAGAGTTCCTTGCCGGTGAAACATCTCCCATCACGGTGAAAAGCCGGCAGAAGTTGTCCGTTCCCTTTACGGGGATGGGATCAGATTCCTAGCTGGCTTGTTAAATTGCCCTCGTTCACGGGACTCATCCAACTACGGCTATAACCTCAAACAGCACCTTGTAATTTTCCATCTAAAACAAAGAAAACTCCATTTTGTTTCTGTCCCTGAACTATTGAGTTTTATCTCCCTAGGCTTCGTTGACCTTCTAAAGGTTTTTTATATGTTTTCTTATATCCTGGTTTCTCCACTTATCTTCTTTACTGAAGTATCAGTTTTTCAGGATGGACTGTGTAAGTCCTTTTATGGTGTTGCACGGCAATCTTATATATTAGGTTTCTTGTGGGAGAGCTGTAAACTCGGGACATTGTGGTAGGTATGGTGCTTGGGACCTGCCATAATATTTTTTCTGTCTCGCTCCCTGTACTATCACACAGTATTAGAGTCTCTGCCTTAAAATCCATCTGGTTCTCGACCTGTGGGCTCTGTGTGATGGTCCACATAACCTTTCCATGCTGCTCCAGCAATTTCTCAAATTCGTCAACCCCACAAAAAGAGAAGCGTGTGTTAGAAATGCAAAAAGAGGGGCGCCTGGGTGGCGCAGTCGGTTGAGCGTCCGACTTCAGCCAGGTCGCGATCTCGCGGTCCGTGAGTTCGAGCCCCGCGTCGGGCTCTGGGCTGATGGCTCGGAGCCTGGAGCCTGTTTCCGATTCTGTGTCTCCCTCTCTCTCTGCCCCTCCCCCGTTCATGCTCTGTCTCTCTCTGCCCCAAAAAAAAAAAAAAAAAAAAAAAAACGTTGAAAAAAAAAAAAAAGAAATGCAAAAAGAGTCACGAAGTGGCCTCCTCGCTTCACAAGGCAAGGTCGTTTTGCCAGATGATGAAGGACTTTCGGGTCCGGTGGCTCCAGATAACTGTCAACCTCTACACCCAAGCAAGTTGAGAAAATGTTTCCAGGTGTTTCCACGATACCCAACCTGCTCCATCTGAAAGGAAACGGACGTAGACAAAAGCATGAAGGAGAGGGCGAAGGTCCTGTCCCTTTGGCTTGGCCATTTCGCACGGTGGCGTTTCTCAGACCCTCATTGCTGCCGGCCTGGATTATTTCAACAGCCTCCTCATCGGTTCCCTGCCACTGGGCTCCCCCCCCCTCTGTCCTCTCTGCCCCTCACCATGGCTGCCTAGGTCATTCTGCAATGGCTTCCCCATGACGGCAAAGGAAGACTGAACCCCACCGTGCTGTTCAAGGATCGCCAGAGACTGGCTCGCCTCTCCCCGGCCTCCTCCGTTCCACTCCTCCTGCTCCGCCTAAGTGTTGTCTTCTGCTCTTCTACCAGCCTTGCCCAGGACAGCCTGCTCTGTCAGACCCCCCGACATCCACAGCTGCTGTTTCTTCTGCCTGACATTTGTTTCGCTCTCTCTCCTTCGAGTTCGCTCTGCATCAGCACAAATTAACTGGTATAACATCTCCTCTGAAACTCTTTCCAAACACTTTTGGATAGCTCACGTCTCCATGCCTGCGCCCCAGGAGTCCTCCGTCGTGGCCCGTTCAGTGCTCCTGCACTCACCTCCCACAACCCAGGGGCACTATTCCCATTGAACACAGGGACTCCCTGGCCGTATCCAACATGGCAGCGCTGAGCCTCTGCACCCCAATCAGTTGGGCATCCCGCTGTCTCCCAGGCCCCTCCCTTCCCACCCCCGCAGCAAACCCCCCACTTGTAGCCACGACCACAGCTCTTTTTCAGAGGCTCTCTCCTCCGCTGCTGGGTCCTCAGGTTGCCTCCTGGGTCCACCCATCCTTCTAGCCTACTGGGTCCACCAGACGAACCCCTTTGGCAGACTCTGTGTTTTGGGATTCGCTAGCGTCTGTTTTTCCAACAGTTCTCAAGTTTACCTCCGTCTGGGGCGGTATCACTGACTTTCAGCAGGGCCATTTCTGCCACGGGTAGGCAGCACCAAGCCCCAAAACTCCACCCTGGCCAGAGTCCCGGGCTTCATTGCAAAGATGAGAATTCAGCCACACTGTGGCAATAAGGAAGAGTCTGGGATCCCTTGCCTCTTGAGTCTCAGCATTTGCTCTTTGCAGACCCCGTCACACCTCTACTTCCTTGAACCTTTTCTCTCTCCCCAGGTGGGGTGACTTCTCTTTGAACGCCCATTTTCCTACCAGGCTCAGTGGCATTTAGGTTAATTTCATATATATATATAATATAATTTATTGTCCCAGTTCAACTTGGCGTTATCCTGGCTGCTGCTTCTAGCAGAGGCTTTAGGAGAACGAATTAGAAGCCGTTAGCCCTGTTATTTGACGTCTTTGGATAGGCACGTACTGTTTGTTTCTAGGTTTGGCCAAGCCAAGGGCACTGACAGGTTGGTCAGTGGGGTTGCTGCATAAGCAAGGAGGAAGGCAAATTTGCATAAGGCTCTATTAAAAAAAAAATCTAACTACAAGACACTCAACAGCCAAACTATGCTGTGACTAGATATCACCTAATAACAGAAACTTCAAAGCAGGAGACCCACCTGGCCATGGAACTGGCCCCAGGGGATTGTGTTAACCAGTTTCTGCTTGGATCATGGGCATCTTGGGATCCTTGTTCTAAGGTCTTCCCATTTTTAGGGAGGAGAGGGCTGGTTAAAAAATACACACACACACACACACACACACACACACACACACACACACACACAAAACCACACTTTTTCTCAATCAGCTAAATTATAAGGTGTATATAGCAATTATCCATTTAACGCTTTTTAGGCAAATACACCTACACATTAATGAATAATTTGGAGTTAAGAAATATTTATCTTTAGTTGGGACGTGCATTCTCAAATAAAAAACAAAAATTAAACCAAAACCCTTTTTTGAAACATAAGGATCTTTGAGCTACTTTGTTGGTTTCATTACTACACAATTTCTGCAAACCTGAGAAGCGTTGCTTCCAAAAACCTGGAAGAACAAGTCATACAAATGCCCAGGTTGGTGTCTCTGATCAATAGACAATCTCTTTGGCAGGGAGCGTCCTCCACCGTGAATCAGGCTGTATTTTCCTTTACAGGTTGGGGGTTGCAGATTCTCAGTTTATTCGCAGAGAAGTAAAGTGTCCCAAAATCGTATGTGAAAAGCAGATGTACTGTGAGAGAGGGGAGGATGGGAACAGTGGAGAAGGAGACTTTAGTTTTATTTCCTGAATGTGGCAGAGCTTCATTCTCTCTGCTCTCGAACTTGGTCCTGTGGCAACCTTGAGTCGGCCACTTTCTGGGACAGCCCATAGCCCCAGAGAGTCCATCTGCCTGACTGAATTTTTCCTCACTAAAAAAAACAAAAAACAAAAAAAAACCAAAAAAACACCACCAACTTTCTCTTTTGAAACCTCTTATAGCCAAGTGACATAATTTGTCTCTCGCTCTGGAGTCTTTGCTCTGCCAGATAGCTAAAGGCGGTTGAGGTGTCTGCCTCTGGATCTTTGGCCAAGTTCAGATCATATCCCATTCTTCTTCATTCATCATAAATCAGTTCTTCTGGTTTTTTAACCACCCTGTTGTTGTGTTCTAAACTGGCTCCAGGGCAAAAAAATCAATTAGGAAAAGTTTGTAAAGTGCTTTAAAAAGTAGGAAATGTAAACATTAAAAATAATAATAATAAAAAAAGGGGGTGCCTGGGTGGCTCAGTCGGTTAAGCATCCGACTTCGGCTCAGATCATGATTTCGCCGTTGGCGAGTTCAAGCCCCACATTGGGCTCTGCGCTGACAGCTCAGAGCCTGGAGCCTGCTTCGGATTCTGTGTCTCCCTCTCTGCTCCTGCACCACCTGTGCTCGGTCTCTCTTTCTCTCTTTCTCAAGAATAAATAAACATTAAAAAAAATTTTTTTAAAGAAAGTAGAAAGCGTGGATGAGCTCATCCCATTACAGAAACAGGGCAGTGCACTTACCCGTGAATCTGGTGGTCTAGGTGTGGTCTTTGCGTGCACAGGAGCTTACTTCTAATAAATTTTACCGTAATCTTCCTGAAGTGGATTGATTCATTTCCCCTTTGACATGTCTCTTATTTTTGAGAAGCAAAACCAAATCATATTTCTCTGAAATATTTGTTTGGGTTGAAGGATAAGGACAGCCCTATTTTTACAGAGGGAGAGATTGTATTTGGATATGAACCTTCTGATGGCTGAAGAAGAAAAAGAAGCAGTCATCAACAAAACAAGACTGGAGATTCCATCGATGGAAATCTTCAGGAAAACAAACAAGCAAAAAGAGAGCATGCTTGAATTAAGACCAGGGAGAGCAAACAGGCCTCGAGTTAAGTTGAATTCTGATCAGTTCTGATCAATTGGTAACAGCTATCTATAAAAATGGTTGTAAAAGAATGTGGAGGCAATGTCCAGGGTCGGTGGGAAAGTGTCACGATCAATTAGCAGTGTCTTCCCTGAGCGTAGAGGAGAAAGACAGAGCCTTGCATGGTACCTACCTGCCTTTAGATGTTAAGAAACCTGGAGGTAGGATTTATAGGTGCTCCCCTGACACAAGACACACATTCTCCTGCTGTAGAAGACTCTGCATTTTGATTAAAACAGCATTGCATAGGCTCCACGTTCCATACAGAATATGTGGCCCATCAGCTAACATGAACTGCATGACTGTTCCATACAGAGATCTTTGCTAAGCTCCTGGAGATGGTGAGCAAATGCCTTCCACTTGTATTGTACTGAACTTACAAACATTTAACATCTATGTTTTCTTTATTTCACACTCCTTCCATTTTTCAACAAGTGTATCTTGTGCCTCCTAGGAGTCAGTTAGTATACTATGAGCTGGACACATTGCTGCCTTGAAAATAAAATACAGGACCTGCCTCTTGATTTCACATGTTCATAAAGGATGGGAGGGAGGAAGACATAGATATGGAACCCAATTTGGAGATGGGAAAACTGATATTCAAATAGCATATGTAACTCATAAATTGTAACTTTTAAAAAGTTTTTCATGTTTATTTATTTCGGAGAGACACACACCCAGCATGAGCAGGGCAGGGGCAGAGAGAGAGGAGACACAGAATCCAAAGCAGGCTACAGGCTCTGAGATGTCAACACAGAGCCTGACGCGGGGCTTGAACTCACGAGCTGTGAGATCATGACCTGAGCTAAAGTCAGATGCTTAACCTGCTGAGCCACCCAGGCACCCCAAATAACTCATAAATTTAAAAAGAAGAGGAAAGAAGGAAAGGAAAGGAAAGGGACATGTGGAAGAATAGGACTCTAGGCAAAACCTCCCAGTGTCATTTCTTTCCATCTAGTCCTGGGCTTCTGCTTCCTTGTCTTGTGTAACCCTGATCCCAGAGCTGGCGGCCTCCTGCTTCCCCTGCTCTGGCAACCCTGAGGACTGCTCATCTCCTGGGCAACGCTGACATTCTGGGGCTTCTCCAGTGACACCCTCAATGCCACAGATCCCTGATGGCTCCTTCAGAGAATGGGGCCCTAGGTCTGGAAGGCAGAAGAGGGCTTTGCAAGCAATGTGGAGTCAAGCTTGACTTCAGACAGCAGATAAGATCTGTGGTGGAGAAGGGAGGGAAAGGCATTGCAAGTGGTTGGGGTGTGAAAGTGAGAAGCAGGGGGTGCTTGGGTGGCTCAGTTGCTTAAGCGTCGACTCTTGATTTTGGCTCAGGTCATGATCTCATGGTTCATGAGAGCCTGCTGGGGATTCTCTCCTTCTCCCTCTCTCTGTGCCTCCCTGCTTGCATTCTCAGTCTCTCCCTCTCTCTCACTCAAAATAAATAAATTGAAAAAAAAAACCTTTAATAAAAAGAGTAAGAAGCAGAAAGGGCATGGGCTACATGTAAAGGTAGAAAATGACAAAATAAGTAAGTGCCTTCAGGGAACAATGAGTAGACAGGTTTAATCAACCCAAAGAAAAAAATTCATATATTTAGTGCCTGTATGCCACAGGCACTGAAAAATTTCACTTCATCCTCACAGCAACTGCTTGAGTGAGGAAGGCAGACGTCTCCCCTCATTACACATGGGTGACTAATCCTTGTCGCTGGTCAGTAACGTGCCCAAGGTCACAGATTGGTAAGTGGCAGAGTCGGGATTCGTACCCACCTCTTCCCCTCCCCACTGCCAAGCTCCCCCAGCTGAAAGCACGGATGGGGAGCTCATGGTGAGTTTCATGGTGAAGCGTGCAAGGTCCTCAGGCACAAGTGGGTGAGGCCAGGGGAAGGAGTGAAAGCAGATGTCAAACCAAGCTAGAGAGAACACAGGCAGACCAGTTTGACAGTCTGACACTGTTTGCTGTCTGCCAGTTTGACAATGTGGTCGTGACCCACCAGTGCCTGCTCCGTGATGTGTTCGGGGGAAGATGGGACACAGCTCTCCGTCAACAAACCCAAGCCTTGTCTGCCATGAAAAGGAATCCTTGACTGTTTTACTTTGAGGAATGTTAAAAAACCTAGAGCTGAACTCCTCACATGTCCTCTATTACCTCCTGCTGCCTTCCCTTTATGGCCAAAGCCCTCGCTGCCCCTTTGCCTCTTGCTGAAGACGCAGCTGGTTGACGTCTCTATAGGGACCCCTCTCCCTCATCTTTCCTGCCGACGCTGGGATTCACTCCTTTGCATCCCACCCTCCTCTGTAAGGCCACGTGCATCAGAGGAGGCGGGATGTACCGGGTCTCAGCGGGTGACTCCTGCTTAATCTCAGCCAGTCACAGCGGCCCTATTCCCCTTACCTATGTGGACTCAGGAGTATGTCATGCAACTGGGCCGATGACATATGAAGATGAGTGTGCTTGGAAGCTTCTGGGAGATGGTTCTTCACTCTCAAGGGGATACAAGGAGGAAATGCCCTCTACTTCTTCTGGATTTTCTTGTTAATCTAGATGCGATACCTCGAACTGTGGCAGACGTGTTGCAAACATAACGGGACCAGGACGGACCAAGGTCACAGACTAGTTAGTGGCAGAGCTAGGATTCACACCAATCTAACGACATTGCTCTTACCTGCTCTTGACTGACATGTGATGTGTTGAAAGGAAGATGGTTCCTTGTGCTGATTCCCCGTCATGACAGTGTGTTTCTTGGGGCAGGGGGCGGGCCGAAGACAAATAAGAGGTTCAGAAAAGGGAGTATGGTCTATAGGCGAATGAGACAGAAAAAAACATTGGAAGAAGAATCACTCTAGTTACTAAATGGGTACCATATAACATCCTCTGAGAAGAAGGAAGAAATAATAGAACTTCTGAAAATTTTTTTGGTGGTTGAACTATGTTTCTTGAATAGAAACCACTCAGAAACTAGACCACAGCGATCATAGCTTCAGTAGCATGAACACAGGCCTAAAGGAAATGAGTCACTGCCCAGGAGGCCACTGTCATGTGCACATTTGTTGATTTTGCCTGCTCTTCATTGTAGAACAGGGGTCGGCTAAGTGCAGCCCTGCGACCAAGTCAAGCCAGCCCCCTGTTTTTATAAATAAAGTTTTGTTGGGACACAGCCAAAGTCACTTGTTTACATTCTGTCCATGGCTGTCTTTGTGCTAAAATGTCAGAGGTGGGTAATTGCAGGAGACACCGTATGGCTCATAAAGCTGAAAGCACTTTCTATCTGGCCCTTTACAGAAAGTTTGCCACCCCTGATGTAGAAGGAGGAGAACTGATCGGACAGGCTGTGTACAAATTATATATATATATATATATATATATATATATATATATATAATCTACAAATAAGATTTGGTAGCTGACTGCCTTGCTATAGCAAGGGCAGGATAAAGAGCCTTTGCTTTTTGCATCTGGCTGATCTCTATTGATTTCCACAGAACTTAGAGTCGATTTAATTTTAATAAAAATTAAAAATTAAAGAGGCAAAGTCCCTGCCCACGGTAGCTCACAGGTTACATATACTTTAACGGTGAGATTATTGCCATTGTATATATATCATGTACAGATATAGACACATACATGGCCAACCAAATGTAAAACTGACTCACATAAACCCATATGAATTCTGACCCACAATCCACAGCAGCCATCTCAAGAAACCAATCCATGACCTATAATAACCAGCTCAGGAAACCAACCTGTACAAGTCAGGCTTGTGGGAGGTGAGACCATCGTCTCCAGCACCCAGGCCAGGCCAAACAATAAATCCTGTAACAATCAACCGCAGTCAGGGCTTGATGAACGACTGACAGCTTTCCTAATGTTCATCCTCACTTGCAACAAAGGGCAAGAAAAAGCCAAATACGCATCCCACCCAATCACACAGGGTGCCTGGCTTCTAAATATCCTGCCTGCAGCTTCGCTGGGCCCACAGCCTACAATCAGGACATACCTGAAGCCTTCCCTGTTTTCCACTAAAACGCTTTCCCTGCCTGCCTTTGAGTCTTTGCCAAAACCCAAGTGATGGTGGCTGACTCTTTTGCTATCCCAAGTTCAGAATAAATAGCCTTTGCTTTCCCCATTTGATCTGTTTATTTGGCTGATCTCTGTTTATTTCCGCACGGCTTGGAATCAAAGAATCGGAGTTTTAATCCTGGATCTTCCACTCATTCCATACATGACATTGAATAACTTGCCTCACCAGTTTAAAAAAAAAATGAAAGACGAGGCACCTAGGTGGCTCAGTCGGTTAGGCGTCCAACTTCGGCTCAGGTCATGATCTCACCGTTCGTGAATTCAAACCTCATGTCGGGTTCTGGACTGACACCTCGGAGCCTGGAGCCTGCTTTGGATTCTGTGTCTCCCTCTCTCTCTGCCCCTCCTCTGCTCACACTCTGTCTGTGTCTCTCTCAAAAATAGGGCACCCATTGGGATGACCACTGGGTATTCTATGGAAACCAATTTGACAATAAATTTCATTTAAATAAATAAATAGATAAACATTTTTAAAAATTTTTAAAAAAATAAGGAGGCAGCATCCCTACCCATAGCAGCCTATAGGCTACAAATACTTTAAGGGTGAGATTATTGCCATGCTAAAAGTATGTATAAAGGACAGAGGTAGTTCTGAAGAAGGAGTGACAGGGTGTATCTGGGTCATATATCTAGTAATTGCCCGGCATTGATTAATCAATAATCATTGTTATCTTTGGCCACTATTAATATAGTCATTGTGAAAATATCTCTCCCCTAAATTCACAAATTTCTTCCTTTCCAAGCAAAACTGTAAGCCACTCATTTCAAAATATGGTGTAGTCATTTGTTTGAAAATCCAATTTCACAAATGGCTCATCTGTTAAAGGAATATTTTAATGGATCTTGATTCAAACCTCACTTAAACCCTCTTTTCTAGGGTTTCCATTAGTGGAATCAGGTGAGTTTGTCCAAACACTGTCGGTTTGTTCTGTGGGTGCTTAGAAATTTCCACAAATAATACACTTCTGAGTATCTTGGATGTCTTTAATCTTTTGTAGAATACCTACCTACTCGATGTATGGTGTACAAAACAAAACACCAATCGTACAGAACCTCTACTAAGATCTCATCGAGGGCCTTAAGTCATATTATCATGGTTTCATTGTCCATGAGCCTTCTATGAATGTCCTTTAAAAATGTTCATTGTTAAAAGAGGCTTTTAAAGACACAGTTTCCACTAGTTAAAAAAAGCAATACATGAATATTTATTTGGATTTTTCAGCTTTAGCGTGAATGTTACGTGACATATAAGCAAAGCCTAGCTTGGAAAATATCCCAGTTTTTCCTACTATATGCAAATGGAAAAGTACACTGGACACGTGTGGGGAGTCCTGGTATCCAGTCTGAAATCTACCCCTGACTAAGCTCTAGAGAGTAACACTACAACTTTGGATCACTATTTCCTGTCTTCTAGGCTATCACAAAGGTCCTCTTCAAGACTAAACAGCTATCATCAGTCAGCTCCATGAATTTTAAGAAATACTAGCAGAAAATGACATTGTCCAGACGCTCAACAGGATGGTTTCCATCAGGTGGAAACTTAACCTCACAAAATTTCAACAATGTTCGCCTTAAGGAGCATTGGATTCAAAGTGGAACCTGGGACGATTTCTGTCCAGGCGGTGTTCCCAGATGGAACAATACGTAGTTAGCAGCATCAGCGTGGATGATTGAAAAGGTCAGTGTGGGAAAGGCCTTGACTCAGCCACTCATAGAGCAAGGGCTGAGCTAAGTTCTAGGGGTTTGGGAGTGAACAAGACACCGCCCCTCGAGATGCCATAGCAAGTGAGGAGAGAAATGGTTTGCAAATGAAGAGAGACCATTGACTTGGCTCTGATTTCATTGTGAGACCCATTTAGTAAAGAAATGGATGATTCTTGTCATCATCCCACGCAGTATGGTGGTTACCAGTAATAAGTCTAGAACCATACTTCCAGGGTTCAAATCCCTCCTTTGCCAGGGTCCAACTGTGTGATCTTGAGAATTACCTAAAAGTCCTCTGCCTCAGATTTTTCCTTATCCATAAAGCATGTGCAATAGTAATTAATATCTACCTCATGGAGTTTTCTGGGGATTAATTAGGCAGTATACATAAAGCACTTCATATAATACCTAATTGTAAGCACTTTGCAAGTATTGGTAGGTTTTAGTTCCCATTTTATTGAGCATTGTCTGAACAGTGGACATGCACGATGACATTTAGTCCTCACTAGGGTAGGTTCTAGTATTCTCACTTTATAAAGAAAGGGAGGGAGGGAGGAAGGATTAAAAAAAAAAAACTTCTGGAATTTTGCAATCTGCCAGTAAGACCTGAAGAAAAGGATATTCTCTTAATTTTTTAAAAGTATTTCCTCCCAACGTCTAGGGTCTAGTCCGGACTATTCTCTTTTCTCTTTTCACTGGAGCTCATAAACTCTATGAGGTCATGTTCAACCTTAAAGGAGAAATCTCATCTGGCTCTCTCATACAATTCTGTCATTTCTACTTCACCAGCCAATTAATAACTCATAATTAGGTCCAGAGCTGAAATTCCTTAGTCACTGCCCCCTGTGAGGGGCAGTTGTCCGTAAAACAAGACAAAAATATGGCACACTTCTCCACTTTCAGCCAGATAAAGCTCGTAGCAGTTATCTGGAGCGGTGATGTGAGCCCCCGTTACTACAACAGCCTACCTCTGAGCACTTTGTGACCTGGGTGAGAGAGACATCTGGTCACTTCCTTCGAGATTCACATGGCTTTTATTCCACCTGTAGCAGCAGCCCTTCCATGCATCTTTATTTATAGCCTCACCCTATTCTCTGCTGACCTGTTTTCCCTCTCATGCCCTCATTTCCATCAGTATGTCTATGGTTTTTTTTTTTTTTAAACACAAATTACCTCCTCACATAATAGGTATATTACTCATTTTAGTATGTACCAATATTGAATTCCAGCTCAAGTCTTGGTGATTCTAAAATATCACATTGACCACATTTTGTCATTAGTTTCTTTTCTTTCTTGTAATCTGCCAATTTGTATGGAGATTCTGAGACCCTAATTCCCACCTCCTTTAAAATCGTTCCTTCCCATAAGTCCCCAGACACATTCTGCATCTCCATTCTTCTCTCTGACTCATACTTGTTATCGGCCAAAGCAATTATTTCCATGAACGTTTCTCCCTTCCCATCTGTATTAGTTTCCTAGGGCTGCCTTATCAAAGTTCCACAAACCCGGTGGCTTAAAATGACAGAAATGTATTGCCTTACAGTTCTAGAGGTTAGAAACACAGAATCAAGATGTCCACAAGGTCGCTTCTTTCCGCAAGTTCTGCGGGACAATCCGTCCTGTGCATCTCTTCTAGAATCTGGTGTTTGCCAGAAATCCATGGTGTTCCATGGCTTGTAGAGACATCACTCCAATCTCTGTGTCTTCACATGGCCACCGTCTTCGAAGGATACCAATCACTGGGATGAGGGATACCCTAACTCAGTATGGCCTCATCTTAACCAATTATATCTGCAAAGATCCTATTGCCAAATAAAGTCATGTTCACAGGTACTGGGGTAAAGACTTCAACATATGTTTTTGAGGAAACACAATTCAATGGAGAACATCATTGCTACTCACTTCAGATCCTTGTGCTTCAGTCGGCTGAACTACAGAACAAATAGACTGTTCTTCATCCCCAGGGATGGAGTCAGCCCAAGGAGTCATCACCATCTCCTCCTGAGCTCAGGATGCCAATCCTATGATGGAACCCCAGGTACACAGCCAGCAGTGCCCCTCCCAAAACTGCCACTCCCTTCCAAGATCGAAATACCTACCTGAAAAAATAATGAAACGCTGCCTATATTCTCCACCTTCCTGGAAACCCTTCCCTGCTGATGCTGTTTTTCCAGACCAAATTAAGAGGAGCTGGTAATGAGGTACAGCACACCCTTGACCACAACCTAAACATGCCCATCATGAAGACAACTGGTTGCCTTCAGCCAGATTGGATGGTAAGAATGAAGACTTTTATCAGACAGACCTGGTTGTAGGTAAATCTTGGCTCTGCCATTTACCAGCTTAACTCCAAGTACCACAGAGGGTGACCATGTTTGGAGGGGGGGGCCTTTAAATGGTGATTAAGTACAAAATAGTGATTAAGGGGGGGGGCCTTTAAATAGTGATTAAGTACAGATTGGTGGGCCTGAACCAATCTGACTGGTGTTCTTATAAAAAGCAGAAATTCACATGGAGAAAAGCAGAAATTCACAGAGAGATACCAAAGATACATGCACACAGAGAAATGCCCTGTGAGAACAGAGCACCAGACGGGCATCTGTAAACCAGGAGCCCCTGCCCACACCTTGATCTCGGACATCCAGTCTCCAGAACTGTGAGAAAAATACATTTCTGTTGTTTAAGCCACCCAGGAGCCTGTGGTATTTGGCGGGTTTGTGTGTGTGTGTGTGAGGTAAGCTTGACAAATAAAAATTGAATGTATTTAAAGTGTATCCTGTGATGTTTTGATATATGTATATATACTGTGAAACAGTTACCATGATCGAGCTAATTAACATACCCGTCGCTTCACATAGTTACCACCTTTCTTGGGTGGGGAGAGCACTTAAGATCTACTCTCTTAACAAATGTCATGTGTACAATACGGCATTATTAACTGAAGGCACTGTATTGCACATTGGATCTCCAGAACTTATGCATCTTCCATAACTGAAACTTTATACCCTTTTACCAACATCTCCCCATTTTCCCTACGCCCCAACCTCTGGAAACCACCGTTCTGCTCTCTGCTATTATGAGTCTGGCATTTATCAATTCCACATGTTGGTGAGATCTGTGATTGTGTAGCACTTGTCTTTCTGTGTCTGGCTTATTTCACTTAGCATAATAACCTCCAGGCTCATCCATATTGACATGAATGGCAAGACTTCTTTCTTTTTAAGGTGAATAATATTCCGTTGTGTATATATATATATATATATATATACACACACACATATACATATATATATACATACATATATACATATATGTGTGTGTGTGTGTGTGTGTGTGTATATATATATATATATATATATATACACACCCCCCCCCACTGTTTTCCATAGTGGCTATACTAATTGACATTCCCACCAACATTCCAGTTTCTCCACATCCTCGCCAGCATTTATTATCTTTTGCCTTTTTTGATAAGGGCCATTGTAACAGGGGAGGTGATATGTCACTGTAGTTTTGATTTGCACTTCCCTGATGATTAGTGATGTTGTGCACCTTTTCATATACACACTGGCCATTTGTATTTCTTTTCTGGGAAAATGTTTATTCAGATCTTTTGTGCATTTTTAAAATCATGTTTACTGTTTTGAGGCTCCTGGGTGGCTCAGTCCGTTAAGCGTCCAACCTCGGCTCAGGTCACGATCTCGCGGTTCATGAGTTCGAGCTCCGCATCAGGCTCTGTGCCGATGGCTCAGAGCCTGGAGCCTGCTTCAGATTCTGTGTCTCCCTCTCTCTCTGCCCCTCCCCTGCTCACACTCTGTCTCTCTATGTCTCTCAAAAAACAAAACAAAACAAAACAAAATACGTTAAAAAACATCATGTGCATTGTTTTTATTTTTTAAACTGTTAAGTTGTTTGAGTTGCTTCCATGTTTGGGATACTAAGCCCTTGTCAGATACATGGCTTGCTGTGTTTTTGCCTTCTTCCCCCATCAATCAAACTCCAGTGTCTTTCAAACCTTGGCTAAAATTCTGCCTCCTTGATAAAACTTCCAGTGACAATCATCGGCCCTTTCTCTGCCACATCCCACAGGCCGGGAAACAGTCTGGATCCCCCTCAGCTTGGCTTCTCTGAGTTGCTGAGAGCAAGGCCCCACTGATAAATTCTGTTTGAACTGAAGGAAAGTAAACATGAATCTGCAGCCTGGAGCAGAGATGAGGTGTGCCAGGACATTGTCTACTTAGGAAACAGCTTTATGTTGGAAACGTGGGCAAAATTCAAAACAGGAAGTCCTTACAACTAGAATTCCACATCCAATTGCATTCATGGGGAAGGAATTCTACCAACCCCTCTAAGAAACATGAATCCCCGAGGGCACGGTGAGGGAAAAGCCTTCTTGTCCGGTCCCCAGACTCTCAGCCTCTCCTGAGTGAAGACATGAGTGGCCTTTCTAGGGAACCACAGAGGAAGCTACAGTCCCAATTGTCCCCACGGGGCTGAAGACCCAAGGCTTAAATGACTCTGAAGGGTAATTCAAGTGAAATTGAAGAAAGTCTAAGTGTTTCAAGAGACAAGTCGCACAAGGCGAAACTTCGGCGTGCACTGCCCACAACACACACGGAGGTACTGGGGACCCAACTCTGAGGCAGGGCAGCCAGCGATGGGCATCGTGGACAAGAACTGGACCTCATAACCACGTGGCCCCACTGTTTACCGACAGTGCAACTTTGGACAAGTTACTCAAGCTTTCTGGACTTCACTTTCCACTTATCCAAAAATAGAGCCACGTAAGTTAACGTTGAATTCTTAACCACACCTGGATAGACACTGTGCCAATTGCTTTCCATGCCGTATGTAACCGGATTGAATGAGTTAACGTGTTTAAAGGTCCTGGTTCAGAACGTGACACTGGGTAAGCGCTTATCACAGAGGATGGTGGTCATTGTTGCCGTGAAGACAGATATTATCCCCATAGTCTATGATCAGATGGATTGGTAGATTTTCCTTTTCTCAGAAAGTTCAAGCACTGGCTTTGTCCCCTGCCAGCTGTATGGCCTTGGCTAAACTTCTGAAGGTTTTCAACCTCCCTGTCTCTGATCTTCCAAATGTGCCTAACAGTCTCTGCTTCCCAAGGTCTTCGGGATTCCCAGGTGGGATCTGGATGTGAAGGGTCTTGAAACAATGCATTGTGTGCATGGATGAAATTATTGTGATTACCACCCCCACCAATCTGCCCAACCTCACAGAAAGTGGCTGTGACTTAATGCTTAAGGGAAGAGAATATGTAGACTAGACCTCTCCATGGGTAAGTGCACAGTGGCAAGCTGTGACTCCATGCTATATCATCCTAGAGCTCTCAGCCCTCTAAATTTAAAGGCCATAGATAGGCCACACCCTAGCACGGTCAACAGAGCAACAAGCGGGCCAATGCATTTGGCCAATCTCTCTGTCCTCCTCATACTTGTCACACCACTCTGGCTGCAAGGAGGGCCAGTCTACTTAAAGGTAATTATGATGATGATGAATGGCAGGATAGCCTCACCAAACAATGGTAGGGTGAAAGTGGAGCAATTAGAAAAGGAATTATGGGACGCCTGGGGGGCTCAGTCGGTTGAGCATCCGACTTCAGCTCAGGTCATGATCTCCCGGTCCATGAGTTCAAGCCCGGGATCGGGCTCTGTGCTGACAGCTCAGAGCCTGGAGCCTGTTTCAGATTCTGTGTCTCCCTCTCTCTCTAACCCCCCCCCCCTCATACTCTGTCTGTCTCTCTCTCTGTCAAAAATAAATAAACATTGAAAGAAAGAAAAGGAATTATGGATTTTAGGGACACACAAGGAGTGTGCACTTCCAGCCCCTGCTTAAGTCGTTCCCCTGTAGTCTTTCCTGATCATGCTGTCTAAAATATCCCACCTCTCCCCACAACTTTCTCGCTCTGCGCCTCAGTCTCCCTTTATTAAATGAAGATAATAATTATACCTCTTTTAGGATGACAGTAAGGGTTAAATGCATCATGCAGGTAAATGTTCGCAACAGGTATGCTACGTGGTGTTTCATAAATGTTAGCTTTCATCAATAGTATTAGTATTTTCATCTAATTGCTATTTTATTCTAGCTGGTATATTCTGAAAGCATTATCTTGGCTTTCTACCTCTTCTGTGTGGTTGTTACCTGACTTCCCCACTAGGTCTTAACCTTTACAAGAAGGGGCCGAGGCCATCTGTGCACTAGGTGCCTAATAAATATCAGTTGGTTGGATGAATAAATGATTTAATGAGTGAATGAATAGACAGGCAACCCCCACACTCACCAGACTCATCTCTCATATCCTGACAACATATTTGTAGAATGCAGTTTCTTATGTAAAGTTTAGGCATGAAGAACCAGTGACTCCAAAAAATCTATTTGTCCACATAGGAAGGTGGGTGAGCAGTTGGCTGCAAGACCCACTGATTGATCACTGATTGATTTATCCAGACTTGTGGTCATTTGTTCCACAAATATATCTTAAGTCCCTGCCCCGCACCATGCAATGGGCTCCCCAGCCCCATCTGCAAGGGAAGCTGTCTTTAAATCAGGGCTGCACCCCACTTTTATTTTTTTTAATTTTTTTTTTTTTTTTTTGAAGGAGAGAGAGAGACAGAGTATGAGCAGGGGAGGAACAGAGAGAAAGGGAGACACAGAATCCGAAGCAGGCTCCAGGCTCCGAGCTGTCAGCACAGAGCCTGATGCGGGGCTCGAACCCACGAACTTTGAGATCATGACCTGAGCTGAAGTCGGACGCTTAACCGACTGAGCCACCCAGGCGCTGCACCCCAGTTTGATAATCTCAGTATACACATAGGAAAGCAAGACTCAGAACAAATCTCACAGTGAAGAGGAGACAAGGGGCCCCAGTCCCCCCGGGGACCCCCCCTCCCCCCCCCCCCCCCCCCCCGCAGCATCTGAAGCACAGCTGAGTCTTTTCTCCCTGTGATTTCCTCATCGATGACTGTCCTAGCCAGAGCTACATCGTCCCAAGGACAAGGCCATCAGGGTTCAGCTTCATGAGCCTGCAAGTGTAGCTTTGTTTGTTCCGGTGGGGGCAGGGGAGGATGTTGATAAGCATCACCACCATCCATGGCTTACCGTTCATTTCCTAATCAGTCATCACATTTTGTTCAAGCTTGGTGCCGACCTATCGTATTTAACGCCGTGTTCCGCAGCAAAAAGCTACTGCTGGGATTACTTAGCAAAACCCGCCAGCTTCTGTCCTTGGCTGCTGCAGCAAGCAAAAGAAACTTAGGTTTTCAGGATATTTTCCCCCTTGCGGTCTAGGGGTTTTCATTTTGTTCAGACACTGTGTCCCCCTCCTATTCCTTCTTTCCCTCCATGGTGTGAAGACAAGTCAAATTGCTTAAAGCAGAGCTACCTTTGGCTACTGTCTGGACCTGCTCTCCCCGCTAACGCCACCCCTCATGGCACACACACACGCACCCACGTTATTAGTCAACAGAACCGTGGGACCTTGGGCCTACATTTCATTTCTCAGCCTACATTTCATCAACTATAACGTGGGGAGATCGGACTAGGTCATCCCTTCCTGTTCTGAAATTACACAATTCCAATTTTGCCATGATTCTCAAATGATGACGATAGAGTCCCAAATTGTCTGAGATGGAAGATATGTCTAGAACTAATCCAATATGGGAGCGTTTGGGTGGCTTAGTCAGTTAAGAATTAAACTTCAGAGCAGGTCTTGATCTCGAAGCTTGTGAGTTCCAGCCCCCATCAGGCTCTGTGCTGACAATGGGGAGCCTGCTTGGGATTCTCTCTCTGTCTCTCTCTGTCTCTCTCTCTCCCTCTCAAAATAAGCAAACATTAAGAAAGAAAGAAAGAAAGAAAGAAAGAAAGAAAGAAAGAGAGGAAGGAAGAAAGAGAGAAAGAAAGACTCCATGGGGCACCTGGGTGGCTCAGTTGGTTGAGTATCCATCCGACTTCGGCTCAGGTCATGATCTGGCAGTTTGTGAGTTCAAGCCTTGCACCAGGCTTTGTGCTGACAGCTCAGAGCCTAGGACCTGTTTACGATTCTGTGTCTCCCTCTGTCTCTGCCCCTCCCCCGCTCCTGCTCTCTGTCTCTCAAAAATAAACATTAAAAACAAGAAAAAGAAAAAAAGAAAGAATCCAATATGGCATCCTTGTATTTCAATTATTTTAGTGCCGTTTCATTATTTGCCACATCTGCATACCACCTATCCTATGATTTACCCAACTATTTTTCTTCAAGTTGACTTTATTTCTTAAAGGCACGTATTTTAAAGGGACAACTTACCACTGCCATAGACCGAAACCGTAATCACTTGCCGTAAATAGAATCATAACTAAAGGAAAGTAAAACAAGCAAAGAAAATTCTAGCTGGGTAGATTGCCCGCCCAAGGACACCAGCCAGTCGAGTGCACCTCTCTGTTGAAATGGCAGCATGTGTCGAAAGGTTACTGACGTCATGCTTGCACAAAAGCCGATTTCTCCTGGCCCTGCTCCACCTCGAAAAGGGCCACAGCTCTCTCCCAAGCTGTGCTGGTGTACTATTCATCACAGAGCCTGGACGCGGCACCACCCAAGATCAATCTCACGTACTTCACTTTGTGTGAAATGTCTTCACTGTTGGTCTTTGCCCACCATTACACTTAGTTCGTGCAACGTTCCAAGGCGTCTGTGTCTGCGACTCGCCCACCTCCTTCACCTGCGGGCACTGCCAGGGAGCGGGGATGAGGAAGCAGAAGCAGTTCAAAACACGCACGAACACGAAACGCTCCACAACAGATTGCAAACGGTGCACCGCCTTCTCTGGCGCTTCCCCGAGCCCGAGGCTCCGGGGGTCTCTGCCCTTGGGCCGTTCAACGTTGCTGCCTTTTTTGAAAGGAATCGCCGCCAGTGCACCACCAAGAACAGCTTCCACTGAGTATCTGGGGAGCCCCTGGGGTGGCTTCCCTTTCCCCCTTTCCTCTTTCTAGAGACACCAAGAGGAGGAGGGAGAACAGGATAGAGACTGGGGGGCAGAGGCAGGAAGGAGAGAACACAGGGGAGGCACTGCCTTCATTTACTTAGATGGTGCGGGGGGGGGGGGGGAGACACTCCCGTGTTTCCTCCTCGGACGCAGTCTGGCAGCCGCTTCCGGTTCTATCATTTCTCGGCAGCATAGACTTGGGTAAGTTTCTCCCTCCTGAGCTTCGATCTCCTTTTTTGCAAAATGGCTCTGAACGCACATACTTCTGTGGTGAAGAAGTCAGGAGTTCTCGCAGGTGCGGGGCCAGGCAGGCACACAGATAAACACTCGTTCTGTTCCTCTTTCCGTTATTCTTTAAATTTTTTTTTTCAACGTTTATTTATTTTTGGGACAGAGAGAGACAGAGCATGAACGGGGGAGGGGCAGAGAGAGAGGGAGACACAGAATCGGAAACAGGCTCCAGGCTCTGAGCCATCAGCCCAGAGCCCGACGCGGGGCTCGAACTCACGGACCGCGAGATCGTGACCTGGCTGAAGTCGGACGCTTAACCGACTGCGCCACCCAGGCGCCCCAGCTTTCCGTTATTCTTAACTTTGGCACCATTTCTGGAGATCCAAAATAACGCCCTCTCTATATCGGTTTGTTTGTTTTGCCTTCCAAATCCTGGGTCTCCTCTACAAAGTAAAACAAAGTGAGAGACAGAGAGAGAGAGCACGTGCTGTGCATTCTCATAATTTAAGGGTTTTCTCCTACGGCCTGATGATGGAAAGGGATGGGTGGGGGCCAAGTGGCTCGACAAGGGAGCAGAGAAGAGGGAAGAAAGACTTTACACCAGCAAGCCCAATAATCAGTCAGCCCCATTTGCATAATCAGCAGCAGCCTGCTGGAAGCTCCAAGTCCCCAAAAGGTTTTCGGGATGAGAGAGTAACACCATGAATCTAGAAAATGTGGTGCGTTTTGTGCATAGATTTGAATTAGAGGATTCGCGGTTGGTTTTGCATCTCAAGTCGGGGAGGTGGATGGAGGCATAAAGAAAAACAGAGAAACACTGCCCCCTGCTGTCCTTACGGTAAATAGCAGCATCGATGTAAAAAATTTCCACTCACGCCCTAAACGTTTGCAAAGGATTCTCTATGTGCGGATATTTGAATTTTACGGAATGCCTTCTTCCATCTGAAGCTATCCCTCAAAGGTTGCAAAAGTGATCATAGGACAGAGGCCTGCTTTCCAGTGATTATATTTTCACCGGACATTTGGCTGTTTCTTGATCTGAACAGGAAATGCATTGACATGATTTTTAAATCAGAACACTATAAAGAAAAGTTATAAATTGAAAAAGGCCCCATCTTGTGGATGCCCTCCTTACCCATGCCCAGATGCTTTTACTCGATCTTTTATGTAAATAAAAGCAAGTGTGGCTGTATAATCTTTTCTTCCTTCTTTCTCATAAGATAGGTACTTACCTATCTCACCACTGTTCCACATACTGCTTTTGTCACTGAACACCATATCTCAGAGATGTAAGCTTCCTTGTTCTTTTTCTCACTGAGCATTTCAAATATGGGGGGAAAAACACACACTGCCAGTTGGCAAACCATACATGTTGGTAGAATTACCGCAAAATGTGAGTGATTTAAAATGGTTGGTATAGACATAACCTTCGGCCCACATCACCCACAGGCGAACACGGTCCATATTGTCCTTGGTAATAAACTTGTCGCCTGCTTAGATTTGCATCCTGGTGCTCCTGCCAATGAGCGTCTCTCACCTTGGTGCCCACTGTGTTCCACGCCAGAAGAGAGCTTTGTCGCTACTGAACTTTACAAGCTGGCGCTCAGAACTGAAATGGCTTTATGCACCAAGATTTCTATTAAAAACCCAGGGTGAAGAAGAAAGCCTTTCGCTTCAGCTGAAAGGCTCTCGTAAAGGGCAAAATGGGAAATACAAACACCACTGCCTTTTTGCTGGTTGGATACCACGGCCATCAGCACCTCCTGAACGTAGCAGTGGCAGCCGGCTTTGGCTTGTCGTGTTCGAAACAGAAAACGGTGCCTCCAGTGCAGACAGCAAGGCAGTGAGACTGTCAAGGTCAAAGAAAAACCCAGTTACCTATAACAAACACTGACCGTACAATTAAATTATACCGGTCAGAAAAACGTTTGATCCCCTACAACTGGCCTTTCCAGAAAATGCACCCGCAGATCAGTCTGTGCAAGTGATCAGCATCCAGCAGACCAATTTCCTTTTGTCATCCTGCATTCTGCGACATGTCACTAGTAAATTCGTTGGTGCCCACCCACATTTCCTTGGTCCCACCCCGGAGGCCACCGGCAGCTTCAGTGGGAGTTCCCACGAGCACACGGATATCTTATCATCAAGGAATTGCTTCTCTCCACCCAAGGGCTTTTTCTGTCTACAGAAGTGTGCCCTGGACAGTCCAGGCACGCAAGGCAGGACAGAAGTGCCAGGACACTAGGGTCCCCATACAGCAACGCTCAACCAATGACAGATGGAGATTGGTAGATACATACCATAAATATCCAGCCCCTTTGCCTCTTGCTCGAGCAACGCTCAAGCGTGTGGTACCCAGACTCTCAGAGGGACACCAGTACAGTTGAGCTCCAAGAGCCCACAATAGTGAGCCACTCGTTAACACATCCTTCATTGGCTTTCTTCCTTCTCCATTCTCTTGCTTTCTTCCTAGGATCACCTCCTATGACAATCTGGATCCAAACAGGAGACAGAGACCACAAACTAACTCAAACAGAGCACGCTTAGTACAAAGAACCATTAACTGTGATAGAGTAACCGTCAGATACAAGAAAACTCTAGAAAGGCGCCCTGTGGCTTAGGAGGGGTACCCATGGAAGAACCAAACTTGCGAGGGGTCCAGACATCTTTGGAGGTGTAACTCTGCCCACTGGATAGCAGAGAAGCCTGCTGCTTTGGCCAGGCTGGGGCTGGTCCAGAGGCGCTGTAAGTACAAGAGACCACACTCCAGAGAGCCTGGGAGAAAGCGGACAACCAGTGACCGACCTTAGGGTGTGGAGTCGGGAAGCCAACAGGGCCAGGAGTCCTTCAGAGAATACGTCTATGCCCCAGGCTCTGGCTTCTGCGTCAAGGGGGCTGCACAAATGTCATCACCACCTTTGCCACGTTGCCAAAGGACCACATTTTGGCCCGTGGCTGAGGGGGGGTCCCACTGAATGTCCTCACGCCCTTACAGTTGAGCCCCCTCTGGTACAAAAATGGCAGGAGACCTTCCTCTTCTTCAACAGCCCCTCCAGCGCCCTCTACTGAGAAGCTTGACTCCGTGCTCACGTAAAATGGAAATACTTAAGGGAATTCCGTTATCACAGAGCATAGATTGAAGGGCTGCCTCAGAGCTGAGAAGCAATAAGTTAATCACACAGCCTCCTCCCAAATAAACTACGTGCATCCATATCCTTGTCAGGGTCTGCTCTTAAAAGAGCCCAAATCAGACTTGATTTCAATCTTGGCGCTGTGACCTCGAGGAAGGAACTTAGCGGCTTATGGTCCTCACTTTCCCAATTGGTAAACAGAGGTAATAATAAACAATATCCACCTCACGAGGTGTCGAGAGAATGAAAAAATGAACTATGTGCAACTCATCCGAAACAAAACAAGGGCTCAAAGATGTCATTATCTGTCTTCCTCCTTTTCAATCCAAATTGCAGCCCTAAGGTTTCTTCTTAGTTGTCAGGATGCTCAGAGATGCCCAGCCCAAGACGTTTTTGTTCATGAACGTGCCTCAAGACAGCTTTCGTGGGGAAGGGATTAGAAGGACTGGAAAAGGATTTTTTTTTTAATGTTTATTCATTTTTGAGAGACAGAGCAGGGGGTGGGGGGGGGGGCAGAGAGAGGGAGACACAGAATCCGAAGTAGGCTCCAGGCTCCGACCTGTCAGCCCAGAGCCCAATGCGGGGCTCGAACTCACAAACTTCGAGATCATGACCTGAGCCAAAATCAGACGCTTAACCAACTGAGCCACCCAGCTGCCACCCAGAATTCTCTTGAGAGAATCCTAAGCAGGGCTTAGCGTTTGAATCCAATGCCAATTCTCCAGTTCCAACCCTGAGATCATGACCTGAGCTGAAATCAAGAGACAGATGCTTAACCCACTGGGCCACCCAGGCACCCCAAGGTAAATGTTATTTTTAATCTCAACTTCCCAAATGATGAAACAGAAACTCAGAAAGATGAAGCAATTTGCCTAAGATCAGAACTAGGATTTGAACCCAAGTCGACTTGACTCAAAGACCCAGCTCCAGCCACAACTGTGGACAGAAGACCAAGGACATTTAGACCAAGGAGTCACAAGACTATGGTCCACGCCTAGCTTCCAAGTCCCTGTATGATTGGGGAAATCCCAAGATTTCCCCATCTGTAAAATGAGCGTGTTGAATGAGAACCGTGGTTCACATGGGGGTAGTCCCAAAGATATTTTGGAAATTTGGGGGGGATGGTTAGTATTGTGATAAGAGGGCCCCCACTGGCATTTCATGGTTGAGGACCACAAAGAGTAGACACTCTATGTGATGCTTGGGACAATGCTGTTCAATTCAGAATATGTGTCATGCCACAGAATGTTCCAGTAGTTGATGAAGTTACCTGAACCTAGACCCCAGCTCCATTTTACATAGAGCAAGCATTCTCACACAGTTTTAATAGACAGTGACTTTTCCAGAACCGATCAAAGGAAGATTGTACTTTCCTTTATTAGAAATATTACCAAGAGCAGGTCACCATTTGGAAAATCACATCACCAACAACAGTGCAATTCAAGGCAGGAGTTAAAAGGCCATCAGATGTCTCTCACTTCATTCTGCATTTGTACTGATCACATGTGTAGTTGTGTCTGTGTGTCTCATTGTGTCCTTCTGAGGCAGTCATCCTCAGGCATTTGTATACTGAAATTCTCATTACCTTACTATGAATTATTTTCTTTTATTTTTTTCCTTTGAAGAATAGTTAGAACATCATATTGATTAAAAAGAACATACATGTGTAGACAAGCTGTAATATCTATGAACTTCATTTCCAGATAAATAAAAAAGCATTATAAAATATTTGTTTTAGAGGCTCCTGGATGGCTCAATTGGTTAAGCATCTGACTTCAGCTCAGGACATGATCTCGTGGTTCGTGGGTTCAAGCCCCGCATCGGGCTCTGTGCTGAGAGCTCAGAGCCTGGAACCTGCTTCGGATTCTGCGTCTCCCTTTCTCTCTGCCCTCCCCTGCTTGCACTCTCTCCATCTCAAAAATAAATAAACATTTAATGAATTAATTACTAATTAAATATTTGGTTTAAAAGGGGAGCTCTGGGCACAGGGAGAGAGGTTCTGACCTCTCTGTTCACTGAAACAGGACAGCCCCAATACAAAGCCAAAAAGCAAAATGCACAATATGTAAATATTTTCGTGTACTCAAAGACAACCCATTAGCACTGACTCAAAGCCAGAAACTGCTCTGGGTTCCAGGGATGCAGCATAGACGGAAAAGACCTAAGTCCGTGACTTTATGGAGCTTCCACTGGAAAAAGCAAAGGTTCATATCGACTGAAGTTAAATAGTCACCCAACCCGTGGTCCAGTAATTCCATTAGTAGTCACACACTCAAGGGAATTAGGGTATATGTTCACCCAAAGACGTTATGAGAAAGCTGACAGCAGCTTTATTCATAATAAGCAAAAACTGAAAACAATCCAAACGTCCCTCAAGAGAAGAACAGATAAATAAATTATGGTGTTTTTGTACAACAGATAAAAAAAAAAGATAAAGTACTAATATGACATGATAAATCTCAGAGACATTATGTTAAAGAAGCAAGACACAAAAGCAAAATTATGAAATGCCATTTTTATGAAAATAAAGAACAGTCAAAATTAATCACTGATGGTAAGTATCAGAATAGTGGTTATCTCTAAGTGAAAAGGTTTTCACTGGGCAAGCACACAAGGGAACTTTCCAGAAAGGTGAGAAAGTTCTGTGTCTTAATCCAAGTGATGGTTATACAAGCTGAACACCTAAGATTAGTGCACTTTGGCAAACCTTAAAGTACTTCTTAATTTTACCTCAGGTTTTTATTTTTTTTCAGTTTATTTATTTATTCTGAGAGAAACAGAGATGAGGCAAGTGGGGGAGGGGCAGAGAGAGAGGAAGAGAGAGAATCCCAGGCGGGTTCTGCACTGGCAGTGCAGAGCCCAACGTGGGGCTTGAACCCGCGAAACCGTGAGATCAGACCTGAGCTGAAACAAAGAGTCGGATGCTTAACCAACCGAGCCACCCAGGCACCCCCATTACCTCAGGTCTTTTAAAGAACTCTATTTGGACACCACAATTTACCAAGTTAGTAACTGCAAATAAAAGGCCTCTGGAATCAGAGAGATCTAGGATCAAATCTCATTTCCACCATTCCCTACATTGTGAGACCTGGAGGCACGTACTCGGCTTGGCTGAGCCTTCATTTCCTCACTTATAGAATGAGGACGGGGCGCCTGGGTGGCTCGGTCGGTTAAGCGTCCGACTTCGGCTCAGGTCATGATCTCATGGTCCATGAGTTCGAGCCCCGCGTCGGACTCTGTGCTGACGGCTTAGAGTCTGGAGGCTGCTTCAGATTCTGTGTCTCCCTCTCTCTCTGCCTCTCTCCTGTTCATGCTCTGTCTCTCTCTGTCTCAAAAATAAATAAACGTTAAAAAAATTTATTTAAAAAAATAGAATGAGGACAATAACTCAATCCTCTCCAGTTTGCTGAGAGGGTTTGAGACATGACACCTGTAAAAGCGCCTACCACTGTCATGGGGCGCCTGGGTGCCGCAGTCGGTTGAGCGTCCGACTTCAGCCAGGTCACGATCTCGCGGTCCGGGAGTTCGAGCCCCGCGTCGGGCTCTGGGCTGATGGCTCAGAGCCTGGAGCCTGTTTCCGATTCTGTGTCTCCCTCTCTCTCTGCCCCTCCCCCGTTCATGCTCTGTCTCTCTCTGTCCCAAAAAATAAATAAACGTTGAAAAAAAAAAATTAAAAAAAAAAAAAAAGCGCCTACCACTGTCCTTGTGCTCAATAGCTATTCATTTCTTCTCCAGGAATGTTACGCTCCATTAGCTTTGACTTCCCCAAAGCAGAGCTGTGTCAGTGGTGGCACATGTGGGATGGGCACGTCCCCCACTGTCCCCTCCTGAGCCTGAGGACATGACTAACCAGTGACACCCCTGTTCCCTGCTGGGCCCTAAAATCCATCTCCAAGGTTGTCCCTGAAGCTGCAGGTTCCACGAGGGTTGGCACATGAAATAAAACCTACCTGCCGTCCTGACCTAGGTCAAGTTCATCTCTGCTTTGTCTGTAGCATCTAGTACAAAGACTTGTCAAGCTTGCGGAAAATTATAAAAGAACTTGATATCTATTTAACATCTAAAACTCAACAGACTCGGACCAGGGTTATATACACACACGTGGGACCTCTTAAATCCTCACAAAGATTTTGTGAGAGAAGCATGATTCTTGCCGAGTAGTCAAAGAAAATGATACCCAGGCTTATTGAAGTAAGAAACACCTGTCTCCAGGTCATAGGTGGCTAAGCCATGTTCAAATCCAGGTCTGCCTGGCCCAACACCCAAGGTGTGTACACCACGACGTGCCACACTTCGTCCACAGCAGAAAACCAATGCGCGTCTGACATTAGACAACAGACAATCATGGACGAATCATTCAGAATCCAGAATGAGGAAAATACACACATTATGCCATTAGGAGGGAGTTAAAAAGAGAATATAGGAAATGATTTCGTGACAAGAAGTAGGTAAAAAATAAGTGAGCTCTGGTGGCATAAAGGGGCAGCACAGAATCAATGGTCTGCAACACTAACAATTCATTGGCTGCTGTTTCTGCAGACTTGCTTTTGGAAACAGGAGGGCCTGAGGTATTCTGCTAATGGAGCAGAGAGCCCCTTGGCTAATCTCAGGTGAAGCACAGCCACACAACTCTCCACAACACCGCGCCTCTTTTTCTTGCTTTCGGTTGGGTCTGCTTTCCTGCCAGTTTCATGTGCCTCATCAGAGACGGAGGTGGGACAACAGAGCTGACTCTTGACGAAACAGAGCTCTTGGCTGGGGAAGATGGAGAAGAGCCACCCAGCACAGTTTTGAATCTGGAAATGCATAATGTAATGCCCTCTCTCCTGGAGAGGCAGAGGAGACAGGAGAAAAGACGGGGAGGGGTAAGAACGTCAGAACGTCAGAGCCAGGAAGACCTGCAGAGGCCATTTTGCCCATTCCAAATATCAATCGTGACCGCCATATTCCTATGGCATCGGTACTATCTTTGGCTTATTCTCTTCCTTTAAATAAGTCCGCTTACTTGACTACATTTACCTTCATCTTGGGCAATAAACAGTGAAATTAGACACTTCATGTGCTCGTTATATTTTTCCTTACAGATATTAAAATAAACATGGTAACCAGGAAAGCTAAAAATGTTCATCCAAAAACATGATGAGATACCACCTCACACCTGTTAGAATGGCTATCACCAGAAAGACAAGAAATAAGAGCGGGCAAGGATGTGGAGAAAAGGAAACCCTTGTGCACTACAAGTGGGAATGCAAATTTGTGCAGTCACTATGGAAAAAGTATCAAGGATCCTCAAAAAATTAAAACTAGTGGGGCACCTGGGTGGTTCAGTCGGTTAAGTGTCTGACTTCTGCTCAGGTCGTGATCTCAGGTTCGTGAGTTCGAGCCTCCTCTGTCAGCACAGAGCCCTCTTTGGAACCTCTCTCTCCTCTCTTTCTCTGCCCCTCCCCACGTGTGCTCTCTCTCAAACATAAACATTAAAAAAATAGTAAGACACACTTATCATGATAAGCATTGAGTAATGTATTGAAGTGTTGAATCACTATATTATACATCTGAAACTAACATAACACTATATGTTAATTATACTTCAACTAAAAAAAAGAAATGAAACATCAAATATAGAACTACAATACTATGCAGCAACTCCATTTCTGGATACTTATCTGAAGGAATCAAAACCACCATCTCACCAAGATATTTTTACCTTCGTGTTCATTGCAGCATTATTTACAAGAGCTAAGATGTGGAAATAACCCTACTGTCCACTGATGGCCAAACCAGAAAATGTGGTAGGTATATACAATAGAATATTATTCAGTCATAAAAAAAGAACAAAATCCTGCCAATTGTGACAACATGGATGAATCCTGAAGGCAGTATGCTACGTGAAATAAGTCAGAGAATGACAAGTACCAAACGATCTCATTCATAGGTGGTATCTAAAAAACACGGAACTCATAGATAGATTATATTGGTGGTTGCTAGAGGGAGCGTATGCGGGATGGGAGAAATAAGTAAAGGTGGTTCAAAGGTCCAAACTATCAGATATGAAATAGATAAGCCCTGGGGATGTAACGTACAGCATGGTGACTGTAGTTGATATGAAAGGTGCTAATAAGAAAATACATCTTAGAGGTGCTCGTCACAAGAAAAAAAATTATAATCATTGGGATAATGGATGGTAACGAGACTTATGTGTGACTCATTCTGCAATCCACACAATATCAAATCATAATTCTGTGGACCTGAAACTAATAGAAGATTATGTGCCAATTGGATCTCCAAAAAAAAAAAAAAAAAAAAATGGTCAGCCATCTAACACATGAAGTCAACATGTATCCCTCTAGTGGGGCATGCACCACACACATATGGACAAAATATTGATAAAGTTTGTTGGATTCTAGCCTTTTTTTTTTTTTCTCTAGTAGCAGAAATTTAGTGGTACTAGGGGCCCCTGGCTGGTTCAGTTAGTAGAGCATTTGATTCTTTATCTCGGGGTCGTGAGTTCAAGCACTTTGGGCATAGAGCTCAATAAAAATAAACACATAAATAAATAAATAAATAGATAAATAGATAAATAAATAAATAAATAAATATTCCAAGTTAGAGAAGCAAAGAAATTTCCTGGGGTACCTGGGTGGCGCAGTCGGTTAAGCGTCCGACTTCAGCCAGGTCACGATCTCGCGGTCTGTGAGTTCGAGCCCCGCGTCAGGCTCTGGGCTGATGGCTCGGAGCCTGGAGCCTATTTCCGATTCTGTGTCTCCCTCTCTCTCTGCCCCTCCCCCGTTCATGCTCTGTCTCTCTCTGTCCCAAAAATAAATAAAAAACGTTGAAAAAAAAATTAAAAAAAAAAAGAAATTTCGTGGTAAGAAGGGAGTTTAAGGGACCCCAGCCTGTCCTGTACATAGCACAGAGCCACTCTGAGGACAGTGGCCAGGAAGCCAGCCCTTTAAGTATCCACATTGCTGCCACCCTGTCCCAAGCCCCTGGCCGCCCCTTATAGATCATGCAATGTGCAACGAGCAGCATTTGAAACATTGCTCTAGCCCTGGCTTCTTGTTGGACAGAGGCGGAAACTGAGGCACAGGGAAGAGAGCGGATGACAAAAGATTGCATGTGAAGTTACTGCAGAAAAGAGTTTGAGCCCAAGGCCTCTGACATACATCTGACAAAGATCTGGAGATCTTTGTGCTACCCCGTGCCCTGGAAAAACTTCCACCCTGGGTCAGAGATGACACATGGCCTGCCTCCTCCTCCTCTCTCTCCACAACTTCTGGTCTGGAACAACCTTTGAAGCGAGAGAAGAGGCAATCTGGGCCAGGAAGAAAGGCAGCAAGGTGGCGTTCTGACAACCACGGCCAGGGTGATAGTGCTCCGAAAGCTCTTTGCACTGAGAATGTAACGCTGATGCAGGGCACTTGAGGGGAGCAGACACAACTCAAATGCACCTGCACAACTTGGGCCCCCTGTTCTCCCTTCACAGACATTTCAGTTGATTGAAGCATCTACAAACACACCCACAAGCAAACCCCAAACCTACTCCAGAATCACTGAAGAATAATTTGGGACAGCTTCCACGCCTCTGCCTCTTTCCTCCGTCCCCTCCCTGTTTCTTCTCACCCCATTCCTATCAGGCCATGCCCCTCCAGCATCCTTTCTCAGGATCTTTCTTTCTCAGGGGATCCCCAATCTTTTGCCTGGAGAACACGCCAGCCCCAGCAGATCTCCCCACTCGTCAAGCTGCTCCACAGAAAACAGGCAGCACAACCCACACCTGCTGGCGATAGGGTCATCCTCCCCCTGAAGGCTGGAGGTGGGATCATAAATGAGGAAATTTTGAACAATCTTGTTCTGTCCACCAGATTTTCGCTCAATGTAAGGACTCATTTTCCAGAACCAGAGATGGAGACAGCAAATAACACAGCACCCATAGCCTGCATTTCAGTGAAGAGCCCCATCACTCTTCATGTGGCTTCCCTCACTGGTGATACTGTGAGAACCTAGGGTCATGGAGTCATACTGGTCAGGGGCTGGGACCACTACACTGACCACTGCATGGGGTTGTAAGAGGAGGGGAGATGAGTCCATCACCAGGTGCTCACTGTCCAAAGGGGCAACTCTGATTAGATGCCGATTAGCATAACTAACTAGTAACAGAGATAACAATAAGACATTACGAGTTGCTCTTTCCACATCCTATTCTCAACCACCCTGCGAGGTTGCCATTCACATCAACCCCATTTACATGAAACGGGTTGCCCGGAAGAGATTGAATCCTAAAATTGGTTGAAACTAACAAAACTACCATCTGGGCTGTGTTCTGTGGTTTCTCATGGTAAAAATTTGAACTTTCGTTTGGGGCAAGTAGTCTTTTGTCTTGGAAATGACCATTTCAATAATTCCTCTGAGTTATACATATGCAAAGTAAGTGCAGTCCTGCCCACCAATATTGGGAAAGGGGCTGCTTTAGTGGAGAGGAGGCTTGGAAGGAGCTTATGTTTAGAAGAGAGAGGCTGATAAGTGATCACGGATCCTCTCTCCTACATTTATATATATATATATATATATATATATATATATATACACACACACACACACACACATATGAATCTACTCGGTGGGCCAAGAATCTTTCTGGGAGCAGAAGGTGGCCATTTAGCCACTAATTACATTTATTAGAACGCATCTGATGGACAAGGGTGGACCCATCTGAGGCCAGAGAGTGAGATGAAAAAGAAAGATCTCCAAGAGGAAATTCATCAAGAGGGAGGAGTATGGACTGAGCAACCGCCGCATAGGTCGTTGGAACAGATTGTCCTGCTCTGAGCAGTGAGTGAACGATGTTGTCACTCATGACACCGCTCTCTGGTTACGGGGCTGTGCCCTAGAAAGCATGGTTGCTCCTGTGTGACCTGGAAGACCTGACATCTGATGGGCATGGTCCTGGCGACCCAGGGCAAATATAGGGGAGTATCCGTAACCAAAGGTAAACCAAGAGAAGGACCATGGTCCATTGTTCTGAGCAACCACCGCAGCATTTCTGCTGGCCACAGGGCCTGCCCAGCTTCAGCGTGGGGATAAGGACGCCAATTATTGTTCTTCCCCCCTGCAGAGCACCAATGGGGAGTCTTGGGTGCCTCATGAAAGGCCCCTGAAGACAAGGGGTGGGGCAGGGGAACAGACTGCACTGCCTGAACAGGTGGAGGACTGCAGTCACAAAGCGACCATTCCCCAAGGGAGCTCATTTTGTACTTCTATGAGCTGCTGAGGTCCAGGGACTTCCAGGTTATGAGGACATGGGCCAACTGAGGCTTAGAGAGGCTTACTAAGAGGATCTCAGCAATTCTCCACCTTCACTGCTCACAGAATTGTCCGGGAGCTTCTAAGACGGACTGACGCTGGGGCTGAAACCCAGTCCAATTGAATGAGTCTTTTGGAGTGGAGCCAAGGAAGCAGTGATTTCCGAAAAGCTCCCTAAGTAGGTCAATCTAATGCGTGGCCGGGTTGTGAAGTACAGGACTAATCCAAGATCAAGGAATACAGGATAGAAAGGGGGAGAGAGACCCCCATTTTATGGATTAGGAAGCTGAGGGTCAGAAATTCAGATGAGTAGCCCAAGGTCATTCAGCCAGTCAGGAGCAGAATCATATATCAAATTTGGGTCTATCCGATTGCTGATCCCACATTGATTTTACTCTATCATGTCACCTTCAGACTCTGGAGAATGAGGAAAAACCAAGACAGACAAAATAGAACAGAAACACCCTCCAAAACTTCAGCTTTCTGCCTGTTAAAAATATCTTTGCGGCACTGCTAGGAATTTACCCAAGGGATACAGGAGTGCTGATGCACAGGGGCACTTGTACCCCAATGTTTATAGCAGCACTTTCAACAATAGCCAAATTATGGAAAGAGCCTAAATGTCCATCAGCTGATGAATAGATAAAGAAGTTGTGGTTTATATATACAATGGAATACTACTTGGCAATGAGAAAGAATGAAATATGGCCATTTGTAGCAACGTGGATGGAACTGGAGAGTGTTAGGCTAAGTGAAATAAACCATACAGAGAAAGACAGATACCATATGTGTTCACTCTTATGTGGATCCTGAGAAACTTAACAGAAACCCATGGGGGAGGGGAAGGAAAAAAAAAGAGGTTAGAGTGGGAGAGAGCCAAAGCATAAGAGACTCTTGAAAACTGAGAACAAAATGAGGGTTGATGGGGGTGGGGGAGAGAAGAAAGTGGGTGATGGGCATTGAGGAGGGCACCTGTTGGGATGAGCACTGGGTGTTGTATGGAAACCAATTTGACAATAAATGATATTTAATATAAAAAAGAAAGAAAGAAAATAAAAACATCCTTGCATTGGGTAGAAGGCGGATTTTTGCACTGTGACACAAAATACTCCTGTATATCAATGAAAAGCCATCCAGGCCAAAGCATCAACGTATTTCAAGAAAGGTTTCTTTCTCCGCATTTCTCTGTAGCTGAACATGTTGTCAAGCCAGGAACACTAGAGGTATCCCTGGGGGTGGGTACTGAATGAAAGGGTATGTGGCTGGGGCGGCTTGAAGTACCCCCGAGTCACGCCCGTGCCTGGGCTCCCAGCCACACGGTGCACAGGCAGGCAGAGACTGCCACCTGGTGGAAGAGATGGCACAAGCCAGGCTGGTTCCAGGGTTGCAGACATCGCCAGAGATGGCGGGGAGGGGTGGCCTCTGGGAACTAGCACTTTACAAGCGTTTCCAGGGCAGGGGGTCCCTGAGTGTCTGTGAATACCTGGCAAATTTCAATTAGAGCTTCATTTAGAATTTCAATTAGAGCTATCATATACTGAAAGCTTACAATGCACCAAGTTCTAAGCAAAACCTTCCACGGACACCCTTTATTACCCGCCCCCCCAACCCCAAATGTCACACGCAAACCTTGGGGTTGGCAGTATTCTCTTCATTACAGTGACGAGGAGACAGGCCTAGAGATGTGGATAGTTGACTAGCTCAAGCCACAGGGCAAGTGGCAATTAGCTGGGGCCAGGGAGTGGGGGGTGGGGGCTGATATTGACGCTCATTTGCTCTTAGGAATGTGGGGTCTGTTTGACTAAGGAACTCCTGGCAGAGTATGTGATGGGGGAAAATGCAGAAAGGAAAATGAATGCCAGCCAAAAACCTGTCCTGGCAACTGTCCCACTGTCTTTCCATGTCCTCTCCTTGGTCTGTAACCAGTCGGAAAACAAGGGTGAACCAAAAGGCACTTGAGTGATATACTGGTAAATATTTAAACACTGGTTCCTGCGGGGGGGGGGGGGGGGGAGAAATACCCTCATTTGTGGCATTTTCCAACTTCTGGTATAAATACTTCACTGTGACCAATTTCAATCTACCAACTTGGCATCAACTACCTCGCAAAATTACCTGAAAATTTAACATGAGCTTGTTGTTTGAACTGGCTCCAGGACACCTATGGAAGCAATTCCATTCTAAGAAAATATTTGTTAGTTAGAAGCAGGGAGTCTCCCATCCTCCAGTCAAAATAATCCAGAGTGTCTTAGCATCCCTCAATGATCTCATCCAGGTTTCTTCTCACGAGGGCTAATGCGTAATTTACTTCAGTCTGGCAGACCCACACAATCTGGTTGTGTGACTGGCATTGCACACAGAACACTAATGACTTCAAGATCTGGGTTCCATGGACCGAAAATTCAAGCAAGGGACGTTCTGGACCAGAAGAATAGGTTTCATGAGTCAAACTGGAGAAAAAAATCCATCCAAGACAAAATTGGGTTCAGTTAGTGAAGGAACAAATTTTCTTACAAATGAAAAGCAGAGTGGGAATAGAGGTGAACTACATATACCCTATGTCTATGAAATGTACATATATATAGTATATATGTATAAATATATATGTATGTATTGTGTGTGTGTGTATATATATATATATATATATATATATATATATCACCACCTTGGTGGGGGAGAGGAGGTCACAATGAATCAGTCTTTGACAATCAATATAAACTTAAATAATACTGGGATTTCAATAAAAGAAAAAGGAGTATGGAAACCAGGCATCATCCTTTCCCTTGGGCTCAGATGTGCTTTGCTGCTTCTTAGAACTCTGGGTTAAGTTTGGTGTTTCTGGGAAGAAGTACGTGGAGTGCCTACCTGTGCAGGCTTTGGGAAGCAATCTGTGGCATTGATCAAGTTAACTTAACATCTGTAAGCCTCAGTTTCCTCGACTGTAGAATGGGGATACTCGTGATAGCTTCAAAACAGTTTCTCAGATGAATTGTGTGAACATTTATCCACATTTTATTTCATTGTTAGGGGCGAGAGAAAAGACGTCAGAAAAAACAGTTCCAAGGTTTTATTTGGAGAGGAAACAAGTGTGATTTAAAGAACACTATCCAGCTAGAGGTTTAAAAGATGAATGTGTGGCTTACAGATTACTAGGATAGCATCTGGCTTAAAAGAGCATTCTACCTTTGAATATCTGGTTAAAAGATATTGGGTGCCTCGAAAGAATGAGAGTTAGCGGAATGGAGTCAAACTAAGTCCCCAGAAGGACTCTAAATCGTATTGAAGTCCATCAGAAAAAAACAAAACAAAACAAAACAAAACACCAGTGCTTTATCAGGAACGCTTAGATCCTTCCCAAAGGGGCTGAAAATCACATCAACCCACCAAGTTCTGCCCCGGATGAGATTTGGAATGATTTCCTTTCATGGTAACCATCACATTGGGCTGGCATGAGGATTAAATGAAATCATAATAGCAGTTAACAAATACTGAATGTTTAGCCTGTGCCAGGACCGGTGGTGAGCCCTGTACATCCATTAGGAAATCATGTCAGTTACTGGTTTAAAATTCTCCAAGGGCTTTTCCATGCACTTAAGACAGAACACATTTCCTATCCTTGATGTCAAAGCCCTACATGATCTGATTCGATCCGCTACCCCTCTATCCCTTGCCTAATATCCTCCAGCCCCAATGACACTATTTCTTCTCCTCAAACACATTAAAGCTGATTCCTGCCCCAGGACCTTTACATGAACTGTTCTCCCTGCCAGGACTGCTCCTCTTCATGTTCTTATTGCTGACTTCACTAGGACATTCAGGTCTGAGAAAGACTGGACCTAAGCTGCTCTCCCCTCACCCTCTAGCCTATCGCTCTACTTAATCTTCTGCAGGGCACATATCTCTGCCTGATATTTTATTCATGTATTTGTTTGTTTGTTGACCAGACCAAGGGTTTGGCTGTCTTGCTTATCTGCTTTCTCTTGCACATCAAGAACATTTCCTGACATGTAGCAGGAGCCCAAAACATACTTGTGGAATGAATGAATGACCTCACTCAATCTTCTCCCAAGCCGTATGGTAGCTCTCTTATTCTCTGTATTTAACAAATAAGAAAACAAGGCACAGAAAGGTGGAACAATTTGCCTACAGTCATGAAGCTTGAAAACAGCGAAGCTGAAATGCACACCCAGATGTGGCTCCAAAGCCCCCAGGCTCTACCCCTTCATCGTCATGCCTGTAAAAATAAGCTTCTTCACTTGTATATTGTGATAGATATTACAGTTAGTCTAGAACTCTGCCCTTGTTTTAAATTGGTTCCCCTGATTTCTTTTTAGATGTTTATTCCTTTTTTGAGAGAAACACAGAGCATAGGCAGGGGAGAGGCAGAGAAAGAGGGAGACACAGAATCTGAAGCAGGCTCCAGGCCCTGAGTTGTCAGCACAGAACCCAAAGCGGGGCTCGAAACCACAAACCGTGAGATCACGACCTGAGCCAAAGTTGGACGCTTAACCGACTGAGCCACCCAGGTGCCTGTGGCTCCCTGCTTTCATTAGCAAAAGGGCTAATGTACTATTTTATGTAAATCAAAATTAAGGAAAATGCCCACTTCGGGAGTGAATATGCCTATAATTGTATGACTACACTGTTTCTGTGCCTGACCTTGAAAATTAGGCTGCTTAACAACTTACACAGATCTTCCAGCCCCTCCCCCTGCCCATCCAGTGTCTGTTGTCTCTTTTAAAACCAGGTTCAAGGCTGCCTTCCCAGAGTGTTTCATGGATTAACTGAGCCCAGCCCAGCACTGTTCCATATATGTACACATCCATTTCTTCCATTTTGCCCTCATTTTTACATGACCCAACTGCACTGATTTTATTTCAAATATGTATTATAATTTAAATCAAGGCTTTAAAAATATGCACTGTAGGGGCGCCTGGGTGGCGCAGTCGGTTAAGCGTCCGACTTCAGCCAGGTCACGATCTCGCGGTCCGGGAGTTCGAGCCCCGCGTCAGGCTCTGGGCTGATGGCTCAGAGCCTGGAGCCTGTTTCTGATTCTGTGTCTCCCTCTCTCTCTGCCCCTCCCCCGTTCATGCTCTGTCTCTCTCTGTCCCAAAAATAAATTAAAAAACGTTGAAAAAAATTAAAAAAAAATATGCACTGTATGTGCATGACAAGCATGTTTTGTCTTTACAATGAGCACTCTGGCTCCCTGAGAATGGAATCCATGCCCACTGGGCTTCCTATCTTAGGCAAATCCACGTGGGGCCAACAACCCAGTAGAGAACAGGTGTTCAGGTGCCTATTAGCAGAAAATGTGAATATATAAGTAAAAATGCACTTTCTTCTCCATTCCTTGTTGACATGTCCAGATTTGGGGAACGCCACAAACGCTTTATTACAAAATTCACTGTTTAACCAGCATTGTAACTTGTTCAACATGTTTATCACATCAAAGCGTTTATTTCCAATAACCTAAAGTAGTAGAAATTCAAGTTTACGTTCAGCCAAAAAGAATCTTGACAGCTACTCAGGCTTTTATTATTAGTTTTTTTAAACGGTTACCGGAGTCTCACCTGTCAATCACGATCTCATCCTTGTCACAGAAAGAGCGTGTAAAACACCCGGATGATCGCCAGACTTACATCCCGGAGAAGCGTAACTGTTGGTTTGGTATTGTCGAAATAATTGCTGATGAATATTTTTATGCCCTTTTCTTTTAAGAAGTGCGCATTTGTCTTCTCTTGTCCCAACTAACTTTGATTATCTCTTGAGGCATATGGTTCAACCCCACGGAAATCAGTCTTGAGTCAGATCTTTGTAGCAAGAGACTTCCTGCCTTTAAAGAGATGCCCCCACCCAATCCACGGCCCCCCTGAGTAACTGCGGCCCTGAAGCGAAAAGAACAATTTGTCTGGCTGGCAGATCACATTTCTATGGACGCCTCGATGCTTGCCAGCAGCGAGGAGCAGAAGTGCCGGGCTCAGGTTGTTTACAAAGGGGTAAACACTGACCGGATGCTGGTGTTCATGGGTTCCCACTCACATGCTACCATTTTGCACCAGCCTTTCCCATTCTCGGTCTCTGCCGTGACCACAGAAAGGCATGCTCCATATTAAACGGGACTTTTTTTAGGATGTATTTTGGAGTTTGTTTTACATCATCAAATGATGAATAGGGACAAGTATAATTGGGCTGCAGGAACATGGTGGGTGCAGGCTGGGCCTTTGTGTTCTCTGTGCTTTCCTCTGTAGGTTAGCAAGTTTTTTTTTTTCCCCCCAGAGACCGGTTCTGACCATGTGGGAGATGATCTGGTGGTTGACTACTCCAGACATGTGTTTACCGTGTGGCCACCAGGAAGGGATACCAAAAGGGACTTCAAAAGTCCCAAAGATGGTTCTAATTAGTGCAGCTCGGATCAGGGGCTTATCTCTAGATTGTTAGGTGTTGTCAATAAACTTCTAGATTTTCCTCCTTATCTACAAAGAACACGAGTCACCACTGTAATCAGTGCCACTTGAATTTAAAACCAATAAAATTGGCCAATAAAATTGGAGGTGACCTGAGATAGGCCAGTGGCCACCCATACTGCCCAAGGCAATGACTCAGTTCCTTCACCACAGTGTGGGCCTTGCCTTCAGGCTTGCAAGGTCAGAAGGTGAATATCAGTACTTAAATAATGTATCTGAACCCCAGATAGTTTCACAAGTAAACCAAGCTCTTAGAGTTTTATGCATAAAAATCATTCAGAGGACTGGAATTAAAATAAAAACTTGGAAAAAAAAAAAAACCACCTTGAAATCATTCATGGGGAGAGACATAACCAAGTCAAGAGCTTCCCATATTTGCTCAACAAATAGGAAGCTAAATATGTCCCCCAAAGGTTGCCTAAGGATCAGAGTCATAAGAGGAACAACTAAGATCATTTAATTGATCTTTTTTTTTAATGTTTTATATATTTTTTCAGTTTTTATTTATTTTGAGATAGAGAGCATAAGCAGTGGAGGGGCAGGGAGAAAGGGAGAGAGACTCCAGGGCTCAAACCCACAAACGACGAGATCATGACCTGAGCAGAAACCAAGAGTTGGATGCTTGAACCGACTGAGCCACCCAGGCGCCCCAAGATTCTCTAATTGATCCCAATGGCTGATACCTAAAGGCTGAGGGGGTTCAGAAGAAATGTCTCCAAAATATGCCCCTTTGGCATGGGGATTATCTTTGATTTACTTATTATTATTATTATTTTTTAAGTTTATTGTCAAGTTAGCTAACATACAGTGTATAGAGTGTGCTCTTGGTTTCTGGGGTAGAGTCCCCGTGATTCATCGCTTACATACACACCCAGTGCTCACCCCAACAAGTGCCCTCCGACATGAGGATTATCTTGAACTAAATTCAGGTAGCCAAAACCCAGCAGATTTAGGAAAATCTCTTTATCTCCACCTCAGCTGCCTAAATTTACACTGGAAAGGGAGCCTATACCAGGAAGAGAACAATTACCAGAAGACATTTATTTTTTGATGTTTATTTATTTTTGAGAGAGAGAGAAACGGAGCACAAGCAGGGAAGGGACAGAGAGAGAGGGAAGCACAGAATCCAAAGCAGGCTCCAGGCTCTGAGCCGTCAGCACAGAGCCCAACATGGGGCTCGAACTCACGAACTGCGAGACCATGACCTGAGCTGAAATCGGACGCTCAACCAACCGAGCCACCCAGGCGCCCCAGAAGACACTTTTTTGAATTCAGCTTTTTATTGAACACGTTACAAAACAGGTTTGGTCAAAAAGAGCAAAGCCCATCTTGCCATCAGACTCCTCAGATTCTTCTTTCTTTGCTTCCACTTTCTTCTCTTCAGCTGGGGTAGCAGTGGTAGAGGGGGCAGGGGCTCCTGCTAGTGCAGCACCAGCTGCTGGGGCAGGTCCCCCAGCCCCGACACTGCAGCTGAGGCTCCCGATGTTGACATCGGCCAGGGCCACTGCAAATAAGCCTAGCCAGAAAGGTTCAACGTCTATACTGGCTGCTCTACTGAGGGCATTGGTCTTCTCTGTGGGGGTCATCTCCCCACCTTGCAGATTAAGGACGGAGTGCAGGCAAGTAAGCATGGCCTCAGCTTCCTCGGAGGGACCGATCACTTTAGTGCCAGCTGAGGAAAGGGGCTAGAAGATCCCTTCTTACCTAAGAAACTTCCCTGGATAACAGGGCAAGCTTTGTTCTCCAAACGTCTCTCCCCTTCCCGTGAATAGCCTTCCTTCCCTTTGTATCCCCAGACCCCTACCAGCCTCTTTAGCTAGGATGTTACAGAAGCCTGTTACCTGGCTGTCCTTCAGGTGTCACAGGTTTGAGGCTCCTGGATGTGCAGAATTACACTAGTTTTGTCTCCTGTTAATCCTGTGCAATCTCCATTTGGTTGTTTGACCAGCCAAATAACCTAGTGGGGAGGAAGGGAAAATTCTTCTGTCCTGACACAGCAAATATATACTCTCCGCGGAGACAATGCCGATTCCAGACACTGTAAATCCCTCCTTTTCAGAAACTTTGTCATCTCCCCTCTGAAAATATTCCTTTTCCAGAGGTAGAATATTCTCATTACTTAAGTATACAATTTCTTGCTTATAATTACTATTTTCTCCTCCTCCTCAGAATTTCTAACTAGAATTTCTCCCTAGATTCCACTTAGACCCGGATTGGATTTAGGGTATTCAGATAATATCACATAATTTCTACAGATCTTCCTTTCATTTCTGCATTTCCTCATTTCATTCCTGGAGGTGTGACTTTTCATGTTCAGGGCACCATGTACCTTCTAGACTATTCAAGGAACATATACACAAACTAAAGCTATTTTAAAAATAAAGAGAGTCTTCGTGACGACTAACTCACAAATGCAAAGTTCCTTTCCATCTTTATAAGCACATAAAGGAATATTTTTTTATTTCAAGCCATCTGCTATGTTACCCCAATTGTCAAAACAGCCAGCAACTCAGTAACATTAACAGATACTGGCTTCTTAACTTCATAATAAATCTTACTTTTGTTAATCTGATTACTGTCATTACCAGAAGTTTAAATCTTAAAAGCAAAGAAATATGAAAAAAGTGACGTTACATGCATTAAAGGAGTATTTTCTTGTAAAAAAAAAAAAAGTGTTCAAACTAGAAAGCAGGGAATAAAAATATGACAAAAAGGCTATCGCTTAAGGGAGAGATAAATGGCCATCAGAGTTCCCAAATGTAGATGAGAAAATTCCTATTTTAGAGTTCTAGGTTGGTATACCCAGCCCCTCCCTCCTTCAAGACCAATAGCAATTTCCTCACAAAGTAGCAAATCTCCATGTGTGTTAATGGACAGTTTAATGTTAACTGATGGGCTACATCACAGGATATTTCTAACAGAAATGAAATAAATATCCCATAATAAATGAACACCTGTTACATCCATAGTGTGTGCCCAGCACCATGCTAGAGACCTGGTTTTCTACCTTGATTATATTCTCAGTTATGGAGTGACTGGAGACTGAAACAAAGGCACACTCTGACTCTTTTCCTTTAGAGCGTGTTCTTTCCTCAACAAGGCATAGCTTCCCCTTTCTCTCTCTATCCAAACTTCTTCCATTTTGTTTCGTTTTCTTTTCTTTTGTGTTTTTACAGAGAAAGCACACCCACTGGGGCACGAGCAGGGGAGAGGAGCAGAGGGACAGACAGAAGCTTAGGCAGGCTCCATTGGCGGAACCCTGGGTAGGGCTCAATCCCATGACCCTGGGATCCTGACAAGAGTCGGACACTCAGTCGACTGAGCCACCCGGACTCTCCAAAACTCCACCCATTCTTAATAATTCACTTCATCTGGGCTGCACAGTACAAACCACGGTCATTTATAAGACTTGGCTTCCCTGCTAAGTAGGCATTATCTCCTCTGTTGGGAGAAGTACCTTGTTATCTAGTGAATGGCAGAAGTTCTGGAATACAGGCTTCCCAAATGGAAAGCCTCACCACCGGACCTTTGCGGCCTCCTTCCAGCCCAGGGGTTTGGCAGACGTTTTCTATGAAGGGCCACATGGTAACTAGTCTCAGCTTTCCCAACCACACAGTCTCCATCTCAACTCCAACCTTGCAGTGAAAGCAAGCAGACACTGGAAACCAAGCAAACCCAGTGGGCGTGGCTAGGTTCCAGAGAATACTTAATAAGGACAGGTAAACGGGACTAGGCCCGTGGGGTGTGGTTTGTCTATCCAGTGTTTCTTAGACGGTGATCCATCAGCATTTGTTGCAAACACGAGTCTCAGGCCCTGCCCCAGACCTACCAGATTAGACTCTGGGCCTGGATGGAGCCAGCACTGTGTGCTCACCAGGCCTCCAGGAGATTCTGGTGCATGCTAAAGTTTGAGCACCACTGCTAATCTTCCTGACTACCCACATAGGACTCTCCTATCACGTAAAGTATGAGTAACTAAGGTGATGGGTACGTCCTACTTCACCAGAAAGTGTCCCTTCCCAGCTCCCCCCACCACACCCCACATCATGATTTCTCTCCTCTGGACTTCCTGCCCCAGTATCCCAGGGCCCAGCCCTGGTTCTCAGTTGCCATCACTGCTATCTTGCTGTGCTAGTCCCACCCTCCACTGTCCTACCAGCTAGGACTCAGCGACCTTCTCGAACTCTGCAGCTCTAGCATATGCTCACCAGCCACCATTGCCAAAGCACCTCTACTCTTGAGCACTCCCAGACCAGCAAGGAACAAGGAAGTTTCCAGTGCCTGCCAGCCAAATGCTGCCCTGGACAACCAGCCCTCTACCTGACCGTCTCCCCTCTGACACCCCATCTCCAGGTCCTGACCCCGGAGCAAGGGGCAATTCTTTGAAGCTTCTTCCAGAGAAGAAAGCACCCCCCCCCCCCGCTCCCCGCTTCTCACATTCACGTTTTATAACGCTCTGTGCAACGGCCACTTCCGTCTTTACTGGGTATTTTATACTACAGCCGAAATGGAGGGCTGGCTGTGACTGCGGAGCTTGCTGCGGAGAGGCAAGCCACACATTGTTTCCTCTCCTCACAACCTGACAAAAACTGTTACAAAAACTTCGTGGGTGGGGCCCCTGGGGGGCTCCCATCATGATCTCATGGTCTCACAGTTCGTGAGAGTTCAAGCCCCGAGTCGGGCTCTGTGCTGACAGCTCAGAGCCCACAGCCTGCTTTGGATTCTGTGTCTCCCTCTCTCTCTGCCCCTCCCCTGCTTGCACTCTATCTTTCTCTGTCTCTGTCTCAAAAACAAATAAACTAAAAAAAAAAAATACAATTAAAAAAAAAGAACAACTTAATGGGCATTTGAACCCCACCTAAAAACGTGTTCTAGTGTCATTGAAAAAGTGAACTTTCAGGGTTTTAACTGGGCTTTGGGTGGGTGGAGGGTCATGTAAGAAATGACACTGGTCTTTTTGGATCATCTGTTTAAATTATAATCAGTTCTTACATAGAAAATATTTAGGATTTTCTAAAATGTTCACAAAACAAAAAATTTACTAGCCAATGAACCAATTTATTTTTAGTAGCAAAAATGCCTTATTATTATTTTTTTAGGTTTGATCACTATGACTGACTATATTCATGGAGTTTTGCTGAATTTTTATGGATGATTCGTACTTAGTTATTCCCCTAAAGCTGAATAAGTTTGGTGATACAAGCACCCATACATACCAAATACCATGCCTTTTATCATGCTAGACACACTTAATAAATAATATAAATATATTTAGCAAATTATATTGCACTGTTGATAACTAAGGGAAACATCATATTTGCATCTTATTTTCACTAATTTTGAAAATGGATAAAACAATTGTGTCTTACACTATTTTAATCTTTATTGCTTAAATTTTTTTTTTCAACGTTTATTTATTTTTGGGACAGAGAGAGACAGAGCATGAATGGGGGAGGG
>NW_024412376.1:159086400-159151998 GCF_014898765.1 Herpailurus yagouaroundi
GACGAGGGACTCGAACTCACAAGCCCTGAATTGTGTCCTGAGCCGAAGTCTGGCATTTAACCGACTGAGCCACCCACGCGCCTGTCTCTAGAGACATTTTATAACAGGACAAACAGCTTCCCTTGGATAATTTAGGAATTGCTCTTCTTAGACTAACATCTGTAACTTCTCTGCTAGCTATGTTATTTATTATTTTTTTTTTTAATGTTTATTTGAGAAAGTAACAGAGCATGAGCTGGGGAAGGGCAGAGAGAGAGGGAGAGAGGGAATCCCAAGCAGGCTCCACGCTGTCAGCACAGAGCCCGACATAGGGCTCGAACTCACAAACTATGAGATCATGACCTGAGCCGAAATCAAGAGTCAGATGTTCAACCAACGGAACCACCCAGATGCCCCATTAATTAAAATATTCTCTTACTGAGTAAAGTTACATATCACGTGAGTATGTCATTTTCAAGCTTCCTTAAGGAAAGATACCACAGTAGTTGTCCAGCTATTGTTGTAGAGAGGGACCAGCCCCTATACATACAATTTCAAACAGTTTTTCCTACAAAGACTTTGAGAAATATTCAATTGACCATTAGCCTGAACCGTCTACAATTCCCATTTTTGTAGGACAAAAATACGGCAATTTCAAATGGTTCAACTTAATAATTGATCTTCGGACTCAGTGGTATTTTTTTTAATGTTTATTTATTTTGAGAGATTGCGAGTGGGAGGGGGCAGAGAGAGAGAGAATCCCAGGCAGGCTTCATGCTCAGCGCAGAGCCCGACGTGGGGCTCGATCTCACGACCGTGACATCATGACCTGAGCCCAAATCAAGAGTCAGAAGCTTAACCCACTGAGCCACCCAGGCACCTCTCAGTAGTGTTCTTTTTATGCATTCATTTGAACAACAGAATCTAAAATGCTAGATAGCTCTAAATAATGATCTTAACTGAACAGAATTTGAAAGGAAAAGGAAGTAGCTTTAATCAGGAAAATACTACCTACTGGCATTTCGGCTTTGCCCTTGAGTCCAGCGCTGTAGCATCTCCCTCTGGTGAGGCTGCTGTGACCACACCATACTAGAGTGGGCCCACTAAGAGCAGTGTGTTCATTAGGATGGCCCCCACTTTGATTTAAGATCAGAGCTGACCTCGCGGGAGACTAGACTGAAATAGACGAGGGCCTGGAATAGAGGCAGAGAAACATCGGCTGCAGCAGTGATGTTAGGGTGAGTGGGTTTTATTTTTTATGCTGTGCCTTTGTAGTGTGCCTGAAAACATTTTTAAGATTGCTTGTCCTTGTTTCTTTTACACCTGCTACATGTTAAAGGCACCTCTAAGATGTAACGATGTGTGCAGGATTTGCATTTTTTTTTTTATCTTAGAACTTTAAAAAGCAGGTTACCTACTTTGTCCGGTGTTGACTCATTTTTCTCTATGGCCCACATAAGTAGAATTATAGTATCACAAGGCTGCAAGGTACCTCAGGAAATGGAAATCAAATCCATCCTCCACTCAGAAAGAGCTGCACTCAAAAATAGCATTGTCAAGTGTAAGGAGAGATGGCTCCCCCGTTCTGCGGAGAGAGCCGAGGCCTAGAAGCTGGAAGAGACAGCCCCCGGCTCATCCAATACTGTCCAGAAACGTTGGCTCCTCAGGTGGTTGGTTTTGTTTTGTTTTGTTTTAGCAAGAAACGAGGTGTAAGTGCGTTTCTTAAAACAAATCCACATCCTCTTATTTTACTCACGCTTTTGTGATTTTCTGCACATTTCAGTCTGTGTCGCCCCCTTTGCTCCTCCTGTCTCTTGCATGTATTTCTCTCAGCGCTTTCCTCCTCTTTGCTTCTATGGAAATCAAGGCTCAGTGGAAGCGTCTTCTCTTTGTGAAGCATTCCCAGATCACCTTAAGCATATTTAATACTTCCCTATTCCCCTCTTTCCTAGAGTAGACGGTGTCTTATAGTGCCTGCCCTCTGGTATTTTAATCGTGTCTGTCTCTCCCGCCAGACCAGAAACCAGGTCTGATTTATAACAGACCGATCCCCAGCACGGTGCCTGTTATGGAGAAGACACTCGTAACCTGATTGTTGAATGAATAAATCATCAGTTTTTACAGCAGGAAGATAATGTAATAAAAAGAAAACGAGAAGTCTTAAGTTTTTCTTTATTTTTCTGAAGTTTGCTTTCTTTTCTTTGTTTTATAAGCTTGTTGAAATTACACTCTGTGTATGTTCTTCAGTTTTCCTGGAGATTCTCATATTTCTAAAAGGCTTACATTTTTCTGCTAAAAAAAAAAATTTGTGGAGTCCATAGATTTATACCCAGAACTCAGCTTTAGTGATCATTTATTCCCATATGCCCTGGCCAGGGTTGGGGTAAGGTAAGCATCACCTGGAAGTGTGGGCTCTAGATAATGTATTGTGTCTAGTTCTTTTTTTTTTTTTAACGTTTATTTTTTTATTATTGAGAGACAGAGCATGAGCATGGGAGGGGCAGAGAGAGGAGGAGACACAGAATCTGAAGGAGGCTCCCTGCTCTGAGCTGTCAGCACAGAGCCCGACGTGGGGCTGGAACTCACAAACCCAGTGAGATCATGACCTGCGCTGAAGTCAGACGTTTAACCAACTGAGCCACCCAGGCGCCCCGTATTGTGTCTAGTTGTAAAGGTGTTTTGTTTCTTGTTTTGCCTGCTTTAGCGTTTCCACTGGCGACACCGCTGGTAGAAAGTATACAGACTTTCTTGCAGTGTGATCGACCTAAATGCTGCCTGGTGTGAAACTGACTCCCCATTGCCTATTCTTTCCATATATTGAGATGAGTGGATTGGGTAATTTCAGGTTGAACATATATGTGACAGGTACAGTTTTATTTAAAAGCAGTTAATGTAAATCATATGAAATTGTGTTTTACCTTTCTGTAAAACTTATTTTGTGTTTCAGATCAGGAATGTTGGAGTCTGGTATTGACCGAATTATTTCTCAGGTTGTGGATCCAAAGATCAACCACACGTTCAGACCTCAGGTGGAGAAAGCTGTGCATGAGTTTTTGGCCACCCTAAACCACAAAGAGGAAGCAAGTGGCAGCACAGCCCCTGATGATGAGAAACCAGACTCTTCCGTCATTACACAAGGTGCTTTGCTTTTACTCTTGGTCAGTTCCTTTGCTTTGCTTCTTGAACTGGGTATCAAGCTAGGGATATAATTATCAATTTTGTTCCTTGGCTACTCTAGTGAAATTGTATTTATTTCAAATATCACATTCCTCAACTGATAGAACATTTCTTTTTGAGATTAATGCAAAATGGTAGACATTTTCCTGACGTGTTGGCTGTGTGTATGTGTGTGTGTTTCAACTGAGGGAATAATTAATATAACCGAAGAGAATTAGACTATTCTCAGGTTTGCATGGTGCCTTTCCTATGACACAGTGTTAGAACAGTAGAGGATTTAGAATGTTCTCGGTGTTAGCATTGGTATCCGAAAGTCTAAAAGAATATGAATGGTCTGGGGGCGCCTGGGTGGCTCAGTCGGTTAAGCATCCGACTTCGGCTCAGGTCATGATCTCACGGTCCGTGAGTTTGAGCCCCGCGTCGGGCTCTGTGCGGATAGCTCAGAGCCTGGAGCCTGTTTCAGATTCTGTGTCTCCCTCTTTCTCTGACCCTCCCCTGTTCATGCTCTCTCTCTCTCTTGGTCTCAAAAATAAATAAATGTTAAAAAAAAATTAAAAAAAAAAGAATATGAATGGTCTGCACAGCATACGTGTCTTATAAAGATGAGAGCGTCTTGTAGCATCGATTCATCAGAGGGGCTTACCTTCTGCATAAGTTTTTTCTAATGCTCATCTTTCCCTCAAAGGTGTCCCAGTGCCTGGACCCAGCGCTAATGTAGCCAATGACGCCATGTCAATCTTGGAAACCATAACTTCTCTTAACCAAGAAGCTAGTGCAGCCAGAGCTTCAACAGAAACATCAAACACCAAGACCAGTGAGAGAGTGTCCAAAAAACTCCCATCTCAGCCCAGCACTGACACTAGTACTGAGAAAGAGAGAACTTCAGAGGACATGGCTGACAAAGAAAAGTCTACACCCGACTCTGCAGGGGAAGGACAGGAAACAGCCCCCAAGTCTGAAGAATTAAATGATCTCCCTTGTCCAGTTGAGGAAATTAAAAATCATACAAAAGAGAGTAATAGTTCAATTCTGCTAAATAAGGATGCTCAACAGGAAAGCATTGACCAAAAAAATAAATCAACGGACAAAGGTGAAAAGAAACCAGAGAGTAATGACAAAGGAGAAAGGAAGAAAGAAAAGAAGGAAAAGACTGAAAAGAAGTTTGACCACCCAAAAAGGAGTGAGGACCTACAAAAAGCGAAAGAAGAAAAGCAAGCAAAGGAAAAAGAAGTAGAGTGTTCAAAACTCCCGTCAGAAAAGAATAGTAATAAAGCTAAAACCATTGAAGGGACAAAAGAAGGTATATAAAAACTTGCAAAAATCTACAGTTTACAGATCAAAGACTGTCAGTTGTGGGGGGGGGGGTCAAATTTTTTTGACCTGTATTTAATGCAGAGTATTTTAAACGTAATTTAGGAATTGGGTGCTGAGTTTGTTCTTATAACATGACTTATCTTTGTGTTTTATTTCCTCGTTGAAGATTGCTCTTTGATAGATTCTGATGTGGATGGACTTACAGACATCACAGTTAGCTCTGTCCATACCAGTGACCTTTCATCTTTTGAAGAAGACACCGAGGAGGAAGTTGTAATGTCTGATAGCATGGAAGAAGGAGAGATTACGTCAGACGGTAAAGCATTTTACTTAATAACGCCTCTGGGAAGCTTCCTGGCGAGCATTGTTTGTATATTCACATGGCTATATCGTGAAAGACAGTGTGGTATACTGGCAAGAGCATGGGACTTTGTAGTTGGAAGATGTATTTCTGAGTCCCAGCTCCAAGGTTGTCTGTCTGAGCAAGCTTGGTAAGTTACTCCACAAGCCTTGGTTCTCCATCCTTGAACTCCATCCCGCAGGTTTATTAGAAGATGTAGAGGAGACAGTGTATATGACGGTGCTGTGGGTGTGGGTGTCTGTGGGTTTGTATGGGCGTTGTTGGGGGAGCACAGTCCCCAAGGCTGCTCACTTCTGACACCATTTGCAAAGTTGAGGTCTCCAAGCCTACCCTTAGGTTTGACGATTCTCCAGGAGGACTCCTAGAACTCACTGAAAGCTTTACAGTTCATGGTTGTGGTTTATTACAGTGAAGGGACACACATTCAGATCAGCCAAGGGAAGAGGCACACAGGCCAGAGTCCACAGAGCTTCCGGAAGCCCTTTCCCTGCGGGGTCACAGAGAGCATTACCTTCCTGGCATTGATGTCAGAAATATGTATATGGCTAATCGCCAACCAGGGAAGCTCACAGAAACCTTGATGTCCAAAATTTCTACTGGGACTCCATCATGGAGACATAACATCAGATCTTAATCTCCAGCCCCTCCAGAGGTCAAGCTGATATGCCATGGCCCAAAGCTACTGACCCAGATCATACCATGAGTTGATTTAGCTTGACCCAAGACCCCCAGGCAGACAAACACTTGTGTCAGACATGATATTCCACAGACTTAGAGATTACCTCCCAGAAGCTACGGGCAAGACCATACTTCTCTGTAGAGTTTGTTTTTCACCCAGCCCTTACTAAGCACTTACTGTGTTCCAGGCACTGTGTACTATTCTGTGTCCTAGCTCCTGTAATCCTCAACAATCCTGAGAAGTAGGTCCAGGTGAGGAAAGAGAGTCACCAAGAGAAGGTGTCCTGCCTAGGGTCACGCAGCTATTGAGCTCCGGTGTCAGTTTCAACCCTGGTCTGGGCTTCTGACCAACACTTTGTGCTACTCTGTATCACGTGATTAAGTTCTGCTTACGACCTTTGTTAAAAATCAAATATTATTTGCAACTACTTGTAAGCAGCATTTTGTAAATTTGCCATGGGCTTTTGGATAGGACACCTAGAGAGAAAATCCTAGAGGAGAAAAAGTAGAAGCTTTTAGTTCCACCTTTTAATTTCAGTCCATCCCAGTTTGCATCCTTAGTATCCCCCTAAAACCGAAATGACCAGCCCAGAAAACAACATCAGGTATGCTTTTCATACCTCATTGTGAGGTCAGTTCCCTAGGCCCTGTGTATGATGGATATCACTCATCCTGTGTGTACCCCACTTTCTGAAGCCTGACTAAAATTCTCATTCTAGGTGCTTTTGTGGGGCTTTCCACGTTTTTTCCTGGACAGGACTAGGTTTTATATGTCTGAGATCCAAGAAGTAAGAAGGTGACTGGTTGGAGAGTACTAAGTGGTAGAAATGAAGACCTTGTTTACAGGTTTTCTACTTCACTTGCTGTGTGGTGGGAAACATACCCACCTTCCTAGGGTAGAGGGCTTTTAGTACATACTTGGTGTGGGCCAATTATTGACTCTTGCCTCTTGCGTAGTGGGAGACTCTCAGGTGGTCATTAAAATCTCAAAATTAAAAAAAAATCTCAAGCCTACTTTAAAGTGTGGGTTCAAGTGAACTTGTTCAGTTTTACAGTGGCAAAGCCACGTCCGTACCAAGTCTACTGACGTACTAATGAGAATTAAGTATTTGTCAGGGAACCCTGAATGGTGACAGGGTCTAATTTTTTTTTGCCTTCTTTATGTGTGAGAAGCTCGTTGGAAGAAGTAAATTTCGATATGGATGGGATGATAGCCTTTAAAAATGTTTATTTCTGATTTTTTTGCATCCTGATATTTTCCATTGGGCTGACAAACGCACTTGAACTATATTGATAACTGCTTTTGTTGCTTGATGTTGATCAAGCATGGTGTCGACTTCATTGGTAATTCACAGAGGCACTCCTCTTTCTTTTGGCTTTCTTCCAGATGAGGAGAAGAACAAGCAGAACAAAACAAAAACTCAAAACAGCGACCCCAGTGAAGGAAAAGCAAAAAGCGTGCGGCACGCTTATGTTCACAAACCATATCTTTACTCAAAGTATTATAGCGACTCTGATGATGAACTTACCGTAGAACAACGACGCCAGTCTATTGTAAGTCAGATTCGATCTGTCGCTATTTTAACCTGTCACATCAGGTTGACAAACCTGGCTAGTCTGTGTGCAAGGTCTGGGCAGCAGACAGAACCATGACATGGAGGTTCTGTCTTCAGCAGCCTGTCATTTAGGCAGAACAGACATAAACGTGTGACGTAGGTGTTTGTGTCATTATGCTTAATAGTGAAAACCGGGCAACAAGTGTTTCACAGTATAGAAATGTTTGAATCAAGTGTGGATCCAGCCCATACAAAGATAGGATGTGCAGCCATTAACATAAGATTCAGAGGAAAGTGCAGGTGGGTGGTTGAGTTGGTTAAGTGTCAGACTTCAGCTCGGGTCACGATCTCGCTGCTTGTGGGTTCGAGCCCTATGTCAGGCTTTGTGCTTGGAGTCTGGAGCTTGCTTCACGTTCTGTCTCTGTCTCTCTCTGCCCCTCCCTCGCTCATGCGCTCGCTCTCTCTTTTAGAAGTAAATAAACATTAAAAATTTTTATTTCAAAAAGAGAGAAGTGCAGTCTACAAATGTCCTAGGTACAAGATGTGTCATTGGATTAACAGCTTCTTAGAGAAAAAAATTTGCTACCTTATCATAGGTGTACGTCATTTGTAAGATGACTTACGGTTTTAGAAACATTAAAATATGGAGCTGCACATCTTAGAGCGAGGAAATGCTGTTACCTACGATGGTCATTTGAAGGAGGTGGAAATGCTGATAGTTGCTTATCTCTGAGAAGTTTGCTTCATCAGAGGTTATACCAATGCTTAGGGTTTTTGGCCCTCTGAGACTTGGAGTTCTGGCTGGAAAAGGGTGGGGGGCGTACCCCACGATGACCAGATTCTTGTTTTTTTATTTTATTTAATTTCTTTTTTTTTTTTTTTTTTTTATACTTGACAGAGAGAAAGACACATCATGAGCGAGGGAGGGGCAGAATGAGAGAGAGAGACACAGAATCCGAAGCAGGCTCCAGGCTCTGAGCTGTCCACACAGAGCCCGATGTGGGGCTCAAACCCAAAAGCCATGAGATCATGACCTGAGCCAAAGTCGGATGCTCAGCCGACTGAGCCACCCAGGCGCCCCTTGTTTTTTTAACATAGGATAGCAGAAAGTCCCATGTCCAAAACCTGGGTCCCAAGAGCATAACCCACAAGTCATATTTGTTGTAGAACTAGCCTGTCTCTTGAGTCTGCACTTCAGTTTCTCTTTTAAGAATAATTTAAAAATTTGAGGTGCCCGGGTGGCTCAGTCAGTTAAGCGTCTTACGTCGGCTCAGGTCGTGATCTTGCAGTTTTTGAGTTAAAGCCCCGCGTCGGACTCTATGCTCACAGCTCAGAGCCTGGAGCCTGCTTTGGATTCTGTGACTCCCTCTCCCTCTGCCTCTTCCCTGCTCACTGTCTCTCAAAAAGTAAATGAATGCTTAAAAAAAATTTTTTTTAAGAATAATTTAAAAATTATTGTACACAGGAGATTTGCCTGTGTACATATGATGTACATTGGTGTTCATATATATTTTCACAGCCAGCCTTTTCATTGAAGTAACTGGTTTATTAAACCACCATTTCCCAAAATGATACCTTTCCTATTCCTTAAACTAATGGCAATCTGAAAGAGTAATGGAAAATTTTCTGATCTGTCTCTTCTGGTAGCTTCCAAATTATATAATGTGTATGCACCTTTGCAAAGCCCATTATTTTGTAAGAATATTTGAAGGGTAAACATACTTGTTTTCATTGTTTTTGCTTTTGCCTAATAGTTGGTCAGGATAATTGTGAACATTTTGTGGTTTTAGGCTAAAGAAAAAGAAGAGAGGCTTTTAAGAAGGCAAATTAATAGAGAGAAACTTGAAGAAAAACGAAAGCAGAAGGCAGAAAAGACAAAGTCTTCAAAAGCTAAGAGTCAAGGTATAGGAGGTGTTAACTTTAATATTTTAAATTATCTTGTATACTCCATTATTTTCTAGATATTCATATTACTTATGAGATGATATAAAATGATCTAAATTGCATCTCAATAAAGCTGTTGTATTAAAACAAGTATTCTTAAATATGGAAGGTGTTTTGTTTTTTTTTTTATTCTGATGTATCACTTTTTAAATTCTATTGCTGTATCTAAGTTATACATTCTGTCAGGTACCAGCTTATACAGCTCTCATTAGCAATTTATTTTCCAGCCATTTTGGAATGAATTATCACTGGAGAATGGATTGTTTGCATGTGAGTAATCAAGCCTTGCTGGTGATATTAGTGGAATTAATCTGTGCTTTTTTGTTTACTAAAGTGTCAGACATTTATCTGGAATATTTCATTGAACAAAATTGAACTTTCTCTGGGCACTGATCCTTTGTAGCATACAAAAAAAAAAAAAATACACACACATAAGCATTTGAAATAAAAAAGCTAAGACTTGTCCATCTAAAATATTACTTTTCTTCTAGTACAACTTAAGGATATTAAAGCCATTCAGCACTTTTACATTGATCAGAAATTCTCAATGAAAAATAAATATTACACTGTTTATAAATTCCATTCTAAAGTACAGCTTATTGATATTGCTTCTTTCCTAGGCAAAAATAGTGTGGACTTAGAAGAATCATCAACAAAGACTTTGGAACTGAAAACCCCCAGAATTAAAGAAGTCCTTAAAGAGCGGAAAGTATTAGAGAAAAAGGTAGCCTTAAGCAAAAGAAGAAAGAAAGATTCAAGGTACATGTTCTATCTGGCAGTGCTCCCATTATAACTTTCCCCTGCCATACTTTCAGAAGGGAGGCATTGGCAGTGACAGTAAAGAACCTTACCTTGAAAGTGTGTGTTATTGTTGCACATTATGAGAACCATGGGGGTTCAGAACTCTTTATATCCTCATTCCTTGTGTTAGTATCTCTACTGTAAAGTCGTGTGTTTTAATGTTTTTGGGAGAGGGGGGCCCGGAACTTTTTCATAATCTGATGGCAGTTTCGGATCTCCCCAGAAAAATGCATGTGTATAAACACACAGTTGTTTTGAGAATTTCAGAGTTTATGGACCCTCTAGAATACTCAGGAAGTATCCCTACAGTGCCACTTAACCACTTATTTATAGTGACTGCATCCATTTTCTAGTCTTGCTAGGCATTCCCTTCAACAGTGTCTCATGCTTCTCCCCGTAAACCAGAGGGCTGAACCAAATGCTTATCTGTCATTGCACTGTCATAGTGAATTCTATAAGAATTAGAAAGCCAAAGAGACTCTGAAAGTGGCCTGAAGCCCCATGAGCCATAGCTACAGTCAAGTTGCATTATGTACATTTGTCACAGACTTGGATTTAGCTGAACCAGTAATTAATCTTACTGAGAAATTCTTATATTTTATTCAAATTAAGCTCATATATGACTTTTTCTTCCCACTTAGGAATGTTGAAGAGAATTCTAAAAAGAAACAGCAATGTGAAGAAGATTCCAAAGAAACTCTCAAGACAAGTGAGGTATGTCTGAATTAATAAAACCCATTTTAAATGTGCTTTTGTTAGATAAAGGCCATTCAGTCCTTCGGAGTAAAACTTGGAATGCAATTTGATCTTTTCCCAGTTAGAAAAAAAATATATCACCTTCAGCATTCTTGAACCCCCATCTTATTATGACCTGAATTCCTCATTTTGACCAAGTTGATTCATGTGATCTTTTATCCAAGTAATAGCTACTTTTCTACTTTCCTTTCCCTCATTCCCCAGCCCCCCACCCTCTTTTGTTATATTAGCAATAGCAAAATTGCCCGTAATGATAATGGAAAAGAAAGAGGGTAGCTAAAATCCCTTCTCCAGGGCAGATTATTCACTTCATTCTCCTACATTCCTCCACAAATGTACATAATTTTGTAGAGTGGGTGTAATCTTGCAAAATGATTTTAACATTCCCTCTTGCTCATTTCATGTTACCTTGTAAGTTTCTAGTTATTATATTTAATGACTGCATAGGGTTGTATTGAATAGATAGACCGTAACTTAAGCATTCCCTTATAGTTGAGCACTTAGATTACTTCCAAGATCCGACCAATGTAAGTACTGAAAGTATGTTTAATGAATACATTTTTTCCCCCTGTTTGGATTATTTTCTTGGGATAAACTTTTGCTTTCACTGGATTCAAATCCTTATTTACTCTGCCATATTTATAATTCTATAGCCAAACTATCTTTTTTTTTTTTTTTTTTTTTTTTGAGCAGACTCCACGCCCAACCTAGGGCTCAAACTCACGACCCTGAGATCAGGAGTTTCACGCTCTACTGTCTGAGCCAGCCAAGCACCCCTATACCGAAACTATCTTCACATTTCCAAGGGAAAACTAATAATTTAGTGATTATTTATTCATAGCCAGTTAATAATCTTGATTTCTTTATTCAGAAATTAGAGGCATATTTATAAGTATATCCTGATGTTTTAATGGCATACTTTAAAATATTTAACTTCATTTTGTGATAAATTTCTTTTAAAAATGACTTCATAAAACTTTGTTCATATAAACTGGTTGAAGCTTACTGTAAAATTAGGCAATAAAATCCTTGTTCTTTCTTTGAGGAATTTCACTTTAAAGTGTTTTTTTAAGATCTTTCTGTGTCCTACTCCTGAATCTGTAGAAGTGCATTAATCTTTGTGTTAAATTGTAAGAAGTTGCAGTGATAAACTAACCCAGAGACACAGATCTTCTGAGAACTTCAGCTCATTATTTGAATGAGAAATTATAGGTAGTGGTCAATGAGACTGTAGTATGTGTGGTCTGCGTTCACTGACTAACATTAATAATGTACTCGGTGCCATACTGTGGGACAGGGAGGAAGGGTCGGATGCTCTGGTCCATCATTGTCTTCCTTCGGATACATAAACGTACACGTGCTTGATATGTGATAAGGTTACTGTTACAGTGAGGTTCTGTGTGCATTTGAAACTTCCTAACTAGAATGTCCTTTAAGGAGCCTGAATTCATGAGGTTTCCACAAATCATTCAGGCTCCTAAATTAAAATGTAAGAAACCTTCATTTCAGTATAGAATTTTTAAATTGTCTTCATCATGTTGTGGAACTGAAAAGAACATTGAGCTCTCATTCATGCAGCTTATGTTTATTAGTGGCTGCTGGGTGTTAGTGAGCTTTAATGGTTTGGAGTTCAAGGAGGCCTCCCAAATGCAGGGACAGGTCTCAGGAGAGATAGCTGGTCTCTGCACAGATCTCTGCGGTGCAGTGGGAAGAGCCCTAGACTGCGAACGAATTCATCTGAAGTCGTTGGCCTGGGGACAAGGTCATCAATTCCCACTGAGCTTCGGTTTCCCGATGCACCAAGTGGGGTCACCAGTACCTACCACAGGCTGCTGGCGAGCTTAAGTGACATGTACACGTGACGGCAGTCAGCATATCGGGGGTACCCAAATGCTAAGTTTGATTTTAGTATTGCTCATATTTTACCTTTTTTTTTTTTTTTTTTAACAGCATGGCGAAAAGGAAAAAGTGTCCTCTTCAAAGGACCTGAAGCATGTTCACGCAAAAAGCGAACCAAGTAAACCTGCCCGGAGACTTTCCGAGTCGTTGCATTCAGCTGATGAAAACAAAAATGAATCCAAGATAGAGAGAGAACACAGAAGACGCACATCCACCCCCGTCGTGGAGGAAGGGGCACAGGAAGAGGCTGACGCAAGAGATGGGAAGAGGCAGGCAGAACGGTCAGAGGTTGGCACCGAAGAGCCCCAGAAACAGAAGAGCACACTTAAAAATGAAAAGCATCTAAAGAAAGATGATTCTGAAACACCACATGTGAAAAGCCTACCTAAGAAAGAGGCAAAGTCCTCAAAGGACAAACCTGAAAAAGAGAAGACTCTGTCAGAAGACAAAGTGTCTATGAAACATAAATATAAAGGTGACAGTCTGCATAAAATGAGTGAGGAGACGGAGCTTCACTCTTCTGAGAAAAGCTTAAAAGTGGATGAAAATACTCAAAAGCAAAGTCAGCAACCAAAACTGTCTTCGGATGATAAAACTGAACGAAAAAGTAAACATAAGAATGAGAGGAAATTATCAATTTTAGGCAAAGATGGGAAGCCAGTTTCTGAATATATTATAAAAACAGATGAGAATGTTCGTAAAGAAAACAAAAAAGAGAGACATGTTTCAGCCGAGAAAACTAAGGCAGAACACAAATCAAGAAGATCAAGTGATTCTAAAGTTCAGAAAGATTGTCTGAGTTCAAAGCAACACGGAATCCCATTGCAGAGAAGAAGTGACAGTTATTCAGAGGACAAGTGTGATATGGACCCAACTAATGTGGATAGTAATTCGAAACCAGAAGAGATGGTTCACAAGGAGAAGCGAAGAACAAAGAGCCTACTGGAAGAGAAGCTTTTGTTAAAGTCGAAACCAAAAAGTCAAGGCAAGCAGTTAAAAGTAGTTGAACCGGAATTACAAGAAAGTGTCGCGAAACAAGTGACCACTCCAAAACCAGATAAGGAGAAGAACGCAGAAGAGATCAACCCAGATAGACAGCGAAAGTCTAAAGTTGAAGACAAACCTTCTGAGGAAACTGGTGTAGAAGCTGTATCGGACAGTGCCGCTTCTTCACACGGGGTACAGAAGGACTCTTCGAGTCACAGAGCCAAGTTACCGTTAGCAAAGGAGAAATATAAGGCTGAAAAAGATTCAGGCCCCTCCAGACCTGAGAGGAAGTTATCAGATGGGCACAAAAGCAGAAGCTTAAAGCATAGCAGTAAGGAAGTGAGAAAAAGGGAAGAAAATAAATCAGATGACAAAGATGGTAAAGAAGTTGACAGTAATCACGACAAGGCCAGAGGGAATAGTTCGGTTATAGAAAAGAAATTGAGTAGGAAGTTGTGTGAAAACCGAAGAGGAAGCTTATCCCAAGAAATGACCAAAGGAGAAGAAAGATCAGCAAACACCTTGGGCACCACCAGTAGTTCCTCCATTCAGAGACCAAAAAGGAGTGGTGATACCACATCAATGCTTGAACAAGAGCCAATGGAAATTGAGTCCGAGCCAGCTGTTGAAAATGTGTCTGAAGCATCTAAAAGCCAAGACAACAGCAATACTATCTCTCAACAAGACATTGACTCTGAAAATGTTACGAAACAAAAAACCGCAGTCCCGGTTCTAAAGGATGAATTAAGAACTTCCACAGTAGACTCAAAAACAGCAGCTCCAGCCTGTAAATCAGGACGTGGAACAGGAGTTGTTAGTAATTCTGAAAAGCACGCTGACCATAAAAGCACCCTGACCAAGAAAGTGCATATCCAAAGTGCTGTGTCCAAACTGAACCCTGGGGAGAAAGAACCCATTCACCAGGGAACTCATGAAACAAATACAGACTCCGAAACTAGTCCTACACCGTTTCCTCGAGCCCCGTCCGACAATGACAGGGCACAAAAGAATTTGAAAAATACAACCAGACCCCCCGAAGAACATGCTGCCCAAGGAGATGCTGATCGTGTACATTCCCCAAATTTAGATCCTTCACCATCCTTAAGTTCAGTAACTGTCATGCCTCCAAAACAGTCTCCTGATTCGGACGTAATTCCTTTGGTTGACGGGAGGACTGTTTTAGAAGGCGACCCAGCCAGCCCCTCACTTGTGGAGCGCTCTGGTATTCCTAACACAAGTTTGACTGCTGGGGAATCACAAGTCCTTATGACAGGTGACAGCAAAGAAAGTGGGGCAGTTTCCACAGTAGATACACCGGCAAAAGCAAGCGTGGATAGCAAAAGACACATTCCAGAAGGTTACCAGCCCACTGTGTTGCACAGTAAGCAGGGACAAGTAAACATGCCTGTTGGTAGCAAGTTAACTGACACGAGGATGGAAAGTGAGAGTGTTAACGCAGAAGATGGCTTGATGGACGTGGCCAGGAAAGAAAGTGACTTAAGCACAGAGCCCAGTTCAAAGCAGACAGTGAGAGCTGTGCAAGAAAATGGCAAAAAGCATGGCGTCACTGTTGACCCAGTGCTCGGCACGCGGACAGACAAAGCTGCCGAGACAGTTGTGCTCAAGTGTAGTAGTGGCCCAGGTGAAATAGAAAACACATCAGTTGATGTTGAAAGAAGGACTGAAAACAGCGAGGTGGACACCAGTGTTGGATGTAATGCCACTTCCCCAGTTTTGCAGCAAAGGAGTGGAAATGCTGAGGGTGTGACTGCCGGGCCTGGCAGAGCAGAAAAGTCTTCTTGTGCCACTAGTTCCGAAGGGAAGGGCGAAGGTGTTCCCTTCAATACCGTGAAGGCGGGGGATGCTACAACCACGTCCTCAGAAACAGGACAGGGTGAGGTGGCTGTGCCCTGCATGAGCATTGAGGCAGACGAAGGCTTCGTAGCAGGTGTCTGCTCTGGAAACAGTCCCCTTCACGTCGGGGCAGAAGCCAGCGAATGCACTGTCTTCGCGGCGGCCGAAGAAGGCGGAGGCGTTGTCACAGAAGGGTTTGCCGAAAGTGAAACCTTCCTCACAAGCACCAAGGAGGGAGAGAGTGCAGAGTGTGCTATGGCCGAATCCGAAGAAAGGGCAGCAGACCCCGTGACTGCTCACGCAGTAACAATTGAAGACAATGTCAACAGTGGGGTGACAGAAGAGAAAGATGATGCTGTCACCAGTGCCGGCTCTGAAGAGAAGTGTGACGGCTCTTCACGTAGTGCGTTGGAAATGGCAGAAAGAACTGTCACCTTTATCAGTGAGGTTGAAAGCGATGGCGCGGTGACAAGTGCTGGGACAGAAGTAAGGGAGGGCTCCTTAAGCAGTGAGGAGGTGGATGGGTTCCAGAGAAATGTGACAAGAACGGGCCCCAAAAAAGAAACCGAGGGGACTGTGACATGCACCGGAGCGGAAAGGAGAAGCGCTGCTTTTGTCATGTGCTCCGTCACAGGCGCAGAGCGACAGGAGGAGCGTGTGGTTACAGGCGCAGCTGTGGCCCTGGCGGGTAATGACGCGCCACCAGGAACCAGCGCCCCCCAGGACGGAGACGCTTCTGTGAATGACGGCACGGAAGGTGAGAGTGCCGTCACCAGCACTGGGATAACAGAAGAAGATGGAGAGGGGCCAGCCAGCTGCACAGGCTCGGAAGAGGGCAGCGAGGGCTTTGCTCTGAGCTCTGAATCAGAAGAAAATGGAGAGAGCGCAATGGACAGCACGGTAGCTAAAGAAGCCACTAACGTGCCTTTGGTCGCCGCTGGCCCATGTGACGACGAAGGCATTGTAACGAGCACCGGCGCAAAAGAGGAGGACGAGGAAGGTGAAGGTGTGGTGACCAGCACCGGAAGGGGAAATGAAATCGGGCATGCGTCCACCTGCACCGGGGCAGAGGAGGAAAGCGAGGGGGTATCGATTTGCGGAAGTGCCGAAGAAGGGGACGGTCAGATTGGTACTGCGGCAGGGTGCGTGGGAGCTGAGGCCGGAGCCACCGTCACCAACGCCAACGAGAGCAGTGTTGACAGCTTGAGCGGTGCGGAGAAAGGCATGAAAGATCCGGAGATCTGCTCCAGCGCCAAAGGCGTCGTGGAAAGCAGCGTGACCAGTGCAGCTTCAGGGAAGGGTGACGTGGCCCCAGTTCCCGGAGGTTGCGAGGCTCCCATGACCAGTGCAGCTTCAGATCACAGTGACAGTCTGCTCACCAGGAAGGAAAAAGTGGACGACACCACTACTTCCACTGGCTTGGTGGGGGGCAGTTACGAGGCACTCAGGTCGGGTGCAGGCCCACAATGTGAAGCTGGGCACATGTCGCCTGGTGGGAAGGAAGACGAAGGAATCATCACCTCTGGGGAAAATGAAGAGTGTGATGGCCTTCTGGCCACTACAGCCAGTGACACCATTACCAACCCAGCTGGCGTAGCTGGGGGCAAAAGTCCAGGCAAAGGCTTGCTGATTTCCACCAGCACGACAAACGATTGCACCCTTCAGCTAAGCACAGTTGCTGATGTACAGGAGGGTCATTCAAGCGCACTGAGAGGTGGGGCAGATGGGGAAGGTGCCGGCATAAACGGGGAAGAATTCGAGGCCCCCATGCCCAGTGCGGTGTCAGGTGAGAGCCAGCTGGCTGCCGTGAGAAATGAGGACAAAGACGAGTGTGCCATGATTTCCACGAGCATCGGCGAAGAGTTCGAGGTGCCGATTTCTAGCGCGACGACCCTCGCATGTGCCGAAAGTCAGCCGCCGGCGGCCGCGGCGGAGGAGAGTGCCAAAGGCGCCGGCTCGGCGAGCGCCGACGACTTCGAGGTGCCCATGCCCAGCGCGCCCACGCAAGCTGAAAGCCCCCTTGCCTCGACCAGCAAGGAGGAGAAGGACGAGTGCGCGCTCATCTCCACCAGCATAGCGGAGGAGCGCGAGGCCTCCGTGGCAGGCGCGCGGCCCGCCACCGCCCTGGAAGAGAAGGACAGCAGTGCCATCATCTCCACCAGCTCGGGGGAGGACTGCGAGGGCCCCGTGTCCAGTGCCGCCCCGCGGGAGGAAGGCCACCCCTCGGCCGTGCGAGCGGAGGAGGTCGGCGACACCGCCATGATTTCCACGAGCACCTCCGAAGGCCGCGAGGCGGTCATGCGGGGTGCTGTCCCACGGGATGATGAGCGGCCCGCCGCTGCAAGGACAGAGGACTCCAGCGACACGGCCATCATCTCCACCAGCACGGCCGAGTGCGTGCTGCTTCCTGCCGGCCTCGACAGGCACGAGGAGAGCCCGCTGACCGCCAGCGTCACCGACAGAAAAGACCCCTCGGCGGCCAGGAGGAGCCGGGGCGAGGCCCCGACGCCCAGCCCGATGGCTGCGAACAGCCCTCCACACCCAGCGCCGCCGCCAGGGGCCAGAGCCATGGGCCCCGAGGACCGTCCCTGCGAGGTGCCACTGGCAGTGACAGAACGGAGCGAGAGCCCTTCGCCCCTCATCGGCGTGGCAGAGAGGAGCACGTGGCCGAGCTCCATTCAGAGAGGGCGGGGGGGCCAGGGGGCCGCCGCGGCAGGGCATGACACCTGTTGGGCAGGGAGGGGCGAGCAGAGGGGAGCGGGCACACCCGAGGATGGACAGGGGCGGACGGCCGGGGACGCCTCCCTCGGGAGCCGCTGTTTGCCGGCAGTGAGTCCTGGTGCCGGGAGGGCCGACAACCTGCCTCCTGTCCCAGACGCTGCAGCGCAGCCGCCCTCTCCTGGGCACTGTGGGGCGGCCGACCCCGGGAAAACCACCACCAGTGAATGTGTTAATGGCCGAGAGTCAGAAACTGGTCCTTCCCACGGGGCGCCCCTTCCAGCTGCCTGTGCTGTAGCTCCGTCGGCTCCAAGACATGAGCAGGACTTGACCGTGACAAGTGACCACAACGGCGGACGGACAATCCAAGGGTCCAGTGAGAAAGCAGGAGACGGTAGTGGCATGAGGAAATCATTCCAGGAGGAAAGAGACCTCAAGGTCATTGTTCCTCCTGAGGAGAATTTGCACGATATAGGTGAGACTCTCCCTAATTGCACATACTAGTGTTTTACAAAGGTGATTGCACGTAGAGTATGTTTAAAACCATCTTTCAAAAGGTGGTTTTGCTTCCAGGATGTCACAAAATAGCTTCTCAAGTAGGAAGATTGAGCTCAGAACCATGGGTTTAAAACACAAAACCTTAGACCCGTTTCTCATGTGCCAGGAGAGCAGAGGCAGGAAGCTGGGGGAGGGGAGGTCAGCCACCCGTGTGTGATGTGCATGACTGCTGCAAGCTACTAAACCTTGAAGCCTCGGGTTTTTGTCAAAATGAACACTACCTTACAACAGCCCTGTGAAGTGAGCATTTTCTTATCACTCCATTTACACATGAGAAAATAGGTTCAGAGAGTTTAAATAACTTGCATGGTACTTAGGGCCCTTTAGAAAAAAATTACTTCCGAGCCTTAGTTTTCCATCGTATAAAAGGCGGATAATAGTGCAAAAACAAACACGACTCAGCCCTCATCTAACGTCCTATAGATTTGCGATGAGTGTCAGTTCAGTCCGGCTGGCTACTTGTCATCAGGGGAGCACAGTATTTTTTAACGGAGTTTTTCATTCAGGTAAAGTGAGCTTCTGGTTTGGAATTTGAAAGACAAAAAGAAACGTGTTCCTTCCTGACAGATCTCAGAGAGTAGATGTTGGTAGAAACAGTTGGTAACTTTCAAAGGGGTAACCTTTAGGCTCAGTCATTCACTGTGCCATCCGACTTGGGACACCCTGTGCCAGCCACGACTGTGCTGGGCTTTGGGGAAGGGGAGCAGCTGTGAATCCGGCTTTGCATTTTAAGTAGGCAGGGACGCTCTGATGGCAGGCGCTTGGATGCTGTGGGAACTCAAAGGGACGTCGTGGGCTGGACCTGAGGGAGTCAGGGACGTCGACTTCTTTTCTGTGGGTGTGTGAATTAGAGTGTTCTGGACTTTTAAACTGCAACAGCCCTTAGATGTCATCAAATACAGCCTTAGGAAGCTGAGGCCAATAGATTGAGTCCTGTTCATTATAGGGACTTAAGGGGCATTAAGAAGTGTTCCAAGGGTTGAAATAAGGGACTTGAAATTTTTCCATTGCTTTTTGCCTGGGAAAATTGAGTGTTCTGCCAATTTTGTTTATTTTTGACAGAAAGACAGAGAATGAGTGGGGGAGGGGCAGAGAGAGGGAGACACAGAATCCGAAGCAGGCTCCAGGCTCCGAGCTGTCAGCACAGAGCTCGACAAGGGGCTTGAACCCACAGGCCACGAGATCATGACCTGAGCCGAAGTCAGACACTCAACTGACTGAGCCACCCAGGCGCCCCAAGTGTTCTGCAACTTTTTATGCATTAACCATTGCTACAGTCTGCTACTCCTTTCTCCCCTGCTTTGTTTCCCTGAAGGAACAAGATAGAAGAGGTTTGGGGCGCCTGCGTGGCTCAGTCAGTTGAGCGGCCAACTTCGGCTCAGGTCATGATCTCATGGTTCGTGGGTTCGAGCCCCGCGTCGGGCTCTGTGCTGACAGCTCAGAGCCTGGAGCCCGCTTCGGATTCTGTGTCTCCTTGTCTTTCTGCCCCTCCCCGCTTGTGCTCTGTCTCTGTGAAAAATGAATAAACGTTAGAAAGAAAAAAAAGTAGAAGAGATTTTTAGCAAGGAAAAGCCCGCATCCTCTTAGAGAAAGGAAGGATTTTCTTTGGAGGCTTCTGTGCGGGTGGATGAAAGAACTGGAGGCCACAGTCACAGAGGGACGAGGGTGAAAGAGGAAGGATCACAACAGGGATAGGACTGAGTCTTACCAGAGAATATGCCATTTTCTTTCCTTCTGCCTCCCGTTTTCCTAACTTTATTTTCAACTCTGCTGTGTCAGGGTGAAATAAGCAAAGTGAATCTGTTCATAAACATGTTCTTTGTTGAGAATATAGCTCAGCGGCCCAGAGTTTTTTCTTTTAGGGCCAAACTTGATGCAGAACACTGTAGAAAAATATTTGGAACTATCACGTCTCCAGAAATAATCTTCTGTTATTCTTTCTGGGCAGCCATCTTAACAGCAAGAAACGATTTCACCCCCAAACTTAGCAAACGACTCCTGCCTTTCAGCCACGATTTTTCACACGTCCTCCTTTTGTTGTTTTCTACTGACAGCAAAATAAAACAGCGGAGGAAGGGGTCACGGCAGGCTAGGGAGCAACATTGTTACCTTTTGATTCAGCATTTTTTTTTTTTTTTTTTTGCAAGCAAATTTTTAAGTTGGTTAACGGTTTGGCTTTCTTTAGGCACTGAAGAATCTCCGTCGAGTGTTTTGGGAGGATGGGCACTGAAAGGCAGCTTGAAAACTGAGGTATGGCTGACAGTTCAGTTCCACTGGGCTGCACGTGGTGTAAGTACTATCTCACCACGCGTAGACGTGTGCGTCCTTCAGCATCACACGGCTCCTGTTCCCACTGTACTTTGGACGTTTACACGTTGTCATGGTCGTGTCCTGTGCAAGGAAAGCTAATAATCTCAACACGTAGTGCCATCATCAGTTCCATGTACTCAAACCAGGAGTCACCTGCAGTCTCTCGGTGTCACCCTACATTTAAGCCATTGCCAGTTCCTACGCGTTCCATGTCCAAAATGTGACTTGAATCTCTGCAGCCGGATCTCACGGCCCCCTCTGAGTGTGTGAGACAAGGTAGCAGTAAGCACGGGAACGATGCACAGTGCAGAGGACGGTCAACTTACCAGCAGGAGCAATGGTGCGCAGACAGGAGGGCTTGCAAAGAAGACATTTGAGAGGTGGTTCACAAGCAGAGTAGGGGTTTACCAGAGGGGAACGAAATGGAAAAGAGCCTTGCAGACAAAGAAGTATGTTCTGGACGTGGAGCAGGAGGGCAGTTGTGAGCCCCAGACCCCGCAGTGGGGCGGGAATGGAGGCCTGACGAGGGAGGGGACGTGATGGGGGCAGGGGGTCGTCTTGTGTGTCGTATTACGGTGGCGTTTCACTTTTAAGGGGACAGGGCAACCACTGATGGATGAAATATGAGATTAGACTGACTTTCGTTTTCAAAGTTTGGCATGTGTTCGCTTTCAATTCTGCACAGACTTGAACGTGGTCTTTTATATTGTTACAAGATGCAAGATGCCTTCATTACCTTGAGGTTAGTCTTGCCTTCTTGTCATCAGAACCTCAGTTAACTTAGTGTTTTATGGTGCTTTGGACTTTTTAGACATTTGTACCATCAGAGGAAGAGAAAACCCAGGAAATTCTAGCAGCACCAGAAAGTCTGCATGGGAGACAGTCAAGTGGAGCAGGTAAGCCCTTTTAAGTGGTTGTCCATGTTACTGTTTTCCTGGTCTACAGTTTTTACTTTCTGTTGCAGCTTAAAATCAATAGCTGATTCATAATTATAAAACACAGGCTATATGAATTTTCCTCTCACTTTTTTTTTTTTTATTTTTAAAAAAAATTTTTTTTTCAACGTTTATTTATTTTTGGGACAGAGAGAGACAGAGCATGAACAGGGGAGGGGCAGAGAGAGAGAGGGAGACACAGAATCGGAAACAGGCTCCAGGCTCTGAGCCATCAGCCCAGAGCCCGACGCGGGGCTCGAACTCACGGACCGCGAGATCGTGACCTGGCTGAAGTCGGACGCTTAACCGACTGCGCCACCCAGGCGCCCCTCCTCTCACTTTTTAAAATAGGTTGGAGAGAGTTCTTTCCTATTTCATTTTTAGCATATACTCTTTCTTATTTTAGCATATACAGTTTCTCATCAAACTGACTCTTTGTCAGTTTCATGTAAGGTACTTGTTTAAATCTCTTCTTACCAAGTAAGTGTGCAAGGAGGCAAACTCTTGCTCTTTCCCCAGCACGTGGCTCCCTGCACCTTCCTGCCACGGAAGATGCTGTCACAGGTCCTTTCCAAAAGCTGGAAAGCTCGTGCATCCCTTCAAAGCTCTGCTTGTTGTCCCTTGGACTCTGGCTGGGCCCCAGCGAGCACAGAGCTGCTCCCGGCACGCACAGGCTCCTCCCGGCCTCTGTGCGCTGTCTCCAGGGTCCACTGCAGGCTTCGTAGGAGAGAGCCCCAGGATTTACAGCAGCTCCCAAACTCTGGTCTCGGGACCCCTTTCCATTCTTAAAAATTATTGAGGATCCCAGACAGCTTTTGTTACGTGGATGATACCCATTGGCATTTATCAAATAAGAAACCAAAACTGAGTTAATATCACCAGCTCACTATAGGTTAAGCACAAGTAACATTTTTTTCATGAAAAATAGCACATTTTCCAAAACGGCAAAATGTGCCAAGAAAAGTGACGTTGTTTTGCATTTTTGCAAATCTCTTTAAGTCTGGCTTTAATAGAAAGCAGTTGGTTACTCGGGGCTGTTTCTTTATTCAGTGTATTGCTGATGCTGTCTTGATTGAAGTATATGAAGAAAACCCAGCATCACACTTAAATGGTCGGCTTTTAATAGCATTTTCAGATAATTCTGGGAACATTACATGGCCTCTAGAAAACTCCATTGTGGACTCATGAATTTAAAAAGTTAATAACATCTTAGTGTGTTGACAATAGTTTGGACCTTGTGGACCCCTTGATGGAAGATCTCAGGAGTCCTAGGAGTCCTGGGACCACACTTCGAGAATCACTGGGTTAGGGAAATAGATATGAGAATGGTGACAATGGACAATTATTTCTGGTTTGTTTCTAATCAGTACTGTAACATCTCTTCTGGTTTGCACATCAACCAGGGAAAAAGATACTAGGAACTTGAGAGTATGTGACCAAATTTAAGTCTGTTCTTTTTTGTTTGTTTTTAAAAGTTGGAATGTCCATATAAGCCACGTAGAACGGTCAAGGCGATTTTGGTTGCAAGTAACAGAAACCCTACCAATGTTTATGGGGAATGTGTGCGCTCAGCATCTTAGGCAGTTCAGCTGCTAGAACAGAATTCCATAGACTGAGTGTTGAAGCGACATATTTATTTTTCATGGTTCTGGAGGCTGGAGGTCCAAGTTCAGGGTGCCAGCATGGTCAGGTTCTTGGTAAGGGCTCTCTTTCTGGTTACGTTCTCACATGTATGCCTGCAGAGAAGGAGATTTCCTACCTCCTCTGCTCTCCACAAGGACCCCACTCCCATCACAGTGTTCCACCTTCATGGTATTGAAACCTCCCAAAAGCCTCACCTCCAAATACTATCACACTGGGGACTAGGGTTTAAGTATATGAATTTGCGGGGGACTCAAACATCCAGTCCATAGTATTCACACAACTGCAAAGTTCAGGCAGAGCAAGATCTCGGAGCATGATGAGGTCCCCAAAGACCCAATTTCTTCCCTTTCCCTCAGCCCCCTACAGAGATAATTGCTTTCTCATTTGTGAGCCTTCAGAGAAATATCGTTGTCCTGTCATTCCTGGCCAAAATCCTGAGACTTACTCTGATTTCAGCTTACATACCTTTGTCCACTCTAAACTAACTGCTATGACCAGATGAATATGATTTGCTGGTTGACTCAAAGTGAATCAAGTGCTCTCTGTTCCTGGGGTAAGAGTAGAGTTAGTGTCTTTGGAAGCACGTAGTATCCGAGACCACAGTCTGAGTTCTTGGAGAAGGGGATAGGAGAGCAGCTGTTATATTTACTATGATGACCTTGGCTCTTTAAATTACTCCCCCAACAAACATTAGTAAGCGGGTTCCTTGTGAGTACCAAGGAAATGGAGGTGGAGAATGTGGTTCCTGTGCTCAGGGAGTTTGCAGAAGTAACTGCCAGTGAGGAAGGTTCTCTGTGTAAGAATACATGCATGACCGGTGGGGCTAGCTCTGCTGGGAGGGCCTTGGGGAGGGCCTGGCTTTAAGCTGAACCAGTCTCTCTCTCCCCTTTAATTATAGAAAGTAAGATACATAGAAGTGCATAGCAAGGTTTCCCACATTTCATGATACCCACCTTAAATACAATTCTGTATTTAAACAAAGATGAAATCATAGTATTTGTAGTGTTCTGTAATTTCTTTTTTAACTCAGTGTTAGCATATACAGATTGACTTCATTTGTTTTAACAGCTGAAAGTAGTCTGTAACGCATTTTCCCATTTGTTAGAGCTTTAGTGGTCTCCAGTTTTTATGGTTTTTACTATTATAAATAAAGCTGCGATGAACTTTCATAGGCATATAGTTCTGTGTTTCCCCCAAGTATTTCCATGAAAGAGAATCGAAGGGTCAAAGAATATAGAAGGTTTAAATTTCCGTAAGTGCTGGTCACTCCCCCTAAGTTGAAGCCAAATTATGGAAGGATGAGCAGGTGTGCATTAGGTAGACAAGGCGACGGAGGAGGACGGTGTGTTATGAGCAGTGTGTGTGGATCCTCACCCAGGACTGTCCAGAGTGGTCAGAACAGGGACCCTCCAAGGCAAAACCATCTGAAGGCACAGCCTCCAGAGTATGTGATCTCAAGAGCCTTATAAGCAGAAGTATCAAATAGTCCTCGGGGATCACCCCAAGACCTGAGAAGCTATTCATGGTGACATGTTAAAAACAGTGACTGGGGCGCCTGGGTGGCTCAGTCGGTTGAGCGTCCGACTTCGGTTCAAGTCATGATCTCACAGCTCATGGGTTCGAGCCCCGCGTCAGGCTCTGTGCTGACAGCTCAGAGCCCAGAGCCTGCTTCAGAATCTATGGCTCCCTCTCTCACTCTTTGTCCCTCCCCGGCTCATGCTCTGTCTCTCTCTCTCTCTCTCTCTCTCTCAAAAATAAATAAACGTTAAAAAAAAAAAAAAAAAGTGACTAATTTATCCAAAACCTAGATGCGTTAGTTAAAATTGGTCTGTATGTGTTAGAGTACAAATAATTAACATCCCCTTGTTAATTGTCAAGGTGTCGTTTTTGGATTCTGAAGTCTTTTTTCTCACAGTATAATCCAGATGACTTCACTGTGTTTAGGTACGATTCAATAAGAGATCTACTTACGTAAAAGGAAGTTGTTTAAAAGAAAAATGTGTGTTCTGTCATTGTTGAGTAGAAACAGTAGACCTTGTACTTCAAGTTTCCAGAGAATATAAATAGACCATTGCTGTTTGAAGGGATAGAATCAGACTTTTTGCTTGATGACATTATTTTTAAATGAACCCGTGTCACTTTGCAAAGGTCTCCCTTTCTTCTAAGCTTCAGATCACCAACATAGTTAAATAGCTGCAGCGATTTGATGGACCACTGCCATTATTATAAAAATGCAGACAACAATAATTCCTGGTTTTCTGGCATAATGGCAGACACGAATTGTAGAAAACAATTGGTCAGAATCTCATAGTTCACAAGGCAGCTAGGCCACTTAGCGGCATAGCCCCTACCTTACCCTTCTCAATTTGTTTCTCTGTGGTTCAGAAACCGTATTCGGTGTCCTTATTTCTCATTTTTGTTTTTGAACAGCTGGACCACAGGGGGAGCCTTTCTCAGTGAATGAATCACTTAACGTAAGTCACCGTCATGGTTTGGGTTTTGTCGTGGGGTCTGGTGTTCTGAGAGCAAATGTATAGGGGCGTCTCGCAGAAGGGCAGTCCTGTGCATTCTTCAGGAGACAGGAGGCTGCTTGTAATGTGCTCTCCACTCGAGAGCAGCACACTGACTGCCAGCCAGCGTTCAACTGTGTCCCCTGATGTCGTGAAATTTAGTTGTTTTCCTCAGAAGGAAAGGGTCTCCCTGAATTCAGCAGTACCGCGTGCTAGTGACTCCTTAGACCAGTGTCTTGAAGCATTTAAGGAAACAGAAGAAGGCCTGCGTACCTCAGACTAGGAAACTCACCTGGTAATTACTAATGCAATCCTTCAAAGAACTATGAACTTTCTATTTTTTATGAATGGTAGCAAGTTTGATCATTGGATTGCGGCGTCTGAAATTATCCTGGTGCTGTGGACAAAACCGTTTGAAAACTACAGGGCGTTTTATGTTTGGGGAGAGCTTTTCTGAAGATACTCAACTGTGATTGTCGTGCATACGTATTCTTTCCCAGCTGTGGCTGTCATAATCCCTTTTGTGCTGGGAAGAAATTTTATGTCTCTCTTAACGCACAAGGGACCTGATAGGGACCTGATATCTTACCAGGAGAGAACATTTTGTAAAATGCTTGCAAGTTGCAAAGAGACACGTTCTTGCCAGTGCCCCCAGAGAACTGGGGGAGCTCTGCACCAGCAGATATCAGAGGGCTAACTTCACCTCTTTGAAACATCCTGTATGGTAGCTGAAAACTCCTCCACAGTCAGCTGAGTGAGAAGGAAGAGAAAAAAGCCCACTGGGTTTGGTTCAGCTTTATCCTCCAAAAGGATTCCAAATGTGGAGGCCTCCACCCCGCCTCATTTCCCTGAGGCCCCCCGGCAGCTGCCTTTCCCCAGTGAGGGCATCACTGTCCTTTCCAAGTATTCATAAAGTTCTGTAGCTAAGATTTCGAATGTTGTAGGGTATTCTAAGACTTCCCTCAGCTAAAAAAATAAAAGCACAATTGACAAGATTTGCCAGAGAGAGATGATGACAGAATGACAGAATCCTTCAGCATTTTTAAATAAAGAGGGGGGAAAAGGTCATGAGGGATCATTGGATGGGAAGAGAATTCATAGAAATCAGAAAATTCTTCTTACCTCTTACACTTTTACCATAACCATTTAAAAAAAATTTTTTTTTTCAACGTTTATTTATTTTTGGGACAGAGAGAGACAGCATGAACGGGGGAGGGGCAGAGAGAGGGAGACACAGAATCGGAAACAGGCTCCAGGCTCCGAGCCATCAGCCCAGAGCCTGACGCGGGGCTCGAACTCCCGGACCGCGAGATCGTGACCTGGCTGAAGTCGGACGCTTAACCGACTGCGCCACCCAGGCGCCCCTCCATAACCATTTTAAAGACAAGGAGAGTAAACACAGTGGGATGATAATTTGTTAAACCAAAACTTCTTCAAAAGCACTCTGCTCTTATGCCTCTGGGTGAAATTTATTTTTTAAACTTTTTTTTTTTTTTTTCTGGGTGAAGTTTAGTTTTTGAACTTTTTTTTTTTTTCTGGGTGAAATTTGAGCATGTGTTCTAGTCCATTTCAGCATTCCCACAGACTACCAGATTGTGCCCACTATCTTCCTTATTTGTTTTCTCTGCCTTTAAGACTTTGGTGACACAATCCATAAATAACCTTTCCTATGGTATGTTTAGGTCAAAAATTCAGGCTCCAGAACAAATGAAGAAATTCATGGCAAATCTCATAACCAAGAAGGTAAGTTAATGAATTTCGTACTATTGACGTTAGTATTAATTGTGGTTACCGTTTGTCGAGGGCCTTCTGTCTGTCAGGCCCTGTGCTAATTACTTCACAAAGTCGCTCTTACTCAGGTCATATCATTTGGTAGGTGTTAGCAGCATCACTTCTGTAGCTGAGGAAACTGAGGCTTGGAGAAGTCCAGTGTTTGTTCAAGGCCCTCTGGCAGATAAGTGAGTGGTGGCTTGCCGTAAATAGCTGCTAGAACTTTGCCGGTAACTTCACAGTGGACTTAAATCCGGCGGGAACACAAATCCGGCGGGAACTGTACTGTAAGAGCAGTTCCTAGTACTTGTGCTCAGTACTTGTGCTAAGTACCTGTGTTGCCTTCAGACAGACAGTCCCAGTTTGGTAGATCAGGGGTGTCACGGTTATGTGGCTCTTCTCCCGGGAGTCAGGCCTCCACGAAACCTATGGAGGCTGCCAATTGCAGAGGGATTATTCTCCTCTCAAGCAGAACATAGACTTTAGTCGATTCCTGCTGTGGGCACCTTACTCCAAGAATGGGGAAAGAGGTATTTTTGTAACACGTTATGTACCGTGTTTCAAACCAAAGTAAAGCAGCGGTAATTCTACACACTCAAATACTCAGCACCTACTTTTGTCATATCTTAAAATTTGGTATATCTGCTCTATCGGCTTTTTGGAAAAAAAAATGTTACAGATAGAATTGAAATCACATTAGTATTCCACTCTGGGACTAGACCACCTTCATCCTGTTTTGCTTTGGTTGGTGGACGTTTGGGTTCTAGCAACTTTTCCCAATTACGAAGAATGCCGCTGTGCCGGATCTTGTACCTGTTTCCCAACGCGTAGTCGTGTGGCTGTGACTTGGGTGTGCAGTTGCTGAGCGGCTGGCCGCCTCCTCTGCTTCACAGACTGTGCCCAAGTGTCCCTAGGTGGTGTACCAGTTATAGCTCCACATCGTCTCCTATATTTAGTATTATCAGACTCAGGAATGTTCGCTAATCGGAGGACTGTGAAACAAGGACTTGTTTTCCTTGGATACGTCTTCACAAGATGTTGCTACATGAGCTGGAGGAAAATGGCGCTACTCTGTGTAGAGTCCAGTGACCTTCATCCTTCCACAAACCCATTTACTCACGTTTTACAAATGGAAATCACGGAGCTTACCTGACGTAGTTGCCGTGAGGACCCCGTCACAAAGATTTATGAAGTCCTTCCCCCTGCCACGCACGCCCCTCAAATAAGTACCGGAATGAATAATTTAACCTTTTTTTTCTTTTTTGTTGTTTATTAATCAGAGATGTCCAATGGCAGAAAAGACAACACAGAAGCCTTAAGAGATCACAGTGTTGAAGCAAATCCTAAAGAGGTGAGTTTTCATAAGAAACTCAAGTATTTCACGGTTTGTACCTAGTGTTTTCACTGGTGCACGGAGAAAGGCTTCACTTTTTTGTATGTATTAAAAATTAAATGAATCTCCGTATCCCTTTTATCTGTTTATGCTCTTGTGTTGTGTAAGTAGTTACTGGGATGTGTCCACGTTGTACAGTCAGGAAGGTTAAGTGTTACTTCATACCCTGCCTTTCCTTGGCTCTTTTCTGGGCCACTGAGGAGGAGAAGAGCCCTACCGATTCATTTATGACATGCCATTGATTGTAAGACACAGCTGGACTTCAGGGATGGTAAAAACGAGAAATACTTCTTTAAGAACATATTTTAAAGTTGTTGGATTACAGTATCTAACCAGAAACAGATTTAGATGTTTCGTATGGATTTACATTCAGATCCAAAAAAAAAAAAAAAAAGACTCAGGCTCACAAAATAAGTCTCATCCAAATCTAGATGCCAAAAATGCTATCCTAGATTTAAAAAAAAAAAAAAAAAAAAAAAAATTGCATGAAAATTTATTTCAGAGGCTAGAAGCTAATATAATGTGCTGTCATTTCAATAGATGTGGTCCCAGATTGTATTGCCTTTAATATAGTCATTCTTCATTCCAGGTTGAAGAGGAAGAAAGGCAGATGCCTAAAAGAAAAAGAAAGAAGCATTACCCCTCTTCAGAAGATGAACAGGGTATGTAGAATATATATGTTCCTCTTTTAGACATCTTTGAAGATCATATTATTTTCACATCCAAAATACTGGGCAAACATCCTAGAAAATTTTTGAGGGTGATAATTACTTACTTTACAACTCTTGAGTCCAGTTTATGTCCAGACTGGCTTGGCACCTCAAGGATTTTTCTGGACTTGATCTAGAAACTACATGCAGAAGACCCAATCACTGGGACTGACATAAACCCTGGGTTTTATGGGTCCCTCTGTAACCTGTGCCTGGACCCTGCCAGGGGCCACCAGTTTCTTTATTTTATATCATAAACAGATGCCCCACAGAGCTCGTGAAGTGTGTTAGTGAAGCTTAAATGCAGTAGCCCTTCTGTGCTTCATATTGTTGACTTTCCCACGGTCTGTAACAGTGCCATCCAATAGAACTTGTTGCAGGGGTGGAAATACTCTGCATTTGTTTTGTCTAGTACAGTAGCCAGAGCCACATGTGGCTGGCTGTTGAGCAGTAAAATGCCGTCAGTGTGAACGGAAGACTGGATTTATAATTTCATTCAATTTTAATTTAAATTTCAACAGCCACGTGTCGCTAATGGCTACCGTATTGGATGGTACAGAGACTGATACCTGACACAAAATAGAAATGCAATAAATGCTTATTAAATAATATGTGAGAAAGAATATGTGAAAAAGAATTTCCTTTTTTGGTTAGGAGCATGTAATTGTTTTTTAATTCTCGAGTTCATATTTTAGGCACCATTCATGTTATTTTATACACGTTCATAATAACTGTGTGAGTTAGGCATCATCACCATTTTGTAAATGAATTTGTAAGTGAAGGTTTGGCGAGACGATGACTTCATTCCCACCAAGTAAATCTGATTCCCAAGCCCGTGGTCTTAATCCCTAAACTATACCTTCTAGGTGGTAACTCATTGAGGGTGCTAACGTATCTCCAGGAACTCCGTGTGCCCTAAGCCCTTTCCATGGAACCTGCTGCTTTTTTGGTGTCATCTGAGCACTTGTGGATTTCTTGTTTTATTTTTTATATTTTGCTTTCCTGGTTTTGCCAGGGCCACCATCAGTGTTCAGTGCTCAAGTCACGTGACATAAATACATTTAGAGTAACTTTTGGGTTCACTATATCACAAGACTAAAAAAGAAGCCTTAAAGTGTCTTAAAATAGAACTATGCATTTCATTTTTCATTTAGCTTTTACCCCTTTGTGATTCTGTCCAAACTGATTTACAGATGAAAATCCAGATGTCCTAGATTCCAGAATAGAAACAGCACAGTGTTCTGAAACTGAGCCGCAAGATACAAAGGTATTTTTTTCCACATATTAATTTTAGATTTTGGGGGCAACCTAATTACATCACTGTGAATACTTATTATGATCTTCTTTCTCATTCTCGTATCCTTTTTACTTCACGTATCTGTAATAGTCACTTTATCATAAAAGGTATATTTTTTAGGATCCTGCAAAACAACAAATACTGCACTTGATCATTTTAAGCTGTAAGGGCAGTAACATCACAGTTTATATGTAACCATTGCTGAGGTTTCTGTTCAGTCATATTCACTTACTTAAGGTTTCTAGGTGTTTTCTTCCAAAGTGTCATATGCTACCGATGTGCTTGCACCAAAACATTGAAATACAGTGACGCATCACGTTATTTTAAAAATTCAATATTCTGCCTTCTTCTTTACTTCCTGGACTTAAAATAGAAGTAGTCCAAGGATTGGCCTCACCCACTGCCTCTCGTTCACATGGTCTTATTCTCCCCTGAGGACTCAGGGAGGCGGCTCACAAATTTGTATTTCTGCCCTTGCTCTCCAGGCCCCCGTTTCTGCATTTCCTGGCGACACCTCTTCTTGGGCACGCTTCCATTTCTGAGACTCAGTACTGCTTTTTGTCTCTTCCAAACTAGTTCCGTCTCCCTGTTCTCTCTTTCCCTAATTTATTTTTTCCACTTTGTTCCAGAAGTATTGAAGTCAACTTATATCAATACATGCAGTTGAATTCTAGCTTAGTAAAACCAGTTCAGAGTCTCTCTTTTCTCCCAGTGACCAATGAACTAAATAAAAAGTAATGGCAGGATTTTAAGAACCAGAGAGGGAGCCATGTAATGTCATGAATTTCAATTGGTCATGGTGAAGGAAAGAAAGAGGATTTTAAGCGCATCCCTCCCCCTGCCCTGTGCTGAACAAGAATCCTGAGACAGTACACCTAGATTTGGAGAGACCAGGTTGAAGGGGTACCTTTATATTTTCCCTTCAATTTCATGTAAGTTTTTTCATGTTACATTTTTTTTTTTTTTTAATTTTTTTTTCAACATTTATTTATTTTTGGGACAGAGAGAGACAGAACATGAACGGGGGAGGGGCAGAGAGAGAGGGAGACACAGAATCGGAAACAGGCTCCAGGCTCTGAGCCATCAGCCCAGAGCCCGACGCGGGGCTCGAACTCACGGAGCGCGAGATCGTGACCTGGCTGAAGTCGGACGCTTAACCGACTGCGCCACCCAGGCGCCCCATTTCATGTTAAATTTAGGTCAAAGATACCAACCATTTTCACTAAAAAAATCACATACCGATAATATTTTCAATGTTGTAAGACAGAATTCCCATTTTATATTTTAATTTATGTGGTTTTGTTTACGTACTATGGGAGTATTACAGTATCGCATTTCGACGTTTCTTGCTCAAAACGTTTTTGCCCCTAAGGGATGACTTCATGTGTTGCGAGATCATTGCTCTAAATCAGCCCAGCTGGATCCCCCCAGATTCTCGCGGGCACTTTCCCCTTTATCCCTCCCCACCCCACCCCCTACCCCCTCCTCCACCTCCCAACGAACAAAAGAAATCTGTTGCAAATTCCTATCAGTTCTTCTCTGGAGGTTCTCACAAACAGCCAAAATCCAGCCTGAGGGAGGAAGAGTGATTTCTGTTTTGCAGGGAAAAAAGAATGGCCTTGTTGCTGTAGAGTCTAGCCTTATCTCCTGTGGGCCTACCTTGGGAATTTGTATCTTTTGGTATAGCCTCACTAGCAGCAAAAACAGTTACTTTTTAAAAATTGTGCAACAAACTTCTACAAAAACTCCTAGGAAATACCTTTTGAAATAGAAAGGAAAACTTTGGGAAGGACAAAAGGAGGCAGGGTGAGGAAGCTTCTGGTCTTGTTCAACCTCTCCATAGGAGGAGAACGCAGGAGATCTGGAAGAATTATCTAAAATGAGCTCTAAGACGAACAGCACTGCCTCACGGGCCACGGACGAAAAAGGTGAGTGATACACAGACTTAGATACGTTGTTGGGAGAGACTAATCCTTCCAAGTGTCAGCGTCTCTGTCCCCAGGCTTCGCTGGCCACAGCTGCAGATGACTCAGCTGTCCTTCCCGGAGAATCCAGTGGCTCACACTTCATAGCCCCAGGGCTTGGGAATAGTTTTGAATTTGGATCTTAACTCTACCCAAAGTATGCTTATCAGTTAGCCAGACTGCAGCGCCTTAACTTGGGCGGCATAGGCCTGAGGATGGCGTGTGCGCGCGTCGGTGACTGGGACCGTGTAGGCCACTTGGACGGGTGTGGTGGCGACGCGGCTGCCCGGGGTCCCCAGCAGTGAACTGAGCTGTGCTCTTTCTGCAGACGAATACAGTGGCGGGGAAGCTGCTGGCGAAAAGACGGAGCAGAATGACGATGACACGGTGAAATCTCAGGAGGTAAGCAGTGTCCTTCCTGTCTTCTTGTTCAGATACGCGAGTACTAACAAGAGATAGAGTGCGTTGAAGGCGATTACCGAAAGGTTTTGCCAGGTGCCTTTGAGGTCGTTCGTTTTTTCAGCGCGCTGGGCCGTTTCACGCCGCGCATCGTATCATCGGTGTCGTTGTGGTTAATCTTGTTCTCTTCATTTTCACTTCATTTCATCCGAACATTTTAAGAGACCTACTTCTGTCACGACCATGTAGGATCAGCCCAGAGCTGTACCTCAATGTTTAGGTCAGAGAGCAGGACTGCTGAGCCCTGGAGTCTAGACAGGGCGAAATGGGGACAGCACAGCCGGGTGCACAGAAGGCCCACAGCGAGTGCTGAATGGGACCCACTTTCAGGAGGGCAGGCCGACCTCCAGCCACATCCCCCTCTACTCTGGGGGATGTGCAGAGCCTGGGGCGGGGGTGCGGTGGAGGCAGAATCCCGCTGACCTGAGACAGGCCCATAAATCAAGGGAAACAACCTATACACCAGCCACATCCAGATGACTGTGACCAAGTTTGCCTGACTTGATACAACTTCTGAATAGTTCTCTTTGTTTTCTCACACTTGTGTATGAGAAGATCAGTGGCCTGCTTTATTTTTTTTATAAGGGATAACATTTGGTCACAAGTGACTAGGACTGAATCCATATTTAAGTGCACATATATGTCGACTGCAGAAGTAAAAGCTGACACTAAGCACTCACTTCCGTTAGCTCATCACCTAATCCCCAGGACTCCATGAATTAGTAGTACAGCTCTCCGTGTTTACAAGGTGACAGAATGCACGACTGGGAATGGAGCCCTGAGCCAGGTATTTGTTTTTAAGTGACAGAGCTGGGATCTGAGACCTGCGTCTTAGGAGAGAACTCTAAATCTCATTTGGAGACAACAACAAAATTTTATTGCTCTTTGTTTCCTTCCCCCCTTAGGAGGATCAGCCAGTAATTATTAAAAGGAAAAGAGGAAGACCCCGTAAATACCCCGTGGAAACAGTGTTAAAAGCAAGTAGGTATTTATTTTCATGTGTTCTCGGTTCACAGGAAAGACGTTTCCAGGGGGGCGTGGTTGGCTCAGTCGTTAGATTCTTGATCTCAGGGTTGTGAGTTTGAGGCCCACATCAGGCATAGAGCTTATGTAAAAAAAAAAAAAAAAAAAAAAAAGATATTTTCAAACTGATTTTCTAAGTGAGATTTTTATTTTTGTATTTTTTAGAAGAAGATTGCAAAACAGATCCTGGTGTTGTCACTGTGAGTAATTGCAGCACGTGAGAAATCTGGGAGCATTTGCTCTGGACCTGGATAGTATATACTGCAGCATTCGTGTTCTGAACCACTTTACTTTTTTTTAATATTTGGAAAGCATTGAACGAGTTCCTCAAATAGAATCCTGAATAACCATTTAAGTAACATTTCAGTTACCAGTAACTACGTAAACATACTGTTTTTCAGTCCGATCCCACCCTCACGTGTAAGTTTGGTTATATAGAAATTACGTAGGGACTTACCTTCTTGTCATCCTTGATTAAGATGTAGAAAATGGCTGTTGTATGTGATTTTTAGATAATGGCTTCTTTATGGAAACCCTCACTGTGTCTCACCTGTTACTACTCCCTATGGAGTTCCTTTCATGATAAAATGCACCCTGATATCAGTGCAGGAAAATCCTCAGCGATACTTTATCTTTTCTTTGTCTTTGGCCCTGACGTGTACCGTCCAACAAAATCATTGCATCAAGACTTCACTGCATGAGTTTCAAGGGCAGCATTATTAGAAGGACAAACACACGTCCAGTGTTTTAACAAAACCAAATGGAACTGGAGTCTCCACTCTGCCACTTCCTGCCAGAGCTGTGCACTAGGCTAGTGATGTGAGCCTCCAGAGACTCCCGTGTCTTTGGATGTAAAGAACCATAACAGTACCTGCCGTGCTTCTCTCAGTAGAGTTATTAGAAGACAGCAGGACCGAGGAGCCACGTGTGAATGCACTTTACAACGTGTAAGATGGTTTGCCCGAGTTGGGGAATATTAACAGTGGGCCATGCCACGTCCCCTCCGGTGCTCCTCTCCCAGCATAGCAGCAGAGCGGCCGGGGACGAGGCTCGTGGCAGCCCCGGTCCTCCTGTGGAAAGACCATGCGTTCACAAGCACGGCATCCATGTTCTCTTGGTAGACCTAGCCAACGACAGGAGACAGGTTCCACAGATTCTGCCCACATCGTAGCGATCTTGAACCTTCCTTACGTAATTGCTGACTTTCTTGGTGGTGACAACTAACTGCTGACTTCAGTTTTTTCTTTGTTTAAATTTAGGTAGAACAGTCTCCACCTGGCAGCAAACCAAAATTAACACAAGCAGGTATGCCTCGAGCGTTGCTCTGCACGGGATCTAGGGACAGAGCGGAGGCGGCCGCCTATGGGGGAAGGTTTCAGAGTTTCATTGTTTCTCAGTGAAGTGGGTTTCAACAGTTGCCCTCGTAGCCCTTGGGAGACTCTTGCTACTGGCCTCTCTTGTGACAGGAGCCCTTCTTGGCTTCAGGCTTCTTGAGGAAGCCTCCAGAGAGGAGGGTGAAGGCAACCAAAAGTAAAAGAGGGGCGACACTGCCGTGTCCAAACCATAATTTACTAGGTATGTTTAAGGAAGAGATGGGTCAGGCTGGGGACTGGGCATTCGTACCAGGAAGATAGGAATTGATATTCAAAAGCCTGTTGTTCTCACACAGTTTTGAAAGTAGCCTGTGCAGTTCTGGAGGCAGAGTGCAAGAGATACAATTGCTTCCGTTATTTTGGTCCCCGTTCCAAGGAGAAAAATACTCCAGAATGTTGACAGTGATTGGCCCGGGGTGGTGGGATCATGGGAACATTCCGTGTTCTTTTCGTTACCTGCATTTTCCAGAATTTGTACAATGTGTATATATTACTTTCGTGGTTTAAAACTTTGTACTTAAAACCAACAAGACCCATTGGTGGGTTTTAAAGGATTGGCACAGGCAAAAAGATGAATGTGACCACGATTTGGGATCAAATAAACAGCTGGTTAGATCAGGAAAGTACATGTTCTCAGCAAGGTAAAGCAAATACGTGATTTAAAAACTTCTCCGCATTTAACTGATCACATTTGATCTTGTGATCAAATTCCGGTTTTTCTTGTCTCTTGGAAAATTAAGGTTGGCTGATTATTATTGTTTTTGTTTTTGTTTTTTTTTTTTTACAAAGGGGACTTCTTATGTTTGGTTTTTAACCAGTTTTTATTCATAATTTTATAATATTTTGAATCCATATAACAAGAAACCTTTATAACTTGAATCCCCTTGAAAGAGTCTAATCTGAGCTGCGTGATCAGTGGTTTGGCAGTGATTTTCTGAGTCTCGGTAACGATGGCCGGTTGAGGCAGGCTTCTCCACTGCCAGCCTTCTTGACATGACTGTTCCATCTACATAACTTTAATAACTTCAAACAGCGCCTTAAACTAAACTTCAGATACACCGTCAGAAAGCTGTAACATCTACAGGAAGCATGTATGTAAAGACCAGGCACGCACAACCTAAAATCGGCCTCTAATATGTGCTTTTCTCATTGCTCCGATATAACTGTTTACAGTCAGAGCATTCCAGCTAGCATGCACTTGTGATGTGACTCTGAACAAATTACTCACATCAAGTTACCTGGGCCTCATTTTTCCTAACTGTAAAATGGGTATTATAACAGGGAGCTACACTGAGGTCTCTGTGAGGTCTCTCGTCCTGATGCGCAGCTCCCTGTGTGTCCCGAGGTGTCCCAGATGTCCCTTTCCTCCTCCTTTTCTGGGTTCAGAGCATTCGAGCTGAAAGGGTGGGCTAAGCCAGGTCCTCAGCTTACAGGTGAAACACTGAGGCTTGGGGAATTTAAATAATTTTCCCAGATGGCGCAGGTGACCTCTGACGGGTCTGAAGCACAGATTTGGAGGTCTCGACTTGGATTCAGATGTACTTTCTGCTGGGTATTCTGACTCGAGCTCCGCTTGCCTGATACAAGATGGTGACAGCTGGGGTAACGGCATTAATCAGCACTGGTACATTCGGAGACAACAAGCCAGACTGTTGAAAATTGATTTTACACCAAGTATTAATGCAAAGATTTTCCTTTTCTTAAAGATGAGTCCAATAAAGAAACCACTACCCCACAAGAAAGAAGTACAAGCAATGTAAGTGTCAGTTTTCTCATCAAGGTCCATCCTTTAGGAATAAACTTAGTAAATGTTCAGTTAACCACCCTTTTCACTTTATCGTTACTGCTTCTAGGATGATGGTGAAGAAAAAGCAGTAGCGAGCGTGCGTCGGAGAGGAAGAAAGCCCAAGCGCTCGCTCACTCTGTCAGACGACGCTGGTATGTTTCTGGCACGTTCTTAATTGCGGAGTCTTACCATTTCAAAATCACCTTTTTAAGAGTTTTTCTCTGGATGAGGGAAAATCCAGTGGGGCACAGCTAGTATTAATATTACATAAATATGTGTGAAATGGCTCTAATCCCATGTCAGAAATGGTACATCCCAGATGCTTTTCTGAGTACATGTGGATTTTTCGTGAATGCTGGCTGTGAACTGCCTAAGTAAACTATCGCAAATGTGTTTGAGATTAAGTTAAACAGTTCTGAGTTGCAAGTGCTGAAACAAAAGGAAATGGAAAACCACTTCTTCTGCCTCCAAGTCCCTCATATCCTACGCTCTAAGCGCCATGACTCTCCTCTGGAAGTGTCTCGGGGAATTGTAGAATCCAGGTGTTACCCTTCTGTTTGAGCAGAATCTTCAGAGCCAGAAAGGAAACGCCAGAAATCAGTGTCTGAAGCCACCGAGGACAAGAAAGACCCGGAGTCTGAGGAGGACGAGGAAGAGGAGGAAGAGGATGAGCCCTCGGGAGCCACCACGAGGTCCACCACCAGATCCGAGGCTCAGAGGTAACGGGGGCAGAGAGCTTCCAAAGGCCTTCAGCAGCTTCTCCCGTCAGAAAGCAGCTTCGGGTTTCACGGGATTCTCTTTTCATTGACCCCCTCGTGCCGCGGTGTAAGCTGTGTCCTTTGCTTGCATCTTGAGCAGAGAGCACGTGCTCTCAGCCCTCGCACCCTGCAGTTCTCGGAGAAACCCTCCTTCCACCCTCACATTCGAGTCTTTGCCAGGGTCCCAAAGCCCGTTTGGTGGAACCCGTTCGGTCCCGGTACAGCTCCTTACTGAGCGTCACTCGGTGTCTCGGATTCCGTGCTGGGCCCGTGGGGGAAGGGAGGCGCGCACACAGGCCCCGTCTGCAGCCGGCTCAGCTCCAGCGAGAGAGGAGGCAGGCACACCCGTCACTGGTGAGGCGCGTGCAGCCGGTGGCCCGGACCAGGTTGACCGTGGGAAATTGCCCGCACGTGACCATTTTTTCCTCACATAAGTTACTTCATGTTTCCCAGAGTTCATTCTCCCAGGCCCCGGGTCAGCCAGAAGCCTCTGGAAGACAGAGTGCCATGGGCAAATGAGTTTTGGGAGTGCCAGTGAATTCTTTGTCCTTCAGGAGTCCCAGTGCACATGAGAATATCAAGGGCTTGGCGTGGTCCTAGAGGAAAGAAACCTGTTGAACTTTGTCTGAACAGACATTATTCGCCAGTTATACCCCCACCCGCACCTGTTAGTATCAGTCAGTGTTCTTTTCCCCAGGGCACGTTTTGAGACCTGTTGCATCACTTTATGGTTTATTAACCTACTAAAGCGAGAGTATCTTCCATGTTTAAGGTGATTCACAAGCCACTAATTGTGGTATCATCTTCTGTCCTTTCATTACCCAAGATTCAGCAAAAAGTTCAGGAACATTTATTTCAAGAGTATCACTTGATTATATCTGTCACCGTCGTATAGCAGTAATAGTGACGTGTGTTTACGTGAAGACTTAAAATCAACCTATTTCTTTTAGTTTTTTTTTTTTTTAATGCTTATTTTTTTTTTTTGAGGTAGAGAGAGAGCAAGCAGGGAAGGGGCAGAGGGAGAGAGAGAGAGAGAATCAGTGCAGAGCCCAGCACAGGGCTGGAACCCACGAACCGTGAGATCGTGACCTGAGCCCAAATCAAGAGTCGGACGCTCCACCGCCTGAACCAGCCCGGTGCTCCAAAATCACCGTTTCTGATCACTCCATACTTAACTCATCAGCAGCCACTGGCGCCACAGTTTGGTTTCTCCAAGAATCAGATTTCAGAGCCACAAGACTTCAGGAACTCGCATGGTGAAGAGAGGTGGCGGGTGGCCTCGTACTTGGTTTTTAGCTGGAGCAGCTCAGATAAGCAGAAGAGCCAGAGTCCGGTCCCCTGTGCGTGGGAGAGGGCGGGAAGTGGAGCGCAGTCCCCTGCATCGGGCTCAGAACCACTGCAGGGCCACCGCCTCCGCCGGGACAGTTGGGCCCGCCTCACGGCCAGTCTGTGGGCCTTCTTGTGGTCTCTGAGTGAGCGTCTGCAGGTAGCGGTCAGGTGTTTCGAATTCACTCTTTGAAAACAAACCTGACTCGACTTCGGATTCCGTGATCGCCTAGGTTGTCGGCGCTCTCCTTAACGTGCCTTCAGGGCTTCTGACTTACAAAGGGATTCTCTTGTCTTAGTTTCGATTCCTTGGCATCCGTTGATTGGTTCCAGGGCTCTGGCTCTGGTTAATTCCAGATGCTGGGGGTTGGCCGGGGTCTCCGTGGGTTAGTGCTGCTAACCTGTTGCGCCCGCGGCTCCTCTCGGAAGGCCTTCCCACGGCGGGGTCCTCGGGGGCGGGGAAGCCAGCCCTGCTTGGCATTCTGTTCCTTGTGCGCAGTAGGAGCTGGCCTCCCAGAGGCGTCTGCCCTTGTTCTGGATCTGCTCCGGGGGCTTCTCTCCAGCATTTCCCTAAACGCTTGTGGGCAACTTCTAGGTGTCCTCTTACTTTGAACCCCCTCATCATCCACGTGTTCCCCAGAGTTTCTGTGTCACTCCGGAGCACTTGCTCTGCACACGTGTCCTGCACAACGTGTGGGCTAAGGAACCCGGGGAGAGGATCGCCCCATCGTCCCTCGTAGGGACGCGCTGCAGCCAGCCGTGCGCCCGGCTCTCTGTTCCCCGCTGGAGCCGCACAGCAGCTCACACGAGCTTTCTCTCCCGGGCTTCCTGGCGAGCCAGCTCTCCGGTCCCCTGTTACCTGTGCAGACCGTTACTCGGCCCAGTCCCAGGGCCTCATCCGTTAGCCTTGTGACTTGTACTTCTGTGACTCTGGGCCCTTACTCTCCCGCGGGGAGCACTGTGGGGATTGCTGTCTTGTCAGCCAGTGTATTTGTTATTATCACAGATTCCTCTTCCTCTAAATCATGGAAAAACCTCCCACACAATCAAAGCAAATCCAGAGCCGTGCGGGCAGTTCGTGGTAGACGACATCAGGTCCACTTTTTACCATCGGTCCGGAAAACCAACCATTTTCTGCTTTTAGTCCCCATTCTCTGACTCACCCACGAGGAGCCTTGTCCTTTCGGGACAGGCCCCGGGACTGGAGTGCTGAGGGTACCACTGCCCGGTGTTTCTGTAATCTGTTTCAGAAAGCATCCTAGCAAGCCATCGGCACCTGCAGCATCCAAACATGGCAGCCCAGAGACAGTTTCTTCTAGAAATCGCCAAAAATTAGCAAAAGAGAAGTTATCTGCCAGCGAGAAAGTTAGTAACTCTCCCCCATTAGGAAGGTAAGTCCCTGCTTACACTCCAAGTCTTTTTTAATGCCCTGAGCCTATTTTTGGTACGATAATGTTTTCTTCCCAAGTTCCTTTAAGACCTGTCTTTTGGGTATCATTGGTTTCCCAAATGGAAACCTCCTCCAAAAGGAATTGGAGTGGCTGTGGAAGGAATGTCGGCCCTCCTACATGGACTTGCCCTTGACCCTTGTGCGCCTTCCCTGCCGGCTCCCGTCCACCAGGGCCGAGGGCGAGGCGTGTTTCTTCCCAGGTGGCCATGGGTCTGAGTGCTTGGCTAACCCAGCACAGCATGGTCGGGCATCTCATAGCCCAGAACCATTTGTGTTTTAGCCGGAGCGTTGGCGAGGCGATGGGGTAACGAGCAAAACGGCCGCTTCTGGCTCAGCCCCCACCGTCCACAGCCCCCTTCGTCCTGCCGCTTCCCACAGGCTGCGCCGAGGCCTCCTTTTTGGCCTTGGCTTGTGCTGGGTCTCCAGCCCCCTTGCCACCAGCCCCCAGTAAGCCAGGCACTGCCATCCTGACTCTCCCTCCTCCGGAGCACCGGGGGGGGGGCCCCCCCCGCTGCTTCGGTGTCTTTGCTGTCCTTCCTGCCGCACCTCTCGCCTGCTGTGCGGAGGATGGCAGTGGGTCCCCCTCGGACTGTAAGCTTCTTCCTTGAGATGCGGGGCGTGTCTTACTTTCCGTACGTCATCGCACCAAAGATAGAAGACTCTTCACGCTGTACAAAGGCTGTCGCGACCTGTCCCACAACAGTTTGCTTCTCACAGCATACGGGTGTGTATAATGTGTACATGCGCTGATATCCCCACGTCCTGGAAAGGGAAGCGGACTAAAGGGCCAGGCGCCTTTCACATAGATTCTCCATTTAATCCTCATTATGTGGGATGTAGTATTTATCCTTATTTCATCAGGGAGGGGATGAATCTCAGGAAAGTCTGGTCCGTGTTTCCCAAAGCGGAACTGCAGACCAATCATGGACACTTTTGCTAGGAAGAAGATTGCCAGATTGCCATTCTGCGGGGTGGGGGGCCGAGAGTCTGCGTTGCCGACAGCCCCAGGTGATGCTGGTGCCGCTGGTCACAGACCGCATCCTGGGGGGCCCACCGAGCCCCTCCGGCCGGGAAGAAGCACCCTGACCGAGAGCTGCTGTTCCCCGCCACATGGCATGGGGCACAGGCCCGGCATACACCGGCTGCCCGGCAAATAGGTGTTCACTTAGTGGCCGGCGGCTTCCCCGACTCGGCTCGAGGTGGACGTTCGCTCATGCGGGCCCGCCGGAACCGCGTCCCGTACAAGCGCAGCTGACTCCGTTTGAGTTCTGTCCCTGTGCCGTCAGAAGGACGATAGAGCAAACGCATTCTCCTGTCGGTGTGGCCCCACTGGTCCGCCCCTGCAGACTTGGCTTCCGTGGTGTTCTCCTTCCCGGGTAGCACACGGACAGGCGCGGACATGTGCCTGCGTACCCGGTACTGGACCCAGCGGCCACCCTGGAGAAGCAGCCTAGCGGACGCAGACGCGTGGACGTGATTTTCAACTTTCCTTGGCCCCAACCACGCCAAAACGGTTTTGCAGCATCACCTGTGTTCACATTCTGCCTCTATCACCGAAACAAAATTTTCGTGAACGAAATTTAATAGAAGCAATGCCAGTGGCATTTCCTATTGAGGTCTGTTCACGTGTCGTTCTAGAACGATGACTGTATCCTCTAGTTGGAAGAGAGCAGCTCGCTCTGCGATGACGACGGCTTCCCGGAAGGAGTTGCTTTTGAACTGGGGCCTAAAAACGCTCACGTGTGCTAGATGGGAGGTGTGGGTGATTCTCCAAGAATTCACATGTCAAAGCACGAAAACGTGAAGGAATGTCGTGTTTGGGAACGGCAGGACTTCGGCAGGACCGTAGCCCAGGGTGGTGTAGAAGTCAAGGGCTAACTGTAAAGGACTTTTGAATTCTCGGGATGACTTTATCTTGAAAGCCATCAGATAGTCAACAGGGACATCCATATAATACTAAACAGGACAGTGACACCATTCATTGAGGTTTCCAACAGATCATTGTCACGGCAGACAGAGCGAAGAGATTGGCCAGAATGCTCTTAGGAAATTCCAGTGCCTTTTTTTTTTTTTTTTTTTAAAAAAAAACGTTTATTCATTTTTGAGAGAGAGAGAGCATGAGCAGGCGAGGGGCAGAGAAAGAGGGAGACACAGAATCTAAAGCAGGCTCCAGGCTCCGAGTTGTCAGCTCAGAGCCTGATGGGGGGCTCGAACCCATGAACCATGACGTGAGCCAAAGTTGGACACTTAACCGACTGAGCCACCCATGTGCGCCTCCCCCACCCGCCCCGAACTCCCCCTCCGGTGCCTTTTCTACCATTGCCAGCCCTTCTCTGTAAACTGGCCCTCGCCCAGATGTAGTGGACAGCCCTGCTGGGGTCCCGCTGGCCGTCTCAACTCGGGGCAGTGCGTGGAGGAGGTTACTTTTCAGACAGAAGAACTAGGACCCAGAGAAGAAGGTGCTTGGACCCAGGCGGGCACCCGGAGCGTGAGGGAGCTGGAAGCAGATTACAGGCCTCCAAGCTGCCCTCGTGCCGTTTGTATGAGGCGGTCAGCAGATGACCAGTCAGCACTGCTCCCCCCTAGAGCTGCCTCTTCCTGCAGAAACGTGACCCGGGCTTTCTCCTCCTGGCTCTAAAGTCCAAAACCTCCCCTTGTTTAAAGAACTCCCAAGTTACTGAAGCCGTTCCCTTCAGCTCTCATCACTGCCTTGACTTTTCTTTCCTGCAGATCGAAGGCCCAGCTCTCCCCTCCTAGCAAGCGCAAGAGGGAGGCCAGCCCCCCCGGAGCCCGAACTAGAGGCCAGCAGAGGGTGGAAGAAGCCCCTTCGAAGAAGGCCAAGCGGTGATCCTGGCCGCCGCCGCCCCCTGGCTTGTGGAGGACACCGCGGAGAGAGGAGGGACGAGCCTCGGGGCCATAAGCTTTTTTTTTTTTTTTTTTTTTTAAACCAGGGAAAGGACATGCATGTGCTCTGAGTTTCTAGGTGCAAGCTTTTTCTTGTTCTGTTTTAAACAGCTTTATAAACTACTGTTCATAGAAGATATTATGTACATTTATTTCAGATAAAGGAAAATAAGTTTACTTTGTATCTGAACTCAAAACAAAGTAGTTGTATATTTTAACATGTGAAATTGGGATTTCCCGATGGGACACGTCACTAATGCGAACCCTTCCAGCCCATCAGACACCAGGCTGCCTACTGGTAATCTGTGTACAGTATATAAACATGTAAAAATAGGTTGTATTTTACTCTATGTATGATGCTAATCAATGAACACTTTATTTATTTTACAGAGAAAACTTATCTGTGAACTTTACTATATATCTGTTTATTTTATTTTATTATTTTTTTTTATAAAAAAAAGGGGTGGGGTGGGTTTCAATGCTATGCAGTCATCAGTAGAGATGTTTTAGGACGCTGCCTGCCTTGTAACTATATGAATATGACCCGGCAGGAAATACAGAATCTTCTCGCATGTATCCCAGTAAAGTAGTTTAGCTCCAGAAAGGGTCTGCATTGCTTTTCTGTTCACAGCTGTGACTGTTTTTAAGAATGTACCTTGTTTTTAGATTATGCTCGCCTCTGTGGCTCTCCTTCCAGCCCCACTGGCGTGCGAGGTCCTACATCCCGTCACCTGCAGCAAAAACCTCTCTGTCGGTGTTCATTCCTCCCCTCTGTGCTACTCCGAGGCTTTTACCCATTTTCTTTCCATATTGTCCTTTCTCGGTGACAAGAAATGCATTGAGATTAGGTCACTCCTGTCTATCGAGCTTCAGGATTTTATGTTGTTTTATACACGGTGATTTCAAGATAGAAACTGGCTTTATCGCCGGGTTCTTTTTTAAACATGTTTTAACTCCCATATGAACAAACTGTCCAACCTAAGTTTTTTCATAAGATTAAATTTTTCTTAAGATCAAATTTGTCTCTAGCAATGGATGTGATGAGTTGCCAAATAATTGAGATTATTTTAAAATGTTTTGTTCATATTGTTTTATAATTAAAATTTACATTCAGTGTGTGTGAACTTTTTTTTTTGCCTCTTAATGTAAGGTGGATATTTCTGTCATTTTACATGGTTTCTTACAAGATTTTATATATAAATTATAAGATGTTTCCAAAACTTGAGCGGTAAGATTTTTTTTTTTTCCCGTATTTTAAATGTTCTTCCTGTGAAAAACACTTCTTCTCTTCAAATACTTGGTGTTGGAGATACTGTTCCGTTTTCACTTTCAAATATGAGTCCGTGGTGGCCCCTCGGTAGAACTGAATGTTGGATCTGGAAGGGACCTTGGACACAAGAACAAGAGAGTTACTCGTTTTCATTTAAGTGGATGAATTTAACCAAAGCTCAGAAATGGAAAGTGGCTTCTCTTAGTCAAGGGAAGAAGCCAGAGTTGGTTCCAAGGCCCCAAAGTCCTGGAGCCACAGTCTCTGCACTGTGGGGTTTAGATTGGATTACCAGAAACACCTCAAACTGCATTCTCAGTGCGAAACCTGCGTATGCGGTTGGGTCACAGCCGTTCTGGGCATGGCCTGACAGCGATAGAGTCGTCGGACCAGGAGGAAGTGCTGCCTCTTTATAAAGTTGGAGCTAAATATCGGCACTGGGAAATGCAGTTTTCTGGTGGGAACTCAGCTAGGCCATTGTGGCTTCCAGTTGTTCTAAAAGCCAGGTAGGGAGGGGACACTGTCCCATGGGGCACCAGAACTACAGGGGAGCAGTTCTCTGTCATCACGATGATTCAGTCCTGCTGGCATTTAGTAGAAGGGAGGAGGTCAGAACGCTGAACGTTCTGCAGGGGACGAGACCGCCCTCGCCTCCACGGAAACGTCTGCGCCAAATGCCTGTAGCTTCCCCTGGAGACCCGCACAGACCGTCTCCGTGTTTGCCATCCCCTGGTCTCTGCCCAGCTACCACTGTCCCCACCACTCTCTGCCCCTCCGCAAGCAATATGAACACCAGCACATCGCGGAGCTGAGACGGCTGGAATAAGCCAGCAAGACTTCCCAAAGGGGCAGAAAAATCCCCTGGTGGAGAGTGATGTGGCTAATTCCTCTTGAGCTAAAGCTGGTCGTGCACGACCACAGTCCTTCCCTGCCTACTTGAGGCCTCTGCACGTTATGCCCCCACCCCCACCACCACCACCTAGGCTTTTTAAAGACTACAACCTACTAACGATGTCCTGCCCTAAGCACCCCAATTAGGAATGGCCATCTAGTGTTCCTCTTCCCGGCGAGATCTCAAAGTGGGTTGGTGGCAAAGTTGGGACTCAACTCTCCTAACCCCCAGGTCGGGGTTCTCCGTGCCAGGCCCCGTGGGAGGGGGGCACTGATGGAATTCAACAGCAGGCCCACCGACCTCAGGACCATCCTGTAGTGGAGCCCAGACATCGAGCGACTGGTCAACCTACTAACCGATTTGAGACTGGCAGTTGACAATTCGAACTCAAATGCTGAAAGGTTTGCTTGCTTTCTGTGATTTTCGTGTCTTCTATTCATCCTATGTGCAAGAGCACTTTACGTTTCCCCGAATTACTGCTTAGCCATCATTATGATGAAGTCAAGAATAAGGTGTTCTTCGCCATCCACGGACACCTCCCTGAGGCGAAGGAAATCGAGGGCCTGTCTTCCCATCGAAGCCACCGTGCTGGGGAATATGTATCTGACAAGCTCCTGCACCAGGCCTGGCACCAGGGATTCGAGTCTGAACCCAGGTGTTGAAGGGTGACATCAGTGAAACAGCTGTGCTGCACAGAGATTGCTGTCCAGGCACAGGACCCGGAAGGGGGAAGAGGGAAGCCAGATGAAGGACTAACTCCTGACAGACCAGAGGAAGAGGTCGTTATTTGCTTTCTTTTAAGTATAAGGCGAGTTTTCAGCAAGGTTAGAACCTAGAGAAGAGAACATTCTAGAAGCTGACGAGCAGGGTGAACTGGAGGCCATGATGGATGCCATCTTTACCGCCAGGTCAACTTTCCAGAAAGTTCCTGGAAGCAATAACTGTTTCAATAGCTCCACATCATACAAAGCACTAGTTCCAAGAGAGGCTTCCTCACCCTGCGGCCCTTCTGGAAAGTTCACTGGATGTATCAGCAGTGGACATAAATTTCCAAGAAATTAGGTTAGTTTATTTAACCCGGAAGTTACTAAACCCTAAAACCCCTGTTTCCGCACCCCAACGCACACACACACACCTGCACACCCAGAAACGTAATTCAACGTCCACGGAAACTGATGAGGTTCAAAACTGAAAACTCCACTCGGTTCTTAGCCCTGTGAAGGATATCGGCGTCCCCTGTTCTATGGCAAGGAGAGGCGACACTCAGGTTGTATCACTGACTTCTAAGGACACACACACTACGTGTTGCTGGGACTGGAACCGAGATGCCGTGAGCCTCGTCAGCGTCCACAAGTGTGGCCGTGACAGTGTCTGCTGTGGCAGGAGCCAGGTGACCCGCGGACACACGTAGGCTGGAGCGTCCTCGCTCCCTCTTAGTTGTATGCTTCTTTTTAAACAAATGATATAAAACCTGAATTTTGTTAAATAGTAGCATTTTTGTTCTAAAAGTAATGTCTTGGTTGTGGAAAAAATTAAAAACGAAACCAAGCAGGGGCACCTGGGTGGCTCAGTTAAGTCTCCAACTCTTAATTTCAGCTAAGGTCATGATCTCATGGTTTGTGGCATCGATCCCCTCAAACGGAGCCTGCTTGGGATTCTCTCCCTCTTTCTCTGCCCCTCTCCACTTGCACTTTCTCTCTCTCTCTCTCTCTCTCCCACGCCTCTCAAAAAATAAACATTTTAAAAAACAGGAGGCAAAGATAGAAAAAAAAAAAAACCACTCGTAAGCCCACAAGTCAGATATGTTATTACTTTGATTGATACACAATTCCTCCAGACTTTTCTTTTTACGTACATATAAAACTCATATGCCATATTTCATGAAATCTAAGATGCTATTGACTATAAAATGCATCATCATTACTTTATATACTAAGAAAGAAAAAACTGAGAGTATGACACTCATCATAGTCTCACTAGAGGCATGAATCCATCATATCCACTTGTTGCTTTGAAATGAAAGGGATTGATGATTTCCTCCCACCGTTAGCTGTGTGCCTGGGAATCCACCACAAAATCTTTTGAAAAATAGCTCAGGAACAAGATGGAACAGCCTCACCTGCTCTGGGATACCTTCCTTTCTTGTCTCACACGGAACTTGGTGGTTACTTTGCAAGAAAAGATGAAATCACAGGTATTTTTCCTCCAACACAGTATCTGCCTCCCTGATACGTCAGGTATTCCTTGCTGCCAGGTTCCTGGGACTTTCTGAATACACACTACCTCTCTTTTATTGCCAAATCATGATGCAATCTTTGAAAAGACACTTTAAATGATGTTTCAAATCAAAGCACACAGAATCCATGATGCACGTCATTCACAGCAGTATCAATAGTTAGAAACGAGAACACATGACGATAACTGTAGCCTAACTGCCACTTGATCGGTAGCAATTTTAAGATACTTTCTAGGGTGCCAGCGTGACTCAACAGGTTAAGCAGCTGACTCTTGATTTCGGCTCAGGTCACGATCTCACAGTTTGGGAGATGGAGCCTCGAGTCGGGCTCCGCACTGACAGTGTGGAGCCTGCTTGGGATTCTCTTTCTTTCTCTCGCTCTGTCTCTCTCTCTCTCAAAATAAATAAATACACTTGAAAAAAAAAGATACTTTCTAATTCCAGAGGTGTTAAAACATGGGAGGCAAAAGTGTGCCTTTGAATTAATGAAATAGGTAGATAGATTTTTTACGAAAATGAGATTTTACCTATCTACATTTTTATACTCTTAAAATATTACGTATTTATGGAATATTTCTTACAATCAAAAGGATAGAGAACTTTTATATATACATATATAAAATATATGTACATACATATGATATATACAAGTATATAATAAGAATATCATATGTCTTAGATAATATACATAGTACATAAGTATGGATATATGTATATACATATGCTATAAGATTATATATATAATGTATATGTGTGTATATACATATATATGATGTATGTACATATGCTATAAAGAATTTTTTTTAATTTTTTTAATGTTTATTTATTTTTGAGAGAGAGAGAAAGCACAATTGGGAAGGAGGAGAGAGAGGGGGACAGAGGATCCAAAGTGGGCTCCATGCTGACAGCAATGAGCCCAATGTGGGTCTCGAACTCACAGACTGCGAGACCATGACCTGAGCCGAAGTCAGACACTCAACCGACTAAGCCACCCAGGCGCCCCATGAATGGGTTTGTTTATGTATGTATGTATGTATGTATGTATGTATTTTCGAACGAGAGAGAGTGTGCACAAGTGAAGGAGGGGCAGAGAGAGGGAGAGAGAGAATCTTAAGCAGACTCCATTGACAGAATTGTTCTTTAAAATCTCATTTACTCACCCTTCAGCTTGAGACACAGAATCATAAATACCAACACCTCCTGGAAGTTCCCAGCATGCCCACAAGGTTACCACGACCATTATAAATACAAGTTTATCATTTTACTACATGTGCATACGACCCTAAACAACATTGCAAGTTGTGAACATTTTTACACTTTACATAAAGAGAATTTTTTTTTTAATTTTTTTAATGTTTATTTATTTTTGAGGGGGAGAGAGAGACGGTGTGTCAGCGGCGGAGGGGCAGAGAGAGAGGGAGACACGAATCCGAAGCAGGCTCCAGGCTCCGAGCTGTCAGCACAGAGCCCGACGCGGGGTTCGAACCCACAGACCGCGAGATCATGACCTGAACTGAGGTCGGCCGCTCAACCGACTGAGCCACCCAGGCGCCCCTCACACCGTGTTTTAAAAGTCATCTCCAGGGGCGCCTGGGTGGCTCAGTCGGTTAAGCGTCGGACTTCAGCTCAGGTCATGATCTCATGGTCCGTGAGTTCGAGCCCCATGTCAGGCTCTGTGCTGACAGCTCGGAGCCTGGAGCCTGCTTCGGATTCTGTGTCTCCCTCTCTCTCTGACCCTCCCCCGTTCATGCTGTCTCTCTGTCTCAAAAATAAATAAACGTTAAAAAAAATTTTTTTTTAAATAAAGAAAGAAAAAAATAAATAAATAAATAAAAGTCATCTCCAGTGGCTCCAGTTGGCTCATTTTCACCACTGTGTAGGATTCCAGTGAAAGACTTTACCACAATGTACTAAAGCCATTTAGTTGCCTGTTACTGGTCTTTGTGTCATTCCTGGGTTAAACAATGCTTCCATGAGCATTCTATGAATATTTTGTGGGCAGACCTTCCCAAAGTTACTCATATCGTTGTACGCATAGAAAATTACATTTACCGCAGGGGCAGAATTCTGAAGTAAGAAGGACGAGGCTGGTTGCTGCCTGGGGAGACCGTCAGCCTGCGAACCAGAGGACCAGCTCAGACCGACAACTTTGACGGCCAGAAGATGAGCGTACCCCCATTTTCCACTTCAAGACATGCCCAGCTTTCGGCCCCAGGGGCACAGCCGCGAACCTCTAAGGTAAGCATGTTTTCAGCTTTGCGAGGTAAGGTCCAAGTGTTTCCCAAATGGGTTTACCACCTGTCCTCCGGTTGTACGCTTCCCTCTCTTGAACTTTTAGGTGAGGACTTCGTGATTTTTGCCCATTTGGTGGAGGTAAAATATCTCACCGGGGTTTTTATTTGCACTGGTTTCCAGAAGGTGGAAGGAGTATCTTTCCATGGGTTTATTCTCCATCTCATTTCCTCTTCTGAGAAATGCCTGTTCATGCCTTTTGTCCATCTTCCCATGCAGATCTTTGTGTTTTGCTTATTGATTTGTGAGAGTTCTTCATATATTTTTATATAAAGATACAAACATAGGATGCCTGGGTGGCTCAGTCAGTTAAGCATCCGACTTCAGCTCAGGTCACGATCTCGCGGTCCGCGAGTTCAAGCCCCGCGTCGGGCTCTGGGCTGACTGCTCAGAGCCTGGCGCCTGCTTCGGATTCTGTGTCTCCCTCTTGCTCTCTCTGTCTCTGTCTCTCTCTCTCTGCCCTTCTCCTGCTCGTGTTCTGTCTCTCTCTCTCAAAAATAAGTGAACATTAAAAAAAATTTTTAAGATGTAAATATATAGTTCTAGTACTGGGGGCAATAATCTTTGTGTATATGTGTCGCAAATATCACACTCTCAAACACACACACACACACGTGCACATATCGTGTAGATTATCTTTTCATTTCTTTGCGCTCCTTTCGGTGAACGGTTTTTAATTTTAACGTCACTGAATATAAGTTTCATTTTGTAGTTAACTATTGTCTTGAGTTTCGAGATCAAATAGCTATTCTTCTACAAGTTTTATGTTTTGCGTCTCACATTGGGGGTGCGGAGAGGAAAGCAAGGGCTGTGTTCGTGTGAGATCCAGGCAAGCCAAGTACCCAAAGAAATCTGGCCAAGTTCTCCCAGTCTAAAGCCGGAAGGTATCTTGCTGAAAACAGCTCTCGACCCATCAGTCTTTTGAGTTCCACTTCTCCAGTGTGGACTGGCAGCCCTCACGTCCTGGGGTCCTGTAACCACTGCCCTGGGGATGCCCTTCACCGCTCTCGTCCCTCGGATCCCCTAAGACCTGTATCACACACCTTCATCATATTTTGACAAAGCCCCGGTAACATTCTGAGAAAGTTCTTCTGTAAGAACACAAAGGACCAACCGTCAGGTCAGACTCATCATAAATGGGAGCTCTCGCCCAGCGTCAACGGTTGTAACGACGTCAAGCACACGCATAGCTGCTGGGCACAACTCAAGCATGGAGGTCTGGGCCAGGACACGCACGTACCCACGTTGGCAGATAAGGTCTCTAAAAACCACCTGCAGCTCCATTGCTTACACAGAAGGAAGACGTTTCAGTCATGGCACATCCCTCCCCAGATGGCGACACAGCCTGTGTGACATTTTCCAGGGAGCTATGCCCATAAATCACAGATTCCAAGGGGGTGGGGGTCGTTTGTTTGCTGTGTTGTTGCTACAAGCGATCCTGGAGGGCCCAGCTACATCCCGCTAAAAGCATTCTGTGAGTATCAAGTCTCTAGCAAAAGCCATCACTTGTTTGCCTGGAAATTTCTAGCTCCAGGTCACCTAATCCCTTTTTCAGGGCATCTCTCAGTATCGGATTAAAGGCCTGATGGTAATCATATTCTTCGTATTACATTATAGCAAATCATTTTATTTTTTGATTTTATTTATAAATTTAAGTTAGTTAACATACCGTGAAATATTGGTCTCAGGAGTAGAATTCAGTGGTTCATCACTGACATATAACACCCTGTGCTCATCCCAAGTGCCCTTCGAATGCCCATCCCCCATCCAGCTCATTCCCCACCCACCCCCACCCCCATTAACCCTCAGTTTGTTCTCTGTATTGAAGAGGCTCTTATGGTTTGCCTCCCTCTGTTTTTACCTTATTATTTCCTTCTATTCATCTGTGTTCACCTGTTTTGTTTCTTAAATTCCACATGAGTGAAATCATACTATATTTACCTCTTTCTGACTTATTTCGCTTAGCATAATACACTCTAGTTCCATCGACATTGTTGCAAATGGCAAGATTCCATTCTTTTTGATCGCCAAGTAATATTCCATTGTGTATATAGACCACATCTTCTTTTTTTTTTTTCTTTTTTAGAGAGAGAATCCCAAGTAGGCTCTACGCTATCAGCATGAGACGAACTCATGAACTGTGAGATCATGACCTGAGTCGAAATCAAGAGTTAGACACTTAGCCAACTGAGCCACTGGGGGTGGGGGGAGGGAGGGGGGTCCCGATACCACATCAGTCGATGGACATTTGGGCTCTTTCCATAATTTGGCAACAGTCGATAGCGCTGCTATAAACAATGGGGTGCATGTGCCTCTTTGAGTCAGCATTTTGGTATCCTTTGGATAAATACCCAGTAGTGCAATTGCTGGGTCCCCAGGTAGTTCTATTTTTAATTTTTTGAGGAACCTCCATACTGTTTTCCAGAGTGGCTGCACCAGTTTGCATTCCCACCAGCAGTACAGCAAATCATTTTAGACCTGTTTCATCACGGTCCAGTCGGATATGAGAACCCACATCAGTTATTGTAATAAATCATTTAATATAGGGAACTGGCTTTGACTAACAAGCTCAAGGGGGACACACAGACGTAATACAGAGTAACTTCAGAAAGCAACCGTTACCCCAGCGTGGCTTGGGGGAACTCAAAGACAAGACTGAGTGTGGCAGGAGACGGAGGGGAAGCCCTGCAGAGCTCAGGGACTCAGATTCAGCAGCAAGGCTGTCCGGGTGGTGCTGGCATGCCCGACACAGGACAGGGGGGGCTCGTTCCAGGAGACTGAGGAAAAATCGGACACTGAAGCCAACGGTGACCCATCAGCTGCCACCGCTGCGGCGAAGAAACGTTGCAAGGGTAGAGGGAGCCAACCGGAAGCAGCAAATCCCTTCCCCGGCTTCGGCCTCAGTCTCTTTTTAGTGCCTCCAGCTGACAGACGGTGGAGAGCCAGCCGCCCAGGGAGAAACCAGGGCTGCAGACAGCCGGTCCCGATGCCGCGAAGCAGCATCGAGAGGCATGGCTCCGCGATGAAGAAACAGTAGCTTAGTAATTGGCACACGTCACACTCCTGACAACTCACCCCCCCACACCCTGCTCTGCACCCAGGAACAACGGGCGGCTTGTACATTTCCCTCGTTCTCCAGCAAGCTCAGCAATGCACTTGACGTCTGCTTGCACTTGACGTCTGCAATCCCGGTATGTAATTCATCTAGCATCTGGGCGTTTCGTTGCAGTAGGGCCTTGCTAAATTCCTTCTGTGCCATGGTTCCTAAAGCGGAAACTCCAAATACATTTTTCAAAGCCTCTGCAGAAGTCTGTGTCCTCATTGACTCAGTTTATATCTCCTGACGGATCAGCCTCTCCGCTCGCTTTTAATAAATGTGTTTCCTATGACCACTCGCGGAATCCATGCAATGCTTTTTTTTTTTGTCATCTTTTCAAAATGAGTTTATCATCAAAACTCAGAGTTGTTTTTATTTGCGAAAACCAATTTGTCAGTCTTCCACAAGCCTTACTTGAAATAGTCAACAGTTTTTCAACCGAAAAGAAGTATTCAACAAGACCTGCCTTTTCCTATTTTTGGCTCACGCGTCCCTGTTAGCCCTCAGACACCGTTGTTCATTTTACCCCCGTCATTGTGGGGGCCCTCTGGTCCTTTAAAAAATTCTTTCCCCAGTAAACACGATTGGCGTTTAAAAGGATACACTTAGTTGTTTCGGGTTCTTGAAATTAAAAAAAAGCAAATCTAACCTTTAAGTGAAATCCATGTCTCAATAAATGTGTCCCCCCTCCAATCCCCGGAACCCTACTTCCTTCCGGCCTGAATCTGGACTGACTGCAGAGTCCTAGCTTAGACAGAAGATACCACTGCTTTGCCTTTGTGTACTTCACTAAGAATCCTTTCTGACCTACAAGAAGCACGTGTCTCCAGCCCAGGTCACCTGCACTTGTGCAGGGATTTCTCCAAAGCCTCCTCAAGCTTATTCCTTTGACAGTTCCCAGGACAGCTCAGGCCCATCTGTTCATCTGACATTCCATGAAGTCCACGTGCTACCACAACATCCTGTTTTCGCCCTTCCTGTTCCTCGCCACACTTACTCAGACAGAATGACAGTTCGCCGTAATTCTTTAACATAAATCTCCCCAGTGAGCTTTCTCCCCCACCCTACACCCCTTTCTCTGAAAGCACAGCCTTCTGGCCCTTTCCCTTTCAAAGCCTAGTCCAAAATATCTCATAATGGAAATAAACATCTCCAAGTTGGGCCTCAGAAGATGATTTAACAACAACAAAAGAAACTGAAATATGTTATTTGTGTTAAAAAGCTAGGGGAAGAGCTATGTAACTGAGGATGATGGAGAACTAACCCGTTTACAGAGCAGGCATCCCAATGCAGTGGCCATGCTCTGGATGACCCTGAATAAACCACTTGGCTCCTCTGAGTCTCAGGTTCCTCATCTGTAACTAGAAATTCTGATTCCTGTCCCACCAGTCTCATTGTGTTGTATGAGGATCAAATGAGACCATACACTCAATAAATATTTGCCAAGGGCCTATGATGTGCCAGACACCCCACCCCACCCCACCCCACCCCCCTGCCTCCAGGCACTGGGGATGTGACAGGGAGTCATTTGAAACACTGTGTTTAAGTCACTGAAGGTAAGGGAACTATCGGGACTTCATCAAGATAAAAAGCTTCTGCACAGTAAAGGAAACAATCAACAAAACGAAAAGGCAGCCTATGGGATGGGAGAAGATATTCCCAAATGACACATCCGATAAAGGGTTAGTATCCAAAATCTATAAAGAACTTATCTAACTCAACACCCAAAACACAAACAACCCAGTACAGAAATGGGCAGAAGACATGAATATATATATATATATATATATATATATATATATATACACACACACACACACACGTATATATGAATATTACTCAGCCATCAAAGAGAATGAAATTTTGCCATTTGCAATGACATGGATAGAGCTAGAATGTATTATGCTAAGCAAAATAAGCCAGAGAAAGGTAAATTCCACATGATTTCACTCATATGTGGAATTTATGAAACAAACAGATGAACATATGGAAAGTGGGGGGAAAGAAGAGGGAAACAAATCACAAGACTCTTAACTATAGAGAACAAACCCAGATTTGATGGAGGGACATGGGTGGAGGATGGTCTAGATGGATGATGGGCATTCAGGAGGGCACTTGTTGGGATGAGCACTGGGTGTTGTATGGAAGTGATGAATCACTGAATTCTCCTCCTAAACGCAATATTGCATTGTATGATAACTAACTAAAATTTAAATTAAAAAAAAAAGGAAAGAAAAACAAACAAACAAACAAACATTGTGTTTATGAGATTCATCCCCGTGGCTGCCTGTGGCTGTAGACTGGTGGTTTTCATTGCTGCATAGAATCCTATTCTGGGATTACATCATACGTGATTTATCCATGATATTCTGAATGGGCATTTGCGTGGTTTCCAGGTTTTTGGAAACTAGAACACGAGGCTATGGACATTCTGGTACATGTCTTTGGAGAACGTACCTGCACATTTCTGTTGGGTCAACTCCCTTTCAGTCTTTTTCATTAGGTCAGAGAGAGAGTCTCAGGTTGACGCCTGTACGTTGTATTGTCTCTCCAGCACACGACGAGCTGCTCCTGTAAGAGAGCCAACCTCAGGCCCCCAGTCTTCGGCATCCCATTCTACCCAGCTAGTTTACTAATGCTGTTTTATTGGCATTCCATGTTTTTTCAGATTATACTTGGCAAGAGGTTCCCAGTGCCCCATTTATTTACATACTTATATCCAAATACATGCTCTTTCTACAAAGGTTCTTTTTCAAGTTTATTTTTTTTAATTTTTTTAAATGTTTATTTATTTTTGAGATAGAGACAGAGCATGAGTGGGTGAGGGGCAGAGAGAGAGGGAGACACAGAACCCGAAGCAGGCTTCAGGCTGTGAGCTGTCAGCACAGAGCCCGGTACAGGGCTCGGACTCACGAACCGTGAGATCATGACCTGAGCTGAAGTCGGACGCTTGCTGACTGAGCCACCCAGGCGCCCCGTTTCAAGTTTAAAAAGTAGTCATTTAGGGGCACCTGGGTGGCTCAGTCGGTTAATCATCTGACTCTTGACTTGGGTTCACGTCATGATCTCACGGTTTGTGAGTTTGAGTCCCCTGATAGGCTCTGCACCTGTAGCATGGAGCCTGCTTGGGATTCTTTCTCCCTCTCTTTGCCCCTCCCCAGCTCTCTCTCTTAAAATAAATACATAAACCAAAAAAAAAAGAGTTTTTAAAAGTAGTCATTTAAATAAATCTATTAAGCAACTAATGATGACAGATGGCTACAGATGGTAAAAAAAAAAATGTGAAAAGGGTATCAAATACTGTAATGTAGGAAACGCTATTCTAAAAAAGCCACACTTTCGAATGAAGTATCTTTGTTAATCATCGCTGGGCGGCAATTTGCCCAGATGAGTTGCTCTAATTAAAGACAAAGTGCTCAGGTCAGGTGTCCCAGCAAATCATTCCGAAGCACTGGGTTTCCTCGTTTCCGGGAGGGAAAGGTCACAACAGGTATGGGTGGGAGGGGAGCAGAAGGACTCCGTACTAAAGCAATACGTGAGCTGAGCTTGGCAGGTGGAGGACAGTATCTTTGAAAAAAAAAAAAAAAAGTACATTTTCCTGCTTCCGTGTTCTTTGCCAACTTTGTGGGTCAGTGGGATCTCCACCATGAGGAATAGGGCAGATGGCGGGTAGGTGGAAGAAACAGGAGCCAAGGTTGGAGTGTTTCATGGGAACATCACAGCAGACATAAGAAATAAGAAATATTGGGGGAAATAAGGCCGGAGAGCACCCTCAGTGATCAACGCCTCCACCGGACGCCGTCACCCTTGACCTCGGTGTCACTGACAACTTGAGTACCTGTGAAGTCTTGACTAATTTCCCCAATCTGTGACTACGGCTCTTTCCAACTCATATCCCTGATACGCATGCTCCAGCACGCATCTTACTCTTCCAGAACTTCTAAGCTGTCGACCTTAAATCTATCCATCACCTTCCTCGTGTCATCATTTTGCCCTGATCCAGCTTCGACTCCGTGGCTCCGAGCCTGAAATCCCCAGCTGTCTTGTTCTCTGTTCACGGCCCCGCAACACCCCGACCTCGGGAAGCCCAACTGTTTACCAGTCTACCTGTTTGTTCTTTTTTCTTTTCATTCTTTGGCTTTTGGGTTTGTTTTGTTTTGTTTTGTTTTACCCAGAGCTGGGGAATGTAGCTGGACAGAAGGACACATCTGTGCTAACCGGTCACAATTTTGGTGTAGGCATATGTGAGTCTCAAAGACTCCCTCAATCCTGCTCAGCTGTTCTATCTTACCCTGGAATCTTCCTTCCCCGTTGTCCAAAATGACTATTTCTCACCTTCTCTCCCCTGCTCACACTCAGTCTCTCTCTCTCTCTCAAAAATAAATAAACATTAAAAAAAATAATGAAAAAAACAAAACAAAACCAACCACTTCAATGATGGGCAAAGGACCAGAACAGACCATCTCCAAAGAAGATACTCAGACGGCTAATAAGCATATGAAAACAAGCTCAATGTCCCTAATCACTGGGGAAATGAGAATCAAAACCACAGTGAAATGCCACTTCTTGCCCATTAGCATGGCTACTAGCAAAAACAACACAACACAACAAGAAACAAAAGTGTTGCCAACAATGTGGAGAAACTGGAACTGTGGCCACTGTGGACGGGAATGTAAAATGGTGCGGCCATTATGGAAAACAGCATTGGGATTCCTCAAAAAATTAAACACAAGTTACCATATGATCCAGTTACCATATGATCTTCTGGGTGTATACCCAAAAGAACTGAAACCAGGGTCTTGAAGAGACATTTGTAAGCCCATGTTTATATCAGCAGTATTCACAATGGTGCCAATGTATAGAAGCAACCCAAGTGTCCACTGAGGGATGAATGAATTGTTTAATATGGGGTATATATGCATACAATGGGGTATTATTCAGTCTTAAAAAAGAAAAGAAATTCTGACATATGCTACAACATGGATGAAACATGAGGCCATTATGCTAATGAAATAAGCCAGTGAAATACGCTAGTGAAATAAGCCAGTCGCCAAAGGACAAATAGTGAAGGATTCCGTTTACAGGAAGAAATTAACGTAGTCAAATGCGTAGAGACAGAAAGTAGAATGGCGGCTACCGAGGAATGGGAGCTTATTTCACGAGTACGGTTCAAGGAGCTTCAGTTCTGCAAGAAGAATGCATTCTGCAGATGGGCGGGGGTCATGGTCCCACAGCAACGTAAATGTACGGAAATGCCACTGAGCTGCAAACGTCAAAATGGTGAAGGTGGTAAATTGTATGTTATAATCATTTTACCATGACTTTTTAAAAGAAATCAGTAAAAGGAACACACTCCTGTGGTACTTGGCTGGTTCAGTCAGTGGAGCAGGTGACTCTAGATCTCGGGGTCGTAAGTTCGAGCCCCACATTGGACGTAGAGGTTACTTAAAAATAAAACCCATTAAAAACCATACCACCAGAACAGATGCCAAATCTGGCTTGTCCCTCCATCTCTTCTTCTATCTCTAGCACCTCCTAAGGGACTCACTAGCTTCTAGCTGGTCTCCCCAATTCTCCACTCGCCACCGCCTGAATCTTTTTGTTGCAGAACAGCCAGATGCAACTCATATTCGGTTAGCTCTGGGCCTCCGATCTTCCTGTGGCTTCCAATCATGCTTAGAATAAAGGTCACCCCCTTGACTGTGGCTTATAAAGTTCTGTGCTGTCTGGTCTCTGACCACTCTGCCCCTCCCCCCTCACTCTGGCCACAGGAGTGTCGTGTCCGGGGCCTTGAGCTCACCGACTCTCCCCACCATGTGCCCTGGGCACTAGTTTTTCCCTCTAAAAATCTCTTCCTCCATATCTCTTTCGGCTTCGAATCTCACTCCCAATGACTGAGCTGAAGTCGGATGCCCAACCAACTGAGCCACCCAGGCGGCCCCGAAGATTTTGTATTTTTTAATTTTTTAAACATTTATTTATTTTTTGAGAGACACAGATAGAGCATGAGCGGGAAGGGGCAGAGAGAGAGGGAGACACAGAATCTGAAGCAGGATCCAGGCTCCAGCTGTCAGCACAGAGCAAGACGCGGGGCTCGAACCCACAAAGAGGTTCGTGAGATCGTGACCTGAGCCGAAGTTGGATGCTTAACAGACTGAGCCACCCCGGCGCCCCCAGAAGACTTTGTATTTTACAAGCATCTCAGACTCCACCAAGCAGCAGCACATAACATCTTCCTCTTTATCTACTCAAACCTGCTCCTGTGACTTAACCTCCCCACTCCTCAGATTATCACCATCATCATCCACCGCCCAACCGACAACCCAAATGAGAAAATACAACCTGAGGGACAAGATGGGTTCGTTTTAATGCCTGAACTTTCCGATGTTTAGGGCGAAATATCCCCAATTAGTGTCCTGAAGAAGTTTCCGAAGAAACAGAAAAACCTTCCTACCGCACCATTTAAACACACTGAGAGCGTGTGCTCTATATGACCATCCATCAGGAGCCTGGAGCCAGCACTCTGGAGAGGCAGCCTGCGGAGCCAGCACAGAGGATGGAGGGGCTGTTAGGCCAGGAGGTGTCTGGACTCTCCCCACTGCAACCACTTCGATTCTGAAACTGGCCCGTGTACGTCCCTCCAGACTCCAATCTTCCCCTGGCCTGGAGTGGGAAAGTCTCCAGTGGGGGGTCCCGAACGCGTCTGCGTGAGTTTTTAAAATGGAACACCCCCGCTACTACATCACGGACAACGTGAGGCTCTGGAAACAGAAAACTAGGAGCAAAGACATCCCGTTTTGTGAAGCCAACATTTTCTTCCTGCCTAAGCTGCTTATCCCGGCCCGTCTCTACACGGGTACGCCACACATCCCTCAGGGGCGCCCGCTAGGTGGCGCCCGTCCTCCACTGTACCCGGGCGGGTTCAGGAGTCCGCCCAGGGCTTTTTCAACAGGAGAGGTGATCTCCAGTCCTGACTTTTTACAGGTAGGAAAACGAAGTTCCAAAGTGTCTTTCGTGAGGTCGTATCACTGCATCCCAGAGCCGCGAGCAAACACAGGTCCCCTATTTCTGAACCCAACCAACTTCCATCACCTGGCTGTCTCCCTCTACGCACGGTTTAGTTTGTTGATTATAATGATAATGCTGTGTTTCTTTCTTTGTATACAACAAGGTTTAGGTTCAGATGTGCAGGCCTTAGCGTCCTTTATTTCCAAATGCCCGGGACAGAAAAAATCGTTAGACTTGCCTGCCTGGATTCTTTCTGTGATTTCCTTAAGTTCTGAGCTCCTTTTCTGATGAATGAGTAGCACAGAAATACGTAGGGAAGGCCATGGAAAACGTTTAATGAGAATAAATGTGAAGGTTTGAGAAGACAACGGTTAGGGTAGAAAACCCAACCAGATTGGCTTTTGACAAAGTCAGAACTGAATCCTGATTTCGCCACTTTTAAACCCCGTCTCAGTTTACTAACCTATAAAATGGGGATAACAATGTTTTCTACTAACCACACGCCCAGGCTTGTGTAGGTTAAATAACACAATAGGCCATGACTGCTGGTCCACGTTGGTAAACAACACTTGTTTAAATGTAGGGGCGCCTGGGTGGCGCAGTCGGTTAAGCGTCCGACTTCAGCCAGGTCACGATCTCACGTCCGTGAGTTCGAGCCCCGCGTCGGGCTCTGGGCTGATGGCTCAGAGCCTGGAGCCTGTTTCCGATTCTGTGTCTCCCTCTCTCTCTGCCCCTCCCCCGTTCATGCTCTGTCTCTGTCTGTCCCATAAATAAATAAAAACGTTGAAAAAAATTTTAAAAAAATAAATGTAAAACTCCCTTGGTCCACAGTAAAGCTGCTGTCTTCAGACTGATACACCCGGACCACATTTGTGAAAAGCCCTGACACGGGAGGCCAGGAGCTGAGGTCCGCTGGCAGGAAAGCGGCACGGAGCTTGGGGCTTGGGGTGTTGCGGGTGCTTCAAGTGCCCTCAGAAGCCTGGGGGAGGTGGAGGTGGACAAGTGCGGGTGGAGACAGGCGGTCAGTCCCCGGCGCAGCCTCTACCTAGACCTGGCTCCGCGGGCCTGCGCGCTTCCCCCCTCCCGCCTGCTCGCCAGTTCGCGCCGTTCCGCAGCGGCCTCGTAGGGCACCGAGACAAGCCCTCGTTGTAAAGGATTGGAAACCTTGGCCTAGAGAAAGCAGGTGACTTCAGTCAAGGTCATCGGCGTCTGAGGGCCGAGTCCCGCGTGGCCTCCCACTCCCTCGGGCCACTCCGGGCACAGAAGTAGGTCTCTTCCCCCGGAAACCGAGGCCGGCCAAGGGCGCAGGTGGAGGGCGGCAGGGGCGCGCCCCCGGTGGCCCCGCGGGAAAATGCCGGCGGACTCAGGTCCGGGGGAGCGCCGGGACGTGCGCGTCAGCTTTCGGTGCGCGCGGGAGAGCCGGGTCCCCCCTCCCCGGCCCCCACGTCTCCCGCACCCCCCTCCCACCCTGCGCCCGCGGCCCGCGCAGGCTTCGCCGCCCAGCAGCGCTGCGGGGCAGTGCAGTGCCCGGGGCGGGAGGGCGCAGCTGGGCAGGGGGCGCGCAAGAACCGAACTGCGGAGGAGGGAGCGGAGAGCGGGGTGGGAGGGGGGGAAAAAGGAGGGGAGGACTAGGAGAGAGCCGGGCGAGGGGCCGGGGAGGAAGGCTCGGGCGCGGAGCTCCCCGGCCGCCTCCTCGAAGGCTGGCCGGCTGCCGGGGCTCCCGGCTCCGCCGATCCGCGGGGCCGGCCCAGGCCAGAGCGCGGCGCCGACGGAAGGTCAGGCGCGGTCAGGCAGCCGCGGGGTTCCAGGAGCTCGCGGCCGCGCCCGGGGCCCACCGCCCTCCGAGCTCCGGAAGCGGGGCCCTGCGCCCGCGCGGACGCGCCCCTTCCCCGCCGACCCGCGGCCCTTACGCGCGCTGACCTGCGGAGCCTTGGCCACACGCCCCCACTCACCGGCCTGGACTCTGCACGTATCCCGGGCAACCTCTGCCTACTACTACGTCTGCTCACCGTCCCCCAAAGCCTTTTCACCCGCCTGCCAACGCCTTACCAGGAGCAGCTTCTAGTTGTAGCTCGAGACCGGTGTACTTTTACCCACCTCCCGGCCCAGCCTGCAGCCACTCACCAGACCTACAGGTCCTCAGCCGCCGCAGTTGCCCGGAGATGACACGAGTCTCTGTCGCTTTCGCCTGCTGAAGTCTCGGAATGCGGCCACTTTCCTGCGCTCCGGCACGCACGAAAAACGGACAGCTCAAAATCACCGAACTGCCTCTTTAACGCCTTGTCAGCCTCTGCCGTAGACTGGCAAAGGGCAGATCCTGCTCTGATTTGGGTTTCTTTAAATAAATAAATAAATAAATAAATAAATAAATACGTGTGAGGGGCAAGGAAATAGTAGTTACTATTTTCAAGTGAGTCTTGGTGCAGCCCCCCAAACTTACCCTGATACTAGGTCATTCGACCTCCAAAACATCCCGGTTGCCTGTGGGTGCGGAACTCTATTGTTTGTCCACGCCAAGTCCTGACCCCACAAACGCATAGCTGTTCTGGGAGCACAGTTCACACCTGCTCATCTCTCACCTTCTGGGCGACCTGTGTCAATCTCCTCCTGGATGCGCTCCCCAGAGAATAACAGGACGGTGGGGGAGGGAGGTCATTTACAGAGTAAATAAAGGTCAGCGGGAGGGAGGAAAGGACACGCTTTCTTTTGAAACCTCACGAGCATTGTGTTCTGTTCCCCTCCCGGCCTGAAGAGAGTCCGTTCCTTACACTGGCCAGATGCTAACACCAAATTCAAGCACCTTTCCCTTAAAAGTGATGTAATCCTAAAGAGCTGTAAAGGGCAATGATCTCTTCAAGTGCGAATTTTTCACCCAAGTACACTAACGGATCTGCACCGCCGTGTGTGGGATGCAACAAAGCATCATGTAGCTAAAGTGCTGGAAAAATGTAGACACGGCAAAGCCCTCCCAAACGTACACCCTGAGCCCGAAAATTATGAATAGTGCATGTATTTCACACTGCCGTGCACAAGAAACAGCAAAAACAGGGGGAAATGTTATTTATTTTAGTGACACCAACAACACCAATCCCAGCATTTACTAAACCAAAATCACGGTTCTTTAAACATACTCAGTGGTTCAAATTGTGTCTCTGGCGTTGTTACACCTTCGGTAAAATTATGGAAGACAGTAACATGTCACTTGAGCAAATTTTTTTATTTAAAAATAAATAACGTAAATAAGTAACAAATGTTTTCATGCCACAACATTTGTGTTTCTTAGCTTGGTTCCTTCTGTTATGTAAAACAGTCCAGGACTTACTTTTTTAAGAGAATTTCATGTCGTCAAGTCAAGATCATTGCCACAGTAATATCTATACAGTCCTCTAAGCAAACACATATCTTTTCTTTTCTAATCTCATTCAACTCACAAGTAAAAGAATATGTAAAGAACAAATGGAAAGATTTTTTTTTTCTCCTCCATCCTGGTGCAAAATGTAACAAGCTCCAATTAGGTTCAGTATTAACCGTCCAGGGAAATGACCGCGCGATTTCCAGACACTCTCCCAAAGATGCCTTCTCGTTTCTCGCCTGACTTTAGTCCTCTAACTGAACCACCTTTTTTTTTTTTGATTGCTCTACAGTAATCGAATCAAATAAAGTAAGGTGAAGAAGGAAAAACAATATTTCTAATGATTTTAATTAACTGATAATTTCAGCGGAAAGAATTAGCAATGAGGAAGCCACGAAACTGTAACATAGAGGTTTTTTTTAAAAAAAGCAGCAGCATTCTGTTCTTCTCTTTGGACCTTCCTAGAGAACGGAAAACTGCGCGCGCGATTTACCGAACTGCGTTATTTTGGATTTCCCCCCTCCCCACACTCCCACCGCCAGATCTCGACTATTAAATATCGTGTTCCATAGAGCGCTGGAATAGGCGGATCCTTCCGCAGCGGTAAGACACGTGGTTTCTCGGACAGAGTGTGTGGGTGGGTGAGCCTCCCAGTCGCCGGAGGATGCTTCGAGGACCGGGGCTTGGGAGGAAAGGGGTTAAGTCAGACCCTGAGTTTCTCGGCGCAACGTGCCCAGTTTTGTCTGTTAAAGTCAACGTCGCCCAGCTGGAGCCAGCCAATAGGCGGCCGGGAGGGCCCGGGACGGCCCAGTGAAGGGGCGTGGCGCGAGGCTGTCACTCAGCGGTGAGGAATGACACCCGGGCGGGAGGGGGGGATACGGTGGAACGCCGGGGAAGGAAAGAGAGAAGAAACAGATAAAACCAGAGCAGGGGGTAAAAAGGTGCCCCGCGCCTCTCGGAATCCAGAGGCCGCCGTCGTCGCCGCCGCCGCTGGGGGTGGGCTCCGGAAGAGCCCGACCAACGGGGAGGGAAAGGACGGGCCAGGAGCGAAATCCTGCAGCCCGGGAAGAGACCGAGGCGCAAAGAAAAAAGTGACTCGGGCCGTGCGCCCCGGAGGCGCCCAGAAGGGGACTGCGGCCGCGGCGGGGGCCCCGCCGATCCGCCCTCCGCATCCTCGGAGGGGGCAGACCCCGGCCCGCCCCTAAGGGCGCGAGGCGATGAGATAATCCAGCTGAGCTGCGAAAGGAGAGCGTCTGGCGC